>NC_092713.1:151288717-151896217 GCF_047496885.1 Scyliorhinus torazame
AATCGGCTGCCTTGCGCAGGCTCGTGACATTCTCCGCGGCAGCGGCGCCATTAACGCCCCGCCGACTTTTCTCCCTTCGGAGACTTCGGCGGGGGCGGGGACGGGATTCACGGCGGCCAACGGCCATTCTCCGACCCGGCGGGGGGTCGGAGAATGACGCCCACAGTGTGACCCATCACTGACACACAGTGGGGTCCTCCACTGACACACAGCGTGTCCCACCACTGACACACAATGTGTTCCTCCACCGACACACAGTGTGACCGACCACTGACACACAGTGTGACCGACCACTGACACACAGTGTGACCGACCACTGACACACAGTGTGATCCTCCACTGACACACAGTGTGATCCTCCACTGACACAGAGCGTGTCCCACCACTGACACACAGTGTGATCCTCCACTGACACATAGTGTGATCCTCCACAGACACACAGCGTGATCCTCCACTGACACACAGTGTGATCCTCCACTGACACACAGTGTGACCGACCACTGACACACAGTGTGATCCTCCACTGACACACATTGTGACCGATCACTGACACACAGTGTGACCGACCACTGACACACAGTGTGATCCTCCACTGACACACAGTGTGACCGATCACTGACACACAGTGTGACCGACCACTGACACACAGTGTGATCCTCCACTGACACACAGTGTGATCCTCCACTGACACACAGTGTGATCCTCCACTGACACACAGTGTGATCCTCCACTGACACACAGCGTGATCCTCCACTGACACACAGTGTGATCCTCCACTGACACACAGTGTGACCGACCACTGACACACAGTGTGATCCTCCACTGACACACAGTGTGACCGATCACTGACACACAGTGTGACCGACCACTGACACACAGTGTGATCCTCCACTGACACACAGTGTGATCCTCCACTGACACACAGTGTGATCCTCCACTGACACACAGTGTGATCCTCCACCGACACACAGTGTGATTCTCCACTGACACACAGTGTGATCCTCCACTGACACACAGTGTGATCCTCCACTGACACACAGTGTGATCCTCCACCGACACACAGTGTGATCCTCCACTGACACACAGTGTGATCCTCCACTGACACACAGTGTGATCCTCCACTGACACACAGTGTGATCCTACACTGACACACAGTGTGATCATCCACTGACACACAGTGTGATCCTCCACTGACACACAGTGTGATCCTCCACTGACACACAGCGTGATCCTCCACTGACACACAGCGTGATCCTCCACTGACACACAGCGTGATCCTCCACTGACACACAGTGTGATCCTCCACTGACACACAGTGTGATCCTCCACTGACACACAGTGTGACCGACCACTGACACACAGTGTGATCCTCCACTGACACACAGTGTGACCGATCACTGACACACAGTGTGACCGACCACTGACACACAGTGTGATCCTCCACCGACACACAGTGTGATCCTCCACTGACACACAGTGTGATCCTCCACTGACACACAGTGTGATCCTCCACTGACACACAGTGTGATCCTCCACTGACACACAGTGTGATTCTCCACTGACACACAGTGTGATCCTCCACTGACACACAGTGTGATCCTCCACTGACACACAGTGTGATCCTCCACCGACACACAGTGTGATCCTCCACTGACACACAGTGTGATCCTCGACTGACACACAGTGTGATCCTCCACTGACACACAGTGTGATCCTCCACCGACACACAGTGTGATCCTCCACTGACACACAGTGTGGTCCTCCACTGACACACAGTGTGATCCTCCAAGACACACAGTGTGATCCTCCACCGACACACAGTGTGATCCTCCACTGACACACAGTGTGATCCTCCACTGACACACAGTGTGATCCTCCACCGACACACAGTGTGATCCTCCAATGACACACAGTGTGATCCTCCACTGACACACAGTGTGATCCTCCACTGACACACAGCGTGATCCTCCACCGACACACAGTGTGATCCTCCACTGACACACAGTGTGATCCTCCACTGACACACAGTGTGACCGACCACTGACACACAGTGTGATCCTCCACCGACACACAGTGTGATCCTCCACCGACACACAGTGTGATCCTCCACAGACACACAGTGTGATCCTCCACTGACACACAGTGTGATGCTCCACCGACACACAGTGTGATCCTCCACTGACACACAGTGTGATCCTCCACTGACACACAGTGTGATCCTCCACCGACACACAGTGTGATTCTCCACTGACACACAGTGTGACCGACCACTGACACACAGTGTGATCCTCCACTGACACACAGTGTGATCCACCACTGACACACAGTGTGATCCTCCACTGACACACAGCGTGTCCCACCACAGGGGCGTCATTCTCCGACCCCCCGCCGGGTCGGAGAATGGCCGTTGGCCGCCGTGAATCCCGCCCCCGCCCCCGCCGAAGTCTCCGAAGGGAGAAAAGTCGGCGGGGCGTTAATGGCGCCGCTGCCGCGGAGAATGTCACGGGCCTGCGCAAGGCAGCCGATTTTCGGCCTGCCGATATTCTCCCTTCCGGATGGGCCGAAGTCCCGTCGACGTGATGACCGTTTACGTCGACGTCAATCAAACCTCCTTTTCATCGGCGTGACCCGGTGCTCCAGGCTCACGCCGACCAGCGAGGAGGTGAGTGACGGCCTGGGGGGTTGGCTCTGGGCAGGAAATGGCGTGGCCGCAGACTGATTGCCTGAGGAGAGGTGTGTCTCGGCTTGTGTGTGTGTGCGGCGGGGGGGGGGGGGGGGTGGTTAGAGTAGGCTGGGCTCCGGGGGAGTGCCGGGAGGGGGTCCGTGCCGGGGTGGAGGTTGGGGGTTGTGGAGGGGGTCCGTGCCGGGGTGGAGGTTGGGGGTTGGGGAGGGGGTCCGTGCCGGGGTGGAGGTTGGGGGTTGGGGAGGGAGTCCGTGCCAGGGTGGAGGTTGGGGGTTGGGGAGGGGGTCCGTGCCGGGGTGGAGGTTGGGGGTTGGGGAGGGGGTCCGTGCCGGGGTGGAGGTTGGGGGTTGTGGAGGGGGTCTGTGCCGGGGTGGAGGTTGGGGGTTGGGGAGGGGGTCCGTGCCGGGGTGGAGGTTGGGGAGGGGGTCCGTGCCGGGGTGGAGGTTGGGGGTTGTGGAGGGGGTCCGTGCCGGGGTGGAGGTTGGGGGGGGGGGTCCGTGCTGGGGTGGAGGTTGGGGGTTGGGGAGGGGTTCCGTGCCGGGGTGGAGGTTGGGGGGGGTCCGTGCTGGGGTGGAGGTTGGGGGTTGGGGAGGGGGTCCGTGCCGGGGTGGAGGTTGGGGGTTGTGGAGGGGGTCCGTGCCGGGGTGGAGGTTGGGGAGGGGGTCCGTGCCGGGGTGGAGGTTGGGGGTTGGGGAGGGGGTCCGTGCCGGGGTGGAGGTTGGGGAGGGGGTCCGTGCCGGGGTGGAGGTTGGGGAGGGGGTCCGTGCCGGGGTGGAGGTTGGGGGTTGTGGAGGGGGTCCGTGCCGGGGTGGAGGTTGGGGGGGGGGTCCGTGCTGGGGTGGAGGTTGGGGGTTGGGGAGGGGGTCCGTGCCGGGGTGGAGGTTGGGGGTTGGGGAGGGGGTCCGTGCCGGGGTGGAGGTTGGGGGTTGTGGAGGGGGTCTGTGCCGGGGTGGAGGTTGGGGGTTGGGGAGGGGGTCCGTGCCGGGTGGAGGTTGGGGAGGGGGGTCCGTGCCGGGGTGGAGGTTGGGGGTTGTGGAGGGGGTCCGTGCCGGGGTGGAGGTTGGGGGGGGGGGTCCG
This sequence comes from Scyliorhinus torazame, assembly GCF_047496885.1. Lineage (NCBI taxonomy): Eukaryota > Metazoa > Chordata > Chondrichthyes > Carcharhiniformes > Scyliorhinidae > Scyliorhinus > Scyliorhinus torazame. Next base: position 151,292,478 of record NC_092713.1, read on the forward strand.
TGCTGGGGTGGAGGTTGGGGGTTGGGGAGGGGTTCCGTGCCGGGGTGGAGGTTGGGGGGGGTCCGTGCTGGGGTGGAGGTTGGGGGTTGGGGAGGGGGTCCGTGCCGGGGTGGAGGTTGGGGGTTGGGGAGGGGGTCCGTGCCGGGGTGGAGGTTGGGGGTTGTGGAGGGGGTCTGTGCCGGGGTGGAGGTTGGGGGTTGGGGAGGGGGTCCGTGCCGGGGTGGAGGTTGGGGAGGGGGTCCGTGCCGGGGTGGAGGTTGGGGGTTGTGGAGGGGGTCCGTGCCGGGGTGGAGGTTGGGGGGGGGTCCGTGCTGGGGTGGAGGTTGGGGGTTGGGGAGGGGTTCCGTGCCGGGGTGGAGGTTGGGGGGGGTCCGTGCTGGGGTGGAGGTTGGGGGTTGGGGAGGGGTTCCGTGCCGGGGTGGAGGTTGGGGAGGGGGTCCGTGCCGGGGTGGAGGTTGGGGGTTGTGGAGGGGGTCCGTGCCGGGGTGGAGGTTGGGGGGGGGGGTCCGTGCTGGGGTGGAGGTTGGGGGTTGGGGAGGGGTTCCGTGCCGGGGTGGAGGTTGGGGGGGGTCCGTGCTGGGGTGGAGGTTGGGGGTTGTGGAGGGGGTCCGTGCCGGGGTGGAGGTTGGGGAGGGGGTCCGTGCCGAGGTGGAGGTTGGGGGTTGGGGAGGGGGTCCGTGCCGGGGTGGGTGATGGGAGGGCAAATGAGTTGGTCCACCTGGCCAGGTGCCAGCCTCCAACAGTTGGACCCATGCGGTCCATGCCACCTGGCTGGGGGGAGGAGGGGATATGGGCAATGATGACATGTCGTCGTTCCCCTCCCCCCCACCAGGTCGTCATGTTTTCAGATCATCCAGCGATGTTGGCCGCCGTGGTGGCAGCCGCTCATGTCTATGTTGCCCTGGATGAGGAGGAGGAGGAGGAGGAGGAGGAGGAGGAGCGTGCCAGAGAGGCGGCGCAGGCTGCCGCAGAGGGGCAGGCGGCAGCCGCCCAGGCTGGAGGGACACCTGACCGACAGGACGAGGAGGGGGAGGAGGACGTCGCGGCCCCACGGCAACGGAGGCACCCGAGGGCGCCCCGTGTGTACCGGCCCCGGCAGTCATACCAGGACCTCACGGACCGGGAATGCAGGAGGAGACTCCGGATGAGCCGGGAAACCGTGGCACACATCTGCCACCTGCTGGCACACCTGTCACCGCGTGGCACTGGCGGGGGACACCCTCTCCCCGTGTCCGTCAAGGTTACGGTGGCCCTGAACTTTTATGCAACGGGGTCATTCCAGGCACCGAGTGGGGACCTGTCCGGCATATCGCAGACATCGGTGCATCGGTGCATCCGGGCAGTGACAGATGCCCTTTATGCCATGGCGCACCGCTACATCCGCTTCCCCGTGGACCGGGCCAGCCAAGATGCCCGGGCCGTGGGCTTCTCTGCCATTGCCGGGTTCCCCATGGTCCAGGGCGCGATCGATGGGATGCACGTCGCCGTGCAGCCACCTGCAGATAACAGGGCCGTGTTCACTAATAGGAAGGGGACCTATTCGATGAACGTACAGGTGGTCTGCGACCACCGCATGATGATCCTGCACGTCTGCGCCCGTTACCCAGGCAGTGTACACGACTCATTCGTGTTGTCGCGGTCATCCATCCCCGGCATGTACGAGGGACGCCATCCCCGGCTGAGGGGCTGGTTGCTGGGCGACAGGGGCTACCCATTGCGATCGTGGCTGATGACGCCTATACGGAGGCCACGCAATGAGGCGGAGAACCGCTACAATGATGCCCATGTAGCGACAAGGGGAGTGATCGAGAGGTGCTTTGGCGTGCTGAAGATGCGTTTCAGGTGCCTGGACCTCTCTGGGGGCGCCCTCCAGTATCGGTCAGATAGGGTCGGCCGCATCATTGTGGTGTGCTGCGTCCTGCACAACATAGCCCAGCAGAGGGGCGATGTGCCGCAGGCAGAGGAGGGCGGAGTGGAGGAGCAGCAGGAAGAGGCCCAGTCCTCCCCAGATGAGGGGGATGGGGGCAATGGTCAGGGCAGACGGGGTAGACACAGACGGGTGGCTGTCCACCGTTACCGGCTGGTCCAGCGGGCACGGGACAGACTGATAGACGCCCGCTTCACTGACTAGATGGGCGTGGGAATCGGGTAGTATGGCCACAGACCGCACACCATGACAACAGCCGACCACCCACACCCCCCACCCATCCACCCACCCAGCACCCTCACCCCCCTCCCCAACCCCACACACCCCACCCGCATGCACACCACCCCCCCACTCCCAATTGCCGATCCACCGGCGGCACAACGGGCCGGGCTCACCCAGTTGCGGGTGGACGCGTGTCTATCGCAGGCCATGGAGAATGATGACAACCCGCCTCTGATGAGCTCCTGGCTCTACATCGTTGGACTATGTCTGACCCATGGCCACAGTACCACCATCCACCCGGACCATCCCTGCATGCGGCTGTGACACTGCAGCGCACGGTCCCGTCCTCTGCCCGGGGGATGTTGATGGCGGCCCAGGGGGAAGGGGGCAGACTCACCTGGGGCTGAGGTAAGACCACCCCTCACACACACACTTGCGCTCAACGTACATGACACCCCCGCACACTTTGGACAGAGCACAAAGGCAGCTTCGGTAGGTGTAACATTGACTTTAATAACCAAAGGAGTTCATGCATGTGCCCTAGCGCCTAAAACTCATCTGTGCCCTGCACCCGTGCCAACTTACTCAGTGTCTAATTGTTTGGCCTTACGGGCCCTTTGACTACGTCTACGTGGTTCCCCAGACGGTACAGCAGAACTGGAGGTGGACTCATGTGATTCCTGCCCTCTGACACTGGATCCCTTTGGCGGCCGTTTCCTGGGGCGTCCTGGCCTAGATGGGCCAGGCTGCGGCCCGGGCGACTGGGATGGCGAGCTGCCAGCCTGTCCTGCCCGTTGCCCACCCGATGCACCTGGGACGGAAGGGGGGGAGTCCGAGGTGTCGCGGTGTACCGGGACCTCCCCTACAGAGGGAGCCGGGACGGACCACACCACCTCCTCCTCCCTCGGGGTGCCCGATGGCCCCCAGGCCTCTACATGGGTGGGGGATGCGAACGGACTGGCCATCCGACGCGCCCCCGACATCTGGCGCTGCCAGTCCTGGAGGCCCCTGCTGGTATCGACAGGGGTCTGCAGGTTTGCAGCCATGGAGCCCAGGGGGTTGTCGAACCCTGTCTGCGACAGTGCGACGCCAGCTCGCACATGGCCACTGGCACCGATGCCCTCAGCGATGGCCTGCTGAGACTGGGCCATGGCCTGCAGAGACTGGGCCATGGCCTGCAGAGACTGGGCTATGGCCTGCTGAGACTGGGCCATGGCCTGCTGAGACTGGGCTATGGCGTTGAGCGCCTCTGCCATCTGGCGCTGGCACTGGCTCATGGCCTCCTGTGAGAGGGCAGCCATTTCCTGGGACACAGACGCCGCCTGCACGGAAGGCCCCAGGCCTCGCAAACCGTTCCCCATGTCTGACACCGTCGCACCCATTGCCTCCACCGCGGACGCCACCCGTGCGGTGTCAGCCTGGGTGGCACGCATGACCGGGACCACTCCCAGCTCCTGGACGCGGGTGGACTCCTCCACCTGCGACCGCAGCCGCCGCAAGCCACCCGTCACCCTATTCGCTCGTCTCCGTGTCGGTGGTTGCATCGGATCTATGTGTGGGTGTGGTAACTGCAGGAACCCGGGATCCATCTGGGCGGCAGATGTTCGCTTGGCCTGGGCTGCCCTCCGACCGCCCGGTCCCTCTGCTGCTCCTACCTCCACCTGCTGTATCGGGACGGCTGTGTTGTGCGCACCAGTGAGTGTACCAGACGCCTCATCACTAAAGTGCCCAACCGTGGTGAGTGTTTCTGCGATGGTGGAGGGTGTTGGTGACAGCAGTGGCGTTGTGTCGTGCTCTTCGTCCCACTCTGAGTCCATGGCACTTTGGGGTGGGGGTTCGTCTCCACCCATCCACTCTGAGTCACTGTCCGGTATTTCGTCTTCCCGGGTAGGGGTGTCCTGGGTAGTGCTGTCCCGGGTAGTGCTGTCCCGGGTAGTGCTGTCCCGGGTAGTGCTGTCCCGGGTAGTGGTGTCCCGGGTAGGGGTGACCTGGGTAGTGGTGTCCCGGGTAGGGGTGTCCTGGATAGTGGTGTCCTGGGTAGTGGTGTCCTGGCTCGGATGTGACGGGGGCCTGTGGCTGCCCCCCTCATCGCTGGGTGGTCGCTCCCGCACGTGACGGGGGTGTCGTCTCCCTGTTGCTCCAGGTCTCTCCATCTCCCGTGGTCTCCGAGGGGCATCCTGCGGGCGTCGCATGCTGGAGGGTTCGGGTCTCTCCGTCTCCCGTGGTCTCCGAGGGACATCCTGCGGGCGTCGCATGCTGGAGGGTTCGGGTCTCTCCGTCTCCCGTGGTCTCCGAGGGGCATCCTGCGGGCGTCGCATGCTGGAGGGTGCGGGTCTCTCCGTCTCCCGTGGTCTCCGAGGGGCATCCTGCGGGCGGTCTGCATCTGCGGGGATGGGTGCCTGGACGTTTGGTCCTGCGATACACAAGGAAGCATGCATGGTTAGACATCAGGCAGTGATCAGGTGATACGGGAGAGGGGGATATAGGGGAGGGGGGATATGGGGACGGGCTGTTGGTGGCTCACTTGCTCGTGGGGCCCCGACCTCTGCATCAGCAACCTCCCGGTCCTCAGGTCCGCCAGCCAGTTCCAGGGCCCTTTCCTCGTGTACGGTCAGTGGCCTCTCATCAGCGGGCCCTCCTCCAGTCCTCACATGCTCCCTATTGTTGTGTGCGCGCTTCTCCTGGGGGGGGGGGGGGGTGGCAGGGGTAAAAGGCAACAGTGTTAGGCAGGTATATGAATGCACGCCATCGGTTGCGCGTGCATTGCAGAGGTTAAGGTTAGGGCTGGATTCACTTGGGGATATGGGGGAGGGGGGGATATGGGGGAGTGGGGATATGGGGGATATGGGGGAGGGGGGATATGGGGCATATGGGGGAGGGGGGAATATGGGGGATATGGTGGAGGGGGAATATGGGGGATATGGGGGAGGGGGGATATGGGGGATATGGGGGAGGGGGGATATGGGGGAGGGGGGATATGGGGGATATGGGGGAGGGGGGATATGTGGGAGGGGGGATATGGGGAGGGGGGATATGGGGAATATGGGGCAGGGGGGGATATGGGGGAGGGGGGAATATGGGGGATATGGGGGAGGGGGGATATGGGGGAGGGGGGATATGCGGGGGGGGGGAATATGGGGGATATGGGGGAGGGGGGATATGGGGGATATGGGGGAGGGGGGATATGGGGGATATGGGGGAGGGGGGATATGTGGGAGGGGGGATATGGGGGAGGGGGGGATATGGGGAATATGGGGGAGGGGGTATATGGGGGGATATGGGGGAGGGGGGATATGGGGAGGGGGGAATATGGGGGATATGGGGAGGGGGGAAATGGGGGATATGGGGGAGGGGGGATATGGGGGAGGGGGGATATGGGGGATATGGGGAGGGGGGATATGGGGGAGGGGGGAATATGGGGGATATGGGGAAGGGGGGATATGGGGGATATGGGGGAGGGGGGATATGGGGGAGGGGGGATATGGGGGATATGGGGGATGGGGGATATGGGGAGGGGGGATATGGGGGAGGGGGGAATATGGGGGATATGGGGAGGGGGATATGGGGGATATGGGGGAGGGGGGATATGGGGGAGGGAGGATATGGGGAATATGGGGGAGGGGGGATATGGGGGAGGGGGGGGATATGGGGGAGGGGGGATATGGGGGAGGGGGGATATGGGGATATGGGGGATATGGGGGACGGGGGGATATGGGGAGGGGGGATATGGGGGAGGGGGGGATTTGGGGGAGAGGGGATATGGGGGATATGGGGGACGCTCACCCTGCCTGCTCTGACGAGGTCGTTCACCTTCTTGTGGCACTGGGTGCCTGTCCGTGGTGTTAGGGCCACAGCGGTGACGGCCTCTGCCACCTCCCTCCACAGACGCCGGCTGTGGCGTGGGGCAACTCTGCGGCCGTGCCCAGGATACAGGGCGTCCCTCCTCTGCTCCACCGCATCCAGGAGCGCCTCCACATCGCGTGACTCGAACCTCGGGGCTGAGCGACGGCCAGCCATCAAGTCGGGTGTTGCGGTCGGCTGTTCCGGTCGGGTGGGGGGGAGCTGCGCGGCCTTATGAGCCGTCACGCCGTGCAGCGCGTATGACGCTGCACGGCGTGAACCACTGCGCAAGCGCGGATCCCGTTATGTCGCTGCTAGCCCATTTCGGGCCGCAGACTATCGGCCCATTTTTATGACGTGACGCAAGTGGGATTTGCGCCGTTTTTTGCGCCGATCGGCGGAGTTTCCGCCGATAACAGAGAATTTCGCCCAGCGTGTCCCACCACTGACACACAGTGTGATCCACCACTGACACACAGTGTGATCCTCCACTGACACACAGCGTGTCCCACCACTGACACACAGTGTGATCCTCCACTGACACACAGTGTGATCCTCCACTGACACACAGTGCGATCCTCCACTGACACACAGCGTGATCCTCCACTGACACACAGCGTGTCCCACCACTGAAACACAGTGTGATCCTCCACTGACACACAGTGTGATCCTCCACTGACACACAGTGCGATCCTCCACTGACACACAGCGTGATCCTCCACTGACACACAGCGTGTCCCACCACTGAAACACAGTGTGATCCTCCACTGACACACAATGTGTTCCTCCACCGACACACAGTGTGACCGACCACTGACACACAGTGTGATCCTCCACTGACACACAGCGTGTCCCACCACTGAAACACAGTGTGATCCTCCACTGACACACAGCGTGTCCCACCACTGAAACACAGTGTGATCCTCCACTGACACACAATGTGTTCCTCCACCGACACACAGTGTGATCCTCCACTGACACACAGTGTGACCGACCACTGACACACAGTGTGAACGACCACTGACACACAGTGTGATCCTCCACTGACACACAGTGTGATCCTCCACTGACACACAGTGTGTCCCACCACTGACACACAGTGTGATCCTCCACTGACACACAGCGTGTCCCAGCACTGACACACAGTGTGATCCTCCACTGACACACAGCGTGTCCCAGCACTGACACACAGTGTGATCCTCCACTGACACACAGCGTGTCCCAGCACTGACACACAGTGCGAGATTCTCCACTCCCGCGCCGGTTGGGAGAATCACCTGGGCCGGCAATATTTCCCAGGACGCCGGTCCGACGCCCTCCCGCGATTCTCCCAAGCGGCGGCAATGGCCCCGTCGAGTTCCGCAGGCCGCAGTCCGGAGAATCGCCGGAGACACCCGAAATGGCGATTCTCCGGCACTCCCGCTATTCTCAGGCCCGGATGAGCCGAGCGGCCAGGCCAAAACGGCGGGTTCCCCTCAACGCCGTCCACACCTGGGGCGTCATTCTCCGACCCCCCGCCGGGTTGGAGAATCGCCAGGGGCTGCCGTGAATCCCGCCCACGCCGGTTGCCGAAGTCTCCGGTACCGGATATTCGGTGGGGGCGGGAATCAGGCCGCGCCGGTTGGCGGGCCCCCCCGCTCGATTCTCCGGCCCGGATGGGCCGAAGTCCTGCCGATAAATTGCCTGTCCCGCCGGTGTGGATTAAACCACCTTTTGAACGGCGGGACAAGGCGGCGTGGGTGGGCCCCGGGGTCCTGGGGGGGGCGCGGGGTGATCTGGCCCCGGGGGGTGCCCCCACAGTGGCCTGGCCCGCGATCAGGGCCCACCGTTCCGCGGGCGGGCCTGTGCCGTGGGGGCACTCTTTCCCTTCTGCCTCCGCCACGGTCTCCACCATGGCGGAGGCGGAAGAGACTCCCTCCACTGCGCATGCGCGGGAAACTTTCAGCGGCCGCTGACACTCCCGCGCATGCGCCGCCCCGCTATGTCATTTCCGCGCCCGCTGGCGGGGCAACAAAAGCCGTTTCCACCAGCTGGTGGGGCGGAAATCCCTCCGGCGTCGGCCTAGCCCCTCAATGTTGGGGCTCGGCTCCCAAAGATGCGGAGCATTCCGCACCTTTGGGGCAGCGCGATGCCCATCTGATTGGCACCGTTTTGGGCGCCAGTCGGCGGACATCGCGCCGTTTGGGGAGAATTTTGCCCCTGGTCGCTGCCGTCAGGAACAGCGCGGGAATGCTGGGGGGGGGGGTGGTCTGCGGGGGTCGGGGGGGGGGGATCTTGCACCGGGGGGTACCTGAAAAGTTGGCATGGCCCGCGATCGGTGCCCACCGATCGTCGGGCCATCCTCTCTGAAGGAGGACCTCCTTCCTTCCACGGACCTGCAAGATCCGTCCGCCATCTTCTTGCGGGGCGGACTCAGAGAGGACGGCAACCACGCATGCGCGTGTTGGCGCCGGCCAACCTGCGCATGCGCGGGTGACGCCAGTTATGCGGCGCCGGCCGCGTCATCTATGCGGTGCCGTCTTTACGCGGCGACAAGGCCTGGCGCATGTAGATGATGCGGCCCCGATCGTAGCCCATTGTCGGGGCCTGAATCGGTCAGGATCGGGGCCGTTTCGCGCCGTCGTGAACCTCGACGGCGTTCACGATGGCGTGGGCACTTCGGCGCGGGAGTGGAGAATCCCGCCCACTGTGTTTACAAACACTGCTGCATCAACTCACCAAGGGTCCTCCACCAGCACCTCAAAGCCACTCACTATCCTGACTTGGAAATAATTCACCGTTCCTTCACAGCCATAGTGCTTAGCACTGTTGCTTCACAGCTCCAGGGTCCCAGGTTCGATTCCCGACATGGGTCACTGTCTTTACGGAGTCTGCACATTCTCCCCGTGGCTGCGTGGATTTTCTCCTGAAAGACATGGGGCGTCATTCTCCGACCCCCCGCCGGGTCGGAGAATGGCCGTTGGCCGCCGTGAATCCCGCCCCCGCCCCCGCCGAAGTCTCCAGTACCAGAGATTGGGCGGGGGCGACATCGGGCCGCGCCGGTTGGCGGGACCCCCCGCTCAATTCTCCGGCCCGAATGGGCCGAAGTCCCGCCCAGAAATTGCCTGTCCCGCCGGCGTAAATCAAACCTGGTATTTACCGGCGGTACCAGGCGGCGTGGGCGGGCTCCGGGGTCCTGGGGGGGGCGCTGGGCGATCTGACCCCGGGGGGTGCCCCCACGGTGGCCTGGCCCGCGATCGGGGCCCACCGATCCGCGGGCAGGCCTGTGCCGTGGGGGCACTCTTTCCCTTCCGCCTCCTCCATGGTCTCCACCATGGCGGAGGCGGAAGAGACTCTCCCCACTGCGCATGCGCGGGAAACTGTCAGCGGCCGCTGACGCTCCAGCGCATGCGCCGCATTTCCGCGCCAGCTGGCGGGGCAACAAAGGCCATTTCCGCCAGCTGGCGGGGCGGAAATCCCTCCGGCGTCGGCCTAGCCCCTCAATGTTGGGGCTCGGCCCCCAAAGATGCGGAGCATTCCGCACCTTTGGGGCGGCGCGATGCCCGTCTGATTGGCGGCGATTTGGGCGCCAGTCGGCGGACATCCCGCCGATGGGGGAGAATTTCGCCCATGTTGTTAGGTGAATTGGACATTCTGAATTCTCCCTCTCTGTACCCGAACAGGCGCCGGAATGTGGCAACTAAGGGCTATTCACAGTAACCTCATTGCAGTGTTAATGTAAGCCTACTTGTGACACTAATAAAGATTATTGTTAATATATGCGGATGCAGCTTGTTAGCCTCCTGAGAGTCAATCCCTGACCTGGCGAATATGACACCGAATCTCATTGGAATCGATTGTGTTCCACGTGGCCCCGATGCTAGCGCTTTAACAGTCGTTGAATTGATCCAGGTGCAGCTCCCGTTTTGTTAATGTAAACTCTGCGAATCCTGCCCCAGCGACAACACTTAGGGTGGGATTCTTCGACCCACCGCGCCAAAATCGCGCTCGGTGCGGTGGCGGAGAATTACCCAAAATAGACACCACGCCGGCATGCGATTCTTCGGCACCGGAGAATCAGCGCCAGTTGCGCGTGCATGATCGACTCAGCGCCGGTCGGGGGCTGTTGAATACGGCCCCCGCGGCGATTCTCCGTGCTCGACGGGCCAAGTGCCTGCCGAGTCCCACCGGCGTGGTTCACATGTGGTCCCACCCGGCGGGACCTTGCCGTTCTGGCTGCGGGAGCCGTCCTGGTGGGGGGCGGGGGTATCCGACTCCGGGGGGGCTTCCACGGTGGCCAGGCCCGCGATCGCTGGCTACCGATCAGCGGGAGCGCTCATTCTGGGGGGGGCCTATGTTCCGCTGCGCCGGGCCCCTGTAGGCCCCCATGTTGCGAGGTGGCCGGCGCGAAGGCGGCCGCCGCGCGCATGCGTGGACCCGCGGCCAGCCACCGTGCGCATGCGCGGCCGCACGGGCGTAACTGTAGGTCGCCGCCGGCAGCCGGAGCTGCGGGACACATGCCGGGGCCCTGCTAGCCCCCTTGAAGATGGAGAATCACCCCGGACCTTCTAGGAAAAATTCCGGCGTGATTCCCGCCCGTTTTCCGGCGTGCATGGGCACTTAGTCCCCAGAAGGGAGAATCCCGCCCTTAGTCTCAGGAACAGAGAATCCGGCTGTCAGCTTTTTGCACCTGCACACTTCCACACAAACCCACAGTGCTTATCGATAAAAACACTCAGATAGTTTCCCAAATAAGTTTCTATTGGCTTTGTGTTGTTTTGGAACAGGAGGTGGAAGAACCCTGCTTCGGAAAACCGGAAGTGTGCGTTTCTCTGAATGCTGAGCTTTAACTCCAGGGCACATGTCGTTTTTTTACCGCAGGGTCAAAATGAAGGCACGCAGCCTCCTTCATAGGTTTTAACTGAGGCGCAGTCTCCATGAAACCAGGAAGTGATTAGGTTCCAGGTGTCGTGGGTTCCTGTTTGAAAGTTACCATCGCACCTGCCCCAAATCTACCTGCTTGGGGGTTAAAATGATCCCCCGTTCTGTATGTTGTCAGCTGAGTTTAAAGATATTTCTCATTATGCTGAGTCCATGCAGTAAGACAGTTTGGGAAACATTGACAAATATATATACTCAGAGCTGGGCATCTGGAGAACACCAGGGTACAGCTGCAGATGTGAACATGCCCCATGTTTGTGAATCACAGCTCTGCAGCAGCCAATTCGTAACCCGAGGACGGCCATTTAATGGAGCATTAGTACTGTGAACAGGTACTTAAAAAAGCAATGGGTGGCATCCCCTGTCCCTGAGCAAGAAGTCACAGGTTTGAGTCCCGCCCCAGGGCTTGTTGGTCAAGGAAAGTGCACTCATAATGCAGCCAAACAGCTTGGTTATCAAGCTGCAAATTCTACCAACACATGCCAATGGCAGATGGTAAAACCAGGAGAGAGTCCTGGCCATCTATGTGATGGAAAGAACTATGGAACCTCTCCCTTCATTATCCATCATTCTAGACTACAACATGCAAGTAAAAAGTCTCCGCAACTCGGACACCGTGCGTGAACTGTAAACCACCACTATTCAAAGACACAAGGGCAATTTTATAGATAGTCATTGCATTTTAGATAGATGCCAAGAGTGCTTGTAGGTATCAGCACTCAGGTATAGCTTTGCAAAAGCTTTCCACGAAACGTTTGGTTAAAAGGTTGTAGGCCTAAATTTCTCGCCCATCGGGTGTGCCCTCAGTGGACCCGAAAGTGGACACGAAACAAGTTCTCAGTGGCGCTCAGCCCTGGAGCACAATTTCACACTAGCTGGTCAATTAACGGCCATCCAGCATGAAACATACCTGGATGAGCACTTGGCATGTCATAACATTCAAGACTATGGGTCAAGTGTTGAGAAATGGGATTAGGTAGGAATGTGAAAAATGAAAAATGAAATGAAAGTCGCTTATTGTTACAAGTAGGCTTCAAATGAAGTAACTGTGGAAAAACCCCTAGCCGTCACATTCCGGCACCTGTTCGGGGAGGCTGGTACGGGAATTGACCCTACGCTGCTGGCCTGCCTTGGTCTGCTTTAAAAGCCAGCTATTTAGCCCTGTGCTAAACCAGCACCTGGGGGTGTTTTTCATGCACGGTGCAGCCACGATGGGCCGAAGGACATCTTCTGCACTGTATTATTTTGTGATTTATTGTAGGATTGGGTCAATCATAATTCTTGGCCTCTGAACTTAAAGATAAAATCACCTACGCATATTATGATCGCTCTTCCCCGAGGATCCTTCACTATAAAATTACTAATTAAACCTGTTGGATTACACAATGAATCTAAAACAATCTGGGGCAAAATTCTCCCGAAACGGCGCGATGTCCGCCGACTGGCGCCCACAACGGCGCCAATCAGACGGGCATCACACCGCCCCAAAGGTGCGGAATGCTCCGCATCTTTGGGGGCCGAGCCCCAACATTGAGGGGCTAGGCCGGCGGCGGAAGAATTTCCGCCCCGCCAGCTGGCGGAAACGGCCTTTGTTGCCCCGCCAGCTGGCGCGGAAATGACAGTCCCCGGGCGGCGCATGCGCGGGAGCGTCAGCGGCCGCTGACAGTTTCCCATGCATGCGCAGTGGAGGGAGTCTCTTCCGCCTCCGCCATGGTGGAGGCCGTAGCGGAGGCGGAAGGGAGAGAGTGCCCCCACGGCACAGGCCCGCCCGCGGATCGGTGGGCCCCGATCACGGACCAGCCCACCTTGGGGGCACCCCCGGGGGCCAGATCGCCCCGCGCCCCCCCCAGGACCCCGGAGCCCGCCCACGCCGCCTTGTCCCGCCGTTCAAAAGGTGGTTTAATCCACGCCGGCGGGACAGGCAATTTATCGGCGGGACTTCGGCCCATCCGGGCCGGAGAATGGAGCGGGGGGGCCCGCCAACCGGCGCGGCGCGATTCCCGCCCCCGACGAATCTCCGGTGCCGGAGACTTCGGCAACCAGTGGGGGCGGGATTCACGCCAGCCCCCGGCGGGGGGTCGGAGAATGACGCCCCTGTTCTCTCGTTCCTTTCCTGACATTTTGCCTTGAATGCATTCTATGAACTCATCCTCTAATTTTACCAATTTGCTTTTCCCAATCTATAATAAAGATTAAATGCCACCTCGACCCCACTCACACCTTGCTTATTGATTTACCCTCGTTAATAAATTGCTCTAATTTCCTGATTTATACTCTGTCTAGCACTATGATTACCAATAGCGTGGCCTCTAAACTACTTTCACCCGTTTCTTTTTAGCTCCGCCTGCATTAATTCTACATCCTGATTTTCTGCGCTAAGATCTTTTATCAATACTGTTGTTATTTCATCCTTTATTTTCAGGGTTCCGCCATCTCCTTTTCCATTTTGTCTATCTATTATAAAAGCAACATATCCAAAGCGGAAATGAATTGAGAAATTTCCAGATTTTCTGCACCCACCTTGGAAGAAAGTGTCCTGTCAGACCCCACTTTGGCTCCACGGGGCAGATGTGGGATGAAGTCCGGCCTGCGATCCCCAGAACCAGACTGGAGGCAGCCGCAAGGGCTGCTGAGTTCTGAGGTGGGCTGCTTAAAAGGTTTGCCTTGATTGTCTTGGACTTTGTCCCAGTTGTTTCCTTAATCTTTAAGCTCTCTAGCCCTCATCCTTCACACCCCATCAGTACCCCCCATGGCAACCCATGAAAACCCAACCCCCACCCAACCTATGGCCCCTATAGTCCCATGCCCACTTAATACCAACTCATGCCAACCCATGCTCCCCACCCACCCTTACACCTTGCCAACTCACCTATAATTCACCCTGGGCAGATCTCAGGAGCCATGTTGAAATAAAATGAAATGAAGGTCTTAAGATGGATTACAACCTTCACAATATTAAAAATACACTCCCATTCATGAGAATGGGAAGGTATGATTTTAAATGTCAATGGGCAGATGTTGGCGACGGAGCAGGCATCATTGGAGGAAGTAAAGAGGAAGTGGGAGGGTGAGCTAGGTGTGGTCTTTGAGGGGGTGGATGTGGAGTGAGGCTCTTCACAGGGTCAACTTCCCATCCTCAGGTGCAAGGTTAAGCCTGATCCAGTTCAAAGTGATGCCCAATGCGCACCAGACTAGAGCGCATATGAGTGCCTTCTTCTTGATGAATCATAGGCACATGTTTTGGTCTTGCCTCAACATTTTCGTTTCTGGGTCTCCTTTTTTGATTCAATGTCAGGGATCTGGGGCATTCAGCTGGAGTCGTGCCCATTGGTGGACATTTTTGGAGTATTGGACTCACAGGTGCTACAGATGGGGTCGAGGGCAGATGTTCTAGCCTTCACCTCGCTCATAGCCCGGAGGTGAGTTCAGCTTGGATGGAGGTCCCCGGTGCCGCCTGCGGCCTAGGCTTGGTTGGGAGACCTGATGGAATTTATGCACCAGGAGAAGATTAAGTATACCATGGGTGGTCAGTGGAAAGGTGAGGAGGTCAATATGGAAGGGCTCGAATCGAGGTGGCAGCCCTTTGTCTCCTTTTTCACGGAACTGATTATCGTCAGGTGTTAATCTGATTAAGATTTTATTTACTTGTGAGGGGTGAGGGGGATTGGGGGGTCTGGGTGGGTGCACTTCGGGAATAATATGGGATTGGGATTTGTTATATTGTTGTTGTGTTTGTTATAATGAAAACTTTGAATAAAAGTATTTAAAACAAAATAATAGTAATTCTCCACCCTAGCTGTGGATAGATACTCAGTCGATCAGTATATTTAAGAGCGATCGGCAAATTTTGGGGCACTGAGGGAATCACGAGAAATGGGGATCAGGCAGGAAAGTGGAGTTGATGTTGAAGTTCAGGCATCATCCTAATGAATGGCAAAACAGGCGTAGTCCTGCTCCAATTTCTTTTTGTATCATAGGACCACAGCTTGATGAAAGTAAAACTCACCCTGTTCTTCCGCAGGCCCAATGGTGAATGTGTAATGCTGTAGTGCACCCACTAGTCCCACACAGTGGTATTGAGAAATATTAAAGGAGGGCAACAAAAATTAACATTAGTGCTCAGCCTCAAAGCCCGGTGTTAGATAGTGACAGTGTCTTAATCCCATTCCAATACAGCCAGGTCAACATTTCCCACTCTCAAACACATCCAATATCGATGATCTTGAACATTAAGCATGCACTGTTTCCAGCCTAGTTGCATCGATGAAAGTGAAACTAAAGTGCAGAAAATTGCCATTAAAGGCCACATGTTAAACTCTCAGTATATGACAATGTATAATCACTTCCCAAAACAGGAATTGCACAGAAATGTGTCAGTGCTTCTTCCGTCTTTTCGCTGATAAGATCAGATCGTCTGGTGCCCTCCCACCCACTGACAGTTGAACTAAGGTTGACCGAACTCATTTGTTTGCGGGATGTTTGGCAGCTGGAGGGAGCTGGCTTTCTTCCCACCAGTCTGGGCCCGATTCCAAACTGCGTAATACAGAGGTGAAAGGTTAATGCACCGACCCACTGTGCCACCTGCTCCTTTCATCTCCTACATTTAGGAACCAACAACATTTAACAGCTCAAGAGTTTCAGCTAATGCTATCTGGGTCAAGTGAAAGAATTGTTTCATCGCTTCCAACCATGCAGCATCTTCACTGGACTCCACGGAGAGGCGGATCATTGGAACATATATGCAAATGATCAGTGACATGCTTTCTGAAGTGTAAAATATCTTCACTCTGAGTGCTGCTGAGATTCTTATTGACCCCAAGGGGGAGCTTACATAATGGTTTAAAAAAAACATTAAATGAGTGTAGAATTTAATCAGGTTCAACTCCACATTTACACTCAGAATAGAGGGATGACAGAACGCTTAGGTTCAAGAGCTGGAAAATGTCAGTGTAAATCAGTGCAGCGGACTCTTCGGAGGTTGGTTCAATTTAATCCAGCCAATCACGACGGGAAACATGGCAGCCGGGCCCACTAAATCACAAGGGAGGTAACGTTCAGTCTGCCAACAGCAGGAAAACATTTCACGATTAAGTTGGAGGTAGGAAGGGGCCGATGCATGTGGAGGGGTGTCAATTAGGTTTGATAATGAACCAATTGACAACAATTATCCCTGATCCCACTAAAGTTAAGAGGTGGATCAGGGATTAACTGAGAGTCTCAAGTCTCCTGCTGCCCAGCAAACTTGTGATGAATTTCCTCTTTCGGAGGCACTCAGTGCTCAATCAAGGGATCCACCATCGCAGGTGGCGCTGCTGAAAGTGACCCCCCTGCCCCTGAGCCCCCTGCACCCCATTCCAGTAACACCACCTCCCTTCTCCCACTCCCCGCGGCACAGCCGGCAAGAGAGAGCTTTCGGCTGCTAAATCTCAGGGGCTAGGAATACTTCCATCGGGGTCCTAAATCCTGTGGTAGGCCCCAACGCAGGGCCTGCTAAGTGTCTGATAGGCACTTACTTTGGTCAGGCTTCCCTCACAGTAGTGATGCAGGGTTCTTCCAGACTTGAGGCTGTTGGGTTGAGCGCTCTGGATCCATGGAACACATACAGGTCACCAACACTTGAAATAGTGCAACACTATTTTATTGAGTCATTAACTGTTTAACATACTCTCACTGTGGGTTAACACGATATTAGCTTTAACTAAAGGACTTTGCCTTGTCCTAACCAGTTGATGCACTCAGCACGTGGTGAATGTCTGTGCTGCAGGCTGTGAGCTCTGTCCTACTAGGAAGCTGCAGCCCGAATGAGCGGGAACTCTGATGCCCCCTGACTTTACCCAAGGAGAGGGGAGAATGTGGAACTCACTGCCACATGGAGGAAGTGAGATGAATTGCATAGATGCATTTAAGGGGAGGCCAGATAAGCATGAGGCAAGAAGGAATAGGATAGGATAATAGGGTGGGATGAGACTTCCGATAGAGTGGGAAGAGCATAAACACAACCGAGGCCAGTCGGATTGAATAGCCTACTTTTGCGATGCACACTCAGTGGAAGAGTGCTTTGTACCTTGCACAGCATTATGGGTCAGTTTAAAGTTACACTGCCAACTGGTAAATGTCTCTCACAATTATATAAATGGCGAGGAAGAAAAATTTTGCTTCAGTATCAATTCAAGGGGGGTGAGGGTGCAGATAGAAGGACACATGAAAGCATCCGAGTGGGATAAAGGGAAGGATAAATGATAGTATTCCTGTGGGGCATTCCAATGTCAGTCTTCGAATGAGTGCATTGTGAATGCTTTTGGGGGTGTTCGATAGGAAATAAGCAGCAAATATTCTGTGAGGAGTAACCCAGATATCAAGGTGTAGGAATGATATTGGAATTTTCCTTGAAAATTTCTTCAGGTAGAAAACATCCTAACAAGTGTGCTGGGACAGTGAAACTCTTCCCTCCCTGGGCTACCCAATTATATTTCATTCTTCAGCTCACAGATATCTGACACAAATTAATCTCAATATGCCACAGAAACAGAACTTTCCAGCATCAGGAATATATTTGTTACAATCGATGACTGAACAACAACCTTAATTTAAAAAATCAAACTTTTAATCTGTTCTCTGTGCTTACCTCAAATTGCCCTTTTTTTCTCTTTCTTGTTTCCTCCCCTTTTCTGTTTACATAACGGTAATTCAAATATTTATTTCAAAAAGACCAATTATTCCTCTGCGTTAAATCCGAAATAACTGGGATTTAGTATATTTCAGAAGATTTGAAATTCTTGATGTGGAAGACTAATATGTTCACATTGTACTTTTTTTAAATATCAAATCAGGAAGCAGAACTCCATGAATATATTCTCATCGCACTTCCCTGCGGCTCAACTACACCACATGACTCATTTGAACTCTCTTCTCGCCTTCAATGCCTGACTCCCTTGGGCCCACTGCTCAGCTGCGTGACAGGACACGACTGACTTTGAACCTTTGGACAACATTAGCCTTGATCAGACCCTCTTTTCAATTCTATCACCTGACTCGATTTAGGTCGTGGCTACGCTGCACTGCACACTACAACTTTGATTTGGAACAATCACTTGGAGCAAACGACATGACTGAATGCAAAATTGTAGCTAGCTGGGAAGAGGCATACATCATCCATTCTAACCCTGAAATAACGACACATCAAACAGCAAAATGTTAACAATTTCCTCCAGCTCTACAAATCCCAACAGATCCACATTATTTTCAGGAAGATACAAAAGATTCTTGATTAATCATTGCTTCAAAAGTGCACGATGTATTGAATCCACTTTCAAATGCAGAATTTACCAGGGGGCATTTGACCATCCAATAGTCCATTAGAGGCTGTAGTCTTTATTTAGAGGTCAAAGTGTGTTATTAAATTCTCAATACAGCACGTGAATCCGAGCTCGAAAGGTAAGAGTGTGAAAAAAGACAGATGCAAAAAGAGATAGTTGCAGAAAGAAAAGGAGAAGCTGGGAAAGAGCGGGGCAAAAAGAAACAAGAGGTAAATGTAGAAAGAATCAGAATGAGAAAGGCAAAGAGACGGAGTAAGGTAAAAAGAAACAGTGAGCCACAATAAAGGCAAAGAGAGACAAAAGTGATTGAGGCAGAATGAAAGATAAAAAGAGATGGAGGCGGCGAAAGGCAAAAGAAATAAAGCAAACAGAGAGAGAGACCAGAACTCGTGAAAGACAGAGCGAGTCAGAGCTCTGGAGAAAGAAATACAAAGGCAGCAGGTTCTATGAAGAGAGAGAGACCAGTGATAGAGAAGAGGGCAAGATAGAGTGAGCAAGAGAGACAGAATGAGAGAGGTGGAGATTACTAGAGAAATAGATAGGGATTGAGATAGAGCACAGGCAACCTTGAAGATATACAGAGACAAAGATCTGTCAATTAGCCACTTCCTCTGATTCTGGCAATGTCCCAGTCCCACAGGTGCACAAGGACATAGAAAGTCAAAGAAAATAATCAGCACCCCTGAAATAAGAGTTACCAACAGCTTTTATCGGAATACGCCATGGAAGCGCAGGATATCTCTTCAATTCATCTATAAAGCAATGATTTCTCAATTTAATTATTTCCCATCTAGTAACATATTCAACAATTAATAATACCCATCTTTAGTCTTTTTACACATTAAAGAGCTAGATACTTCAGTGTCATTTATTTGAGATGACTGCATGTCATCGCATGGGGCTGGTTTAGCACACTGAGCTAAGTCGCTGGCTTTTAAAGCAGACCAAAGCAGGCCAGCAGCACGGTTCAATTCCCGTACCAGCCTCCCCGAACAGGTGCCGGAATGTGGTGACTAGGGGCTTTTCACAGTAACTTCATTGAAGCCTACTCGTGACAATAAGTGATTTTCATTTCATTTCATGTCCACCTGACACAAACACTTTAACCCATGCACTATGAAACTAGTAGCCCAAGTAAACAAAGGCAAAACTATATAGAAGCTGATTTTATATACCCAGGTTAGAGAGTGCAGATACAGAGAGGGAACAGGATCCATGAGTTGACAAGCCCAAGCTACCAACAGACACCCGATGGACCAAGGTTGACACCAGTGATAAAGGTTTTAATTTGCTGAATGGTAAATTCTGACAATAGCAGTGGAGTGTGTGGCTCCAAACCCTTCCAATTCCATTTCCCCAACTCATTCTGGAGTAGCGCCCAACTATTTCATCCTCATCGTGACTAGGAGGTTATATGCTGACGATTGAAAACACATTTGACTAGAGAACCTAAAGCACCATCATTCGTTCAGTATGGGCTAGATTTCAACCAAGTCCCGGAACAATAATTTCACGAGTCACAGGCTCAGCAGTTCTTCCTCGTATTGAGTATCTGCAGCATTTGGTAGCCCATTGCCTCACTGATCTACTGAAGACATGTATTAAGAGCACAGCTTTTAATACTGAGAAACTGTGATGCATGTTTATTGGAGACAAATCCACTCAGCAAGTCTGGATGGGCCGCATAACGAAACAGTGCTTTAAACCAGAATGATACAGAGCAGGCAATGGTTGTGCAAAGAGATTCTGCTCTGGGAGAAAGTCTGTCGACATCCTACAAGGCAAATTGTGATGTCATGATCCCACAAAGACTGATAACATTTGTAATGTCACGTGAGAGTACCTTTAAGACATGGATATTTAAGCAATGTACCTTTAAGAGAACAGTGATGTCAGAGAGTGGGTGGAGCTGGGCTTTAGATCAGTCATTTTGCAGTTTAGTTTTGCAGTTTGAAAAGAGCTTGGGAGTGTCTGTGTTTGCAGTGAGCAGGATCTCTGCCATGAAAGACTATCTCTGGATCATTTGGGTGATTTAAACTCATAATAGTAAAGCCTTTAACCTGATC
Organism: Scyliorhinus torazame; assembly: GCF_047496885.1. Classification (NCBI taxonomy): domain Eukaryota; kingdom Metazoa; phylum Chordata; class Chondrichthyes; order Carcharhiniformes; family Scyliorhinidae; genus Scyliorhinus; species Scyliorhinus torazame. The sequence goes on from NC_092713.1 coordinate 151,312,769, forward strand.
TGATTCTGTCCAAAGGTGTTAAGTCTCTTGGAAGTTTGAAGGAACATTTTGAGGAATTATTTACTGTTGCAATATTTTCGGAGTTATCTTTGAAGTAAGGGGTGGTAAGAGATCCAATGTTTATTTAAGATGTTAAGTTGAGTTCATGGAATAAACATTGTTTTGTGTTTAAAAACCCACGTGTCCATAATTGTAATCCCACACCTAGGGAACAAGCCGTGCGCTAGGAAAAGCAACAAATACATTAAAGGGGGAGGGTGGTTGAACTCCATGATACATTTTGGGGTTCTGAAAACGCCTCACCCATAACAATTGGGGGCTCGAGGGGGATAAAAGTCTATTTATTGGATTGGCTTTTGTGAACTTAAAGACAGTGAAGGATTGTTGCTTTTCCGGTGTGGTATTTTAGTTCAAGTGTTGTGGAAAATGTCTCTTTCAGAGGCTCAGACGGTTTTGGGGGTGGAGACTGTCACACGCAGTACTTTACGGACAGAGACGAAAAGCAGACTGTTGGGTCTGGCAAAAACATTGCAGTTAACATTACCTGACAAAATGCAAAAAGATGAGGTAATTATGGCGGTGGTTAAGCATTTAAAGTTGCCTGAGATAGAGTTTGACTCATGGGAAATGGCAAAACTTCAGTTGCAAATTAAACAAATGGAACATGAGAAAGATTTAAAGCGGCTTGAATACAAAAGAGATAGAGAGGAAAAAGAAAAGGAGAGAGAAGAAAGAAACAAAGAAAGAGATAGAGAGGAAAGGGAAAAAGAGAGAGAGTTTGAACTTCAGAAAATGGCTCTGAAACATGAAAATCAGTTAAAATTGGCAGGTGCAAAGGGACACGTACAGTTGGTGGAGATGGAAGAGGATAATGAGACAGAGCATCATAGTCGAAGACATGGTGGGGATCTATTTAAATATGTCCAAGCATTGCCAAGATTTGACGAGGAGGCAGAAGCCTTTTTCATTTCATTAGAAGGTAGCTAAATAAATGCAATGGCCACAGGACATGTGGGTATTACTGATTCAAACAAAGCTGGTAGATAGGGCTAGTGAAGTGTTTGCACCACTACCAGAGGAGGTATCTGGAATGTATGAGGAGGTGAAGAAATCCATCTTAAGTGCATATGAGCTATTGCCTGAAGCTTACAGACAAAGGTTTAGAAACTTAAGGAAAGAATTTGGTCAAACATACATGGAGTTTGAAAGGCTCAAACAGAGTAATTTTGACAGGTGGATAAGGGCTTTGAAAATAAACCAAACGTATGAAGCTCTCAGAGAAATTATACTTTTGGAGGAGTTTAAAAATTCAATTCCTGATGTAGTGAGAACTCATGTGGAAGAACAGAGGGTTAAAACTGTAGATTAGCAGCAGAAATGGCAGATGATTATGAATTAGTTCATAAATCAAAGATTGGTTTCCGACATCAGTTTCAGCCGGTGAGGGATAGAAACTGGGGACATGAGAAATACTCAAGTGGTAAAGGTAAAGGTGATCTGATGGGAGACAATAAAGAGAGTGTACCTCAGATTAAAAAAGAAATCCAGGATGGTGGGAAAGAAATGAAAAGTTTCTGATGTTTTCACTGTAATAAACTAGGCCATGTAAAGTCACAGTGTTGGTGGTTGAAGAAAAGCACTGGGAAGGCTGATGTGGTAAAACAGGATAAGACAGTGGGGTTTGTTAGAGTGGTAAAGGAAAGCCCAAGGGAAGTGAAGGAGGTGCAAATGATTGTACAGCCTGTTCAAGAAGTAATTGTTAAGAAAGTGCCAGATGGATTTAAAGAATTTACTTGTGTGGGTAAAGTTTACTCATGTGTATCAGGAGGAGCAGGTAAATAAGTCACAATTTTAAGAGATACAAGGGCTAGTCAATCTTTAATGGTAAGAGATGAAGAATTATGTAGTTTCGGAAGAATGTTGCCAGAAAAGATGGTGATATGTGGAATTCAGGGTGAGAGGAGTAGCGTTCCATTATATAAGGTAAGGTTGGAAAGTCCAGTGAAGAGTGGTGAAGTGGTAGTAGGAGTAATAGATAAACTATCTTGTCCAGGAATACAGTTTATTTTGGGTAATGATATAGCTGGATCGCAGATGGGAGTGATGCCTACTGTGGTTGATAAGCCAGTGGAAAATCAGACAACTGAAGGTTTGAAGGACGAATATCCTGGGATTTTTCTGGATTGTGTAGTAACAAGGTCGGAAAGTCACAGGTTAAGACAAGAGGAGAAATCAAAGAGTGAAGATGAAGTTGAAGTGCAATTATCAGAAACTATTTTTGATCAGATGGTTGAAAAAGAACAAGAACAGGTGGAGGATGAGGTGGATATTTTTAGTTCAGGAAAATTGGCTGAGTTACAACAGAAAGATGTAGAAATAAAACGGATATATCAGAAAGCATATACGGAAGAGGAATCTGAGAGTATACCAGAGTGTTATTACCGTAAAAATGATGCCTTGATGAGAAAATGGAGACCTGTACATATGTAGGCGGATGAAAAGAGGGCAGAAGTTCATCAAGTAGTATTGCCGGTAGGGTATAGAAAGGAGGTGTTGCGAGTTGCACATGAGGTACCAGTGGGAGGTCATTTGGGAATAAGGAAAACTCAAGCTAAAATCCAGAAACATTTTTATTGGCCTGGACTACATAAAGATGTAGTTAAATATTGTCAACCATGTCACACGTCAAGTGATAGGGAAACGTCAAGCAGTGATAAAACCAGCGCCCTTAATACCCATTCCAGCATTTGAGGAACCTTTTACGAGGGTCATAATTGATTGTGTAGGACCGCTTCCTAAAACCAAAAGTGGGAATCAATATCTTTTGACTATAATGGGTGTGTCTACTAGGTTTCCAGAGGCCATTCCAGTATGTAGGAATTGCACGGCAGCACGGTAGCATTGTGGATAGCACAATTGCTTCACAGCTCCAGGGTCCCAGGTTCTATTCCAGCTTGGGTCACTGTCTGTGTGGAGTCTGCACATCCTCCCCGTGTGTGCGTGGGTTTCCTCCGGGTGCTCTGGTTTCCTCCCACAGTCCAAAGATGTGCGGGTTAGGTGGATTGGCCATGCTAAATTGCCCTTAGTGTCCAAAATTGTCCTTAGTGTTGGGTGGGGTTACTGGGTTATGGGGATGGGGTGGAGGTGTTGACCTTGGGTAGGGTGCTCTTTCCAAGAGCTGGTGCAGACTCGATGGGCCGAATGGCCTCCTTCTGCACTGTAAATTCTATGATCTATGATCCTATGTAATATTACAGCTAAAAAGATTGTGGAGGAGTTACTTACATTCTTTACTAGATATGGACTACCCACAGAAATTCAATTGGATCAAGGATCAAATTTTACTTCAAAGTTATTCAAAGAAGTTATGGATAGCTGAGGAATAAAACAATTTAAATCAACTGCATACCATCCAGAATCGCAGGGAGCATTAGAAAGGTGGCATCATTAAAGACAATGTTGAGGGCGTATTGTCAAGATTATCCAGAGGATTGGGATAAAGGAATTCCATTTGTATTGTTTGCAATTAGGGCTGCACCTAATGAGTCGACCAAACTTAGTCCTTCTGAACTAATTTTTGATCATAAGGTAAGAGGACCACTTAAATTGATCAAGGAAAAATTGGTGGGTGAGAAATCGGAAATTACACTATTGGATTACGTGTCAAATTTTAGGGAACGATTAAATAGAGCAGGGGAATTGGCTTGACAACATTTGAAAGTTGCACAAAATGTGATGAACCGGGTAGCGGACAAGAAATCCAAAGTTCGTAGTTTTGCCAGTGGGGATAAAGTTTTAGTGTTGTTACCAGTGGTAGGGGAGCCTTTAAAAGCTAAGTTTTGTGGACCGTATCAGATTGAAAGGAAATTAAGTGAGGTGAATTATGTGGTAAATACACCAGATAGAAGGAAGACTCGCCGAGTGTGTCATGTGAATATGCTTAAAAGGTACTTTGAAAGGGAAGGAGAGAAAAAGGTTTTAATGATCCTAACTCAAAGTGACGAACCAAGTCCAGATGACTGTGAATTTGACATACCTCAAATTAAATTGGAAAATGAGGATGTTCTTAAAAATTGGGATGAATTGTTAAATTACCTTCCAGAGGAAAAACGAACTGACCTGAAAGAGTTATTGATATCATATGGGCAAGTTTGTAGAGATAAACTGGGAAGTACTAAAATGGCCATACATGTAGGAAATGCTGTTCCTATCAAACAATATCCATATAGACTTAATCCTTTAAAATTGGCACAGGTTAACAGAGAAATTGAGTATGCTGAAGAATGGCATAATTAAAGTGGGTTGCAGCCAATGGAGCTCAACTATAGTGATGGTACCTAAACCAGACGGTACCCAACAGTTGTGTGTGGACTATCGAAAGGTGAATGCAGTTACAAGAACGTACTCTTATCCTATCCCACGTTTGGAGGATTGCATTGAGAAAGTGGGACAATCCGCTCTTATTTCCAAATTGGATTTACTGAAAGGTTACTGGCAAGTACCTTTATCTGAAAGGGCGAGGGAGATTTCAGCTTTTGTGACTCCAGATGGTATATACCAGTTCAAAGTTATGCCAGTTGGCATGAAAAACGCCCCAGCAACATTTCAACGGTTAACTAACAAAGTCGTTTCAGGATTACCCAATTGTGCGGTATACATTGACGATCTGGTAGTTTTCAGCCAGACATGGAAAGAACATTTAAAACATCTGAGGGAGTTATTCGATCGACTTCAGGAGGCGGGTTTGGTGATAAACGTAGCTAAAAGTGAATTTGGAAAAACCCAAGTCACTTTCCTTGGCCATACAATTGGACAGGGTCGAATGGTTCCACAGGATGTGAAAACGGAAGTTATTGGGGAGTTTCCGATACCCTCGACACGATGGGAAATAATGCAATTTCTTGGTATGAGTGGATTTTACCGGAAATTTGTACCAAATTTTAGCAGTGTGGTCGCTCCACGGACTTGCTCAAGAAGAGTAACAAATTCCAGTGGTCAGCGGAGTGTCAACAGGCATTTGACGGCCTGATGGCTGTGTTAACCACTGCTCCTGTGTTAGCCATCCCAAATTATACCAAACCCTTCAAAGTGGCGGTTGATGCGAGTGATGTGGGCGTAGGTGCGGTGCTTCTACAAGACGACGACGAAGGGCCAGAGCGGCCTGTTGGTTATTTTTCAAAGAAATTGAATTCTCACCAGAAAAAGTATTCCACGATTGAGAAGGAGACTTTGAGTTTGGTGCTGGCTTTGCAACATTTTCACATTTATGTGACCAGCAATCCGTCTGACACCATTATATATACTGATCATAATCCATTGACGTTTTTGGAGCGATTCCGGAATAACAATGAAAGGCTGTTTCACTGGAGTTTATTGTTACAGCCATTTCATTTAAAAATAGTACATGTGGCAGGACGGGATAATGTGATAGCTGATGCTTTGTCGCAAATGTGATCAATTGAGAACGTTTTCGGTTGGAGGAAGAATAACAAAGAAAAATGGACTATATTGTTATACCTGTTTGCATGTGTTGTTTTTTTTTAAAACAAAAAGGTATATTTACTGTGTACATTTCTTCGTGGATGGTGCAAAAATAAAAAATAAAACCATCTTGCAGTTGATGGGTTTTTTTTCTTGGGGGGGGGGGAGGTGTCATGTGCGAGTACCTTTAAGACATGGATGTTTAAGAAATGTACCTTCAAGAGAACAGTGATGTCAGAGAGGGGGTGGAGCTGGGCTTTAGATCAGCCATTTTGAAGTTTAGTTTTGCAGTTTGAAAAGAGCTTGGGAGTATCTGTGTTTGCAGTGAGCTGGATCTCTGCCATGAAAGACTTGGGCAGCACAGTAGCATTGTGGATAGCACAATTGCTTCACAGCTCCAGGGTCCCAGGTTCGATTCCGGCTTGGGTCACTGACTATGCAGAGTCTGCACATCCTCCCCGTCTGTGCGTGGGTTTCCTCCGGGTGCTCCGGTTTCCTCCCACAGTCCAAAGATGTGCAGGTTAGGTGGTGTGGCCATGATAAATTGCCCTTACTGTCCAAAATTGCCCTTAATGTTGGGTGGGGTTACTGAGTTATGGAGATAGGGTGGAGGTGTTGACCTTAGGTAGGGTGCTCTTTCCAAGAGCCGGTGCAGACTCGATGGGCTGAATGGCCTCCTTCTGCACTGTAAATTCTATGATAATCTAATCTCTGGATCATTTGGGTGATTTAAACTCATAATAGTAAAGCCTTTAACCTGATGAGATTCTGTTTAAAGGTGTTAAGTTTCTTGGAAGTCTGAAGGAACATTTTGAGGAATTATTTACTGTTGCAATATTTTCGGAGTTATCTTTGAAGGAAGGGGTGGTAAGAGATCTAATGTTTATTTAAGATGTTAAGTTGAGTTCATGGAATAAACAGTGTTTTGTGTTTAAAAACCCACATGTCCATAATTGTAATCCCACACCTAGGGAAGAAGCCGTGTGCTAGGAAAAGCAACAAATACATTAAAGAGGGAGGTTGGTTGAACTCCATGATACATTTTGGGGTTCTGAAAACGCCTTGCCCATAACAGTAAAATATCAGAATTTCCAATTAATAGCCGAAAGGATAATACAGCATGATTTCACATTCCAAGACTTCAACACCATTCTAAAAGGACGATTGACAAAACACTATGAGCATGATCTAACGGCTGCTTCGCGCCGGGACAAATCAGAGCCAGTCAGTTAGATCGCGGAAGAGGTCAAAATTGGGAACCGTGCCAGCTGCCGATCGGTTTCCGATCTAACCAGCCTTCTCCCGTTGGCGAGATCTGGACCCTGCCGCAACATAACGAGAAACCAGCGGGTGTCAGATATTTATAGTGAGTTGATGGAGAGGGTGGGCGCTCGGGTGGAAGAGATTAAGCATTATTGGGAGGCGGAGTTAGGTGGGGAGGTGCGGGCCGGAATGTGGAAAGAGGCTCTGCGGAAGGTGAACGCATCCTCGTCATGTGCAAAGTTAAGCCTCATCCAGTTTAAGGTGGTGCTTAGGGCTCACATGACAGTGGCGAGGATGAACCAGTTCTTTGCAGGGGTGGAGGATAGGTGTGGGCGGTGTGCGGGGATGGCCCACAAATCCTGACCACGTCCAAAGTTCTGGCAGGGGTTCCCGGATGTCATGTCTGAGGTTCTGGGTGTAGGAGTGGCCTTGTGTCCAGAGGTGGTAATATTTAGTGTGTTGGAAGATCCAGGAATTCAGGTGGGGCAAGAGGCTGATGTATTGGTCCTTGCCTCCGATAGCCAGGGAAGGGATCTTCTTGTGTTGTGGAAATTGGAGCCGTCAAAGGCGAGGTATGGGCGAGTGCCCTGGAGAATTCCTGGCGGTTGGAAGTCAAGTTCACTTTGTAGGGCGAGGGGGAGGGGTTCACCCGGAGATGGAAACCATTCATTGCTTTCATTAAGGTGAACTGAGGAATCAGCGGGGGGTGGGGGTTAAATGGGCTGGATAAGGGGGGATAATTAAGAAGGTGGTGTGCGGCGGGGTGTTTGTATCATGGGAGGTTGGGGGTTTGTGGTTTCTGTGCACGTTGATGTTTTGGTGTTCTGATACTTTCAAGTATACATGTAAAAAGCCTTAAAAATATTTTTTTTAAATAAAAATGTGAAGCTAGCAAATCTGGGAAAAAAAAAAATCACAGATATACTTTACACTGTCCTTTAAGTAGACAATAAATTCTCCAGTCAGTCCAGAATATTTCTTAGTTCATTGGGGTTTATTTCTGTTCTTTTCCTTTCCCAGCCTAATAACTTCTCACCCCCATAACGTTCTTCATAGTGAGAGTATTACTAGTGATCCTCCCTCTCATGCAAGCTATCCAGGCTTGCTGTCAGATGCCAGCACAGGTCATTTGACCCTTTCCATTCCCCCTGAAATACAGATGTTCAAATACATAATCACAGTAACTTCACAGATTTTCACAGTAACTTCATTGCAGTGTTAACGTAAGCCTGCTGGTGACACAAATAAAGATTATCATCTTATTTATGAACCTCATTATTGTAACAGTAAGCTCTGCTGTACACAGGCCTATCACCAGTCGAAAAGTAATTACAAGTGTATCCAAAAAGGAATGTGTCACTAATTGAGAAAAGTCTCATCACATACCACTTGAAGAACAGAACATTGTCTGTATCCGAGTCAACGTTTCTCCATTGATGAGCAATAAAAAAAAAATTGTTCATTGTGTTTGGCCAATCTACCAGTCTTCCATTGCTCCAAAGTAATCCATTTGTAGAGCATTTTTCAATGCCAGGATACCCTCCGTCTTGCATTGGTTCTCAGATTGGCAACACTTCCAATTGTAAATTTGCATCTTTTTAAATCCCTATTCCCCTAAATTGCTTCCATCCCTACAACCCTTTTGAGAGGTCTAAATGCTCCATTTCTGGCCTCTCGTACATCACCGATTTCCTTCGCCCCACAATTGGCAAATGTATCTTCAGCTTCTTGGGGCTTAAGTTCTGGAATTCCATCCTTAAACCTTGTAAACACTACCCACCATTCCTTCTCTATTACCTCCTTAAAACTGACATCTCAGGACAGCACCTTAAACCATTTTGCTACATTATGGATGCTATATAAATGCAACCGTTATAAACATGTTTATAGTAAAAGGGGCCAAATATTGCTTTATTAGGACTAGTTTAAGCTTCCACATTTTATTAAGATGACACATTTTATAACAGGGACAGTATCATTAGCACAGTTGAGGAGAATGTGCCCATAATGGCAAACTCGCAGCATTCAACCCGATGAAAGCTTAGAATGTCAGGGAGGCTCCGGGTATAATTAACCTTTCCAACAACCAAGTACAAGGGCTGTCAGAGGCTTCTCAGGGGTCTGCGTTCTGTTGAATTTGGTGGATGACATTTCTTGGCAGCTGCTCCACAGATGCCCATTTAACATAAAGGCTGCTATCTCTGCCTGGAGTTTGATCACAAAATGTTCCAAATATGTGGCATCTGAACACATGACATCCGCAAATGCTATTGCATCTCTCTCCCAATCTCATTAAACACTAGTATCGTGTGAAGGTGACATTCTGAACTGGGAGCTATCACGTTTTATAAACCACTACCTGAGTTCAGGTTCAGTGAAGGTGAATCCATTCGAAAGCACCTTCTAAATCTGCAACCTCTCGAAGGACAAGGGGAGCAGATACTTGGAAACACCACCACCTTCAAGTTCTTCTCCAAACCAAACACCATCCTTACTTCAAAGTATATTGTCGTTCTTTCACTGTTGATGGGCCTAAAACCTGGAAATCCCTCCCTAACAGCACTGTGGGTATACCACACTACATGGACTGCAACGGTTCAAGAAGACAGCTTCCCAAGACCAACTGGGGAAGGCAATAAATGCTGGCCTTGCCAACGATTCCTATGTTCTATGGCTGAATAAATAAACCCATAGAATGATCAAAATTACAGCAGAGGGGAGGCCAATCAACCCGAAAAAAGTCCTCTTTAGCAGAAAGTGGAAGGAAGTCTGTGCATCTCACTGGCTGTGAAAGCGTTAGAAGGCTGCATTGGCAAGGTGGTCACAGTCATTTGACATCAAAATCTGACCATCAACCTGTGCATTCCAGTATCTCTCTCTCTTCCTCATTTCCCTCGCCACCCGTCACCCTCTTTCCCAACCCCCAGTTGCTTCTTCTCCTCCCCTCATCCTCTCTTCCCACAATTGTCATTCCTATTCCCATTCTCCAGTCTTCCTCTCTCTCTCTCCCCAGCCTTGACTTCGTACTATATAAGATGTAACATCACTAAGCCAAACACACAGAGAGAGAATGGAGTGGGAGGGGGGGGTGGGAGAGGGGGTTCCACATTTGGGTCGGTAATTGGAGGTAGTGGAGGCATTCATGGGCGTTCAAAATTTTAAATCATTAACATGTCCTAAGCTGCAGGTAGCAGCGCTCAGGAGATTTTATGCCATGTTCCAGATGCGGGATGTGTCAGGGGCTCTGCATGGACAATAGGTAACCTGTGTCTCGTACCACCATCTTGCTGGTTGAAATAACTCACACTTTATAAATATTGCAATGTGTGTAAATAAAGGATGAGTTCGTATTTGGAACCTAGATGGTCTGGAAGAGGGCCCATTGATGGTCTCTTTCTGTCCAAAACATTAATCAATAAAATAAGCAAAATTCTGTGGATGCTGGAATCTGAAACAAGAGAGGATGCTGGAAAATCACAGCAGAGTTAACATTTCGGGTCCTTTGGCTCTTCATCAGAACTGATGAGGGGGAGAATGTGTTCAAGCTGAGAGATTGCAACAAAAAGTAGCAACTTTAAAAACAAAAGACAAAAAATATTTATCAATTTTGCTTCCAAGTTCCATCCCTCCCTCTTTGTCTCCATGTCCGGTGGGAGACTGATCACCAAATTCATTGTAGTCCTACCAACTTCTGCAACTACAGCTCCTCAAACCCCACTACCTGTAAGGACTCCATCCCATTCTCCCAGTTCCTCCACCTCCATCGCATCTATTCCGATGATGTCAACGTCAAAAATGATGCCTCTGATACGTCTGTTTTATTCCTTAACTGATGCTTCCCCCCACTTGTGGTCGACTCAAATGGGTTCAAACCATCTCCCGCACCTCTGCTCTCACACCTTCCCCTCCCTTTCAGAACCATGAAAGGGTCCCTTTTGTTCTCACTTCTCCCCCACTAACCTCCACATTCAAAGGATCAACCTCCGCCACCTCCAGCACCATGTTATCACTAAACATACCTCCCCCATCAGCATTCTACAGAGACCATTCTCTCCTCTACATCCTGGTCCACTCCTCCATCATCCCCAACCCTTCATTCCCTTCCCACAGAACCTCACCATGGAATCACAGAAGGTGCAAGACTTGCCCCTTTACCTCCTCCCTCATCTGTCCAAGGGCCCAAATACTCCTTTCAGGTTAAGCAGCATTTCACTTGCACTTCAATTTGGTTTATTGTATTCGCTGCACCCAATGTGGTCATCTCTACATTGGAGAGGGTAAATGCAGACTGGGTGACCGCTTTGTGGGACACCTTCGCTCATCCACAAGTATGACCCTAACCTTCCTGTTGCTTGCCATTTTAACTCAGCGCCTTGCTCTCATACCCACATGTCTGTCCTTGGCCTTCTGCAATGCTCAAGTGAACAATGGCGTAAGGTGGAGGAGCACCATCTCACCTTCCAGGTGGGCACATTGCAGCCTTCGGGACTCAAAGTTCAGCAGCTTTAGAATGTGACCTTTCTCCTCAATCTTAATCCCCCTTTTAAAATATCCTATACATGTATTGCTTCAATGCAATCTCCCTGCTTCACATCAGCCCATCTGTCTTTTGATCTTAAAGTTGCTACTTTTAGTGCAATCTCTCACAGCTCAAACACATTCCCCGTCCTTCAGTTCTGACGAAGAGTTGAAGGACTCAAAGCTTTAACTCTGCTCTCTCTCCTTACAGATGCTGCCAGATTTGCTGAGTTTTCCCAGCATCCTCTGTTAACGATACTAATCAACCAACTTGGCGATGCAACAAATGAAACCAGTTGGTATTTAGTCTGGGTTTCCCCTACCCTAAAGAGCTAATGGAGTGTTGTATCCCTAAACAGCATTCAGGATTGTGCTTATTTGTGGGATAGCATCAGTGCAGAAAGCACATTAGAGAGGTTTTGGATTTGGATTCCTTTATTGTCACGTGTACCGAGGTACAGTGAAAAATATTGTTCTGCGAACAGTTCAGACAGATCATTCCATACATGGGAAACATATGTAGGCCAAATATAAATACACAATGTTATTGTGTCCTGATCAGAGTTTAACTGGGACCTGCAGGTCTGCGTTGTGGGATGTACTGGATTGAATTTTAAAACAATCTTTCCGATCCCTTGAGGCAGACTGCCCCCACCCAAACATCTACAGTTCCAGTGGGTACCAGACAGGGCAACATTCCTGGGATCTTCTTAGTTTGTGTGACCCAAGAGATGGAGACTCCAGCAGGACAGCTCACCAGTATCACATTCCCTTCGAACAGCTACAAAATGGGAGTCACTCAAAAAGTCAGTGTTATTTATTGCTGTACAAAATATTTCTAATAATATAGCTACAGTACATCAATAGTCTGTTATTGTAAAATAATTCTAAAGAGTCGCTGTACAATTACAATTTGGGAGCACATGTTAATGTCTAGTTGTCATATATTAAAGCTACATCGTACTATTGGAAATACATTCCCAAATTCAGTTCCACCGGAGTATTAACTTTGCCTTCCAAAGCAGACCTTAGTGGTAGCTTCAACTGAAAGAGGTTTACTGCTGCCGAAAACTGCCACATCTTACTCTGTTTTCACCAGCAAAATTTGTGATCATAATGCTGTCACTGTGGCCAAAGCTGTTCCCTCTTCAGTGGCATCTTGTAGACAGTGTGGCCTGCGAGGCTCCTCAGCATTAGGTCCAAGGTGATTCGGTCAATCTGCTAAGCATGTGGGAGTTGTACTGAAGCACATTTTCAATCCATAAGCAACCCTGTTAAAGTCCCATCTGCTATTTCCCCGTTCCCTGGATGGTAACCAAGAATTGAGTGTGTCCGCTGGGCCACGAGTTGGAGCATCTGGGTGTGGCACCATTATCTGATGGGAATACAGCTGAGGCTGTATTCATCGAGTCCTGGAGCTCAGGCACACCACTCCAGGAAGCTGCAGGGAGGAAGGGAACAGGGAGGAATCAGAGTGATGGTATCTCATTCCTCCTGATGACTGGCTCCAGGGCAGTGAAGAGGAAGGTTTCAAACTGGTGGTTTGCTGGCATTCTTGTCTATAAGAAATGCAAGGTCCACAGGTGACAGGAGGAGTTAACCAAGAGCTGGGGGGAAGAGGAAAGGTTTGAGCAGGAAGGGATTGAAGAAAAATTGGTGCCGTACTAAATTTCTGCCTCCAGGTGGCTCGAGGAAAGCTTGTAAACAATATGGAGTACAGTACTTGTTGTAACGGATGTAGGGACCAGGCATTCAAATTAGTACTGGGCCAATTTTTACTTTTAATAATCAGAAGTCTCTTAACTGTATCATAAGGTTATGTCTCTTACATTGGTCCAAATGCTGTTAATATGATTTCACTGCCAATGATGGCTCTATAACCATTACTTCTGAGACCATTGTAAATTTGCAAATAGCTGTTGTCCTGTTGCCTTCCCCGCAGACCCACTGTAATACTCAAAGATCTAGGTACCCACCTCAGTTAACTATTTCACCTTGTCTTACTAAGACATGGATCGTTGTTGGGATTGGGGCCATGTACTTTCTTTATGGGATGTAGGAGACCAGGAACACTGACCATTTTGGAAGGTGGAGGTAGTGAAGGGATGAAGGTTGTGGGAGAGACTCTGGATTTAAGCTAACGCTCCTGATCACTGAAGACATCCAAAGGGCCCATTTCTCAAACCCTGGGCCTGGAATCCAGGTAGAGTTCAGGAGCTGGTGGAGTTTAGGGTCGGGGTGGGGAGGGGTGTGGGATAACAAACCCACCCTTAGAACGTGGTGGAGGATAGAGAGAGAAAGAGAGGCAGAGTGGCATTCTAGTCATGAAACAAACACAGTTGTGGTTTGAGAGTGTATTTTTTTAAAGTTTTGCAGTACTGCTTTTTCATACTGACTGCAGTTGGTTATTAACTTCATCCCCTTCCCCCACCCCCTGAAAAAGGGACTGTGTATTTTCTATTATTTCCCCTACAGGAACGTAGTCCCGAGGGTCGTCAGTGGCACTATGCCCTGTTCTTGCAGGATCTACAGCAGGCCTTCCTGTAGTACCAATGTGTGCACAGCTTCACCTTCAGAACCAGCGCGCAGTTGGCTGTAACTTTGTCCTGACAATTGTCATCTGCAAGACAAAGAGGGTTGCAAGGTTAACGTAGGAAAGCAGACACCAATTCACGATCTTCCCCCGACCCTTATGACCACTCCACCTCCACCCTTCCAGCCTCATGAGTGTTGCTAACTCTGGGTTAATGTGTTTCATCACATGACCCTGTCCTACGACTTCCCCACCCAAACACTCTTGCCACTGATCACCCAAAATGTGGCACAAGGTCCACCCTCAATGGAAATTGATCAAACACTTTTATTATCCAATTGGATAATTCTCGACTGTCAATCAATTAGCCTTACTTCCCGGTCTCCAATATTTTAAAAATTAATAAATAAAACAATGCAGCCTTCCCACATTCTTCTCTTCACTTCAAACATGGCTGATTGTCCACCTTTTAGTGGTAATCATGGGTGATTGTAATATGAATTTTGACTAGATTAATCAAATTAGCCTCGAGGGAGAATTCATAGAGTGCACGAGGGATTGTTCTTCAAGCAATATGTTGTGGACCCAACCAGGGAGCAGGCTATTTTAGATTTAGTATTATGTAATGAAGAAGGGTTGATAAATAGTCCTATCATTAAGGATCCTCTTGGAAGGAGTGATCACAGCATGTCAGAATTTCAAATTCAGATTGAGTGCGAGAAGCCAGAGTGCCATACTAGAGTTTTAGCATTGGGCAGAGGTAATTATACAGGCCTTCTGGCCTGAGGAAAGAGTAGGCCCACAGTTGGGCACAGATAATTGGGGATAGGACAGTTGAGGAACAATGGCGGATGATCAGGGAGATATTAAATACCTCTCAATTAAAGAATATTCCTGAGAGGAAGCAGAATTGCAAAAGGGAGAAAAATGTTCCATGGCTAAACAAAGAAGTCAAGGAAGACATAAAGGCAAAAACTAGGGTATCAGACTGCAAAAGCTAGTGGTAAACTGGAGGATTGGAAGAACTTAAAGTTCAGCAAAATGCTACTAAAAATAAAGTCAAAAGAGCTAAGATGAACTACGAAAGAAAACTAACAGAAAAATAAGCACTGATACCAAAAGCTTCTATAAGTATTTCAAGAGGGAGAGAATAGCTAAAGTAAATGTTAGCCCTTTAGAGGACGATACTGGTGAGGTAATATTGGGGAACACAAGATGACGGAGGCACTGAACTGATATTTTGCCTCTGTCTTCACAGTAGAAGATAATTTAAAAATTCCCAAAAGCACAGTTAATGCAGAGGAACATGGTGCAATAAACATCACTAGGGAGATAGTATTTAATAAACTGATGGGATTAAAGGCAGTTAAGCCTCAGGGACCTAAAGGCCTGCACCTTCGGGTATTAAGGGAGGTAGCAGCAGAGATAGTGGATGCATTGGTTATGATATTCAGAATTCCTTGGATTCTGGAAGGGTCCCGGTGGATTGGAAACATGCTAATGTGATGCCCGTATTCAAAAAGGGACAGAGGAAATAAAGTAGGAAACTATTGACCAGTTAGGTTGACCTCTGTGGTGGGGAAGTTGCTGGAATCAATCATTAAGGAGGAGATGACTGAACATTTGGAAAGACAAAGCTCAATCCACCATTGTCAGCATGGTTTTATGAAGGGTAAGTCATGCTTGACAAACTTGCTTGAGTTCTTGGAGGATGTAACCAGCAGAGTGGATAACGGGGAACCTGAGGATGTGATATATCTAGACTTTCAGAAGGCGCTTGACAAAGTGCCTCATAAAAGACTGATCCAGAAGATGAGATGGCAGGGGATTAGGGATAGAGTACTAGATTGGATTGAAAATTAACTGACTGACAGAAAGCAGAGGTGTGGGATAAATGAGTTATTTTCTGGCTGGCGAACTATCAGGGTGCCGCAAGGGTCAGTCTTCGCTCGGACCTTAACTGTTTTCAATCTATATAAATGATTTGCAAGAAAGGACAGAGTGTAACATAGCAACATTTGCAGGTGATACTATATAGGTCGGAGGGCAGGCAGTGAGGGCGAGATAAACATTTTACAGATGGATTTAGATGGGCTAGGAGACTGTGTCAAAATTTGGCAGATGGAGTGAAATGTAGATAAGTGTGAAGTTATCCATTTGGCCTAACAAATACAGAGGCAAGTTATTATCTAAATGGTGGGGAGTCATTCTCCGACCCCCCAGCGTGTCGGAGAATGGCCGTTGGCCGCCATGAATCCCGCCCCCGCCGGTTGCCGAAGTCTCCGAAGGGAGAAAAGTCGGCGGGGCGTTAATGGCGCCGCTGACGTCGGAGAATGGCACGGGTCTGCGCAAGGCAGCCGATTTTCGGCCTGCCGATATTCTCCCTTCCGGATGGGCCGAAGTCCCGTCGACGTGATGACCGTTCACGTCGACGTAAATCAAACCTCCTTTTCATCGGCGTGAACCTGTGCTCCAGGTTCACGCCGACCAGCGTGGAGGTGAGTGACGGCCTGGGGGGTTGGCCGCTGGGCAGGCGATGGCGTGGCCGCAGTCTGAATGTGTGAGGAGAGGTGTGTCTCGGGTTGTGTGTGTGTATGTGCGGCGGGGGTTTAGAGTGGGCTGGGCTCCGGGGGAGTGCCGGGAGGGGGGTCCGTGCCGGGGAGGAGGATAGGGGGAGGGGGGTCCGTGCCGGGGAGGAGGTTGGGGTCCGTGCCGGGGAGGGGCATGGGTCCGTGCCGGGGAGGGGGATGGGGGGGGTCCGTGCCGGGGAGGGGGATGGGGGGGCCGTGCCGGGGAGGGGGACGGGGGGGCCGTGCCAGGGAGGGGGACGGGGGGTCCGTGCCGGGGAGGGGTATGGGGGGGGTCCGTGTCGGGGAGGAGGATGGGGGGGGGTCCGTGCCGGGGAGGAGGTTGGGGTCCGTGCCGGGGAGGGGGACGGGGGGTTCGTGCCGGGGAGGGGGATGGGGGGGTCCGTGCCGGGGAGGAGGTTGGGGTCCGTGCCGGGGAAGGGGATGGGGGGGTCCGTGCCGGGGAGGGGGATGGGGTTCCGTGCCGGGGAGGAGGATGGGGACGGGGGGTCCGTGCCGGGGAGGGGAATGGGGGGGGTTCCATGCCGGGGAGGGGGGTCCGTGCCGGAGGGGGATGGGGGGGGTCCGTGCCAGGGAGGGGGATGGGGGGGTCCGTGCCGGGGAGGAGGATGGGGGGATGGGGGTCCGTGCCGGGGAGGAGGTTGGGGTCAGTGCCGGGGAGGGAGATGGGGGGGGGGGGGGTCCGCGCCGGGGAGGGTGATGGGGGGGGGGGGTCCGTGCTGGGGCGGGGGATTGGGGGGGGGGTCCGCGCGGGGGAGGGGGATGGGGGGCCGTGCCGGGGATGGGGACGGGGGGTCCGTGCTGGGGAGGGGTATGGGGGGGTCCGTGCCGGGGAGGAGGATGGGGTGGGTCCATGCCGGGGAGGAGGTTGGGGTCCGTGCCGGGGGACGGGGGGTTCGTGCCGGGGAGGGGGATGGGGGTGTCCGTGCCGGGGAGGAGGATGGGGGGGGGGGGGGTCCGTGCCGGGGAGGGGGATGGGGGGGGGGGGTCCGTGCCAGCGAGGGGGATGGGAGGGGGTCTGTGCCGGGGAGGAGGATGGGGGGGATGGGGGGTCTGTGCCGGGGAGGAGGTTGGGGTCCGTGCCGGGGAGGGGGATGGGGGGGGTCCGCGCCGGGGAGGGGGATGAGGTCCGTGCCGGTGAGGGGGATGGGGGGTCCGTGACGTGGAGGGGGACGGGGGGTCCGTGCCGGGGAGGGGGATGGGGGGGGGGTCCGTGCCGGGGAGGGGGATGGGGGGTCCGTGCCGGGGAGGAGGTTGGGGTCCGTGCCGGGGAGGGGGATGGGGGGGGGTCCGTGCCGGGGAGGAGGATGGGGGGTCCGTGCCGGGGAGGAGGATGGGGGAGGGGGGGTCCGTGCCGGGGAGGAGGTTGGGGTCCGTGCCGGGTAGGGAGAAGGGGGGGTCCGTGCCGGGGAGGGAGATGGGGGGGTCCGTGCCGGGGATGGGGGGTCCGTGCCGGGGAGGGGGATGGGGGGTCCGTGCCGGGGAGGGGGATGGGGGGGGGGTCCGTGCCGGGGAGGGGGATGGGGGGTTCGTGCCGGGGAGGAGGATGGGGGGATCCGTGCCGGGGAGGAGGTTGGGGTCCGTGCCGGGTAGGGAGAAGGGGGGGTCCGTGCTGGGGAGGGAGATGGGGGGGTCCGTGCCGGGGAGGGGGATGGGGGGTCCGTGCCGGGGAGGGGGATGGGGGGGGGGTCCGTGCCGAGGAGGGGGATGGGGGGTCCGTGCCGGGTAGGGGGACGGGGGTTCCGTGCCGGGGAGGGGGATGGGGGGGGGTCTGTGCCGGGGAGGGGGAATGGGGGGGGGGGTCCGCGCGGGGGAGGGGGATGGGGGGCCGTGCCGGGGATGGGGACGGGGGGTCCGTGCTGGGGAGGGGTATGGGGGGGTCCGTGCCGGGGAGGAGGATGGGGTGGGTCCATACCGGGGAGGAGGTTGGGGTCCGTGCCGGGGGACGGGGGACTCGTGCCGGGGAGGGGGATGGGGGTGTCCGTGCCGGGGAGGAGGATGGGGGGGGGGGGGTCCGTGCCGGGGAGGGGGATGGGGGGGGGGGTCCGTGCCAGCGAGGGGGATGGGAGGGGGTCTGTGCCGGGGAGGAGGATGGGGGGATGGGGGGTCTGTGCCGGGGAGGAGGTTGGGGTCCGTGCCGGGGAGGGGGATGGGGGGGGGTCCGCGCCGGGGAGGGGGATGAGGTCCGTGCCGGTGAGGGGGATGGGGGGTCCGTGCCGGGGAGGAGGTTGGGGTCCGTGCCGGGGAGGGGGATGGGGGGGTTCCGTGCCGGGGAGGAGGATGGGGGGTCCGTGCCGGGGAGGAGGATGGGGGAGGGGGGGTCCGTGCCGGGGAGGAAGTTGGGGTCCGTGCCGGGTAGGGAGAAGGGGGGGTCCGTGCCGGGGAGGGAGATGGGGGGGTCCGTGCCGGGGAGGGGGATGGGGGGTCCGTGCCGGGGAGGGGGATGGGGGGGGGTCCGTGCCGGGGAGGGGGATGGGGGGTTCGTGCCGGGGAGGAGGATGGGGGGATCCGTGCCGGGGAGGAGGTTGGGGTCCGTGCCGGGTAGGGAGAAGGGGGGGTCCGTGCCGGGGAGGGAGATGGGGGGTCCGTGCCGGGGAGGGGGATGGGGGGTCCGTGCCGGGGAGGGGGATGGGGGGGGGTCCGTGCCGAGGAGGGTGATGGGGGGTCCGTGCCGGGTAGGGGGACGGGGGTTCCGTGCCGGGGAGGGGGATGGGGGGGGGGGTCCGTGCCGGGGAGGGGGAATGGGGGGTCCGTGCCGGGGAGGATGTTGGAGTCCGTGCCGGGGAGGGGGATGGGGGGGGTCCGTGCCGGGGAGGAGGATAGGGGGTCCGTGCCGGGGAGGAGGATGGGGGGGATGGGGGGGGGGGGTCCGTGCCGGGGAGATAGATGGGGAGGGTCCGTGCCGGGGAGGGAGATGGGGGGGGGTCCGTGCCGGGGAGGGGGATGGGGGGTCCGTGCCGGGGAGGGGGCTGGGGGGTCCGTGCCGTGGAGGAGGATGGGGGGGGGTCCGTGCCGGGGAGGGGGATGGGGGGGTCCGTGCCGGGGAGGGGGATGGGGGGTTCCGTGCCGGGGAGGGGGGGTGCGAGGGCAAGTGAGTTGGTCCACTTAGCCAGGTGCCAGCCTCCAACAGTTGGACCCATGCGGTCCATGCCACCTGGCTGGGGGGAAGGAGGGGATATGGGTAATGATGACATGTCGTCGTCCCCCCCGCCCGCCGAACCAGGCCGTCATGTTTTCCGATCATCTAGCGATGTTGGCCGCCGTGACGGCAGCCGCTAATGTCCATGTTGCCCTGGATGAGGAGGAGGAGGAGGAGCGTGCCAGAGAGGCGGCGCAGGCTGCCGCAGAGGGGCAGGCGGCAGCCGCCCAGGCTGGAGGGACACCTGACCGACAAGACGAGGAGGGGGAGGAGGATGTCGCGGCCCCACGGCAACGGAGGCACCCGAGGGCGCCCCGTGTGTACCGGCCCCGGCAGTCATACCAGGACCTCACGGACCGGGAATGCAGGAGGAGACTCCGGATGAGGCGGGGAACCGTGGCACACATCTGCCACCTGCTGGCACACCTGTCACCGCGTGGCACTGGCGGGGGACACCCTCTCCCCGTGTCCGTCAAGGTTACGGTGGCCCTGAACTTTTATGCAACGGGGTCATTCCAGGCACCGAGTGGGGACCTGTCCGGCATATCGCAGACATCGGTGCATCAGTGCATCCGGGCAGTGACAGATGCCCTATATGCCATGGCGCACCGCTACATCCGCTTCCCTGTGGACCGGGCCAGCCAAGATGCCCGGGCCGTGGGCTTCTCTGCCGAAGCCGGGTTCCCCATGGTCCAGGGCGCGATTGATGGGATGCACGTCGCCGTGCGGCCACCTGCAGATAACAGGGCCGTGTTCACCAATAGGAAGGGGACCTATTCGATGAACGTACAGGTGGTCTGCGACCACCGCATGATGATCCTGCAAGTCTGCGCCCGTTACCCAGGCAGTGTACACGACTCATACGTGTTGTCGCGGTCATCTATCCCCAGCATGTACGAGGGACGCCATCCCCGGCTGAGGGGCTGGTTGCTGGGCGACAGGGGCTACCCATTGCGATCATGGCTGATGACGCCTATACGGAGGCCACGCAATGAGGCGGAGAACCGCTACAATGATGCCCATGTAGCGACAAGGGGAGTGATAGAGAGGTGCTTTGGCGTGCTGAAGATGCGTTTCAGGTGCCTGGACCTCTCTGGGGGTGCCCTCCAGTATCGGTCAGACAGGGTCGGCCGCATCATTGTGGTGTGCTGCGTCCTGCACAACATAGCCCAGCAGAGGGGCGATGTGCCGCAGGCAGAGGAGGGCGGAGTGGAGGAGCAGCAGGAAGAGGCGCAGTCCTCCCCAGATTAGGGGGATGGGGGCAATGGTCAGGGCAGACGGGCTAGACACAGGCGGGTGGCTGTCCACCGTTACCGGCTGGCCCAGCGGGCACGGGACAGACTGATAGCCGCCCGCTTCACTGACTAGATGGGCGTGGGAATCGGGTAGTATGGCCACAGACCGCACACCATGGCAACAGCCGACCACCCACACCCCCCACCCAGCACCCTCACCCCCCTCCCAAACACCCCCCCCCCCCATTGCCGATCCACCTGCGGCACAACGGGCCGGGCTCACACAGTTGCGGGTGGTCGCGTGTCTATTGCAGGCCATGGAGGATGATGACAACCCGCCCTGCGGTGAGCTCCTTGCTCCACATCGTTGGACTATGTCTGACCCATGGCCACAGTACCACCATCCACCCGGATCATCCCTGCATGCGGCTGTGACACTGCAGCGCACGGTCCCGTCCTCTGCTCAGGGAGATGTTGATGGCGGCCCAGGGGGAAGGGGACAGACTCACCTGGGGCTGAGGTAAGACCACCCCTCACACACACACTTGCGCTCAACGTACATGACACCCCCGCACGCTTTGGACAGAGCACAAAGGCAGCTTCTGTTGGTGTAACATTGATTTTAATAACCAAATGAGTTCATGCACGTGCCCTAGCCCCTAAAACTCATCTGTGCCCTGCACCCGTGCCAACTTACTCAGTGTCTAATTGTTTGGCCTTACGGGCCCTTTGACTACGTCTACGTGGTTCCCCAGACGGTACAGCAGAACTGGAGGTGGACTCCTGTGATTCCTGCCCTCTGACACGGGATCCCTTTGGCGGCCGTTTCCTGGGGCGTCCTGGCCTAGATGGGTCAGGCTGCGGCCCGGGCGACTGGGATGGCGAGCTGCCAGCCTGTCCTGCCCGTTGCCCACAAGATGCACCTGGGATGGAAGGGGGGGGGGGAGTCCGAGGTGTCGCGGTGTTCCGGGACCTCCCCTACAGGGGGAGCCGGGACGGACCACAGCACCTCCTCCTCCCTCGGGGTGCCCGATGGCCCCCAGGCCTCTACATGGGTGGGGGATGCGAACGGACTGGCCATCCGACGTCCCCCAGACATCTGGCGCTGCCAGTCCTGGAGGCCCGTGCTGGTATCGACAGGGGTCTGCAGGTTTGCAGCCATGGAGCCCAGGGGGTTGGCAAACCCTGTCTGTGACAGTGCGACGCAGGCTCGCACATGGCCACTGGCGCCAATGCCCTCAGCGATGGCCTGCTGAGACTGGGCCATGGCCTGCAGAGACTGGGCCATGGCCTGCAGAGACTGGGCTATGGCCTGCTGAGACTGGGCTACGGTGTTGAAACTCCAAGAACCCGGGATCCATCTGGGCGGCAGATGTTCGCTTGGGCTGGGCTGCCCTCCGACCGCCCGGCCCCTCTGCTGCTCCTACCTCCACCTGCTGTACCGGGACGGCTGTGTTGTGCGCACCAGTGAGTGTACCAGACGCCTCATCACTAAAGTGCCCAACCGTGGTGAGTGTTTCTGCGATGGTGGAGGGTGTTGGTGACAGCAGTGGCGTTGTGTCGTGCTCTTCGTCCCACTCTGAGTCCATGGCACTTTTGGGTGGGGGTTCGTCTCCACCCATCCACTCTGTGTCACTGTCCGGTATTTCGTCTTCCTGGGTAGTGCTGTCCGGGTAGTGGTGTCCTGGGTAGTGGTGTCCTGGCTCGGATGTGACGGCGGCCTGTGGCTGCCCCCCTCATCGCTGGGTGGTCGCTCCCGCACGTGACGGGGGTGTCGTCTCCCTGTTGCTCCAGGTCTCTCCGTCTCCCGTGGCGTGCGAGGGGCATCCTGCGGGCGTCGCATGCTGGAGGGTCCGGGTCTCTCTGTCTCCAGTGGTGTGCGAGGGGCATCCTGCGGGCGCCGCATGCTGGAGGGTCCGGGTCTCTCTGTCTCCCGTGGCCTCCGAGGGGCATCCTGCGGGCGGTCTGCATCTGCGGGGATGGGTGCCTCGACGTTTGCTCCTGCGATACACAATGAAGCATGCATGGTTAGACATCAGGCAGTGATCAGGTGATATGGGGGAGGGGGGATATGGGGGAGGGGGGATATGGGGACGGGTTGTCGGTTGCTCACTTGCTAGTATGCCCCCAACCTCTGCATCAGCAACCTCCCAGTCGTCAGGTCCGCCAGCCAGTTCCAGGGCCCTTTCCTCGTGTTCGGTCAGTGGCCTCTCATCAGCGGGGCCTCCTCCAGTCCTCACATGCTCCCTATTGTTGTGTGCGTGCTTCTCCTGTGGGGGGGGGGGGGGGGCGGTGGTGGCAGGGGTAAAAGTCAACACTGTTAGGCAGGTATATGAATGCACGCCATCGGTTGCGCACGTATTGCAGAGGTTAAGGTCAGGGCTGGATTCACTTGGGGATATGGGGGATATGGGGTGGGGGGGATATGGGGGAGGGGGGATTATGGGGGAGGGGGGATTACGGGGGAAGGGGGGTTATGGGGGATATGGGGGAGGGGGGATATGGGGGAGGGGGTATATGGGGAGGGGGATATGGGGAGGGGGGATATGGGGGATATGGGGAGGGGGGATATGGGGAGGGGGATATGGGGAGGGGGGATATGGGGAGGGGTTTATGGGGGAGGGGGATATGGGGGAGGGGGGATATGGGGAGGGGGATATGGGGGAGGGGGGATATGGGGGAGGGGGGATATGGGGAGGGGGGATATGGGGAGGGGGGATATGGGGAGGGGGATATGGGGGAGGGGGGATATGGGGGAGGGGGGCTATGGGGAGGGGGATATGGGGGAGGGGGGATTACGGGGGAAGGGGGGTTATGGGGGATATGGGGGAGGGGGGATATGGGGGAGGGGGTATATGGGGAGGGGGATATGGGGAGGGGGGATATGGGGGATATGGGGAGGGGGGATATGGGGAGGGGGATATGGGGAGGGGGGATATGGGGAGGGGTTTATGGGGGAGGGGGATATGGGGGAGGGGGGATATGGGGAGGGGGATATGGGGGAGGGGGGATATGGGGGAGGGGGGATATGGGGAGGGGGGATATGGGGAGGGGGGATATGGGGAGGGGGGATATGGGGAGGGGGATATGGGGGAGGGGGGATATGGGGGAGGGGGGCTATGGGGAGGGGGATATGGGGAGGGGGGATATGGGGGAGGGGGATATGGGGAGGGGGGATATGGGGGAGAGGGGATATGGGGAGGGGTGATATGGGGGAGGGGCGATATGGGGAGGTGGGGACATGGGTGATATGGGGAGGGGGATATGGGGGAGGGGGATATGGGGGAGGGGGATATGGGGGAGGGGGGATATGGGGGGGACATGGGGAGGGGGGATATGGGGGATGTGGGAGGGGGATATGGGAGAGGGGGGATATGGGGGAGGGGGATATGGGGGAGGGGGATATGGGGAAGGGGGATATGGGGGAGGGGGGATATGGGGGAGGGGGGATATGTCGAGGGGGATATGGGGGAGGGGGATATGGGGAGGGGAGTATGGGGGAGGGGGATATGGGGAAGGGGGATATGGGGGAGGGGGGATATGGGATGGGGGGATATGGGGGTGGGGGGATATGGGGGAGGGGGGATATGGGGGATATGGGGGAGGGGGGATATGGGGGAGGGGGGATATGGGGAGGGGGGATATGGGGGAGGGGGGATATGGGGAGGGGGGATATGGGGGAGGGGGGATATGGGGAGGGGGGATATGGGGAGGGGGATATGGGGGAGGGGGGATATGGGGGAGGGGGGCATGGGGAGGCTCACCCTGCCTGCTCTGACGAGGTCGTTCACCTTCTTGTGGCACTGGGTGCCTGTCCGTGGTGTCAGGGCCACAGCAGTGACGGCCTCTGCCACCTCCCTCCACAGACGCCGGCTGTGGCGTAGGGAACTCTGCGGCCGTGCCCTGGATACAGGGTGTCCCTCCTCTGCTCCACCGCGTCCAGGAGCGCCTCCACATCCCGTGACTGAAACCTCGGGGCTGAGCGGCGGCCAGCCATCCAGTCGGGTGTTCCGGTCGGGTGTTCCGGTCAGGTGGGGGGGGAGCAGCGCGGCCTTATGAGCCGTCACGCCGTGCAGCGCGTATGACGCTGCACGGCGTGAACCACGTGCGCAAGCGCGGATCCCGTTACGTCGCTGCTAGCCCATTTCGGGCCGGAGACCTTTGACCCATTTTTCCGGCGTGACGCAAGTCGGATTTGCGCCGTTTTTTGCGCCGATCGGCAGACTTTGCGCCGATAACGGAGAATTTCGCCCCAGATTAAAAATGCGTCTGGGCAGAGGGATCTGGGTGTCTTTGTTCATGAATTGCAGAAAGTCGGAATGCAGGTGCAGCGTGTAAATAACAAAGGTAAATGGAATGTTAGCGTTTATTGCAAAAGGACTGAAGTATAAAAGTAGAGAAGTCGGGGGGCGATTCCCCGAGCCCTGCGCCGGGCCGGAGAATCACCGCAACTGCGCCACGATGCCCCGACGCCGGTGCACGATTCTCCGAGGTGCCACTTGCACCGGCGCGTTTGGTGCGGCGCCGGCCGCTGGAATCGGCATGGCCGCTGATTCTCCGGCCCGGATGGGCTGAGTGGCCACGCCGATACGATAGAGTCCCACCGGCGCCGTTCACCCCTGGTCGCTGCTGGCGGGAACTCTGCGAAACCGGTCGGGGGGCGGCCTGTGGGGGCTCCTTCACCGGGGGGGGGGGGGGGGGCCTCCGATGGGGTCTGGTCCATGATCAGGGCCCACCGATCGGCTTGCCGGCCTCTCCCCCCCAACCGGGCCTACTTTCTGGCGCGGACGGTCCCTGAACACCGACACCATGTTGAGTCGGGGCCGGCGCGCTAAAGAAGTCCCCAGCGCATGCGCAGGTTGGCGCGGCCCATGTGGGGGCCAGAGTCGGTCGTACCCGGGCCCGGTTCACGCCGTCGTGATTTGCGACGGCGTTCACAACGGTGCGAACACTTGGGCTCCATATCGGAGAATCTCCCCCGTATTTTTGCAATTGTATAGGGTGTTGGTGAGACCACATCTGGAATATGGGGCAGGATTCACTGCAATCGGTGAATTGGCCCAACATTGGCGCCAAGAACGGCGCGAATCACTCTGGCATCAGGCCAACCAGAACATAGAACATAGAAAAATACAGCACAGAACAGGCCCTTCGGCCCGCGAAGTTGTGCCGAACCTTTGTCCGAGATTAATCATAGATTATCATAGAATTAACAGTGCAGAAGGAGGCCATTCGGCCCACCGAGTCTGCACCGGCTCTTGGAACGAGCACCCTACCCGAGGTCAACACCTCCACCCTATCCCCATAACCCAGTAACCCCACCCAACACTAAGGGCAATTTTGGACACTAAGGGCAATTTATCAAGGCCAATCCACCTAACCCGCACATCTTTGGACTGTGGGAGGAAACCGGAGCATCCGGAGGAAACCCACGCAGACACGGGGAGGATGTGCAGACTCCGCACAGACAGTGACCCAAGCCGGAATCGAACCTGGGACCCTGCAGCTACCGTGCTGCACTTCTAGGGGCTAGGCCAGCGGCGGAGGGGCTGGCGCCGCGCCAGCCGGCGCCGAAGGGCCTGCGCGAATTAGCACATGCGCAGACCGGCCAGCGTATTCTGGCGCATGCGCAGGGAGGTGTCTTCTCCACGCCGGCCACTGTGGACCCCTACAGTGGCTGGCACGGAAAGAAGGTGTGCACCCACGGCACAGGCCCGTCCGCAGATCGGTGGGCCTGATCGCGGGCCAGGCCTCCGTGGGGGGGACCCCTGGGACCAGATCCCCCCCCGGCGCCTCCCCGAGGATGGCACCAGCCGGCCTGCCAGCTAGGTCCCGCCGTGTGGGACCATGTCCAATCCACGCCGACGGGACTGGCCAGAAACCGACGGCTGCTCAGCCCATTGGGGCCCGGAGAATTGCCGGGGGGGCCTCTGCCAACGGCCACCGACCGGCATGACGTGATCCCCGCCCCCGCCCGAAAACCGGCGGCAGAGAATACGGCAGCCGGCGTCGGAGCGGTGGGATGGGATTCGCGCCACTCCCCTGGGGATTCTCCGACCCGCCCATTATGTCCAGTTTTGGTCATCTTATTTGAGGAACGATTTAGTGGCATTCGATTTGAGGCAGTTCAGAGGAGGTTCACCAGATTGATTCCGGGGATGAAAGAGTTGACGTATGAGGAGAGATTAAACAGTTTGGCTTATACTCACTGGAATTTAGAAGGATAAGAGGGGATCTGACTGAGGTGTATAAAATACTAAGAGGGATTGATAAGGTAACCATAGACCAAATGTTCCACCTTGTGGGGCAGTCTAGAACGAGAGTTCATAGATTGAGAGTAGATTTAGAACTAAAATGAGGAGGAACTACTTCTCGTAGAGGGTGGTGAATTTGTGGAACTTGCTGCCCCATGTTCCAGTTGAATCAGAGTCACACGGGGGCTGGTTTAGCACAGTGGACTAAACATCTGGCTTGTAATGCAGAGCAACACCAGCAGCGCGGGTTCAATTCCCACACTGGCCTCCCCGAACAGGCGCTGTCATGTGGCGACTAGGGGCTTTTCACAGTAACTTCATTGCAGCCTACTTGTGACAATAAGCGATTATTATTATTATTGAATGTTTTCAAGAAGGAGATAGATTTTTTATGATAAAAAACGGGTTAAAGGGATTTTGCTCTGGCAGGGTATTGGATTGAGGATTTACTTTGGGTGGGATTGGATTCAGGATTTGCTCTGAGGGGGGGTGATTGGATTGGGGATTTACTCTAGGGGGGATTGGATTGGGGATTAAAAAAAATATATTTTTTAATTCTCCTTTTTCACATTTTCTCCCAAATTTACACCCAACAATAAACAATAATCAGGAACGAATGTAATGCCAATCCCCATATCAATAACAACGATCCCATCCTCCCACCAAACCCCAGACATTAGTCCGCATGTTAACATAAACAAATGACAAAAAGAAATCAGGAATCACCCATAATCACCATTAACACGTACAGTCCCATGAGCAGGGCACTGATTGTGAGAGTAGAGGATACCGAGTACTCGGCGATTGCCATTTCGGACCACGCATTGGGTAGACCTAGAGCTGGGGTAGGAGAGGGACCAGCGCCCGCTGTGGCGCTTGGAGGTGGGGCTGTTGGCAGACGAGGTGGTGAGCGAGCGGGTCCGAGGAAGCATAGAGAGATAACGGGGAGGTCCGAGTGGGGATGGTCTGGGAGGCGCTGAAGGCGGTGGTTAGGGGCGAGTTGATCTCCATTAGGGCCCACAAGGAGAGGAGAGAGCAGAGGGAGAGGGAGAGGCTGGTGGGGGAGATGGTGAGGGTAGACAGGAGGTATGCGGAGGTGCCGGAGGAGGGACTGTTGAGGGAGGGGTGCAGCCTCCAGGCCGAATTCGACCTGTTGACCACCAGGAAGCCGGAGGCGCAGTGGAGGAAGGCGCAGGGGGCGATTTATGAATATGGGGAAAAGGCAAGTCGGATGCTGGCGCATCAGCTTGGGAAGCGGGATACAGCTAGGGAGATCAGGGGAGTTAAGGACAGGGGAGGGAGCGTGGTGCGGAGTGGGGTTGGCATCAATGGGGTCTTCAGGGACTTTTATGAGGAACTGTATCGGTCCGAGCCCACACTGGAGGAGGGAGGGATGGGCCACTTCCTGGACCAACTGAAGTTCCCGAAGGTGGAGGAGGGACTGGTGGCGGGATTAGGGGCCCCGATTGGGTTGGAGGAGCTGGCCAAAGGGAAATGGAGCATGCAGGCGGGGAAGGCACCGGGGCTGGACGGTTTCCCGGTCGAATTTTACAAAAAATATGTGGACCTGTTGGGCCCGTTGCTGGTTAGGACCTTCAATGAGGCAAGGGAGGGGGGGCCCCCGACGATGTTCCGGGCACTGATCTCCTTGATCCTGAAGCGGGACAAGGATCCCCTGCAGTGTGGGTCTTACAGACCGATTTCCTTGCTAAATGTAGATGCTAACGTGCTGGCGAAGGTCTTAGCCACGAGAATTGAGGATTGTGTGCCGCAGGTGATCCACAAAGACCAGACGGGGTTCGTGAAGGGGAGGCAGTTGAACGCGAATGCTCGGCGGCTCCTGAACGTTATTATGATGCCGGCGAGGGAGGGGGAGGTGGAGATAGTGGCGGCGGTGGACACTGAGAAGGCCTTCGATCGGGTAGACTGGGGGTACTTGTGGGAGGTGCTGAAGAGGTTCGGGTTTGGGGAGGGGTTCGTCAGGTGGGTTAGGCTGTCGTACGAGTCCCGATGGCGAGTGTGGCCACGAACAAGAGGAGGTCCGAGTACTTTCGGTTGCATCGAGGGACGAGGCACGGGTGTCCCTTGTCCCCCCTGCTCTTCGCACTGGCGATTGAACCCCTGGCCATGGCACTGAGGGAGCCGAGGAACTGGTGGGGGCTGGTGCGGGGTGGGGAGGAGCATAGGGTGTCACTCTATGCGGACAACTTGCTGCTATATGTGGCGGACCCGGTGGGGGGAATGCCGGAGGTAATGAGGATCCTCAGGGACTTCGGGTATTTCTCAGGGTACAAGCTCAATATGGGGAAGAGCGAGTCGTTTGTTGTTTACCCAGGGGACCAGGAGAGGGGGATTGGCGAGCTCCCATTAAAAAGGGCGGAGAGGAGCTTCAAGGCTGGTGGAGCAAATGGAGGAGGAGTTTAAGAGATGGGACGCGTTGCCGCTGTCCCTGGCGGGTAGGGTGCAGTCAGTCAAGATGACGGTGCTCCCAAGATTTTTGTTCCTGTTCCAGTGCCTTCCCATTCTTATCCCGAAGGCCTTCTTTAGGCGGGTCAACAGGAGCATAACGGGGTTTGTGTGGGCACGAGGGACTCCGAGGGGGAGAAGAGTGTTCCTGGAGCGGAGTAGGGATGTGGGGGGGGGCTGGCGCTGCCCAACCTCTGTGGGTACTACTGGGCCGCCAATGCGGCGATGGTGCGCAAGTGGGTGATGGAGGGGGAGGAGGCAGCATGGCAGAGGCTGGAGACGGCGTCTTGTGAGGGTACGAGTCTGGAGCCGCTGCCGCTGCCTCCAATGAGGTATACCACGAGTCCTGTGGTGGCGGCTGCCCTCAAAATTTGGGGGCAATGGAGGCGGCACAGGGGTGATGTGGGGGCCTCGGTGTGGACCCCGATACGGGGGAACCACCGGTTTGTCCCAGGGAGAATAGATGGAGGGTTTTCGGGGTGGCACAGGGCATGGATAAGAAGGTTGGGAGACCTGGTTGTGGATGGGAAGTTCGCGAGCCTGGGTGAGCTGGAGGAGAAGTACGGGCTCCCCCCCGGGAAACACCTTTAGGTATCTACAGGTAAGGGCGTTTGCCAGGCGGCAAGTGGTGATGGAATTCCCGCTGCTGCCGCCACGCACGGTACAGGACAGGGTGCTCACGGGGGCGTGGGTTGGAGAGGGGAAGATCTCGAAGATCAGGTGATGCAGGAGGAGGGGGAGGCCTCGGTGGAGGTGCTGAAAGGTAAGTGGGAGGAGGAGTTGGGGGAGGGGATCGAGGAGGGGACGTGGGCAGATGCCCCAGGGAGGGTGAACTCTTCCTCTTTGTGCGCGAGGCTCAGCCTCATACAGTTTAAGGTGCTGCACAGGGCACACATGACCTGGACAAGGATGAGTGGGTTTTTGTGGGGTGAGGACAGGTGTGTTAGGTGCTATGGGAGCCCAGCAAACCACACCCATATGTTCTGGGCATGCCCAGCGCTGGAGGAATTTTGAAAGGGCGTAGCGAGGACGGTGTCGAGAGTGGTAGGATCCAGGGTCAAGCCGGGCTGGGGGCTCGCAATATTTGGGTTGCAGAGGAGCCGGGAGTGCAGGAGGCGAAAGAGGCTGGAATTCTGGCCTTTGCGTCCCTGGTAGCCCGGCGAAGGATTCTTCTTCAGTGGGAGGATGCGAGGCCCCCAAGCGTGGAATCCTGAATCAATGATATGGCGGGGTTTATTAAATTGGAGAGGGTGAAATTTGCCTTAATTGGATCGGTGCAAGGGTACTTCAGGCGGTGGCAACCGTTCTTGGACTTCCTGGCAGAACGGTAGACAATGGTCAGCAGCAGCAGCAACCCGGGGGGGACGGTGGGGGGAGTTCTATTTTATTTTTGTTTGTCTGTACTGGGGGATCTGAGGGGGTGTATATATTTGCTATGGGTTTCGGCGGGTGTTAATATATTATTTATGTATAGGGGGAGGGGGGCACTGGGTTGTTTTGTTTTGTATTTAATTCTAGCAAGAGGGTAGCCAGGGAAAGGGTTGGCCCACTGAAGGCTAGGCAAGGGAATCTATGTGTGGAGCCAGAGGAAATGGGCGAGGT
Source organism: Scyliorhinus torazame (assembly GCF_047496885.1). NCBI lineage: Eukaryota > Metazoa > Chordata > Chondrichthyes > Carcharhiniformes > Scyliorhinidae > Scyliorhinus > Scyliorhinus torazame. The sequence goes on from NC_092713.1 coordinate 151,343,848, forward strand.
ACTAAATGAATACTTTGCATCAGTATTCACCAAAGAGAAGGAATTGGTAGATGTTGAGTCTGGAGAAGGGGGTGTAGATAGCCTGGGTCACATTGTCATCCAAAAAGACGAGGTGTTGGGTGTCTTAAAAAATATTAAGGTAGATAAGTCCCCAGGGCCTGATGGGATCTACCCCAGAATACTGAAGGAGGCTGGAGAGGAAATTGCTGAGGCCTTGACAGAAATCTTTGGATCCTCGCTGTCTTCAGGGGATGTCCCGGAGGACTGGAGAATAGCCAATGTTGTTCCTCTGTTTAAGAAGGGTAGCAAGGATAATCCCGGGAACTACAGGCCGGTGAGCCTTACTTCAGTGGTAGGGAAATTACTGGAGAGAATTCTTCGAGACAGGATCTACTCCCATTTGGAAGCAAATGGACGTATTAGTGAGAGGCAGCACGGTTTTGTGAAGGGGAGGTCGTGTCTCACCAACTTGATAGAGTTTTTCGAGGAGGTCACTAAGATGATTGATGCAGGTAGGGCAGTAGATGTTGTCTATATGGACTTCAGTAAGGCCTTTGACAAGGTCCCTCATGGTAGACTAGTACAAAAGGTGAAGTCACACGGGATCAGGGGTGAACTGGCAAGGTGGATACAGAACTGGCTAGGCCATAGAAGGCAGAGGGTAGCAATGGAGGGATGCTTTTCTAATTGGAGGGCTGTGACCAGTGGTGTTCCACAGGGATCAGTGCTGGGACCTTTGCTCTTTGTAGTATATATAAATGATTTGGAGGAAAATGTAACTGGTCTGATTAGTAAGTTTGCAGACGACACAAAGGTTGGTGGAATTGCGGATAGCGATGAGGACTGTCTGAGGATACAGCAGGATTTAGATTGTCTGGAGACTTGGGCGGAGAGATGGCAGATGGAGTTTAATCCGGACAAATGTGACGTAATGCATTTTGGAAGGGCTAATGCAGGTAGGGAATATACAGTGAATGGTAGAACCCTCAAGAGTATTGAAAGTCAAAGAGATCTAGGAGTACAGGTCCACAGGTCATTGAAAGGGGCAACACAGGTGGAGAAGGTAGTCAAGAAGGCATACGGCATGCTTGCCTTCATTGGCCGGGGCATTGAGTATAAGAATTGGCAAGTCATGTTGCAGCTGTATAGAACCTTAGTTAGGCCACACTTGGAGTATAGTGTTCAATTCTGGTCGCCACACTACCAGAAGGATGTGGAGGCTTTAGAGAGGGTGCAGAAGAGATTTACCAGAATGTTGCCTGGTATGGAGGGCATAAGCTATGAGGAGCGATTGAATAAACTCGGTTTGTTCTCACTGGAACGAAGGAGGTTGAGGGGCGACCTGATAGAGGCATACAAAATTATGAGGGGCATAGACAGAGTGGATAGTCAGAGGCTTTTCCCCAGGGTAGAGGGGTCAATTACTAGGGGGCATAGGTTTAAGGTGAGAGGGGCAAGGTTTAGAGTAGATGTACGAGGCAAGTTTTTTACGCAGAGGGTAGTGGGTGCCTGGAACTCACTACCGGAGGAGGTAGTGGAAGCAGGGACGATAGGGACATTTAAGGGGCATCTTGACAAATATATGAATAGGATGGGAATAGAAGGATACGGGCCCAGGAAGTGTAGAAGATTGTAGTTTAGTCGGGCAGTATGGTCGGCACGGGCTTGGAGGGCCGAAGGGCCTGTTCCTGTGCTGTACATTTCTTTGTTCTTTGTTCTTTGTTTGTTCTATTGGGTTCCTTTTACATTTTGTTGTTGATATTTTGTGAAAACTTTAATAAAAATTTTTTTTTTTTTAAAACCCAAAAAACACATACAGTCCCCCTCTCCCCCCAACCCTCCCAGCCCCCAACCCCCCAATGTTCGATGTGATCCAATTCTCGAGAGTGCATAATGAATAATGCCCATGAATTGTACAATCCCTCCATCCTTCCCCTCAGTTCAAATTTGACCTTTTCAAGCATCAAGAATTCCAGCAGGTCCCCACGCCAGGGCACAGGGTGGAGAGGTTGATCTCCACCCTAACAGGATCTGCCTTTGGGTGACCAACGAGGCGAAGGCTACAACATCTGCCTCCGCGCCCGTTTCCAACCCCGGCTGGTCCGACACCCCGAACATGGCCTCCCGAGGGCCCAGGTCCAGTTTCACGTGCACCACTTTAGAGATTACCTTAAACTCCTCCTTCTAGTAATCCTCCAGTTTTGGACTGGACCAAAACATATGAATGTGGTACGCAGGGCTTCCCCCGCAACGTTCGCACACATCTTCTACCTCCTCAAAGAGGCGGCTCATCCTCACCCTTGTAAGGTGCGCTCTATACACCACCTTCAGCTGTATCAGCCCCAACCTCGCACACGAGGTGGAGCCGTTCGCCCTCTGGAGCACCTCACACCCCTCCTCCATATCCTCTCCCAACTCTTCCTCCCACTTTGCCTTGATTCCTTCTAGCAGCGCCTTCTCCTGCTCCAAAATAGCCCCATAAACCGCAGACGCTAACCTTTTCTCCAGTCCCCCTGTCGTCAGCACTTCCCCCAGCAATGTGGAAGCCGGCTCTACAGGGAAGCTCTGTATCTCCTTTCTGGCAAAGTCTTGAACCTGCATGTATCTAAATATTTCCCCCTGCTCCAGTCCAGCCCATACTTCGCTCCCAGCTCCTTCAATCCCGCAAAACGACCCCCAAGAAACAAATCTTTTAGTGTCCTAATTCCTTTCTCCTCCCATCTCCAAACATTTCCATCCCACTTCCCGGGCTCAAATCTATGGTTCCCCCGAATCGGCATTTCCCTTGACTCTGCCCCCAACCCGACGTGCTTTCGAAACTACCTCCAAATTCTCAACAAAGCTGTTACTACCAGACTCCCCGAGTTGGATTGGGGATTTACTTGAGGTCGGGGAGGATAGGATTAGGGATATACTCCATGGCGGATTGGGGGGGGGGGGGGGGGGGGGGGCAGTGGGGGGGGAGTGAATTGGAGACTTACTCTGCGGAGGGGATTGAATTGGGGATTTACTTTGGGGGGGGCATTGGATTGGGGATTTATTCTAGAGGGGAGGATTGGATTGGAGATTTACTCGGGGGGGGTGGATTGGATTGGGGATTTATTCTAGGGGGGGGGGTTTGATTGGGGATTAATTCTAGGGGGGGGAGGATTGGATTAGGGATTTATTCTAGGGGAGGGGATAGGTTGGGGATTAATTCTAGGGGGGGATTGGATTGGGGATTAATTCTAGGGGGGGGAGGATTGGATTGGAGATTTACTCCGGGGGGGGGGATTGGATTGGGGATTTATTCTTGGGGGGGACTGGATTGGGGATTAACTCTAGGGGGGACGATTGGGGATTTACTCCAGGGGGGGGGATCGGATTGGAGATTTACTCTGGGGGGAGGATTGGAGATTTACTCTAGGGGGGGATTGGATTGGAGATTTACTCTAGGGGGAGGGTTGGGATTGGAGATTTACTCTAGGGGGAGGGTTGGGATTGGAGATTTACTCTAGGGGGAGGATTGGGATTGGAGATTTACTCTAGGGGGGATTGGATTGGAGATTTACTCCAGGGGGAGGATTGGGATTGGAGATTTACTCTAGGGGGAGGATTGGGATTGGAGATTTACTCTAGGGGGAGGATTGGGATTGGGGATTTACTCTAGGGGGAGGATTGGGATTGGAGATTTGCTCTAGGGGGAGGATTGGGATTGGAGATTTGCTCTAGGTGGGGGGATTGGATTGGAGATTTACTCTAGGGGGAGGATTGGGATTGGAGATTCGCTCTAGGGGGAGGATTGGGATTGGAGATTTGCTCTAGGTGGGGGGATTGGATTGGAGATTTACTCGAGGAGGGGATTGGATTGGAGATTTACTCTAGGGGGAGGATTGGGATTGGAGATTTGCTCTAGGGGGAGGATTGGGATTGGAGATTTGCTCTAGGTGGGGGGATTGGGATTGGAGATCTACTCTAGGGGGGGATTGGATTGGAGATTTACTCTAGGGGGAGGATTGGGATTGGGGATTTACTCTAGCGGGAGGATTGGGATTGGAGATTTACACTAGGGGGGGATTGGATTGGAGATTTACTCTAGGGGGAGGATTGGGATTGGAGAATTACTCTAGCGGGAGGATTGGGATTGGAGTTTTACTCTAGGGGGGAGGATTGGGATTGGGGATTTACTCTAGCGGGAGGATTGGGATTGGAGATTTACTCTAGGGGGGGATTGGATTGGGGATTTATTCTCGGGGAGGGGATTGGATTGGGGATTAATTCTAGGGGGGGGGATTTGATTGGGGATTAATTCTAGGGGGGGAGGATTGGATTAGGGATTTATTCTAGGGGAGGGGATAGGTTGGGGATTAATTATAGGGGGGGATTGGATTGGGGATTAATTCTAGGGGGGGGAGGATTGGATTGGAGATTTACTCCGGGAGGAGGGGGGGGGGGGTTGGATTGGGGATTTATTCTAGGGGGGGACTGGATTGGGGATTAACTCTAGGGGGAGGATTGGGGATTTACTCCAGGGGGGGGGATCGGATTGGAGATCTACTCTGGGGGGAGGATTGGAGATTTACTCTAGGGGGGGATTGGATTGGAGATTTACTCTAGGGGGAGGGTTGGGATTGGAGATTTACTCTAGGGGGAGGATTGGGATTGGAGATTTACTCTAGGGGGGATTGGATTGGAGATTTACTCCAGGGGGAGGATTGGGATTGGAGATTTACTCTAGGGGGAGGATTGGGATTGGAGATTTACTCTAGGGGGAGGATTGGGATTGGGGATTTACTCTAGGGGGAGGATTGGGATTGGAGATTTGCTCTAGGGGGAGGATTGGGATTGGAGATTTGCTCTAGCTGGGGGGATTGGATTGGAGATTTACTCTAGGGGGAGGATTGGGATTGGAGATTTACTCTAGGGGGAGGATTGGGATTGGAGATTTACTCTAGGGGGAGGATTGGGATTGGGGATTTACTCTAGGGGGAGGATTGGGATTGGAGATTCGCTCTAGGAGGAGGATTGGGATTGGAGATTTGCTCTAGGTGGGGGGATTGGATTGGAGATTTACTCGAGGGGGGGATTGGATTGGAGATTTACTCTCGGGGGAGGATTGGGATTGGGGATTTACTCTAGGGGGAGGATTGGGATTGGAGATTTGCTCTAGGGGGAGGATTGGGATTGGAGATTTGCTCTAGGTGGGGGGATTGGATTGGAGATTTACTCTAGGGGGAGGATTGGGATTGGAGATCTACTCTAGGGGGGGATTGGATTGGAGATTTACTCTAGGGGGAGGATTGGGATTGGGGATTTACTCTAGCGGGAGGATTGGGATTGGAGATTTACTCTAGGGGGGGATTGGATTGGAGATTTACTCTAGGGGGAGGATTGGGATTGCAGAATTACTCTAGCGGGAGGATTGGGATTGGAGATTTACTCTAGGGGGGAGGATTGGGATTGGGGATTTACTCTAGCGGGAGGATTGGGATTGGAGATTTACTCTAGGGGGGGATTGGATTGGAGATTTACTCTAGGGGGAGGATTGGGATTGGGGATTTACTCTAGCGGGAGGATTGGGATTGGAGATTTACTCTAGGGGGGGATTGGATTGGAGATTTACTCTAGGGGGAGGATTGGGATTGGAGATTCGTTCTAGGGGGCGGATTGGGATTGGAGATTTACTCTAGGGGGGATTGGATTGGAGATTTACTCTAGGGGGGATTGGATTGGAGATTTACTCCAGGGGGAGGATTGGGATTGGAGATTTACTCTAGGGGGAGGATTGGGATTGGAGATTTACTCTAGGGGGGATTGGATTGGAGATTTACTCTAGGGGGAGGATTGGGATTGGGGATTTACTCTAGGGGGAGGATTGGGATTGGAGATTTGCTCTAGGGGGAGGATTGGGATTGGAGATTTGCTCTAGGTGGGGGGATTGGATTGGAGATTTACTCTAGGGGGAGGATTGGATTGGATACTCTAGGTGGGGGGATTGGATTGGAGATTTACTCTAGGTGGGGGGATTGGATTGGGGATTTACTCTAGGGGGGGGATTGAATTGGGGATTTACTCTAGGAGGGGAATTGGATTGGGGATCAACTCTAGTGGGGGGGATTGGGGATTTCCTCCGGGGGGAGGATTGGATTGGAGATTTATTCTCTGGCGGGGAGGATTGAATTGGAGATTTACTCCAGTGGGGGGGGTTGGATTGGGGATTTATTCTAGGGGGGGATTGGATTGGGGATTAACCCTAGTGGGGGGATTGGGGAATTACTCCAGGGGGGAGGATTGGATTGGAGATTTACTCTGGGGGAGGATTGGGGATTTACTCAGGGGGGTGGGTTTGCATTGGGGTTTACTGTGGGGGGGATTGGATTGGGGATTTACTCTGGGGGGGGGGGGTGTTGGATTGGGGATTAACTCTTGGGGGAGAATTGGTTTGGGGTTTTATTCTGGGAGGGGGTGGTTGGATCGGCGATTTACTCAGGGGCGGGTTGGATTGGGGCTTTACTCGGGGGGGCGGATTAGATTGGGGATTTACTCTGGGGGGGGATTGGGGATTTACTCTGGGGGGGGGTTGGGGATTTACTCTGGGAGGGGATTGGATGGGGGATTTGCTTTGGGGGGGGATTGGATTGGGGATTTTCTCTGGGGGGGGATTGGATTGGGGATTTACTCTGGGAGGTGGAATGGGGATTTACTCTGGGGGGGGATTGGAGATTTACTCTGGGGGGGATTGGGGATTTACTCTGGGGGGTTGGATTGGGGATTTACTCTGGGGGTGAATGGATTGGGGATTTACTCTGGGGGGTGGAATGGGGATTTACTCTGGGGGGGGATTGGGGATTTACACTGGGGGGTGGATTGGGGATTTACTTTGGGGGGGATTGGGGATTTACTCTGAGGGGTGGATTGGGGATTTACTCTGGTGTGGGGATTGGGGATTTACTCTGGGGGGGATTGGGGAATTACCCTGGGGGGGGATTGGGGATATACTCTGGGGGGTGGATTGGGGATTTACTCTGGGGGGGGGATTGGGGATTTACTCTGGGGGGGTGGGTTGGGGATTTACTCTGGGGGGTGGATTGGGGATTTACTCTGGGGGGTGGATTGGGGATTTACTCTGGGTGGGGGGATTGGGGATTTACTCTGGTGGGGGGATTGGGTATTTACTCTGGGGGGGTGGATTGGGGATTTACTCTAGTGGGGGGATTGGGGATTTACTCGGGGGGGGGGGGGTTGGGGATTTACGCTGGGGGGTGGATTAGGGATTTACTCTGGTGGGGGGATCGGGTATTTACTCTGGTTGGGGGATTGGGGATTTACTCTGGGGGGGTTGGGGATTTACTCTGGGGGGTGGATTGGGGATTTACTCTGGTGGGGGGATTGGGGATTTACTCTGGGGGGGGGTTGGGGATTTACACTGGTGGCGAATGGATCAGGGATTAACTCTGGGGGGATTATATTGGGGATTTACTCTGGGGGAGGGGATTAGATTTTAGATTTATTCTGGGGGAAGGATTGGATTGGTGTTTACCCTGGGGGGATTGGATTTGAGATTTACTCGGCGGGGGGGATGGGATTGGATTGGAGATTATCTCTGGGGGGAGGTTGGTTTAAAAATTCACTCGGGGGTGCTGGGATTGGATTGGGGATTTACTCGGGGAGGGATTGGTTTAGTGATTAACTTGGGGTGGGGGAGGGATTGTATTGGGGATTTAATCTCGATGGGAGGGATTGGATTGGGGATTTACTCTCGATGGGTGGGATTGGATTGGGGATTTACACTCGATGGGTGGGATTGTATTGGGGATTTACTCTCGATGAGTGGGATTGTATTGGGGATTTAATCTCGATGGGTGGGATTGGATTGGGGATTTAATCTTGATGGGTGGGATTGGATTGGGGATTTACTCTCGATGGGTGGCATTGGATTGGGGATTTACACTCGATGGGTGGGATTGGATTGGGGATTTAATCTCGATGGGTGGGATTGTATTGGGGATTTAATCTCGATGGGTGGGACAGGATTGGGGATTTAATCTCGATGGGTGGGATTGGATTGGGGATTTACTCTCGATGGGTGGGATTGGATTGGGGATTTACTCTCGATGGGTGGGATTGGATTGGGCATTTACTCTCGATGGGTGGGAAAGGATTGGGGATTTAATCTCGATGGGTGGGATTGGATTGGGGATTTACTCTCGATGGGTGGGATTGGATTGGGGATTTACTCTCGATGGGTGGGATTGGATTGGGGATTTAATCTCGATGGGTGGGATTGGATTGGGGATTTACTCTCGATGGGTGGGATTGGATTGGGGATTTACTCTCGATGTGTGGGATTGGATTGGGGATTTACTCTCGATGGGTGGGATTGGATTGGGGATTTACACTCGATGGGTGGGATAGGATTGGGAATTTAATCTCGATGGGTGGGATTGGATTGGGGATTTAATCTCGATGGGTGGGATTGGTTTGGGGATTTACTCTCGATGGGTGGGATTGGATTTGGGATTTACACTCGATGGGTGGGATAGGATTGGGAATTTAATCTCGATGGGTGGGATTTGATTGGGGATTTACTCTTGATGGGTGGGATTGGATTGGGGATTTACTCTGGGGGGGGGTGGGGATTTACTCTGGGGGGTGGATTGGGGATTTACTCTGGAGGGGGATTGGGGATTTACTCTAGGGGGGATTGGGGATTTACTCTGGTGGGGGGATTGGGGATTTACTCTGGGGGGGATTGGATTGGTGTTTATTCTGGGGGGGGGAATGGATTAGGGATTATTTTGGGAGGGTTGGGGATTTACTCTGGGGGGGGAATTGGATTGGTATTTACTCTGGGGGGGGAATGGATTAGGGATTATTTTGGGGGGTTGGGGATTTACTCTGGGGGGTATTGGGGATTTACACAGGTGGCGAATGGATCAGGGATTAACTCTGGGGGGATTATATTGGGAATTTACTCTGGGGGAGGGGATTAGATTTTAGATTTATTCTGGGGGAAGGATTGGATTGGTGTTTACCCTGGGGGGATTGGATTTGGGATTTACTCGGCGGGGGGGATGGGATTGGATTGGAGATTATCTCTGGGGGGAGGTTGGTTTAAAAATTCACTCGGGGGTGCTGGGATTGGATTGGGGATTTACTCGGGGAGGGATTGGTTTAGTGATTAACTTGGGGTGGGGGAGGGATTGTATTGGGGATTTAATCTCGATGGGAGGGATTGGATTGGGGATTTACTTTCGATGGGTGGGATTGGATTGGGGATTTACACTCGATGGGTGGGATTGGATTGGGGATTTACTCTCGATGGGTGGGATTGTATTGGGGATTTAATCTCGATGGGTGGGATTGGATTGGGGATTTAATCTCGATGGGTGGGATTGGATTGGGGATTTACACTCGATGGGTGGGATTGGATTGGGGATTTAATCTCGATGGGTGGGATTGGATTGGGGATTTAATCTTGATGGGTGGGATTGGATTGGGGATTTACTCTCGATGGGTGGCATTGGATTGGGGATTTACACTCGATGGGTGGGATTGGATTGGGGATTTAATCTCGATGGGTGGGATTGTATTGGGGATTTAATCTCGATGGGTGGGATAGGATTGGTGATTTACTCTCGATGGGTGGGATTGGATTGGGGATTTACTCTCGATGGGTGGGATTGGATTGGGGATTTACTCTCGATGGGTGGGATAGGATTGGGGATTTACTCTCGATGGGTGGGATTGGATTGGGGATTTAATCTCGATGGGTGGGATTGGATTGGGGATTTACTCTCGATGGGTGGGATTGGATTGGGGATTTATTCTCGATGGGTGGGATTGGATTGGGGATTTAATCTCGATGGGTGGGATTGGATTGGGGATTTACTCGCAATGGGTGGGATTGGATTGGGGATTTACTCTCGATGGGTGGGATTGGATTGGGGATTTACTCTCGATGGGTGGGATTGGATTGGGGATTTACACTCGATGGGTGGGATAGGATTGGGAATTTAATCTCGATGGGTGGGATTGGATTGGGGATTTAATCTCGATGGGTGGGATTGGATTGGGGATTTACTCTCGATGGGTGGGATTGGATTGGGGATTTACACTCGATGGGTGGGATAGGATTGGGAATTTACACTCGATGGGTGGGATAGGATTGGGAATTTAATCTCGATGGGTGGGATTGGATTGGGGATTTACTCTCGATGGGTGGGATTGGATTGGGGATTTGATCTCGATGGGTGGGATTGGATTGGGGATTTGATCTCGATGGGTGGGATTGGATTGGGGATGTACACTCGATGGGTGGGATTGGATTGGGGATTTAATCTCGATGGGTGGGATTGTATTGGGGATTTAATCTCGATGGGTGGGATTGGATTGGGGATTTAATCTCGATGGGTGGGATTGGATTGGGGATTTACTCTCGATGGGTGGGATTGGGTTGGGGATTTAATCTCGATGGGTGGGATTGGATTGGGGATTTACTCTCGATGGGTGGGATTGGATTGGGGATTTACTCTCGATGGGTGGGATAGGATGGGGGATTCACTCTGGGAGGGTGGGATTGGATTGGGGATTTATTTTTCGGGGGGGACTGGATTGGAGATTTACTGGGGTGGTGGTGGCGGCGGCGGGAGTGGAGATCTACTCTGGGGGATTGGGGAATTAATTGAGGGGCGGGGGATTGGATTAGGGATTTACTCGAGTTGGGGGGATTGAATTGGGGATTTACTCTGGGGGGGATTGTGGATTTACTCTCGGGGGATTGGGGATTTACTCTGGGGGGAGTTTGGATTGGGAATTTACTCTGGGAGGGATTGGATTGAGGATTTACTCTGGGGGGAGGATTGGGGATTTCCTCTGGGTGGGGGATTGGATTGGGAACTTACTCTGGGGGGAGGATTGGGGATTTACTCTGGGGAGGATTCGGGATTTACTCAGGGTGGGGGATTGGATTGGAAATTTACTCTGGGGGGGATTGGGGATTTACTCTGGTGGGGGGTTGGTTTGGGGATTTACTCTAGGGGCGGGACTGGATTGGGGATTTACTCTGGTTGGGATTGGATTGGGGATTCACTCTGGGGGGAGGATTGGGGATTTACTCTGGGGGGGGGGATTGGTTTGGGGATTTACTCTGGAGCAGACTGGGGATTTACTCTGGGGGGGGGGATTGGATTGGGGATTTACACTAGAGGGGGATTGGATTGGGGATTCACTCTGGGGGGAGGATTGGATTGGGAATTTACTCTGGGGGGCATTGGGGATTTACTCTGGGGGGAGATTGGATTGGGGATTTACTCTGGGGGGTGGATTGGGGATTTATTCTGGGTGGGGGATTGGATTGAGAATTTACTCTGGGGGCAGGATTAGGGATTTACTCTGGGGGGGATTGGATTGGGGATTTACTCGGGGGGGGGGGAGGGAGATTGGATTGGGGATTTACTCTGGGGTGGGGGGGGGAGATTGGATTGGGGATTTACTCTGGGGTGGGATTGGATTGGGAATTTACTCTGGGGGGGGGTTTGGGGATTTACTCTGGGGGGTGGATTGGGGATTTACGCTGGTGGGGGGATTGGGGATTTACTCTGGCGGGGGTATTGGGGATTTACTCTGGTGAGGGGGATTGGGGATTTACTCTGGTGGGGGGATTGGGGATTTACTCTGGTGGGGGGATTGGGGATTTACTCTGGTGGGGGGATTGGGTATTTACTCTGGTGGGGGGATTGGGGATTTACTCTGGGGGGTGGATTGGGGATTTACTCTGGGGGGGGGATTGGGGATTTACTCTGGGGGGTGGATTGGGGATTTACTCTGGTGGGGGGATTGGGGATTTACTCTGGTGGGTGGATTGGGGATTTACTCTGGGGTGTGGATTGGGGATTTACTCTGGTGGGGGGATTGGGGATTTACTCTGGGGGGGGTTGGGGATTTACTCTGGGGGGGGTTGGGGATTTACTCTGGGGGTGGATTGGGGGTTTACTCTGGTGGGGGGATTGGGGATTTACTCTGGTGGGTGGATTGGGGATTTACTCTGGGGGGTGGATTGGGGATTTACTCTGGTGGGGGGATTGGTGATTTACTCTGGGGGGGGTTGGGGATTTACTCTGGGGGGTGGATTGGGGATTTACTCTGGTGGGGGGATTGGAGATTTACTCTGGGGGGGATTGGACTGGTGTTTACTCTGGGGGGGGGGGGAATTGGATTGGTGTTTACTCTGGTCGGGGGAATGGATTAGGGATTATTTTGGGAGGGTTGGGGATTTACTCTGGGGGGGAATTGGATTGGTGTTTACTCTGGGGGGATAATGGATTGGGGATTTAACCTGGGGGTGGATTGGATTGGGGATTTACTCTGGGGGGTGGAATGGGGATTTATTCTGGGGGATATTGGGGATTTACTCTGGGGGGGATTGGGGATTTACTCTGGGGGGGATTGGGGATTTACTCTGGGGGGAGTTTGGATTGGGAATTTACTCTGGGAGGGATTGGATTGAGTATTTACTCTGGGGGGAGGATTGGGGGTTTGCTCTGGGGAGGATTCGGGATTTACTCTGGGTGGGGGGTTGGATTGGGAATTTACTCTGGGGGGGGATTGGGGATTTACTCTTGGGGCGGGACTGGATTGGGGATTTACTCTGGTTGGGATTGGATTGGGGATTTACTCTGGGGGGAGGATTGGGGATTTACTCTCGATGGGTGGGATTGGATTGGGGATTTAATCTCGATGGGTGGGATTGGATTGGGGATTTAATCTCGATGGGTGGGATTGGATTGGGGATTTAATCTCGATGGGTGGGATTGGATTGCGGATTTACTCTCGATGGGAGGGATTGGATTGGGGATTTAATCTCGATGGGTGGGATTGGATTGGGGATTTACTCTCGATGGGTGGGATTGGATTGGGGATTTACTCTCGATGGGTGGGATTGGATTGGGGATTTACTCTCGATGGGTGGGATTGGATTGGGGATTTACACTCGATGGGTGGGATTGTATTGGGGATTTAATCTCGATGTGTGGGATTGGATTGGGGATTTACTCTCGATGGGTGGGATTGGATTGGGGATGTAATCTCGATGGGTGGGATTGGATTGGGGATTTACTCTCGATGGGTGGGATTGGATTGGCGATTTACTCTCGATGGGTGGGATTGGATTGGGGATTTACTCTCGATGGGTGGGATTGGATTGGGGATTTAATCTCGATGGGTGGGATTGGATTGGGGATTTACTCTCGAAGGGTGGGATTGGATTGGGGATTTACTCTCGATGGGTGGGATTGGATTGGGGATTTACTCTCGATGGGTGGAATTGGATTGGGGATTTACTCTCGATGGGTGGGATTGGATTGGGGATTTAATCTCGATGGGTGGGATTGGATTGGGGATTTACTCTCGATGGGTGGGATTGGATTGGGGATTTACCCTCGATGGGTGGGATTGGATTGGGGATTTACTCTCGATGGGTGGGATTGGATTGGGGATTTACTCGCGATGGGTGGGATTGGATTGGGGATTTACACTCGATGGGTGGGATTGGATTGGGGATTTACTCTCGATGGGTGGGATTGGATTGGGGATTTACACTCGATGGGTGGGATAGGATCGGGAATTTAATCTCGATGGGTGGAATTGGATTGGGGATTTAATCTCGATGGGTGGGATTGGATTGGGGATTTACTCTCGATGGGTGGGATTGGATTGGGGATTTACACTCGATGGGTGGGATAGGATTGGGAATTTAATCTCGATGGGTGGGATTGGATTGGGGATTTACTCTCGATGGGTGGGATTGGATGGGGATTTACACTCGATGGGTGGGATTGGATTGGGGATTTAATCTCGATGCGTGGGATTGTATTGGGGATTTAATCTCGATGGGTGGGATTGGATTGGGGATTTAATCTCTATGGGTGGGATAGGATTGGGGATTTACTCTCGATGGGTGGGATTGGATTGGGGATTTACTCTCGATCGGTGGGATTGGGTTGGGGATTTAATCTCGATGGGTGGGATTGGATTGGGGATTTATTTTTCGGGGGGACTGGATTGGAGATTTACTGGGGTGGTGGTGGGGGGGGGGGAGTGGAGATCTACTCTGGGGGATTGGGGAATTACTTGAGGGGCGGGGGATTGGATTAGGGATTTACTCGAGTTGGGGGTTTGAATTGGGGATTTACTCTGGGGGGGATTGGGGATTTACTCTGGGGGGGATTGGGGATTTACTCTGGGGGGGATTGGGGATATACTCTGGAGGGGATTGGGGATTTACTCTGGGGGATATTGGGGATTTACTCTGGGGGGGATTGGGGATTTACTCTGAGGGGGATTGGGGATTTACTCTGGGGGGAGTTTGGATTGGGAATTTACTCTGGGAGGGATTGGATTCAGGATTTACTCTGGGAGGGATTGGATTGAGGATTTACTCTGGGGGAGGATTGGGGATTTCCTCTGGGTGGGGGATTGGATTGGGAATTTACTCTGGGGGGAGGATTGGGGATTTACTCTGGGGAGGATTTGGGATTTACTCAGGGTGGGGGATTGGATTGGGAATTTACTCTGGGGGGGGTTGGGGATTTACTCTGGGGGGGGGTTGGGTTGGGCATTTACTCTAGGGGCGGGACAGGATTGGGGATTTACTCTCGGGGGAGGATTGGGGATTTACTTTGGGGGGGGATTGGTTTGAGGATTTACTCTGGAGCAGATTGGGGATTTCCTCTGGGTGGGGGATTGGATTGGGAATTTACTCTGGGGGGATGATTGGGGATTTACTCTGGGGAGGATTCGGGATTTACTCTGGGTGGGGGATTGGATTGGGAATATACTCTGGGGGGGATTGGGGATTTACTCTGGGGGCGGGACTGGATTAGGGATTTACTCTGGTTGGGATTGGATTGGGGATTTACTCTGGGGGGATGATTGGGGATTTACTCTCGATGGGTGGGATTGGATTGGGGATTTAATCTCGATGGGTGGGATTGGATTTAGGATTTAATCTCGATGGGTGGGATTGGATTGGGGATTTACTCTCGATGGGTGGGATTGGATTGGGGATTTAATCTCGATGGGTGGGATTGGATTGGGGATTTACTCTCGATGGGTGGGATTGGATTGGGGATTTACTCTCGATGGGAGGGATTGGATTGGGGATTTAATCTCGATGGGTGGGATTGGATTGGGGATTTACTCTCGATGGGTGGGATTGGATTGGGGATTCACTCTCGATGGGTGGGATTGGATTGGGGATTTACTCTCGATGGGTGGGATTGTATTGGGGATTTAATCTCGATGTGTGGGATTGGATTGGGGATTTACTCTCGATGGGTGGGATTAGATTGGGGATTTACTCTCGATGGGTGGGTTTGGATTGGGGACTTAATCTCGATGTGTGGGATTGGATTGGGGATTTACTCTCGATGGGTGGGATTGGATTCGGGATGTAATCTCGATGGGTGGGATTGGATTGGGGATTTACACTCGATGGGTGGGATTGTAATGGGGATTTAATCTCGATGGGTGGGATGGGATTGGGGATTTACACTCGATGGGTGGGATTGTATTGGGGATTTAATCTCGATGTGTGGGATTGGATTGGGGATTTACTCTCGATGGGTGGGATTGGATTGGGGATTTACTCTCGATAGGTGGGATTGGATTGGGAATGTAATCTCGATGGGTGGGATTGGATTGGGGATTTACTCTCGATGGGTGGGATTGGATTGGGGATTTACTCTCGATGGGTGGGATTGGATTGGGGATTTAATCTCGATGGGTGGGATTGGATTGGGGATTTACTCTCGAAGGGTGGGATTGGATTGAGGATTTACACTCGATGGGTGGGATTGGATTGGGGATTTACTCTCGATGGGTGGGATTGGATTGGGGATTTACTCTCGATGGGTGGGATTGGATTGGGGATTTACTCTCGATGGGTGGGATTGGATTGGGGATTTACACTCGATCGGTGGGATAGGAGTGGGAATTTAATCTCGATGAGTGGGATTGGATTGGGGATTTAATCTCGATGGGTGGGATTGGATTGGGGATTTGATCTCGATGGGTGGGATTGGATTGGGGATTTACTCTCGAAGGGTGGGATTGGATTGGGGATTAACTCTCGATGGGTGGGATTGGATTGGGGATTTACACTCGATGGGTGGGATTGGATTGGGGATTCACTCTCGATGGGTGGGATTGGATTGGGGATTTACTCTCGATGGGTGGGATTGTATTGGGGATTTAATCTCGATGTGTGGGATTGGATTGGGGATTTACTCTCGATGGGTGGGATTGGATTGGGGATTTACTCTCGATGGGTGGGTTTGGATTGGGGACTTAATCTCGATGTGTGGGATTGGATTGGGGATTTACTCTCAATGGGTGGGATTGGATTCGGGATGTAATCTCGATGGGTGGGATTGGATTGGGGATTTACACTCGATGGGTGGGATTGTAATGGGGATTTAATCTCGATGGGTGGGATGGGATTGGGGATTTACACTCGATGGGTGGGATTGTATTGGGGATTTAATCTCGATGTGTGGGATTGGATTGGGGATTTACTCTCGATGGGTGGGATTGGATTGGGGATTTACTCTCGATAGGTGGGATTGGATTGGGAATGTAATCTCGATGGGTGGGATTGGATTGGGGATTTACTCTCGATGGGTGGGATTGGATTGGGGATTTACTCTCGATGGGTGGGATTGGATTGGGGATTTAATCTCGATGGGTGGGATTGGATTGGGGATTTACTCTCGAAGGGTGGGATTGGATTGGGGATTTACACTCGATGGGTGGGATTGGATTGGGGATTTACTCTCGATGGGTGGGATTGGATTGGGGATTTACTCTCGATGGGTGGGATTGGATTGGGGATTTACTCTCGATGGGTGGGATTGGATTGGGGATTTACACTCGATGGGTGGGATAGGAGTGGGAATTTAATCTCGATGAGTGGGATTGGATTGGGGATTTAATCTCGATGGGTGGGATTGGATTGGGGATTTGATCTCGATGGGTGGGATTGGATTGGGGATTTACTCTCGAAGGGTGGGATTGGATTGGGGATTAACTCTCGATGGGTGGGATTGGATTGGGGATTTACACTCGATGGGTGGGATTGGATTGGGGATTTAATCTCGATGGGTGGGATAGGATTGGGGATTTACTCTCGATGGGTGGGATTGGATTGGGGATTTACTCTCGATGGGTGGGATTGGGTTGGGGATTTAATCTCGATGGGTGGGATTGGGTTGGGGATTTACACTCGATGGGTGGGATTGTATTGGGGATTTAATCTCGATGTGTGGGATTGGATTGGGGATTTACACTCGATGGGTGGGATTGGATGGGGGATTCACTCTGGGAGGGTGGGATTGGATAGGGGATTTATTTTTCGGGTGGGACTGGATTGGAGATTTACTGGGGTGGTGGTGGCGGGTGGGGGAGTGGAGATCTACTCTGGGGGATTGGGGAATTACTTGAGGGGCGGGGGATTGGATTAGGGATTTACTCGAGTTGGGGGGTTGAATTGGGGATTTACTCTGGGGGGGATTGGGGATTTACTCTCGAAGGGTGGGATTGGATTGGGGATTTACTCTCGATGGGTGGGATTGGATTGGGGATTTACACTCGATGGGTGGGATTGGATTGGGGATTTAATCTCGATGGGTGGGATAGGATTGGGGATTTACTCTCGATGGGTGGGATTGGATTGGGGATTTACTCTCGATGGGTGGGATTGGGTTGGGGATTTAATCTCGATGGGTGGGACTGGGTTGGGGATTTACACTCGATGGGTGGGATTGTATTGGGGATTTAATCTCGATGTGTGGGATTGGATTGGGGATTTACACTCGATGGGTGGGATTGGATGGGGGATTCACTCTGGGAGGGTGGGATTGGATAGGGGATTTATTTTTTGGGTGGGACTGGATTGGAGATTTGCTGGGGTGGTGGTGGCGGGGGGGGGAGTGGAGATCTACTCTGGGGGATTGGGGAATTACTTGAGGGGCGGGGGATTGGATTAGGGATTTACTCGAGTTGGGGGGGTTGAATTGGGGATTTACTCTGGGGGGGATTGGGAATTTACTCTGGGGGGGATTGGGGATATACTCTGGAGGGGATTGGGGATTTACTCTGGGGGATATTGGGGATTTACTCTGGGGGGGATTGGGGATTTACTCTGGGGGGAGTTTGGATTGGGAATTTACTCTGGGAGGGATTGGATTGAGGATTTACTCTGGGGGGAGGATTGGGGATTTCCTCTGGGTGGGGGATTGGACTGGGAATTTACTCTGGGGGGAGGATTGGGGATTTACTCTGGGGAGGATTCGGGATTTACTCAGGGTGGGGGATTGGATTGGGAATTTACTCTGGGGGGGATTGGGGATTTATTCTGGGGGGGGGGGGTTGGATTGGGGATTTACCCTAGGGGCAGGACTGGATTGGGGATTTACTCTGGTTGGGATTGGATTGGGGATTTACTCTGGGGGAAGGATTGGGGATTTACTCTGGGGGGGGGGGATTGGTTTGGGGATTTACTCTGGAGCAGATTGGGGATTTACTCTGGGGGGGGAATTGGATTGGGGATTTACACTAGAGGGGGATTGGATTGGGGATTCACTCTGGGGGGAGGATTGGATTGGGAATTTACTCTGGGGGGCATTGGGGATTTACTCTGGGGGGAGATTGGATTGGGGATTTATTCTGGGTGGGGGATTGGATTGAGAACTTACTCTGGGGGTAGGATTGGGGATTTACTCTGGGTGGAGGATTGGGGGGGGATAGGGGATTTACTCTGGGGGAGATTGGATTGGGGATTTACTCTGGGGGGGTTGAGATTGGATTGGGGATTTACACTAGGGGGGGATTTGGGGTTTACTCTGGGGGGGATTGGATTGGGGATTTCCTCTGGGGGGGGAGATTGGATTGGGAATTTACTCTGGGGAGTGGATTGGGTATATACTCTGATGGGGGGATTGGGGATTTACTCTGGGGGGTGGATTGGGGATTTACTCTGGGGGGGGGATTAGGGATTTACTCTGGGGGGTGGATTGGGGATTAACTCTGGTGGGGGGATTGGGGGTTTACTCTGGTGGGTGGATTGGGGATTTACTCTTGTGTGGATTGGGGATTTACTCTGGTGGGGGGATTGGGGATTTACTCTGGGGGGGGTTGGGGATTTACTCTGGGGGGTGGTTGGGGATTTACTCTGGGGGGTGGATTGGGGATTTACTCTGGTGGGTGGATTGGGGATTTACTCTGGGGGGTGGATTGGGGATTTACTCTGGTGGGGGGATTGGTGATTTACTCTGGGGGGTGTTGGGGATTTACTCTGGGGTGTGGATTGAGGATTTACTCTGGGGGGATTGGATTGGTGTTTACTCTGGGGGGGAGAATTGGATTGGTGTTTACTCTGGGGGGGGGAATGGATTGGGGATTTACTCTGGGGGTGGATTGGATTGGGATTTACTCTGGGGGGTGGAATGGGGATTTTCTCTGGGGGATATTGGGGATTTACTCTGGGGGGGATTGGGGATTTACTCTGAGGGGGATTGGGGATTTACTCGGGGGGGGGGAGATTGGATTGGGGATTTACACTGGGGGGGATTGGGGATTTACTCTGGGGGGAGATTGGATTGGGGATTTCCTCTGGGGGGGGAGATTGGATTGGGGATTTACTCTCGGGGGGGGATTGGATTGGGAATTTACTCTGGGGGGGGTTTGGGGATTTACTCTGGGGGGAGATTGGATTGGGGATTTACTCTCGGGGGGGGTATTGGATTGGGGATTTATTGAGGTCGGGGAGGATAGGATTAGCCATTTACTTCGGGGCAGATTGGGGATGTACTCTGGGGGGTGGATTGGGGATTTACGCTGGTGGGGGGATTGGGCATTTACTCTGGTGGGGGGATTCGGGATTAACTCTGGTGGGGGGGATTGGGGATTTACTCTGGTGGGGGTTTGGGGATTTACTCTGGGGGGGTGGATTGGGTATTTACTCTGGTGGGGGGATTGGGGATTTACTCTGGGGGGTGGATTGGGGATTTACTCTGGGGGGGGGATTAGGGATTTACTCTGGGGGGTGGATTAGGGATTTACTCTGGTGGGGGGATTGGGGATTTACTCTGGTGGGTGGATTGGGGATTTACTCTGGGGTGTGGATTGGGGATTTAATCTGGTGTGGGGATTGTGGATTTACTCTGGGGGGGGGGGTTGGGGATTTACTCTGGGGGGGGGGTTGGGGATTTACTCTGGGGTATAGATTGGGGATTTACTCTGGTGGGTGGATTGGGGATTTACTCTGGGGGGTTGATTGGGGATTTACTCTGGTGGGGGGATTGGTGATTTACTCTGGGGGGGTTGGGGATTTACTCTGGGGGGTGGATTGGGGATTTACGCTGGTGGGGGGATTGGGGATTTACTCTGGGGGGATTGGGTTGATGTTTTCTCTGGGGGGGAGAATTGGATTGGTGTTTACTCTGGGGGGGGGAATGGATTAGGGATTATTTTGGGAGGGTTGGGGATTTACTCTGGGGGGGAATTGGATTGGTGTTTACTCTGGGGGGGGAATGGATTGGGGATGTACTCTGGGGGTGGATTGGATTGGGATTTACTCTGGGGGGTGGAATGGGGATTTTCTCTGGGGGATATTGGGGATTTACTCTGGGGGGGTTTGGGATTTACTCTGGGGGGGTTTGGGGATTTACTCTGGGGGGTGGATTGGGGATTTACTCTGGTGGGTGGATTGGGGATTTACTCTGGGGGGTGGATTGGGGATTTACTCTGGTGGGGGGATTGGTAATTTACTCTGGGGGGGTTTGGGATTTACTCTGGGGGGGGTTGGGGATTTACTCTGGGGGGTGGATTGGGGATTTACTCTGGTGGGTGGATTGGGGATTTACTCTGGGGCGTGGATTGGGGATTTACTCTGGTGGGGGGATTGGTGATTTACTCTGGGGGGGTTGGGGATTTACTCTGGGGGGTGGATTGGGGATTTACTCTGGGGGGTGGATTGGGGATTTACTCTGGGGGGGGAATTGGATTGGTGTTTACTCTGGGGGCGAATGGATTGGGGATTTACTCTGGGGGAGGATTGGATTGGGATTTACTCTGGGGGGTGGAATGGGGATTTTCTCTGGGGGATATTGGGGATTTACTCTGGGGGGGGATTGGGGATTTACTCTGAGGGGGATTGGGGATTTACTCTGGGGTGGGGGAGATTGGATTGGGGATTTACACAAGGGGGTGATTGGGGATTTACTCTGGGGGGAGATTGGATTGGGGATTTCCTCTGGGAGGGTGAGATTGGATTGGGGATTTACTCTGGGGGGGATTGGATTGGGAATTTACTCTGGGGGGGGTTTGGGGATTTACTCTGGGGGGAGATTGGATTGGGGATTTACTCTCAGGGGGTATTGGATTGGGGATTTATTGAGGTGGGGAGGATAGGATTAGGCATTTACTCCGGGGCAGATTGGGGATTTACTCTGGGGGGTGGATTGGGGATTTACGCTGGTGGGGTGATTGGGCATTTACTCTGGTGGGGGGATTCGGGATTTACTCTGGTGGGGGGGATTGGGGATTTGCTCTGGTGGGGGTTTGGGGATTTACTCTGGGGGGTGGATTGGGTATTTACTCTGGTGGGGGGCTTGGGGATTTACTCTGGGGGGTGGATTGGGGATTTACTCTGGGGGTGGGGATTAGGGATTTACTCTGGGGGGTGGATTGGGGATTTACTCTGGTGGGGGGATTGGGGATTTACTCTGGTGGGTGGATTGGGGATTTACTCTGGTGGGGGGATTGGGGATTTACTCTGGGGGGGGGTTGGGGATTTACTCTGGGGGGGGGTTGGGGATTTACTCTGGGGTGTGGATTGGGGATTTACTCTGGTGGGTGGATTGGGGATTTACTCTGGGGGGTGGATTGGGGATTTACTCTGGTGGGGGGATTGGTGATTTACTCTGGGGGTGGTTGGGGATTTGCTCTGGGGGGGGATTGGGGATTTACTCTGGTGGGGGGGATTGGGGATTTACTCTGGGGGCATTGGATTGGTGTTTACTCTGGGGGGGAGAATTGGATTGGTGTTTACTCTGGGGGGGGAATGGATTAGGGATTATTTTGGGATGGTTGGGGATTTACTCTGGGGGTGAATTGGATTGGTGTTTACTCTGGGGGGGGAATGGATTGGGGATTTACTCTGGGGGTGGATTGGATTGGGATTTACTCTGGGGGGTGGAATGGGGATTTTCTCTGGGGGATATTGGGGATTTACTCTGGGGGGGATTGGGGATTTACTCTGAGGGGGATTGGGGATTTACTCTGGGGGGAGTTTGGATTGGGAATTTACTCTGGGAGGGATTGGATTGAGGATTTACTCTGGGGGGAGGATTGGGGATTTCCTCTGGGTGGGGGATTGGATTGGGAATTTACTCTGGGGGGAGGATTGGGGACTTACTCTGGGGAGGATTCGGGATTTACTCTGGGTGCGGCATTGGATTGGGAATTTACTCTGGGGGGGATTGGGGATTTACTCTGGGGGGGGTTGGATTGGGGATTTCCTCTAGGGGCGGTACTGGATTGGGGATTTACTCAGGTTGGGATTGGATTGGGGATTTCCTCTGGGGGTTGGATTGGGGATTTACTCTGGGGGGGGGGATTGGTTTGGGGGTTTACTCTGGAGCAGATTGGGGATTTACTCTGGGGGGGGAATTGGATTGGGCATTTACACTGGAGGGGGATTGGATTGGGGATTCACTCTGGGGGGAGGATTGGATTGGGAATTTACTCTGGGGGGGCATTGGGAATTTACTCTGGGGGGAGATTGGATTGGGGATTTACTCTGGGGGGGGATTGGGGATTTATTCTTGGTGGGGGATTGGATTGAGAATTTACTCTGGGGAGGATTGGGGATTTACTCTGGGTGGAGGATTGGGGGGGATAGGGGATTTACTCTGGGGGAGATTGGATTGGTGTTTACTCTGGGGGGGAATTGAATTGGTGTTTACTCTGGGGGGGAATGGATTAGGGATTATTTTGGGAGGGTTGGGGATTTACTCTGGAGGGGAATTGGATTGGTGTTTACTCTGGGGGGGGAATGGATTGGGGATTTACTCTGGGACGTGGATTGGATTGGCGATTTACTCTAGGGGGTGGAATGGGGATTTACTCTGGGGGGGGATTGGGGATTTACTTTGGGGGGTGGATTGGGGATTTACTCTGGTGGGGGAATTGGGGATTTACTCTGGTGGGGGAATTGGGGATTTACTCTGGTGGGGGGGATTGGGGATTTACTCTGGTGGGGGGATTGGGGATTTACTCTGGGGGGTGGATTGGGTATTTACTCTGGTGGGGGTGGATTGGGGATTTATTCTGGGGGCGATTGGGGATTTACTCTGGGGGGGTGTTGGGGATTTACTCTGGGGGGTGGATTGGGGATTTACTCTGGTGGGGGGATTGGGGATTTACTCTGGGGGGGGATTGGAGATTTACTCTGGTGGGGGGATTGGGGATTTAATCTGGGGGGTGGATTCGGGATTTACTCTGGTGGGGGGATTGGTAATTTACTCTGGGGTGGGATTGGGGATTTACTCTGGTGGGGGTATTGGGGATTTACTCTGGGGGGTGGATTCGGGATTTACTCTGGTGGGGGGATTGGGGATTTACTCTGGTGGGGGATTGGGGATTTACTCTGGGGGGGATTGGATTGGTGTTTACTCTGGGGGGGAGGAATTGGATTGGTGTTTACTCTGGGGTGGGAATGGATTAGGGATTATTTTGGGAGAGTTGGGGATTTACTCTGGGGGGGAATTGGATTGGTGTTTACTCTGGGGGGGAATGGATTAGGGATTATTTTGGGGGGGTTGGGGATTTACTCTGGGGTGGTATTGGGGATTTACACTGGTGGCGAATGGATCAGGGCTTAACTCTGGGGGGATTATATTGGGGATTTACTCTGGGGGAGGGGATTAGATTTGAGATTTATTCTGGGGGAAGGATTGCATTGGTGTTTACCCTGGGGGGGGATTGGATTTAGGATTTACTCGGCGGGGGGATGGGATTGGATTGGAGATTATCTCTGTGGGGAGGTTGGTTTAAAAATTCACTCGGGGGTGCTGGGATTGGATTGGGGATTTACTCGGGGAGGGATTGGTTTAGTGATTAACTTGGGGTGGAGGAGGGATTGTATTGGGGATTTAATCTCGATGGGTGGGATTGGATTGGGGATTTACTCTCGATGGGTGGGATAGGATTGGGGATTTACTCTCGATGGGTGGGATTGGATTGGGCATTTAATCTCGATGGGTGGGATTGGATTGGGGATTTACTCTCGATGGGTGGGATTGGATTGGGGATTTACTCTCGATGGGTGGGATTGGATTGGGGATTTACTCTCGATGGGTGGGGTTGGATTGGGGATTTACTCTGGGGGTGGGGATTAGGGATTTACTCTGGGGGGTGGATTGGGGATTTACTCTGGTGGGGAGATTGGGGATTTACTCTGGTGGGTGGATTGGGGATTTACTCTGGGGTGTGGATTGGGGATTTACTCTGGTGGGGGGATTGGGGATTTACTCTGGGGGGGGGGTTGGGGATTTACTCTGGGGTGTGGATTGGGGATTTACTCTGGTGGGTGGATTGGGGATTTACTCTGGGGGGTGGATTGGGGATTTACTCTGGTGGGGGGATTGGTGATTTACTCTGGGGGAGTTGGGGATTTACTCTGGGGGGGGATTGGGGATTTACTCTGGTGGGGGGATTGGGGATTTACTCTGGGGGGATTGGATTGGTGTTTACTCTGGGGGGGAGAATTGGATTGGTGTTTACTCTGGGGGGGGGAAATGGATTAGGGATTATTTTGGGAGGGTTGGGGATTTACTCTGGGGGTGAATTGGATTGGTGTTTACTCTGGGGGGGGAATGGATTGGGGATTTCCTCTGGGGGTGGATTGGATTGGGATTTACTCTGGGGGTTGGAATGGGGATTTTCTCTGGGGGATATTGGGGATTTACTCTGGGGGGGATTGGGGATTTACTCTGAGGGGGATTGGGGATTTACTCTGGGGGGAGTTTGGATTGGGAATTTACTCTGGGAGGGATTGGATTGAGGATTTACTCTGGGGGGAGGATTGGGGATTTCCTCTGGGTGGGGGATTGGATTGGGAATTTACTCTGGGGGGAGGATTGGGGACTTACTCTGGGGAGGATTCGGGATTTACTCTGGGTGGGGCATTGGATTGGGAATTTACTCTGGGGGGGATTGGGGATTTACTCTGGGGTGGGGGGTTGGATTGGGGATTTCCTCTAGGGGCGGGACTGGATTGGGGATTTACTCTGGTTGGGATTGGATTGGGGATTTACTCTGGGGCTTGGATTGGGGATTTACTCTGGGGGGGGGGATAGGTTTGGGGGTTTACTCTGGAGCAGATTGGGGATTTACTCTGGGGGGGGAATTGGATTGGGCATTTACACTGGAGGGGGATTGGATTGGGGATTCACTCGGGGGGAGGATTGGATTGGGAATTTACTCTGGGGGGGCATTGGGAATTTACTCTGGGGGGAGATTGGATTGGGGATTTACTCTGGGGGGGGATTGGGGATTTATTCTTGGTGGGGGATTGGATTGAGAATTTACTCTGGGGGCAGGATTGGGGATTTACTCTGGGGGGGATTGGGGATTTACTCTGGGTGGAGGATTGGGGGGGATAGGGGATTTACTCTGGGGGAGATTGGATTGGTGTTTACTCTGGGGGGGGGGAGAATTGGATTGGTGTTTACTCTGGGGGGGGAATGGATTAGGGATTATTTTGGGAGGGTTGGGGATTTACTCTGGAGGGGAATTGGATTGGTGTTTACTCTGGGGGGGAATGGATTGGGGATTTACTCTGGGACGTGGATTGGATTGGCGATTTACTCTAGGGGGTGGAATGGGGATTTACTCTGGGGGGGGATTGGGGATTTACTCTGGGGGGTGGATTGGGGATTTACTCTGGTGGGGGAATTGGGGATTTACTCTGGTGGGGGAATTGGGGATTTACTCTGGTGGGGGGGATTGGGGATTTACTCTGGTGGGGGGATTGGGGATTTACTCTGGGGGGTGGATTGGGTATTTACTCTGGTGGGGGGGGATTGGGGATTTACTCTGGGGGGTGGATTGGGGATTTAATCTGGTGGGGGGATTGGTGATTTACTCTGGGGGGGGTTGGGGATTTACTCTGGGGGGGGATTGGGGATTTACTCTGGTGGGGGGATTGGGGATTTACTCTGGGGGGATTGGATTGGTGTTTACTCTGGTGGGGAGAATTGGATTGGTGTTTACTCTGGGGGGGGAATGGATTAGGGATTATTTTGGGAGGGTTGGGGATTTACTCTGGGGGTGAATTGGATTGGTGTTTACTCTGGGGGGGGAATGGATTGGGGATTTACTCTGGGGGTGGATTGGATTGGGATTTACTCTGGGGGGTGGAATGGGGATTTTCTCTGGGGGATATTGGGGATTTACTCTGGGGGGGATTGGGGATTTACTCTGGTTGGGATTGGATTGGGGATTTACTCTGGGGGTTGGATTGGGGATTTACTCTGGGGGGGGCGGATTGGTTTGGGGGGTTACTCTGGAGCAGATTGGGGATTTACTCTGGGGGGGAATTGGATTGGGCATTTACACTGGAGGGGGATTGGATTGGGGATTCACTCTGGGGGGAGGATTGGATTGGGAATTTACTCTGGGGGGGCATTGGGAATTTACTCTGGGGGGAGATTGGATTGGGGATTTACTCTGGGGGGGGATTGGGGATTTATTCTTGGTGGGGGATTGGATTGAGAATTTACTCTGGGGGCAGGATTGGGGATTTACTCTGGGGGCAGGATTGGGGATTTAATCTGGGGGGTGGATTCGGGATTCTCTCTGGTGGGGGGATTGGGGATTTACTCTGGGGTGGGATTGGGAATTTACTCTGGTGTGGGTATTGGGGATTTACTCTGGGGGGTAGATTCGGGATTCACTCTGGTGGGGGGATTGGGGATTTACTCTGGTGGGGGATTGGGGATTTACTCTGGGGGAGATTGGATTGGTGTTTACTCTGGGGGAGATTGGATTGGTGTTTACTCTGGGGGGGATGAATTGGATTGGTGTTTACTCTGGGGTGG
Organism: Scyliorhinus torazame; assembly: GCF_047496885.1. Classification (NCBI taxonomy): domain Eukaryota; kingdom Metazoa; phylum Chordata; class Chondrichthyes; order Carcharhiniformes; family Scyliorhinidae; genus Scyliorhinus; species Scyliorhinus torazame. Next base: position 151,370,988 of record NC_092713.1, read on the forward strand.
GAATGGATTAGGGATTATTTTGGGAGAGTTGGGGATTTCCTCTGGGTGGGGGATTGGATTGGGAATTTACTCTGGGGGGGATTGGGGATTTACTCTGGGGGGGGGTTGGATTGGGGATTTCCTCTCGGGGGAGGATTGGATTGGGAATTTACTCTGGGGGGGCATTGGGAATTTACTCTGGGGGGAGATTGGATTGGGGATTTACTCTGGTGGGGGATTGGGGATTTATTCTTGGTGGGGGATTGGATTGAGAATTTACTCTGGGGGCAGGATTGGGGATTTACTCGGGGAGGGATTGGTTTAGTGATTAACTTGGGGTGGGGGAGGGATTGTATTGGGGATTTAATCTCGATGGGTGGGATTGGATTGGGGATTTACTCTCGATGGGTGGGATAGGATTGGGGATTTACTCTCGATGGGTGGGATTGGATTGGGGATTTAATCTCGATGGGTGGGATTGGATTGGGGATTTAATCTCGATGGGTGGGATTGGATTGGGGATTTACTCTCGATGGGTGGGATTGGATTGCGGATTTACTCTCGATGGGTGGGATTGGATTGGGGATTTACTCTCGATGGGTGGGGTTGGATTGGGGATTTACTCTGGGGGTGGGGATTAGGGATTTACTCGGGGAGGGATTGGTTTAGTGATTAACTTGGGGTGGGGGAGGGATTGTATTGGGGATTTAATCTCGATGGGTGGGATTGTATTGGGGATTTAATCTCGATGTGTGGGATTGGATTGGGGATTTACACTCGATGGGTGGGATTGGATGGGGGATTCACTCTGGGAGGGTGGGATTGGATAGGGGATTTATTTTTCGGGTGGGACTGGATTGGAGATTTACTGGGGTGGTGGTGGCGGGTGGGGGAGTGGAGATCTACTCTGGGGGATTGGGGAATTACTTGAGGGGCGGGGGATTGGATTAGGGATTTACTCGAGTTGGGGGGTTGAATTGGGGATTTACTCTGGGGGGGATTGGGGATTTACTCTCGAAGGGTGGGATTGGATTGGGGATTTACTCTCGATGGGTGGGATTGGATTGGGGATTTACACTCGATGGGTGGGATTGGATTGGGGATTTAATCTCGATGGGTGGGATAGGATTGGGGATTTACTCTCGATGGGTGGGATTGGATTGGGGATTTACTCTCGATGGGTGGGATTGGGTTGGGGATTTAATCTCGATGGGTGGGACTGGGTTGGGGATTTACACTCGATGGGTGGGATTGTATTGGGGATTTAATCTCGATGTGTGGGATTGGATTGGGGATTTACACTCGATGGGTGGGATTGGATGGGGGATTCACTCTGGGAGGGTGGGATTGGATAGGGGATTTATTTTTTGGGTGGGACTGGATTGGAGATTTACTGGGGTGGTGGTGGCGGGGGGGGGAGTGGAGATCTACTCTGGGGGATTGGGGAATTACTTGAGGGGCGGGGGATTGGATTAGGGATTTACTCGAGTTGGGGGGGTTGAATTGGGGATTTACTCTGGGGGGGATTGGGAATTTACTCTGGGGGGGATTGGGGATATACTCTGGAGGGGATTGGGGATTTACTCTGGGGGATATTGGGGATTTACTCTGGGGGGGATTGGGGATTTACTCTGGGGGGAGTTTGGATTGGGAATTTACTCTGGGAGGGATTGGATTGAGGATTTACTCTGGGGGGAGGATTGGGGATTTCCTCTGGGTGGGGGATTGGACTGGGAATTTACTCTGGGGGGAGGATTGGGGATTTACTCTGGGGAGGATTCGGGATTTACTCAGGGTGGGGGATTGGATTGGGAATTTACTCTGGGGGGGATTGGGGATTTATTCTGGGGGGGGGGGTTGGATTGGGGATTTACCCTAGGGGCGGGACTGGATTGGGGATTTACTCTGGTTGGGATTGGATTGGGGATTTACTCTGGGGGAAGGATTGGGGATTTACTCTGGGGGGGGGGGGATTGGTTTGGGGATTTACTCTGGAGCAGATTGGGGATTTACTCTGGGGGGGGAATTGGATTGGGGATTTACATTAGAGGGGGATTGGATTGGGGATTCACTCTGGGGGGAGGATTGGATTGGGAATTTACTCTGGGGGGCATTGGGGATTTACTCTGGGGGGAGATTGGATTGGGGATTTACTCTGGGGGGGGATTGGGGATTTATTCTGGGTGGGGGATTGGATTGAGAACTTACTCTGGGGGTAGGATTGGGGATTTACTCTGGGTGGAGGATTGGGGGGGGATAGGGGATTTACTCTGGGGGAGATTGGATTGGGGATTTACTCTGGGGGGGTTGAGATTGGATTGGGGATTTACACTAGGGGGGGATTTGGGATTTACTCTGGGGGGGATTGGATTGGGGATTTCCTCTGGTGGGGGAGATTGGATTGGGAATTTACTCTGGGGAGTGGATTGGGTATTTACTCTGATGGGGGGATTGGGGATTTACTCTGGGGGGTGGATTGGGGATTTACTCTGGGGGGGGGATTAGGGATTTACTCTGGGGGGTGGATTGGGGATTAACTCTGGTGGGGGGATTGGGGGTTTACTCTGGTGGGTGGATTGGGGATTTACTCTTGTGTGGATTGGGGATTTACTCTGGTGGGGGGATTGGGGATTTACTCTGGGGGGGGTTGGGGATTTACTCTGGGGGGTGGTTGGGGATTTACTCTGGGGGGGTGGATTGGGGATTTACTCTGGTGGGTGGATTGGGGATTTACTCTGGGGGGTGGATTGGGGATTTACTCTGGTGGGGGGATTGGTGATTTACTCTGGGGGGTGTTGGGGATTTACTCTGGGGTGTGGATTGAGGATTTACTCTGGGGGGATTGGATTGGTGTTTACTCTGGGGGGGAGAATTGGATTGGTGTTTACTCTGGGGGGGGAATGGATTGGGGATTTACTCTGGGGGTGGATTGGATTGGGATTTACTCTGGGGGGTGGAATGGGGATTTTCTCTGGGGGATATTGGGGATTTACTCTGGGGGGGATTGGGGATTTACTCTGAGGGGGATTGGGGATTTACTCGGGAGGGGGGAGATTGGATTGGGGATTTACACTGGGGGGGATTGGGGATTTACTCTGGGGGGAGATTGGATTGGGGATTTCCTCTGGGGGGGAGATTGGATTGGGGATTTACTCTGGGGGGGGGATTGGATTGGGAATTTACTCTGGGGGGGTTTGGGGATTTACTCTGGGGGGAGATTGGATTGGGGATTTACTCTCGGGGGGGTATTGGATTGGGGATTTATTGAGGTCGGGGAGGATAGGATTAGCCATTTACTCCGGGGCAGATTGGGGATGTACTCTGGGGGGTGGATTGGGGATTTACGCTGGTGGGGGGATTGGGCATTTACTCTGGTGGGGGGATTCGGGATTAACTCTGGTGGGGGGGATTGGGGATTTACTCTGGTGGGGGTTTGGGGATTTACTCTGGGGGGGTGGATTGGGTATTTACTCTGGTGGGGGGATTGGGGATTTACTCTGGGGGGTGGATTGGGGATTTACTCTGGGGGGGTGATTAGGGATTTACTCTGGGGGGTGGATTGGGGATTTACTCTGGTGGGGGGATTGGGGATTTACTCTGGTGGGTGGATTGGGGATTTACTCTGGGGTGTGGATTGGGGATTTAATCTGGTGTGGGGATTGTGGATTTACTCTGGGGGGGGGGGTTGGGGATTTACTCTGGGGGGGGGGGGTTGGGGATTTACTCTGGGGTATGGATTGGGGATTTACTCTGGTGGGTGGATTGGGGATTTACTCTGGGGGGTTGATTGGGGATTTACTCTGGTGGGGGGATTGGTGATTTACTCTGGGGGGGTTGGGGATTTACTCTGGGGGGTGGATTGGGGATTTACGCTGGTGGGGGGATTGGGGATTTACTCTGGGGGGATTGGATTGATGTTTTCTCTGGGGGGGAGAATTGGATTGGTGTTTACTCTGGGGGGGGGAATGGATTAGGGATTATTTTGGGAGGGTTGGGGATTTACTCTGGGGGGAATTGGATTGGTGTTTACTCTGGGGGGGGAATGGATTGGGGATGTACTCTGGGGGTGGATTGGATTGGGATTTACTCTGGGGGGTGGAATGGGGATTTTCTCTGGGGGATATTGGGGATTTACTCTGGGGGGGTTTGGGATTTACTCTGGGGGGGTTTGGGGATTTACTCTGGGGGGTGGATTGGGGATTTACTCTGGTGGGTGGATTGGGGATTTACTCTGGGGGGTGGATTGGGGATTTACTCTGGTGGGGGGATTGGTGATTTACTCTGGGGGGGTTTGGGATTTACTCTGGGGGGGGTTGGGGATTTACTCTGGGGGGTGGATTGGGGATTTACTCTGGTGGGTGGATTGGGGATTTACTCTGGGGCGTGGATTGGGGATTTACTCTGGTGGGGGGATTGGTGATTTACTCTGGGGGGGTTGGGGATTTACTCTGGGGGGTGGATTGGGGATTTACTCTGGGGGGTGGATTGGGGATTTACTCTGGGGGGGGAATTGGATTGGTGTTTACTCTGGGGGCGAATGGATTGGGGATTTACTCTGGGGGAGGATTGGATTGGGATTTACTCTGGGGGGTGGAATGGGGATTTTCTCTGGGGGATATTGGGGATTTACTCTGGGGGGGGATTGGGGATTTACTCTGAGGGGGATTGGGGATTTACTCTGGGGTGGGGGAGATTGGATTGGGGATTTACACAAGGGGGTGATTGGGGATTTACTCTGGGGGGGAGATTGGATTGGGGATTTCCTCTGGGAGGGTGAGATTGGATTGGGGATTTACTCTGGGGGGGATTGGATTGGGAATTTACTCTGGGGGGGGTTTGGGGATTTACTCTGGGGGGAGATTGGATTGGGGATTTACTCTCAGGGGGTATTGGATTGGGGATTTATTGAGGTGGGGAGGATAGGATTAGGCATTTACTCCGGGGCAGATTGGGGATTTACTCTGGGGGGTGGATTGGGGATTTACGCTGGTGGGGTGATTGGGCATTTACTCTGGTGGGGGGATTCGGGATTTACTCTGGTGGGGGGGATTGGGGATTTGCTCTGGTGGGGGTTTGGGGATTTACTCTGGGGGGTGGATTGGGTATTTACTCTGGTGGGGGGCTTGGGGATTTACTCTGGGGGGTGGATTGGGGATTTACTCTGGGGGGTGGATTGGGGATTTACTCTGGGGGTGGGGATTAGGGATTTACTCTGGGGGGTGGATTGGGGATTAACTCTGGTGGGGGGATTGGGGATTTACTCTGGTGGGTGGATTGGGGATTTACTCTGGTGGGGGGATTGGGGATTTACTCTGGGGGGGGGTTGGGGATTTACTCTGGGGGGGGTTGGGGATTTACTCTGGGGTGTGGATTGGGGATTTACTCTGGTGGGTGGATTGGGGATTTACTCTGGGGGGTGGATTGGTGTTTACTCTGGGGGGGAGAATTGGATTGGTGTTTACTCTGGGGGGGGGAATGGATTAGGGATTATTTTGGGAGGGTTGGGGATTTACTCTGGGGGTGAATTGGATTGGTGTTTACTCTGGGGGGGGGAATGGATTGGGGATTTACTCTGGGGGTGGATTGGATTGGGATTTACTCTGGGGGGTGGAATGGGGATTTTCTCTGGGGGATATTGGGGATTTACTCTGGGGGGGATTGGGGATTTACTCTGAGGGGGATTGGGGATTTACTCTGGGGGGAGTTTGGATTGGGAATTTACTCTGGGAGGGATTGGATTGAGGATTTACTCTGGGGGGAGGATTGGGGATTTCCTCTGGGTGGGGGATTGGATTGGGAATTTACTCTGGGGGGAGGATTGGGGACTTACTCTGGGGAGGATTCGGGATTTACTCTGGGTGCGGCATTGGATTGGGAATTTACTCTGGGGGGGATTGGGGATTTACTCTGGGGGGGGGTTGGATTGGGGATTTCCTCTAGGGGCGGTACTGGATTGGGGATTTACTCTGGTTGGGATTGGATTGGGGATTTCCTCTGGGGGTTGGATTGGGGATTTACTCTGGGGGGGGGGGATTGGTTTGGGGGTTTACTCTGGAGCAGATTGGGGATTTACTCTGGGGGGGGAATTGGATTGGGCATTTACACTGGAGGGGGATTGGATTGGGGATTCACTCTGGGGGGAGGATTGGATTGGGAATTTACTCTGGGGGGGCATTGGGAATTTACTCTGGGGGGAGATTGGATTGGGGATTTACTCTGGGGGGGATTGGGGATTTATTCTTGGTGGGGGATTGGATTGAGAATTTACCCTGGGGAGGATTGGGGATTTACTCTGGGTGGAGGATTGGGGGGGATAGGGGATTTACTCTGGGGGAGATTGGATTGGTGTTTACTCTGGGGGGGAATTGGATTGGTGTTTACTCTGGGGGGGAATGGATTAGGGATTATTTTGGGAGGGTTGGGGATTTACTCTGGAGGGGAATTGGATTGGTGTTTACTCTGGGGGGGGGAATGGATTGGGGATTTACTCTGGGACGTGGATTGGATTGGCGATTTACTCTAGGGGGTGGAATGGGGATTTACTCTGGGGGGGATTGGGGATTTACTTTGGGGGGTGGATTGGGGATTTACTCTGGTGGGGGAATTGGGGATTTACTCTGGTGGGGGAATTGGGGATTTACTCTGGTGGGGGGGATTGGGGATTTACTCTGGTGGGGGGATTGGGGATTTACTCTGGGGGGTGGATTGGGTATTTACTCTGGTGGGGGTGGATTGGGGATTTATTCTGGGGGCGATTGGGGATTTACTCTGGGGGGGTGTTGGGGATTTACTCTGGGGGGTGGATTGGGGATTTACTCTGGTGGGGGGATTGGGGATTTACTCTGGGGGGGGATTGGAGATTTACTCTGGTGGGGGGATTGGGGATTTAATCTGGGGGGTGGATTCGGGATTTACTCTGGTGGGGGGATTGGGGATTTACTCTGGGGTGGGATTGGGGATTTACTCTGGTGGGGGTATTGGGGATTTACTCTGGGGGGTGGATTCGGGATTTACTCTGGTGGGGGGATTGGGGATTTACTCTGGTGGGGGATTGGGGATTTACTCTGGGGGGGATTGGATTGGTGTTTACTCTGGGGGGGAGGAATTGGATTGGTGTTTACTCTGGGGTGGGAATGGATTAGGGATTATTTTGGGAGAGTTGGGGATTTACTCTGGGGGGGAATTGGATTGGTGTTTACTCTGGGGGGGAATGGATTAGGGATTATTTTGAGGGGGTTGGGGATTTACTCTGGGGTGGTATTGGGGATTTACACTGGTGGCGAATGGATCAGGGCTTAACTCTGGGGGGATTATATTGGGGATTTACTCTGGGGGAGGGGATTAGATTTGAGATTTATTCTGGGGGAAGGATTGGATTGGTGTTTACCCTGGGGGGGGATTGGATTTAGGATTTACTCGGCGGGGGGATGGGATTGGATTGGAGATTATCTCTGTGGGGAGGTTGGTTTAAAAATTCACTCGGGGGTGCTGGGATTGGATTGGGGATTTACTCGGGGAGGGATTGGTTTAGTGATTAACTTGGGGTGGAGGAGGGATTGTATTGGGGATTTAATCTCGATGGGTGGGATTGGATTGGGGATTTACTCTCGATGGGTGGGATAGGATTGGGGATTTACTCTCGATGGGTGGGATTGGATTGGGGATTTAATCTCGATGGGTGGGATTGGATTGGGGATTTACTCTCGATGGGTGGGATTGGATTGGGGATTTACTCTCGATGGGTGGGATTGGATTGGGGATTTACTCTCGATGGCTGGGGTTGGATTGGGGATTTACTCTGGGGGTGGGGATTAGGGATTTACTCTGGGGGGTGGATTGGGGATTTACTCTGGTGGGGAGATTGGGGATTTACTCTGGTGGGTGGATTGGGGATTTACTCTGGGGTGTGGATTGGGGATTTACTCTGGTGGGGGGATTGGGGATTTACTCTGGCCGGGGGGGGTTGGGGATTTACTCTGGGGGGGGGTTGGGGATTTACTCTGGGGTGTGGATTGGGGATTTACTCTGGTGGGTGGATTGGGGATTTACTCTGGGGGGTGGATTGGGGATTTACTCTGGTGGGGGGATTGGTGATTTACTCTGGGGGAGTTGGGGATTTACTCTGGGGGGGGATTGGGGATTTACTCTGGTGGGGGGATTGGGGATTTACTCTGGGGGGATTGGATTGGTGTTTACTCTGGGGGGGAGAATTGGATTGGTGTTTACTCTGGGGGGGGGGGAAATGGATTAGGGATTATTTTGGGAGGGTTGGGGATTTACTCTGGGGGTGAATTGGATTGGTGTTTGCTCTGGGGGGGGAATGGGGATTTTCTCTGGGGGATATTGGGGATTTACTCTGGGGGGGATTGGGGATTTACTCTGAGGGGGATTGGGGATTTACTCTGGGGGGAGTTTGGATTGGGAATTTACTCTGGGAGGGATTGGATTGAGGATTTACTCTGGGGGGAGGATTGGGGATTTCCTCTGGGTGGGGGATTGGATTGGGAATTTACTCTGGGGGGAGGATTGGGGACTTACTCTGGGGAGGATTCGGGATTTACTCTGGGTGGGGCATTGGATTGGGAATTTACTCTGGGGGGGATTGGGGATTTACTCTGGGGTGGGGGGTTGGATTGGGGATTTCCTCTAGGGGCGGGACTGGATTGGGGATTTACTCTGGTTGGGATTGGATTGGGGATTTACTCTGGGGCTTGGATTGGGGATTTACTCTGGGGGGGGGGATAGGTTTGGGGGTTTACTCTGGAGCAGATTGGGGATTTACTCTGGGGGGGGGAATTGGATTGGGCATTTACACTGGAGGGGGATTGGATTGGGGATTCACTCGGGGGGAGGATTGGATTGGGAATTTACTCTGGGGGGGCATTGGGAATTTACTCTGGGGGGAGATTGGATTGGGGATTTACTCTGGGGGGGGATTGGGGATTTATTCTTGGTGGGGGATTGGATTGAGAATTTACTCTGGGGGCAGGATTGGGGATTTACTCTGGGGGGGATTGGATTGGTGTTTACTCTGGGGGGGGGGAGAATTGGATTGGTGTTTACTCTGGGGGGGAATGGATTAGGGATTATTTTGGGAGGGTTGGGGATTTACTCTGGAGGGGAATTGGATTGGTGTTTACCCTGGGGGGGGAATGGATTGGGGATTTACTCTGGGACGTGGATTGGATTGGCGATTTACTCTAGGGGGTGGAATGGGGATTTACTCTGGGGGGGGATTGGGGATTTACTCTGGGGGGTGGATTGGGGATTTACTCTGGTGGGGGAATTGGGGATTTACTCTGGTGGGGGAATTGGGGATTTACTCTGGTGGGGGGGATTGGGGATTTACTCTGGTGGGGGGATTGGGGATTTACTCTGGGGGGTGGATTGGGTATTTACTCTGGTGGGGGGGGATTGGGGATTTACTCTGGGGGGTGGATTGGGGATTTAATCTGGTGGGGGGATTGGTGATTTACTCTGGGGGGGGTTGGGGATTTACTCTGGGGGGGGATTGGGGATTTACTCTGGTGGGGGGATTGGGGATTTACTCTGGGGGGGGTTGGGGATTTACTCTGGGGGGGGATTGGGGATTTACTCTGGGGGGTGGATTGGGGATTTACTCTGGGGGGGGTTGGGGATTTACTCTGGGGGGGGATTGGGGATTTACTCTGGTGGGGGGGATTGGGGATTTACTCTGGGGGGATTGGATTGGTGTTTACTCTGGTGGGGAGAATTGGATTGTTGTTTACTCTGGGGGGGGGAATGGATTAGGGATTATTTTGGGAGGGTTGGGGATTTACTCTGGGGGTGAATTGGATTGGTGTTTACTCTGGGGGGGGAATGGATTGGGGATTTACTCTGGGGGTGGATTGGATTGGGATTTACTCTGGGGGGTGGAATGGGGATTTTCTCTGGGGGATATTGGGGATTTACTCTGGGGGGGATTGGGGATTTACTCTGGTTGGGATTGGATTGGGGATTTACTCTGGGGGTTGGATTGGGGATTTACTCTGGGGGGGGCGGATTGGTTTGGGGGGTTACTCTGGAGCAGATTGGGGATTTACTCTGGGGGGGGAATTGGATTGGGCATTTACACTGGAGGGGGATTGGATTGGGGATTCACTCTGGGGGGAGGATTGGATTGGGAATTTACTCTGGGGGGGCATTGGGAATTTACTCTGGGGGGAGATTGGATTGGGGATTTACTCTGGGGGGGGGATTGGGGATTTATTCTTGGTGGGGGATTGGAGATTTAATCTGGGGGGTGGATTCGGGATTCTCTCTGGTGGGGGGATTGGGGATTTACTCTGGTGGGGGTATTGGGGATTTACTCTGGTGGGGGTATTGGGGATTTACTCTGGGGGGTGGATTCGGGATTCACTCTGGTGGGGGGATTGGGGATTTACTCTGGTGGGGGATTGGGGATTTACTCTGGGGGGGATTGGATTGGTGTTTACTCTGGGGGGGAGGAATTGGATTGGTGTTTACTCTGGGGTGGGAATGGATTAGGGATTATTTTGGGAGAGTTGGGGATTTCCTCTGGGTGGGGGATTGGATTGGGAATTTACTCTGGGGGGGATTGGGGATTTACTCTGGGGGGGGGTTGGATTGGGGATTTCCTCTCGGGGGAGGATTGGATTGGGAATTTACTCTGGGGGGGCATTGGGAATTTACTCTGGGGGGAGATTGGATTGGGGATTTACTCTGGTGGGGGATTGGGGATTTATTCTTGGTGGGGGATTGGATTGAGAATTTACTCTGGGGGCAGGATTGGGGATTTACTCGGGGAGGGATTGGTTTAGTGATTAACTTGGGGTGGGGGAGGGATTGTATTGGGGATTTAATCTCGATGGGTGGGATTGGATTGGGGATTTACTCTCGATGGGTGGGATAGGATTGGGGATTTACTCTCGATGGGTGGGATTGGATTGGGGATTTAATCTCGATGGGTGGGATTGGATTGGGGATTTAATCTCGATGGGTGGGATTGGATTGGGGATTTACTCTCGATGGGTGGGATTGGATTGCGGATTTACTCTCGATGGGTGGGATTGGATTGGGGATTTACTCTCGATGGGTGGGGTTGGATTGGGGATTTACTCTGGGGGTGGGGATTAGGGATTTACTCTGGGGGGTGGATTGGGGATTTACTCTGGTGGGGAGATTGGGGATTTACTCTGGTGGGTGGATTGGGGATTTACTCTGGGGTGTGGATTGGGGATTTACTCTGGTGGGGGGATTCGGGATTTACTCTGGGGGGGGGGGTTGGGGATTTACTCTGGGGGGGGGTTGGGGATTTACTCTGGTGGGGGGATTGGGGATTTACTCTGGGGGGTTTGGATTGGTGTTTACTCTGGGGGGGAGAATTGGATTGGTGTTTACTCTGGGGGGGGGGAATGGATTAGGGATTATTTTGGGAGGGTTGGGGATTTACTCTGGGGGTGAATTGGATTGGTGTTTACTCTGGGGGGGGAATGGATTGGGGATTTACTCTGGGGGTGGATTGGATTGGGATTTACTCTGGGGGGTGGAATGGGGATTTTCTCTGGGGGATATTGGGGATTTACTCTGGGGGGGATTGGGGATTTACTCTGAGGGGGACTGGGGATTTACTCTGGGGGGAGTTTGGATTGGGAATTTACTCTGGGAGGGATTGGATTGAGGATTTACTCTGGGGGGAGGATTGGGGATTTCCTCTGGGTGGGGGATTGGATTGGGGACTTACTCTGGGGAGGATTCGGGATTTACTCTGGGTGGGGCATTGGATTGGGAATTTACTCTGGGGGGGATTGGGGATTTACTCTGGGGGGGGGTTGGATTGGGGATTTCCTCTCGGGGGAGGATTGGATTGGGAATTTACTCTGGGGGGGCATTGGGAATTTACTCTGTGGGGAGATTGGATTGGGGATTTACTCTGGGGGGGGATTGGGGATTTACTCTGGGGGGTATTGGATTGGTGTTTACTCTGGGGGGGAGGAATTGGATTGGTGTTTACTCTGGGGTGGGAATGGATTAGGGATTATTTTGGGAGAGTTGGGGATTTACTCTGGGGGGGAATTGGATTGGTGTTTACTCTGGGGGGGGAATGGATTAGGGATTATTTTGGGGGGGTTGGGGATTTACTCTGGGGTGGTATTGGGGATTTACACTGGTGGCGAATGGATCAGGGCTTAACTCTGGGGGGATTATATTGGGGATTTACTCTGGGGGAGGGGATTAGATTTGAGATTTATTCTGGGGGAAGGATTGCATTGGTGTTTACCCTGGGGGGGATTGGATTTGGGATTTACTCGGCGGGGGGATGGGATTGGATTGGAGATTATCTCTGTGGGGAGGTTGGTTTAAAAATTCACTCGGGGGTGCTGGGATTGGATTGAGGATTTACTCGGGGAGGGATTGGTTTAGTGATTAACTTGGGGTGGGGGAGGGATTGTATTGGGGATTTAATCTCGATGGGTGGGATTGGATTGGGGATTTACTCTCGATGGGTGGGATAGGATTGGGGATTTACTCTCGATGGGTGGGATTGGATTGGGGATTTAATCTCGATGGGTGGGATTGGATTGGGGATTTAATCTCGATGGGTGGGATTGGATTGGGGATTTACTCTCGGTGGGTGGGATTGGATTGGGGATTTACTCTCGATGGGTGGGATTGGATTGGGGATTTACTCTCGATGGGTGGGGTTGGATTGGGGATTTACTCTGGGGGTGGGGATTAGGGATTTACTCTGGGGGGTGGATTGGGGATTTACTCTGGTGGGGAGATTGGGGATTTACTCTGGTGGGTGGATTGGGGATTTACTCTGGGGTGTGGATTGGGGATTTACTCTAGTGGGGGGATTGGGGATTTACTCTGGGGGGGGGTTGGGGATTTACTCTGGGGGGGGGTTGGGGATTTACTCTGGGGTGTGGTTTGGAGATTTACTCTGGTGGGTGGATTGGGGATTTACTCTGGGGGGTGGATTGGGGATTTACTCTGGTGGGGGGATTGGTGATTTACTCTGGGGGGGGGTTGGGGATTTACTCTGGGGGGGGATTGGGGATTTACTCTGGTGGGGGGATTGGGGATTTACTCTGGGGGGATTGGATTGGTGTTTACTCAGGGGGGGAGAATTGGATTGGTGTTTACTCTGGGGGGGGGGGAATGGATTAGGGATTATTTTGGGAGGGTTGGGGATTTACTCTGGGGGTGAATTGGATTGGTGTTTACTCTGGGGGGGAATGGATTGGGGATTTACTCTGGGGGTGGATTGGATTGGGATTTACTCTGGGGGGTGGAATGGGGATTTTCTCTGGGGGATATTGGGGATTTACTCTGGGGGGGATTGGGGATTTACTCTGAGTGGATTGGGGATTTACTCTGGGGGGAGTTTGGCTTGGGAATTTACTCTGGGAGGGATTGGATTGAGGATTTACTCTGGGGGGAGGATTGGGGATTTCCTCTGGGTGGGGGATTGGATTGGGAATTTACTCTGGGGGGAGGATTGGTGTTTACTCAGGGGGGGAGAATTGGATTGGTGTTTACTCTGGGGGGGGGGAATGGATTAGGGATTATTTTGGGAGGGTTGGGGATTTACTCTGGGGGTGAATTGGATTGGTGTTTACTCTGGGGGGGAATGGATTGGGGATTTACTCTGGGGGTGGATTGGATTGGGATTTACTCTGGGGGGTGGAATGGGGATTTTCTCTGGGGGATATTGGGGATTTACTCTGGGGGGGATTGGGGATTTACTCTGAGGGGGATTGGGGATTTACTCTGGGGGGAGTTTGGCTTGGGAATTTACTCTGGGAGGGATTGGATTGAGGATTTACTCTGGGGGGAGGATTGGGGATTTCCTCTGGGTGGGGGATTGGATTGGGAATTTACTCTGGGGGGAGGATTGGGGACTTACTCTGGGGAGGATTCGGGATTTACTCTGGGTGGGGCATTGGATTCGGAATTTACTCTGGGGGGGATTGGGGATTTACTCTGGGGGGGGGGTTGGATTGGGGATTTCCTCTCGGGGGAGGATTGGATTGGGAATTTACTCTGGGGGGGCATTGGGAATTTACTCTGGGGGGAGATTGGATTGGGGATTTACTCTGGTGGGGGATTGGGGATTTATTCTTGGTGGGGGATTGGATTGAGAATTTACTCTGGGGGCAGGATTGGGGATTTACTCTGGGGGGGATTGGGGATTTACTCTGGGTGGAGGATTGGGGGGGATAGGGGACTTACTCTGGTGGGGGAATTGGGGATTTACTCTGGTGGGGGAATTGGGGATTTACTCTGGTGGGGGGGATTGGGGATTTACTCTGGTGGATTGGATTGGGGATTTACTCTGGTGGGGGGATTGGGGATTTACTCTGGGGGGGGATTGGGGATTTACTCTGGTGGGGGGATTGGGGATTTAATCTGGGGGGTGGATTCGGGATTTACTCTGGTGGGGGGATTGGGGATTTACTCTGGGGTGGGATTGGGGATTTACTCTGGTGGGGGGATTGGGGATTTACTCTGGGTGGTGGATTCGGGATTTACTCTGGTGGGGGGATTGGGGATTTACTCTGGTGGGGGATTGGGGATTTACTCTGGGGGGGAATGGATTGGGGATTTCCTCTGGGTGGGGGATTGGATTGGTAATTTACTCTGGGGGGAGGATTGGGGACTTACTCTGCGGAGGATTCGGGATTTACTCTGGGTGGGGCATTGGATTGGGAATTTACTCTGGGGGGGATTGGGGATTTACTCTGGGGGGGGGGTTGGATTGGGGATTTCCTCTAGGGGCGGGACTGGATTGGGGATTTACTCTGGTTGGGATTGGATTGGGGATTTACTCTGGGGGTTGGATTGGGGATTTACTCTGGGGGGGGGGGATTGGTTTGGGGGTTTACTCTGGAGCAGATTGGGGATTTACTCTGGGGGGGGGAATTGGATTGGGCATTTACACTGGAGGGGGATTGGATTGAGGATTCACTCTGGGGGGAGGATTGGATTGGGAATTTACTCTGGGGGGGCATTGGGAAATTACTCTGGGGTGAGATTGGATTGGGGATTTACTCTGGGGAGGGATTGGGGATTTATTCTTGGTGGGGGATTGGATTGAGAATTTACTCTGGGTGGAGGATTGGGGATTTACTCTGGGGGGGATTGGGGATTTACTCTGGGTGGAGGATTGTGGGGGATAGGGGATTTATTCTGGGGGAGATTGGATTGGTGTTTACTCTGGGGGGGAATTGGATTGGTGTTTACTCTGGGGGGGAATGGATTAGGGATTATTTTGGGAGGGTTGGGGATTTACTCTGGAGGGGAATTGGATTGGTGTTTACACTGGGGGGGGGAATGGATTGGGGATTTACTCTGGGACGTGGATTGGATTGGCGATTTACTCTAGGGGGTGGAATGGGGATTTACTCTGGGGGGGGATTGGGGATTTACTCTGGGGGGTGGATTGGGGATTTACTCTGGTGGGGGAATCGGGGATTCACTCTGGTGGGGGAATTGGGGATTTACTCTGGTGGGGGAATTGGGGATTTACTCTGGTGGGGGGGATTGGGGATTTACTCTGGTGGGGGGATTGGGGATTTACTCTGGGGGGTGGATTGGGTATTTACTCTGGTTGGGGGGGTTTGGGGATTTACTCTGGGGGGTGGATTGGGGATTTATTCTGGGGGGGATTGGGGATTTACTCTGGGGGGGTGTTGGGGATTTACTCTGGGGGGTGGATTGGGGATTTACTCTGGTGGGGGGATTGGGGATTTACTCTGGGGGGGGATTGGGGGTTTACTCTGGTGGGGGAATTGGGGATGTACTCTGGTGGGGGGGATTGGGGATTTACTCTGGTGGGGGGATTGGGGATTTACTCTGGGGGGTGGATTGGGTATTTACTCTGGTGGGGGGGGATTGGGGATTTACTCTGGGGGGTGGATTGGGGATTTACTCTGGGGGGGATTGGGGATTTACTCTGGGTGGAGGACTGTGGGGGATAGGGGATTTACTCTGGGGGAGATTGGATTGGTGTTTACTCTGGGGGGGAATTGGATTGGTGTTTACTCTGGGGGGGAATGGATTAGGGATTATTTTGGGAGGGTTGGGGATTTACTCTGGAGGGGAATTGGATTGGTGTTTACTCTGGGGGGGGGAATGGATTGGGGATTTACTCTGGGACGTGGATTGGATTGGCGATTTACTCTAGGGGGTGGAATGGGGATTTACTCTGGGGGGGGATTGGGGATTTACTCTGGGGGGTGGATTGGGGATTTACTCTGGTGGGGGAATCGGGGATTCACTCTGGTGGGGGAATTGGGGATTTACTCTGGTGGGGGAATTGGGGATTTACTCTGGTGGGGGGGATTGGGGATTTACTCTGGTGGGGAGATTGGGGATTTACTCTGGGGGGTGGATTGGGTATTTACTCTGGTGGGGGGGGATTGGGGATTTACTCTGGGGGGTGGAATGGGGATTTATTCTGGGGGGGATTGGGGATTTACTCTGGGGGGGTGTTGGGGATTTACTCTGGGGGGTGGATTGGGGATTTACTCTGGTGGGGGGATTGGGGATTTACTCTGGGGGGGGATTGGGGATTTACTCTGGTGGGGGGATTGGGGATTTAATCTGGGGAGTGGATTCGGGATTTACTCTGGTGGGGGGATTGGGGATTTACTCTGGGGTGGGATTGGGGATTTACTCTGGTGGGGGATTGGGGATTTACTCTGGGGGGGAATGGATTGGGGATTTCCTCTGGGTGGGGGATTGGATTGGTAATTTACTCTGGGGGGAGGATTGGGGACTTACTCTGCGGAGGATTCGGGATTTACTCTGGGTGGGGCATTGGATTGGGAATTTACTCTGGGGGGGATTGGGGATTTACTCTGGGGGGGGGGTTGGATTGGGGATTTCCTCTAGGGGCGGGACTGGATTGGGGATTTACTCTGGTTGGGATTGGATTGGGGATTTACTCTGGGGGTTGGATTGGGGATTTACTCTGGGGGGGGGGGGATTGGTTTGGGGGTTTTCTCTGGAGCAGATTGGGGATTTACTCTGGGGGGGGGAATTGGATTGGGCATTTACACTGGAGGGGGATTGGATTGAGGATTCACTCTGGGGGGAGGATTGGATTGGGAATTTACTCTCGGGGGGCATTGGGAAATTACTCTGGGGTGAGATTGGATTGGGGATTTACTCTGGGGAGGGATTGGGGATTTATTCTTGGTGGGGGATTGGATTGAGAATTTACTCTGGGTGGAGGATTGGGGATTTACTCTGGGGGGGATTGGGGATTTACTCTGGGTGGAGGATTGTGGGGGATAGGGGATTTATTCTGGGGGAGATTGGATTGGTGTTTACTCTGGGGGGGAATTGGATTGGTGTTTACTCTGGGGGGGAATGGATTAGGGATTATTTTGGGAGGGTTGGGGATTTACTCTGGAGGGGAATTGGATTGGTGTTTACACTGGGGGGGGGAATGGATTGGGGATTTACTCTGGGACGTGGATTGGATTGGCGATTTACTCTAGGGGGTGGAATGGGGATTTACTCTGGGGGGGGATTGGGGATTTACTCTGGGGGGTGGATTGGGGATTTACTCTGGTGGGGGAATCGGGGATTCACTCTGGTGGGGGAATTGGGGATTTACTCTGGTGGGGGAATTGGGGATTTACTCTGGTGGGGGGGATTGGGGATTTACTCTGGTGGGGGGATTGGGGATTTACTCTGGGGGGTGGATTGGGTATTTACTCTGGTTGGGGGGGTTTGGGGATTTACTCTGGGGGGTGGATTGGGGATTTATTCTGGGGGGGATTGGGGATTTACTCTGGGGGGGTGTTGGGGATTTACTCTGGGGGGTGGATTGGGGATTTACTCTGGTGGGGGGATTGGGGATTTACTCTGGGGGGGGATTGGGGGTTTACTCTGGTGGGGGAATTGGGGATGTACTCTGGTGGGGGGGATTGGGGATTTACTCTGGTGGGGGGATTGGGGATTTACTCTGGGGGGTGGATTGGGTATTTACTCTGGTGGGGGGGGATTGGGGATTTACTCTGGGGGGTGGATTGGGGATTTACTCTGGGGGGGATTGGGGATTTACTCTGGGTGGAGGACTGTGGGGGATAGGGGATTTACTCTGGGGGAGATTGGATTGGTGTTCACTCTGGGGGGGAATTGGATTGGTGTTTACTCTGGGGGGGAATGGATTAGGGATTATTTTGGGAGGGTTGGGGATTTACTCTGGAGGGGAATTGGATTGGTGTTTACTCTGGGGGGGGGAATGGATTGGGGATTTACTCTGGGACGTGGATTGGATTGGCGATTTACTCTAGGGGGTGGAATGGGGATTTACTCTGGGGGGGGATTGGGGATTTACTCTGGGGGGTGGATTGGGGATTTACTCTGGTGGGGGAATCGGGGATTCACTCTGGTGGGGGAATTGGGGATTTACTCTGGTGGGGGAATTGGGGATTTACTCTGGTGGGGGGGATTGGGGATTTACTCTGGTGGGGGGATTGGGGATTTACTCTGGGGGGTGGATTGGGTATTTACTCTGGTGGGGGGGGATTGGGGATTTACTCTGGGGGGTGGATTGGGGATTTATTCTGGGGGGGATTGGGGATTTACTCTGGGGGGGTGTTGGGGATTTACTCTGGGGGGTGGATTGGGGATTTACTCTGGTGGGGGGATTGGGGATTTACTCTGGGGGGGGATTGGGGATTTACTCTGGTGGGGGGATTGGGGATTTAATCTGGGGAGTGGATTCGGGATTTACTCTGGTGGGGGGATTGGGGATTTACTCTGGGGTGGGATTGGGGATTTACTCTGGTGGGGGATTGGGGATTTACTCTGGGGGGTGGATTCGGGATTTACTCTGGTGGGGAGATTGGGGATTTACTCTGGTGGGGTATTGGGGATTTACTCTGGGGGGGATTGGATTGGTGTTTACTCTGGGGGGGAGGAATTGGATTGGTGTTTACTCTGGGGTGGGAATGGATTAGGGATTATTTTGGGAGAGTTGGGGATATACTCGGGGGGAATTGGATTGGTGTTTACTCTGGGGGGGAATGGATTAGGGATTATTTTGGGGGGTTGGGGATTTACTCTGGGGTGGTATTGGGGATTTACACTGGTGGCGAATGGATCAGGGCTTAACTCTGGGGGGATTATATTGGGGATTTACTCTGGGGGAGGGGATTAGGTTTGAGATTTATTCTGGGGGAAGGATTGGATTGGTGTTTACCCTGGGGGGGGATTGGATTTGGGATTTACTCGGCGGGGGGATGGGATTGGATTGGAGATTATCTCTGTGGGGAGGTTGGTTTAAAAATTCACTCGGGGGTGCTGGGATTGGATTGGGGATTTACTCGGGGAGGGATTGGTTTAGTGATTAACTTGGGGTGGGGGAGGGATTGTATTGGGGATTTAATCTCGATGGGTGGGATTGGATTGGGGATTTACTCTCGATGGGTGGGATAGGATTGGGGATTTACTCTCGATGGGTGGGATTGGATTGGGGATTTAATCTCGATGGGTGGGATTGGATTGGGGATTTAATCTCGGTGGGTGGGATTGGATTGGGGATTTACTCTCGATGGGTGGGATTGGATTGGGGATTTACACTCGATGGGTGGGATTGGATTGGGGATTTACTCTCGATGGGTGGGATTGGATTGGGGACTTACACTCGATGGGTGGGATTGGATTGGTGATTTATTTTGGGGGGGGGACTGGATTGGAAGATTTACTGGGGTGGTGGTGGGGGGGGGAGTGGAGATCTACTCTGTGGGATTGGGGAATTACTTGAGAGGCGGGGGATTGGATTAGGGATTTACTCGAGTTGGGGGGATTGAATTGGGGATTTACTCTGGGGGGGATTGGGGATATACTCTGGAGGGGATTGGGGATTTACTCTGGGGAGGATTCGGGATTTACTCTGGGTGGGGGATTGGATTGGGAATTTACTCTGGTGGTGGATTGGGGATTTACTCTGGGGGGGGGTTGGATTGGGGATTTACTCTACGGGCGGGACTGCATTGGGGATTTACTCTGGTTGGGATTGGATTGGGATTTACTCTGGGGGAGGATTGGGGATTTACTCTGGAGGGGGATTGGTTTGGGGATTTACTCTGGAGCAGATTGGGGATTTACTCTGGGGGGGGGAATTGGATTGGGGATTTACACTAGAGGGGGATTGGATTGGGGATTCACTCTGGGGGGAGGATTGGATTGGGAATTTACTCTGGGGGGGCATTGGGGATTTACTCTGGGGGGAGATTAGATTGGGGATTTACTCTGGGGGGGGGATGGGGGATGTATTCTGAGTGGGGGATTGGATCGAGAATTTACTCTGGGGGGGGGATTGGGGATTTATTCTGGGTGGGGGATTGGATTGAGAATTTACTCTGGGGGCAGGATTGGGGATTTACTCTGGGGGGGATTGGGATTTACTCTGGGTGGAGGATTGGGGGGATAGGGGATTTACACTGGGGGAGATTGGATTGGGGATTTACTCTGGGGGGGGAGATTGGATTGGGGATTTACTCTGGGGGGGGTTTGGGGATTTACTCTGGGGGGAGATTGGATTGGGGATTTACTCGGGGGGGGGAGATTGGATTGGGGATTTACTCTGGGGGGGGATTGGATTGGGAATTTACTCTGGGGGGGGTTTGGGGATTTACTCTGGGGGGAGATTGGATTGGGAATTTACTCTCGGGGGGGATTGGATTGGGGATTTATTGAGGTCGGGGAGGATAGGATTAGGCATTTACTCCGGGTCAGATTGGGGATTTACTCAAATTGGGGGTATTGGGGGGGGGGGGTGGGGAGTGATTTGCTTTGCGGAGGGGATTGAATTGGGGATTTACTTTGGGGGAGAGCACTGGATTGGGGATTTAATCTGGGGGGATTGGTTTGGGAATTTACTCTGGGGGGCGGATTGGATTGGGGCTTTTCTCTGGGAGGGAATAAATTGGGGATTTACTCTAGGAGGGACTGGATTGGGGACTTACTCTGGGAGGGATTGGATTGGGGATTTTCTCTGGGAGGGACTGGATTGGGAATTTACTCTGGGAGGGATTGGATTGGGGATTTACTCTGGGAGGGATTGGATTGGGGATTTACTCTGGGAGGGATTGGATTGGAGATTTACTTGGGGGAAGGGGGTGGGGATTTTTACGGAGCTAATCTTGGGATGCATTGCATTCGGGATTTAATCTTGGTGGCAACTGGATTGGGAATTTATCTGTGGGGGATTGGATTGGGAGTTAATATTGAGGGGGGGCACTGGATTGGGATTTTATGCTGGAGCAGTTGGGGGGGAAGGTGAAGGGGATTTAATCCTGGGGGGGATTGGAATGGTGATTTAATCCCTGGGGGGTTGAATTGGGCATTTAATGCTTGGGGGGATTGGACTGCAGAGTTAATCCTCGGGGATATCAGATTGGGGATTTAATCTGGGGGTGATTGGATTGGAGATTTAATCTGGGGTTGATCGAATTGGGGAGTTAATCCTCGGGGGGGAGGATTCGATTGATTTAATCTGGGGGTGATTGGATTGGGATTTTATCCTCAGGGGGTATTACATTGGGGATTCAATCCTGGGGAGGTGGGTTTGGATGGGGTTTTATACCTGTTTTTGGGGGGAGGGGGGGGTGGAGTTTGGGATTGTTAATGCATGTCCCTTACATGTACTGGATCTCATTGAACCACACAACTTGTTGCAGTCACTCTTACCTGGTGCATCTGTGGGACACAGCTGAACCTCACACGTCTCTTTTGTCTCTGGTTTTGTGGATGGATCACATCCTTGTCCGAGTTCATCTCCTTGGTAACATTTCACCTCCCGAACTCTGACTCCACTGCCGCAGGTTTTACTGCACTGTGCAGGATAAAGACAGCAGTTATTTATCAGACAGCACCAACTGCAGGCTACCAAATGTAACATCAACCAGTCTGTCGCCAGTTAAAGTGCCAATGTTGCATCAGTAACTCTTCAAAACCCAGTAAAGAAAAGCAGCTTTGGTTATTGATAATGGTTCCAGTGCCCTGAGTCACCACCAAGCATTTGCTGTTCAAGGATAACTGAAGCATTACTCCTTCCAAAGCAGACCATCAAGCACATCCAGCTCAGTTCAGTGCAGAATATAGTTCCCTCATTACCATCAACTGAGGCTCTCCTACATTAAATACATAATAGCTTAGATCTGGAGTTAGGGTCCATATATTCACAGATTATCACAGAATTTACAATGCAGAAGGAGGCCATTCGGCCCATCGAGTCTGCACCGGCTCTTGGAAAGAGCACCCTACCCAAGGTCAACACCTCCACCCTATCCCCATAACCCAGTAACCCCACACTAAGGGCAATTTTGGACACTAAGGGCAATTTATCATGGCCAATCCACCTAACCTGCACATCTTTGGACTGTGGGAGGAAACCGGAGCACCCGGAGGAAACCCACGCACACACGGGGAGGACATGCAGACTCCGCACAGACAGCGACCCAAGCTGGAATCGAACCTGGGACTCTGGAGCTGTGAAGCAATTGTGCTATCCACAATGCTACCGACAATATTGTCCCACCAGGCTCGCCCAGCCGAGATACAGAATTGGAATAGATCTCAGAAATGTTACGGTTTAGGAGGTCATTTGGCCCAACGTGTCTGCACCGGCTCTCCAAAAGAGTATAATGACGTAGTGCCATTCATAGAACATAGAAAAATACAGCACAGAACAGGCCCTTCGGCCCACAATGTTGTGCCGAACCTTTGTCCGAGATTAATCGTAGATTATCATTGAATTTACAGTGCAGAAGGAGGACATTCGGCCCACCGAGTCTGCACCGGCTCTTGGAAAGAGCCCCCTACCCAAGGTCAAACCTCCACCCTATCCCCATAACCGAGTAACCCCACCCAACACTAAGGGCAAATTTTGGACACCAAGGGCAATTTAGAATGGCCAATCCACCTAATCTTCACATCTTTGGACTGTGGGAGGAAACCGGAGCACCCGGAGGACACCCACGCACACACGGGGAGGATGTGCAGACTCCGCACAGCCAGTGACCCAAGCCGGAATCGAACCTGGGACCCTGGAGCTGTGAAGCAATTGTCCTATCTACAGTGCTACTGTGCTGCCCTTAAGAACAAATGGGGAATTCTCCACACTTCCAGGGGCTAGGCCAGCGGCGGAGGGGTTGGCGCCGCGCCAGCCGGTGGCGAAGGGACTGCGCGAGTTAGCACATGCGCAGAATCGCCGGTGTGGTTTAGCACATGCGCAGACCGGCCGGCGTGTTGTGGCGCATGCGCAGGGAGGTGTCTTCTCCGCGCCGCCCTTGCCTTTTCCCCGTACCCCTGCATATTGTTTCTATTCAAGTAATCATCTAATGGCCTCTTGAATGCTTTGATTGAACCTGCCTCCACCACACTTCATGCAGTGCTTTCCAGATCCTAATCACCCAGTGTGAACATTTTTGTTCTCATATCACATTTGCTTCTTTTGCAAATCACTTGAATGCTGTCCCCTCGTTCTTGATCCTTTTACGAGCGGGAATTGTTTCTCCCCATCTACTTTCTCCAGCCCCCTCATGATTTTGCACATCTCTATCAAATCTCCTCTTAGCCCTTTTCTCTCCAAGGATAACAACCTCTTCAATCTATCCTCACAGCTGAAGCTTTTCATCCCTGGAACCATTCTTGTAAACCTCTTTCCATTCACATCCTTCCTGTAGTGTAGCGCCCAGAACTGGACACAATATTCCAGCTGAGGTCTATTTATAAATCTTCAATAATTCCGGTACAACTCAATCAGATTACCCCTTAATCTTTTTTTTTTTAAATATTTTTATTAAGGTTTTGGCGAATTTTTCATAATAAAACAGTAGTAACAATAACAAAACAAAATAGAGTGAACATTAACATAGTGCAAAAAGAGAATATACAAAAACAATTAAATAGACATTACCCCACGTGACTCAGTCTTCCCACACCATCCCAATGAAGCACTCACTCCCCCCCCCCCCCCCCCCCCCCCCCCCAACGGATTGGTCGACGAACGGCTGCTACCTCCGAGAGAACCCTAGCGTAGACCCTCTTAAGGCAAACTTTATTGTCTCGAGGCTGAGAAACCCAGCCATGTCGTTAACCCAAGTCTCTACACTTGGGGGCTTCGAGTCCCTCCACATTAATAAAATCCGTCTCCGGGCTACTAGGGAGGCAAAGGCCAAGACGTCGGCCTCTTTCACCCCCTGAACTCCTGGGTCTTCTGACACTCCAAAGATGGCTATCTTTGGACTTGGCACCCATGTGTTAAGCACCTTGGACATTGCCCTCACGTACCCCTGCCAGAACTCTCTAAGCTCCGGCATGCCCAAAACATGTGGACATGGTTTGCTGGGCTGCCCTTGCACCTCGTACACCTGTCTTCTATCCCAAAAAACTTGCTCATTCTCGCTGCAAATGTGTGCCCAGTGGACCGCCTTAAATTGAATTAGACTGAGCCTGGCACATGATGAGGAGGAATTAACCCTGCCCAGGACCTCTGCCCACAGACCTGCTTCCAACTCCTCACCTAGCTCCTCCTCCCACTTGCCCTTGAGCTCCTCCACCGGGGTTTCCTCCACCTCCTGGAGTTTCTGTAGATATCCGGCACCTTCCCCTCCCCCACCCAGGTGCCGGAGACCACCCTGTCCTGTATCCTCAGTGGTGGCAGCGTTGGAAAGGCCACTATCTGTTTTTTCGGGAAGGCTCGTACTTGCAGATATTTAAAGGCATTTCCTGGTGGCAGATTAAATTTCTCCTCTAGTGCCTTCAAACTGGTAAAGCTTCCGTCTATGAACAGATCCCCCATCCACCTGATGCCTGCCCTCTGCCAGCTCTGGAACCCACCATCCATCTTACCCGAGACAATCCTGTGGTTGTTACATATCGGGGTCCAGACCGATGCTCTCCACCTTCTTGCACCTCCTCCACTGCCCCCAGATCCTCAGTGTCGCACCACCGGACTTGTGGAGTAGCGGGTCGGCGAGAACGGCAAAGGAGCGGTTATCAAAGCTCCCAGACTAGTACCTTTACATGATGCCGCCTCCAGACGCTCTCACGCTGACCCCCCCCCCCATTGCCCACTTCCTAATCATGGCTATATTGGCCGCCCAGTAGTAGTTGCGAAAGTTCGGCAGTGCCAAACCCCCCCCCCCACCCCGACTGTGCTCCAACAGCAATCTCCTTACTCGCGGGGTCTTATTCGCCCACACAAAATCCGAAAAGATTACCCCTTAATCTTATACTTTCAAGGTAATAAAAGCCTCGACTTTCCAACCTGTCCTCATAATTGAACCCTGTAAGATCTGGGATCATTCTGATGAATCTGTGCTGCACCCCTTCCAAGACCATTATAACCTCTCGGAGCTGGGGCGTTTGAACTGAACACTAGGCTTTATGCAACCAAAAACTAACTTACTGCCCTTTATACTCAGCTGCAGGAGATAAACTCAACATTCTACTTGCTCTTTACATCTGCCTACGGGTTTAATACACTAAATGGAGTCGAGAATGAGAGAGGAGCTTCCTGCATTGATGTTTTCTGGCAGCACCTAGTTCCACTGGGCCGTAGACAGTAGAATGGAGAGGGAAAACAAGTGCCAAGAAAAGAAAGTGGTGCGGATATTGATGTGTTGGGTGTTCTGGATCACAAACAGGGGCGAAATTCTCCCCCAACGGCGGGATGTCCGCCGACTGGCGCCAAAGACGGCGCCAATCAGACGGGCATCGCGCCGGCCCAAAGGTGCGGAATGCTCCGCATCTTTGGCGGCCTAGCCCCAACATTGAGGGGCTAGGCCGACGCCGGAGGGATTTCCGCCCCGCCAGCTGGCGGAAATGGCGTTTGTTGCCCCGCCAGCTGGCGCGGAAATGTGGCGCATGCGCGGGAGCGTCAGCGGCCACTGTCAGTTTCCCGGCGCATGCGCGGGAGCGTCAGCGGGCGCTGTCAGTTTCCCGCGCATGCGCAGTGGGGAGAGTCTCTTCCGCCTCCGCCATGGTGGAGGCCGTGGCGGAGGCGGAAGGGAAAGAGTGCCCCCACGGCACAGGCCCGCCCGCGGATCGGTGGGCCCCGATCGCGGGCCAGGCCACCGTGGGGGCACCCCCCGGGGTCAGATCGCCCCGCGCCCCCCTCCAGGACCCCGGAGCCCGCCCACGCTGCCTGGTCCCGCCGGTAAATACCAGGTTTGATTTACGCCGGCGGGACAGGCAATTTCTGGGTGGGACTTCGGCCCATCCGGGCCGGAGAATTGAACGGGGGGTCCCGCCAACCGGCGCGGCCCGATTCCCGCCCCCGCCCAATCTCCGGTACCGGAGACTTCGGGGCGGGGGCGGGATTCACGGCGGCCAACGGCCATTCTCCGACCCGGCGGTGCCCCTGGTCACCAACACTTGAAGTGGTGCAACTCTATTTTATTATAAGGTTAACTATATTAACATACTTGAACTGTGGGTAAATGCAATCCCAGCTTTAACTGTTGACGCTTGCCTAGTCCTAACCAGGTGATGCACTCAGCACATGGTGAATGTCTGTGTTGCAGGCTGTGAGCTCTGTGCTCCGAGCTGGCTGCTACTAGAATGAGCAGGAACTCTCCTGTCCCCTGTCTTTATAGTGCGTGTGCTCTCACTGGTGATTGGCTGCGGTGTTGTGTATGCTGATTGGTCCCACTGCATGTCCATCAGTGTGTGTGCCTGCACCATGATATACTGGTGTATAATATGACAGATATCTGATTCCATAATTCATGTGTTTTAGTGCCACAACATTTTGTTTTAGGAATAGAACTTTTAGGTTGGGAATTAAATTGTTAAATGTAAGTTAAATGGAAAACCCTGATCAAGAAACGGGTGAACACCCCTGATGTAAATGCAAATCAAACAAGCCTGGGTTAATTACAGTTAAAAGATAACCTGTGTTTTCAGAGGCAGTCGTGGGAAAACCTAAATAATGGATGACCCATCTCGAAGCTTGAGATAGGGTCTACACTTATCTCAATAAAATGATTTATTTATGTGGTTCCCAGATGAAAAGAAACTAAAAGCATCTTGTAAACAAGCCAGTTTTTGGTGGGAGCAAGGAGTCTTGAGGAAAGGGCCATTAAACTCTATTAGATATTTAAATTAGTCAAGTGGCTCCCAGAATCCGAGGTTGTTTTGAAAGTAAAACAAAGTTAATTTACATTTCCGTTTGGAACATCCCAATTATGTCACATTGCAATAGAGATCGGTTGTAGGTCGGTTCCTTCCCTGCCCACTTATCCCTTGTGTTTTCCCCAGAAATGTGGTGTGTTGCTGTATTTCTGCAGTTTCAGAGACCTGAATGAATCTAGTGAAAACCATTACAGGCTGCAAACAGTGACCCAGATCTGAAAGCTTACTTTGAAGGAGGGTCTGCTTGGGGCAGCACGGTAGCATAGTTGTTAGCACTGTGGCTTCACAGCGCCAGGGTCCCAGGTTCGATTCCCCGCTGGGTCTCTGTCTGTGTGGAGTCTGCACGTTCTCCCCATGTCTTGTTCTATGTTCTATGTCTGCGTGGGTTTCCTCCGAATGCTCCGGTTTCCTCCCACAGTCCAAAGACGCGCAGGTTAGGTGCATTGGCCATGCTAAATTGCCCTGAGTGTCCAAAAAGGTTAGGAGGGGTTATTGGGTTAGGGGGATAGGGTGGAAGTGAGGGCTTAAGTGGGTTGGTGCAGACTTGATGGGCCGAATGGCCTCCTTCTGGCCTGTATGTTCTATGTTCATAAAGACAACCATCTGAAACAAAGACTCTTTTTCCTTTTACTTATTATTTTCACCCCTCCCCTCCGTTTGTCTGTCTTGTGTATGTGTGTAGATGGTGGGGGGGGGGGGGGGGGGGCAAGTGAAAGTAAGGGATTAGGAATTAGACAATAGTTAACCAGTTGCATCTTCTGCATATTCATTATAAGTCTTGTTAGAAATAAAAAGTAAGAGGACTTCCAGTGGCAGCATGTAGACCACACACGAGGCAGCACCCGCTCGGGCACTTCATTTTTAACCTTTTCTGCCTGCTTTTTGATGGATGCTGGTGTGATAATTGATATAATTTGATGGGATAAGGCTCCCATATTGTGGAAATGCCAGGGAAATCAAGGTTGAAGAAGCTAGCAAGCAAAAAAATCGTTGTCTGATTCAGAAACCTCTCGAGGATCGTTGGTTAATGAAATGGCAGGGGCCACTGGGGAGCTAAAGTTACCTTGTTGACGATTGAGATGCTTATGGGCATCATTACTGAGGAATTCTCAGGCTGTCTCCGAGAACCTCCATGATTCAATTGAGGAGGCCCGAGCTCCTACTCGATCGGCACTGGCAAAAATGGATCAAAGGGTAAAGGCTCATGGCGAAGTGTTGCAAGGTGTGGAGGTGGCTCTTTCGATGCAGAGCGATTGGATTGTCTCTCTGGAGGCTGAGAATAACAAATATCTGCGTGCCAAGGTGGCCGACTTGGCGAATCGCTCCAGGAGGCAAAACCTCAGTCGTGGGCTGCCGGAGGAAGTGGAGGGCCCAAACCCCACTGAATATGTCAACGATGTTTGGGAAGTCAGTGGGGAAGGGTGGACAGTGGTCCCCTCCTGAGCTGGATCAGGCCCAACGGTCACTCCGCCAGAAGCCTGGTACAGGTCCACAGGTCACTGAAAGGGGCAACACAGGGGAGAAGGTAGTCAAGAAGGCATACGGCATGCTTGCCTTCATTGGCCGGGGCATTGAGTATAAGAATTGGCAAGTCATGTTGCAGCTGTATAGAACCTTAGTTAGGCCACACTTGGAATATAGTGTTCAATTCTGGTCGCCACACTACCAGAAGGATGTGGAGGCTTTAGAGAGGGTGCAGAAGAGATTTACCAGGATGTTGCCTGGTATAGAGGGCATTAGCTATGAAGAGCGGTTGAATAAACTCGGTTTGTTCTCATTGGAACGATGGAGGGAAGGGCGACCTGATAGAGGTCTACAAAATTATGAGGGGCATAGACAGAGTGGATAGTCAGAAGCTTTTTCCCAGGGTAGAGGGATCAATTACTAGGGGGCATAGGTTTAAGGTGCGAGGGGCAAGGTTTAGAGGGGAAGTACGAGGTAAGTCTTTTTACACAGAAGGTAGTGGGTGCCTGGAACTCGCTACCGGAGGAGGTGGTGGAACCAGGGACGATAGTGACATTTAAGGGGCATCTTGACAAATACATGAATAGGATGGGAATAGAGGGATACGGACCCAGGAAGTGTAGAAGATTTTAGTTTAGACAGGCAGCATGGTCAGCACAGGCTTGGAGGGCCGAAGGGCCTGTTCCTGTGCTGTACTTTTCTTTGTAAACCTCGCTCAGGAAAGCCATCACAGGCAATTACCAAGAGAAGGAACAATTCCCGAGGCGGGCAAAAAATCACCATGACTACAAATGGAAGGGCCACGCCATTTTGGCTGTATCAGGATGAAGGAGAGGAGCTTGCCAAAAGGAAAGTAGCATTCAACAAGGCATTGTTCAAAAGTGAAGGTAGGTTTGGGGTGGTTTACCCTGTATGCCCCCGAGTTACACCTCAAAAGACTATTATTTTGAGGTGCCGGAGGAGGCCGAAGCTTTTGTGAGGAAGCATGGGCTGGGGTCAGGTTCATAGTGTTTAGTATTATGTACGGGATCTTGTTGTTGGAGAGGGCTTGTAGTTTTCGGGACTTGTTGGGGTTTCTTATATCAGTTTGTACTTTATTGTTCTTGTATAGGATGGGTGTACCTTCTTGTTCATTAAAGTTGGATGTGGGCGGGGGCTGGTTGTTATGGTTATGTGTTATGGTGTTTTAATGTTCCAGGCGGGAATTGAAAGAAATGAAATGAAAATCGCTTATTGTCACAAGTAGGCTTCAAATGAAGTTACTGTGAAAAACCCCTAGTCTCAACATTCGGCGCCTGTTCGGGGAGGCTGGTACAGGAATTGAGCCTGCCTTGGTCTGCTTTAAAAGCCAGCTATTTAGCCCAGTGTGCTAAACCAGCCCCAGAATTGCCCTGCTAGCTGAAGAAGTTAGCTAACAGGAGCGAAGCGGTGGTGGTAGTAGTATAGGTTTCAGATAATGAGCTTAAGGGTTTGGTTTTGTCTGGGGTTAGGGATAAATGAGGAAAGGGTTTGTTGTTTGCCTTTTGACTATTTGCTTGGGCTTTGGTTGTGGTATTAATAAGAGGCGAGAACGGGTGGGCAATGGGGTGTATTTACTGACGGTGACTACAGCTTGATAGAGGTTTGGTGGCCATCTTGGGTGGGCTCGATGCCTGTACTTTTTAAGTAGTTGTGGTACTCTCTCTTTTGGTGGAAATGGCTGACTCAGACATGAGGTAGGGAGGGGGGGATTGCAGTTGGAGGGCCCCAATTCGGCTGCTCACTTGGAATGTGAGGGGATTGAATGGCTCAATGGAGAGACTGAGGATATTCGCTCATCAGAAGAGTTTGAAGGCTGATGTGGTGTTTTTGCAGAGATCCATTTGCGGGTCAGAGACTAGACATGGCTACGGAACAGTTGGGTGGGACAGGTGTCCCACTCGGAATTTGATGGTAGGGCCTGGGGAGCAGAGTGTTGATCAATAAAAGGGTTTCTTTCTCAGCTGTCAAAATCCTACCAGATCTGAATGGGAGACACGTGGTTATCAGTGGGTCTTTGGAGGGCACCTCGGTGGTCCTAGTGAATGTGTATGCTCCGAATTGGGATGGTACAGCTCATATCAATAAATTACTGGCCTCTATTCCTGATTTCGATTCGCATCAGCTGACCTCGGGAGGAGACTTTAATTGTGTTCTGCATCCTGGATTGAACCGACCTGTGCCTAAATCGTTGATTTCTCCAGGGGTGGCGAGAGTGTTGATAACTTTTATGGAGCAAAAGGGGGGGGGGGGGGGGGGGGGCGGGGGGAGGGGGGGGACCCATTGGTATTTGCATCCGAGGAATAATAATTTTTTGTTCTTCTCCCATGTACATCATGTCTATTCTTGAATAGATTTTTTTGTGCGAGGCAGGTCTCTTCATTCTGGAGTGAAGGCGGCGGGATGATCCGCAATTGTCATCTCAAACCATGCTTCACATTTTGTGTATTTGGTGTTTGTGACGGGTCCCTTTCAATGCCTGCCATGGAGACTGGATACGGGGATGTTGGCAGATAAGTTTCTGTGAGTGCATATCCTCTGCCATTGGGGAGAACATTAGGTTCAACAAGAGCGACTCTGTCTTCCATTCTATGTTACGGGAAGCCCTTAAGGTGGTCATTAGGGGACAGATAATTTCTTCCAAGTCACATCGATAGGTCTGGAAGGGTGAAGCGGATGATTCTTTGGCCTGTGGGGCTTTTCCGGCATCCATCTCCTTGTTTCTGAAGAAGAATAAGGACCCTACAGAGTGTGGGTTGTACGGACCGATTCCGGTTCTAAATGTGGTTGTTAAGTTGTTGGCGAAAATGTTGGCAATGAGGTTGGAGCCCTGCCTTCCAGGGGTGATATCGGAGGAACTTACGGGTTTTGTTAAGGGTCGGCAACTGTCAGCCAATATATGTTGTCTATTAAATATTGCCCTGTTCCCCACTCCAGCGACCGACCCGGAGGTGATCCTTTCATTGGATGCCAAGAAAGCGTTTTAATTTTAATTTTTTTGAAAATAATCTTTATTGTCACAAGTAGGCTTATGTTAACACTGCAATGAAGTTACTGTGAAAAGCCCCTAGTCGCCACATTCCGGCACCTGTTCGGATACACTGAGGGAGAATTCAGAATATCCAAATGACCTAACAGCACGTCTTTCGGGACTTGTGGGAGGAAACCGGAGCACCCGGAGGAAACCCACGCAGACACGGGGAGAACGTGCAGACTCCGCACAGGCAGTGACCCAAGCCGGGAATCGAACCTGGGACTCTGGAGCTGTGAAGCAACATTGCTAACAACTGTGCTACAGTGCTGTCTTAAGGGTCGAGTGAGAGTCATATTTGAAATTTGGGGGAAATTCGGTTTCAGACCAAAGTTCTTGGGCAAGATCTACCGGCCGCATCCTGCCGGAACCGGGGCGCAACATGGCCCGTAGATCCTGAGAGGCCTCCCCCAGGATTCCCAATGGCCATTACGCCTCAAGAGGTCTGATTGAATCTCACGAGATGTCGCATTCCGGTCCTGCCCTCGCAGAGCTAAGTGAGTTTAAGAACCCACTTATCCGTGCTCGCGCTGGATCTAATGGCCATCCAGTATCTATCGGCCTCGCTGAGGAAACCCCAGCCAGGTGCCGTTCAGTACTGATTCTCGCAAACGGGGACAAGGCGGAATAGTACCTGGAAGGCTCTCCCAGGTGATCGGAGGCCTCTAGGTGGTTGGTGTCCAGGTAGGGTGGCACCCTGGCACTGCTGGTGCTTCCCAGGCATCTTGGTGCTGCCATCCTGGCACCCTGACACTGCCACAGTGCCCAGGTTGCACTGTCAGGCTGGCAGGGGCACTGCTAGGGTGCCAGGCTGGCATTTTGCCCGTGCCGGGATTGGGTCCGGTTGTGTTCTGCAGGCATGTGGTGGGGTGCGAGGGGTTGGGGCACCCTTATAGGTGAGTTGGGGAATTGGAGGAGTTGGGGGTTGAGTTGGGGTTTGAGAGACCGGGGTGCTGTTTAAAAACGACTTCCCGATAACTTCCAACACAGAGAAGCTCCGGATGTGCAGGAAATAATGTTGAGTGCAGCCTCGGGACCCCGCTAATCCCGACCAGAACGGACTTTTATCTGGTTTTAGTTCAATCGCGCCCCATACCTTGGATCGCTGTGTTGTATAGGGTTTACACTGCTAGTGTCAGTACAAATGGCTTGAGCAGCTCAGGTTACTTTCAGTTGGGTATGGGTACATGGTAAGGCTGCCCACAGTTTGCTTCTGTTTGCATTGGCAATCGCATGAGGTCTTCCAGGGAATGGATAGGGAAGGGACGGAGACAGCATAGGGTGTCCCTGCATGCAGGTGATCTGCTTCTCTATATCACTGACAGTATCCATGATGGATGAGCTAATGAAACTACTGAGGAATTTGGGCTCCTTCTCAGGACACAAATTGAATCGGGACAAGAGCGAATATTTCCCCAGGGAGGGGAGCTTATCTGTGGTTGATGCATTTTCACCTTGCCAGATCTAGCTTTCGTTATCTGGGAATCTGGGTGGCCCATGACTGGGCCACACTTCATAAACTTAATTATGCTAGGCTGGTGAGTGGGGCGAGAGCAGATTAGCAGAGGTGGGATAACCTCCCTCTGTCCTTGGCGGGCAGGGTTCAGACAGTTCAAATCAACAGCCTTCCAAGGTTTTTGTTTCCTTTCCAACGGCTCCCTATCTTTCTTGCCAAATCATTCTTTGCTAGAACTGCGAAGTTGATTACTTCTTTCATTTGGATGGGTAAGTCCCCAAGGGTTCGCAGAGCGTTTCTACAGAGATAGAGAGACAGTTGGGGGCTTAGCTTGACCTAATCTATTATTCTATTATTGGGTAGCCAATATTGAAAAGGTGCAGGGGTGGTTTAAGGATCCAAATTCCATATTGGGGCAGATGGAGGCGGGCTATTGGCATGGTTATAGTTTGAGGGCCTTGGTAACTGCCTCGCTTCCGTTTTCTCCTGCGAAACTTACCTCGTGCCCGGTGGTGGTGGTAACGCGGAGGGTTTGGAGACAGTTCAGGCAGCATTTTAGGCTCATCTCCATGTTGTCAGCCCCTATCTGTGGGAATCACCGCTTTTCGATGTAAGGTATAAGTAATTACCTCAGTATGCCATCCATTAGTATTTTTTGCATAGTTTGGCTTTTGTATAGTAAAATTCCTTTGCTTTAAAACATGAAACCTTGTTCACCATTGTTAATAACTGTGAATTCATATTTCTCTTCAAATGCTGACATTAGGAAATGTGAAGGAAAAGAAAAGAGAGATAAAGAAACAAACAGAGCAAAGATAAATTCCCGTGAACCAGTGAGACAAAACAGCTCCCTGCTAATCAGGTGAGTTTGCTTACCTGTGACCAAGATGTTTTGAACCACTTTGAGCAAGGCCTCTCGAAACAGGCTGCCTCTTCGTTAGGCTTCTTCGAATGTCCACATCGGCTCTCCTCATACTCCTTATAAGCTCCGTTTTCTAAACCAGCACACAGAATTCTCCTGGTCTTCCTACCCCGCCCACACGTGGCATTGCACTGAAGTGGAACAAGGGTAATTATTCATTAAGCAGTCCATTAGTCAGTCCCTACCAACACCCTGCATCAGTGGCTCCTGAGAGCCATCGATATGGCCATTAGCAGGCAAACACTCTTCTCCACCACCTCTCAACCACTCCCCAACCCTGCAAGTACAAGACGACGATCCACATTGAAACAGCTTTGACAACTTCATCTGCTGCAGCCCAAGCTCCCAAAAGCAGAACATCAGAAATGTGGCCAATGTTACAGTGTGATTCTAGAACAATATACAATCTCCCTCCTGATAGGACAAGTGATCTTTCCCTGGAGAGTCAGTTAAACTAAAAACTAAGGCTGGAAGATATTGTGAAACCAACCCCCCCGGGTCTCACCGCTCGCCAACCTTCCTGTCTCCCTCTCCCCGGACCCTCGCTCCCCTTCCTCTCTCTCTCTCTCGCTCCCCTCCCTCTCTAAGAGAGAGTGAGGGGGCAGCAACCGACTAGGGGACAGTGACCGACTGCGGGTCAGAGAGAGGGCAGCGACCGACTGCGGGTCAGAGAGAGGGCAGCGACCGACTGCGGGTCAGAGAGAGGGCAGCGACCGACTGCGGGTCAGAGGGCAGAGACAGACTGCAGGTCAGAGGGCAGAGACAGACTGGGAGTAAGAATGATGGAGGAAACAACAGATTCTCGGCGCAAGAGCCGAAAACAACAAGTGAGGAGTGTAGGCCAGGAGGGTGATCAGGATATGCAATGTTGATGGAACTGTTCATTTTGTGGGATTTTTAAGCCAACATCTCTATTTTGGTAACTGAAAAGGTTCGGAAGGTGTATGGGCAAAGAGCAGTGAATAACAGGTTACAGCAGCAACTCACAAGCTGGGAAATATTTATTTTCATCTGACAGAAACAGATTAGTTGATCAAGCATCTCATTACAAGGTGTGGGATACTGCAGAGCAGTATATAGCTGCTAGCTGTATATCTACAACAATGGGCACTGAATTTTCAGATGTCACTCTCTTACTACAAGGTGCCCTGTGAGAAATCTTTCTTCAATGATGAGAAACCATGAATGCTCCCTGTATTATTTCTGTTCACCTCTTTTTTAAGTTGACTGAAGGGTTTGCTGAAATTGGCTGTTAGCTTCAGTTGATCCATTTGGCCTTTGATTCCTGCAGCACGTGTTTAACTCACTATCATACCTGCTCCCACTCCTGTGACACCCAGTGGGGAGGGCAGTCTTTATCTCCGCAGGGGTGCACTGCCAGGGGCTTTGTTGTCAAGTCGCACTGTGAGTCTGGTAACACCTTCCCGTCATTGTTCCTGCAAACCACATAGCGTGTCATCCGGCCCTCTCCACAGACTCCTGAACACTTTAATGGGAAAGGGAAAATTGCAGCTTAGAAATCAATCTAAAACGATAGGTCACCATCAACAGCAACAACACTGCCAAACTCAAAACTTCCAGCAGTTAAAAGGACGAGGAGACCAGGCTCTTGGGTGCCTCATGACCTCCAGTCTCACACACATGCCCCAATAGGATTTCCAATTGTCCAGGACTAGCCTGATGTCTCCAGCAATTGAAAGTCAATCCCCAGAACACTGCTCATGCAATCATGAAGAAAAATTATCAGGATGTTAAAAATTATTGCATTTTGGTCATTTTCTTTCAACATTCCTCTTTACCAGATATAAGACTGTGGAAAGTGGGAGGAAAATGCCATACGTCACCAGGATAGATGTGTTGGCCAGTGAATGGCTGAACCATGGGGATAAATCATGTGACAAACCCTCCAGGATTACTAGTCACAGTTGGCAATCCTACTCCAGACTTGGAAATATTTCACCATTCCTTCGTGAGTAATTAAGACACAATCCAGTCCTCCCATTCGAACAGCACTGTGGGAGCACCTTCACCAATGGACCACAGAGATCTAAGACCCACCAACTTCTTAAGGGCAATTTATGATGGGTAACAAATGCCCACCTTACCAGTGACACCCGTATGCCAATGATGGACATTGGGAGTTTCAACTCCCTATGAGGCTCTGAGAGAGGTCATTCTCTTAGAGGAATTTAAGAATTCCCATCCTTCTTTGA
The DNA here is from genome assembly GCF_047496885.1 of Scyliorhinus torazame. Classification (NCBI taxonomy): domain Eukaryota; kingdom Metazoa; phylum Chordata; class Chondrichthyes; order Carcharhiniformes; family Scyliorhinidae; genus Scyliorhinus; species Scyliorhinus torazame. The sequence goes on from NC_092713.1 coordinate 151,407,221, forward strand.
TAAGAACCCATGATAAGAAGACAAAAGGATGCTATCTACTAGACAAGCAGCAATAAAGGCTGATGATTATGAACTAATCCATAAATTTAAACCTTTGTTCCGTCACCCCCATAATTTTGATAAGAATAGGAAGTGGGATAGTGAAAGAAAAGCAGGGAGCCAAGGTAAAGAATGAATAGCTGACTGCAGGTGGTGGCCAGGAGCTGAGCGGTGGCTCTCGTGTAATATCTTCAACACGGCCTTTTAACCCCAGCAAGCAGGCACCAAATGTACCTCCAATCCCCCACTCTAAACCCCCATCGACCGCACTGCCCAGCAAGATGGGAAAAAGTCAGCCGCCAAGTCAAAAAGCCAGCAGAGACGAGGGTGGGGTGTGGGGGGTGTAACCCTTGCCACTAAGCGGTAAGAGTCTAAATAAGAACCCTTCAAAAAATGGTATAATAAACACAAACACTGATGTAAATAAAGTAGGATAGAATCTCAACCCCTGTCAAAGACACAGTGATAGCTTGGGGCCCTTGTGTTGTCGTTACTATTGTGTGGATTATGACTATTGATGTTCCTGTATTTTTGTTTTTCTGTAACATTATGTTTTCAAACGCAAAATGTCAATAAAAATATTTATTAAGAAGAAGAATGGATGTGAGGTGCTCCGGAGAGTGTGAGGTGCTCCGGAGAGTGTGAGGTGCTCCGGAGAGTGTGAGGTGTTCCGGAGAGTGTGAGGTGCTCCGGAGAGTGTGAGGTGCTCCGGAGGGTGTGAGGTGTTCCGGAGAGTGTGAGGTGCTCGGGAGTGTGAGGTGCTCCGGAGAGTGTGAGGTGCTCGGGAGTGTGAGGTGCTCCGGAGAGTGTGAGGTGCTCCAGAGAGTGTGAGGTGCTCCGGAGAGTGTGAGGTGCTCCGGAGAGTGTGAGGTGCTCCAGAGAGTGTGAGGTGTTCCGGAGAGTGTGAGGTGCTCCGGAGAGTGTGAGGTGCTCCAGAGAGTGTGAGCTGCTCCAGAGAGTGTGAGGTGCTCCAGAGAGTGTGAGCTGCTCCGGAGAGTGTGAGGTGCTCCGGAGAGTGTGAGGTGCTCCGGAGAGTGTGAGGTGCTCCAGAGAGTGTGAGGTGCTCCGGAGAGTGTGAGCTGCTCCGGAGAGTGTGAGCTGCTCCGGAGAGTGTGAGGTGCTCCGGAGAGTGTGAGGTGCTCCGGAGAGTGTGAGGTGCTCCGGAGAGTGTGAGGTGCTCCGGAGAGTGAGAGGTGCTCCGGAGAGTGTGAGGTGCTCCGGAGAGTGTGAGGTGCTCCGGAGAGTGTGAGGTGCTCCGGAGAGTGTGAGGTGCTCCGGAGAGTGTGAGGTGCTCCAGAGAGTGTGAGGTGCTCCGGAGAGTGTGAGGTGCTCCGGAGAGTGTGAGGTGCTCCAGAGAGTGTGAGGTGTTCCGGAGAGTGTGAGGTGCTCCGGAAAGTGTGAGGTGCTCCAGAGAGTGTGAGCTGCTCCAGAGAGTGTGAGGTGCTCCAGAGAGTGTGAGCTGCTCCGGAGAGTGTGAGGTGCTCCGGAGAGTGTGAGGTGCTCCAGAGAGTGTGAGGTGCTCCGGAGAGTGTGAGCTGCTCCGGAGAGTGTGAGCTGCTCCGGAGAGTGTGAGGTGCTCCGGAGAGTGTGAGGTGCTCCGGAGAGTGTGAGGTGCTCCGGAGAGTGTGAGGTGCTCCGGAGAGTGTGAGGTGCTCCGGAGAGTGTGAGGTGCTCCGGAGAGTGTGAGGTGCTCCGGAGAGTGTGAGGTGCTCCGGAGAGTGTGAGGTGCTCCGGAGAGTGTGAGGTGCTCCGGAGAGTGTGAGGTGTTCCGGAGAGTGTGAGGTGCTCCAGAGAGTGTGAGGTGCTCCGGAGAGTGTGAGGTGCTTCGGAGAGTGTGAGGTGCTCCAGAGAGTGTGAGGTGCTCCAGAGAGTGTGAGGTGCTCCGGAGAGTGTGAGGTGCTCCGGAGAGTGTGAGGTGTTCCGGAGAGTGTGAGGTGCTCCGGAGAGTGTGAGGTGCTCCGGAGAGTGTGAGGTGCTCCGGAGAGTGTGAGGTGCTCCGGAGAGTGTGAGGTGCTCCGGAGAGTGTGAGGTGCTCCGGAGAGTGTGAGGTGCTCCGGAGAGTGTGAGGTGCTCCGGAGAGTGTGAGGTGTTCCGGAGAGTGTGAGGTGTTCCGGAGAGTGTGAGGTGCTCCGGAGAGTGTGAGGTGCTCCGGAGAGTGTGAGGTGCTCCAGAGAGTGTGAGGTGCTCCGGAGAGTGTGAGGTGCTCCGGAGAGTGTGAGGTGCTCCGGAGAGTGTGAGGTGTTCCGGAGAGTGTGAGGTGCTCCGGAGAGTGTGAGGTGCTCCGGAGAGTGTGAGGTGTTCCGGAGAGTGTGAGGTGCTCCGGAGAGTGTGAGGTGCTCCGGAGAGTGTGAGGTGCTCCGGAGAGTGTGAGGTGCTCCGGAGAGTGTGACGTGCTCCGGAGAGTGAACGCCTCCACCTCGTGCGCGAGGTTGGGGCTGATACAGCTGAAGGTGTATACAGAGCACACCTCACAAGGGCGAGGATGAGCCGGCTCTTTGAAGGAGTAGAAGATGTGTGTGAACGTTGTGGGGGGAGCCCCACTAATCACGTTCATATGTTTTGGTCCTGTCCAAAGCTAGAGGATTACTGGAAGGAGGTTTTTAGGGTAATTTCTAAAGTGGTGCACGTGAAACTGGACCCGGGCCCCCGGGAGGCCATATTTGGAGTGTCGGACCAGCCAGGGTTGGAAACGGGTGCGGAGGCAGATGTTGTAGCCTTCGCCTCGTGGATCGCCCAAAGGCGGATCCTGATAGATTGGAGAGCAGCCTCTCCACCCTGTGCCCTGGCGTGGCGGGTGGGACCTGTTGGAATTATTGACTCTTGAGAAGGTTAAGTTTGAACTGAGGGGAAGGATGGAGGGGTTCTACAATTCATGGGCATTATTCATTATGCACTTTCAAGAACTGGATAACATCAAACATTAGTTGGGGCGGGTGATGAGAGGGTTGGGGCGAGGGGGCTGTGTGTGTTAATGGCGACTATGGGTGATCCCTAATTCCTTTTTGTCATTTGTTTATGTGAACATGCGGGCTAATGTTTGGGGTTTGGTGGGAGGATGGGATCGTTGTTATTGATATGGGGATTGACGTATTTGTTCTGGATTATTGTTTATTGTTGGTGGGTGTAAATTTGGGAGAAAATGTGAAAAAGGAGGAGAAAAAATACATATATTAAAAAAAAAGAATGGATACCTGGGAATGCTCTGAGGTCTCCTCCCCAGTCCAGGAAGGAAAGTACTGAAGGGGTAGAAAGCCTAAGGTGACCCCTTCTGTTAATGTCAATGTGGAGAGTGTGTCCGTGTGCTAATGTCAATGTGAGGTGTCTGTCCCCGTGTGTTAATGTCAGTGTGGGGTGTGTGTCCATCTGTTAATGTCAGTGTGGGGTGTGAATCCCCACGTGTTAATGTCAGTGTGGGGAGTGGGTCCTGTGCGTTGATGTCAGTGTGGAGTATGTGTCTGTCTGTTAATGTTAGCGTGGGGTTTGAGTCCCTGTGTGTTAAATGTCAGAGTTGGGTGTGTATCCCCACTTGTTAATGTCAGTGTGGGGTGTGTCCCCCATGCGTTAATGTCGGTGTGGGGAGTATGACCCGTGTGTTAATGTCAGTGTGGGGAGTGTGTCCTGTGTGTTAATGTCAGTGTGGGGTGTATGTCCCCTATGTTAATGTCAGTGTGGGGTGTATGTCCCCTATGTTAATGTCAGTGTGGGGTGTGTATCCCCACATGTTAATGTCAGTGTGCGGTGTGTCCCGTGCATTCATATCAGTGTGGGGTGTCCCCCCCATGCGTTAATGTCAGTGTGGGGTGTGTGTCCACGTGTTGTCAGTGTGGGGGGGTGGGGTGTCCTGTGCGTTAATATCAGTGTGGGGTGTGTCCCAGGCGTTAATGCCAATGTGGGGTGTGTGTCCCTTGCATTAATGTCAGTGTGGGGTGTGTGTCCCATGCGTTGTCAGTGTGGGGAGTGTGTCCCTGTGTGTTAATGTCAGTGTTGGGTGTGTGTCCCTGTGTGTTAATGTCAGTGTTGGGTGTGTGTCCCTGTGTGTTAATGTCAGTGTTGGGTGTGTGTCCCTGTGTGTTAATGTCAGTGTGGGGAGTGTGTCCCCGTCTGTTAATGTCAGTGTGTGTCCCTGTGTGTTAATGTCAGTGTGTGGTGTGTATCCCCACGTGTTAATGTCAGTGTTGGGTGTGTGTCCCTGTGTGCTAATGTCAGTGTTGGGTGTGTGTCCCCGTCTGTTAATGTCAGTGTGTGGTGTGTATCCCCACGTGTTAATGTCAGTGTGGGGTGTGTGTCCTGTATGTTAATGTCAGTGTAGGGAGTGTGTCCCCACCTGTTAACGTCAGTTTGGGGTGTATTTCCCCTATGTTAAAGTCACTGTGGGGTGTGTATCCCCACGTGGTAATGTCAGTGTGGGGTGTGTCCCGTGCGTTAATGTCAGTGTGGGTTGTTTGTCCCAGGCGTTAATGTCAGTGTGGGGTGTGTGTCCCATGCGTTGTCAGTGTGGGGAGTGTGTCCTGTGTGCTAATGTCAGCGTTGGGTGTGTATCCCCACTTGTTAATGTCAGTGTGGGGTGTGTGTCCACGTGTTGTCAGTGTGGGGGGGTGGGGTGTCCTGTGCGTTAATATCAGTGTGGGGTGTGTCCCAGGCGTTAATGCCAATGTGGGGTGTGTGTCCCTTGCATTAATGTCAGTGTGGGGTGTGTGTCCCATGCGTTGTCAGTGTGGGGAGTGTGTCCCTGTGTGTTAATGTCAGTGTTGGGTGTGTGTCCCTGTGTGTTAGTGTCAGTGTGGGGAGTGTGTCCCCGTCTGTTAATGTCAGTGTGTGTCCCTGTGTGTTAATGTCAGTGTGTGGTGTGTATCCCCACGTGTTAATGTCAGTGTTGGGTGTGTGTCCCTGTGTGTTAATGTCAGTGTGGGGAGTGTGTCCCCGTCTGTTAATGTCAGTGTGTGTCCCTGTGTGTTAATGTCAGTGTGTGGTGTGTATCCCCACGTGCTAATGTCAGTGTGGGGTGTGTGTCCTGTATGTTAATGTCAGTGTAGGGAGTGTGTCCCCACCTGTTAACGTCAGTTTGGGGTGTATTTCCCCTATGTTAAAGTCACTGTGGGGTGTGTATCCCCACGTGGTAATGTCAGTGTGGGGTATGTCCCGTGCGTTAATGTCAGTGTGGGGTGTTTGTCCCAGGCGTTAATGTCAGTGTTGGGTGTGTATCCCCACGTGCGTTAATGTCAGCGTGGGGTGCGTATCCCCAGATGTTAATGTCAGTGTGGATGTGTGTCCCCGCGTATTAATGTCAGTGTGGGGTGTGTCCCCACGTGTCAATGTCAGGGCGGGGTATGTATCCACGGGCGTTAATGTCAGTGTGGGGTCTGCATCCCCGTGTATTAATGTCAGTATGGGGTGTGTGTCCCCCGCGTGTTAATGTCAGCGTGGGGTGCGTATCCCCACATGTTAATGTCAGCGTGGGGTGTATTTTCCCTATGTTAATGTCAGTGTGGGATGTGTGTCCCCACGTGTTTATGTCAGTGTGGGGTGTGTATCCCCAGATGTTAATGTCAGTGTGGATGTGTGTCCCCGCGTGTTAATGTCAGTGTGGGGTGTGTCCCCACGTGTCAATGTCAGGGCAGGATGTGTATCCACGTGCGTTAATGTCAGTGTGGGGTCTGCATCCCCGTGTATTAATGTCAGTATGGGGTGTGTCGTCCCCCCGCGTGTTAATGTCAGTGTGGGGTGTGTCCCCACGTGTCAATGTCAGGGCAGGGTGTGTATCCACATGCGTTAATGTCAGTGTGGGGTCTGCATCCCCGTGTATTAATGTCAGTATGGGGTGTCCCCCCCCCGCGTGTTAATGTCAGTGTGGGGTGTGTGTCCCCGCGTGTTAATGTCAGTGTGGGTTGTGGGTGTCTTTATTAAATAGTCTGTGACAAAGATCCATCTTGTGGAGGGCGAATAGCACATAAGATTAATTTTGGAGTTCTACGGGATACATCAGTAAATTGAGTGCAGCACTTACTGGTCCCCAGTCTGATGCAGTCCAGCGACGGTCACATGGAGGACCCATGCATTCCTTCTTGTTGCTTGGCTTGATGTACTCATCACACAGGCGAGGTTCCACTGAGCAGCGGACTTCACGTCTCATCATACCCCTGGTGCCACACCGTGCTGAACACTAAATGCAAAAGAATGTTATAAGGTGGGCAAATTCCACGTTGAGGTTGTTTCCAAATGTCATTGGCTGAGTATCTTTAAACCTTTTCAGGACTGTGTCCTGCATAAATTGAAAGTCCCTTTAACCCATAAAATGTGGAATTTAAGAAGCATTGCATCAGGAACATAGAAACAGGAGCAGTAAATGCAGCCCCTCAAGCTGTTCTGTCATTCACTTAAATCATCGTTGATCTGTACGTCCAATCCCTCTGCCAGCTTTAGCTCCATATCCCTGCAAATCCTCATCGAACAAAATCTACCTCTCAGACTGGAAATTTCGTAGAATAGTGTAGGATAAATGGCTCAGAAACAGGCCATTTGCCAACCTGTCAATGCTGGTGTCTCTGTTCCACTCTAACCTCCTCCCATCATTTCTCTTCTAAATATACCAGGTATTAAATTTCAGCATTATTCCAATTCTCCCAGAATTTTGGGGGACAGGGTTTACCACTCCTTTACCTGTTTGAAAAAGTGCTTCTTGACATCACTCCTGAATGACTGAACAGTCATTTTAGGATCATCACTGGTCCTCAATTAATGCACAGAGGAGAAAGTTTATCGGCATTTACCCTGTCAAATCCTTTTATTAATCTAAACACCTCACCCCTCAAGTGTTCTACAATTCAACGGAATACAAACCACAGCACCCTCAATTTAATTCCAAGCCCTGGTATAGTTCTGTTGGATCTGCAAAGCATCTCCTCCAAGGTCAATATAACCTTCCTGAAGCAGACAAAAGAATGCAGTACCCCAGAGCTCTGTACAATGGTGTTATACTAATGCTGGTTAACTCATAGCCCAATCAGCACTAGGGAACAATCATCCCCAGCTGGATGAATCCATGCAGGGTTATAACAAATGGTGACATGTTTTCATCCCTTTTGTATTCCAGCCCCCTTATCTTAAGTCTACCATTCTATTTACCTTTCTGATTCCTGTGTGTACCTTCCATTAACTTTTAGCTCTTAAAGGAAATACCCACACACTGCCTTGCATCTCCAGTGCTTTACTGTTGTTTTCAGTCACTCGCAGACAGTCAGGCTGTCATTTTGGCTGAACTGGAGGGGCTGTGGGCAGCATTCTTGATTTAAAGGCGGAAATAAGACATCAATCAGGGGGATTCACATTCCTGGGTTGTCACTGTTTTCCTGGCTGGTGATTGGCATTTGAGCATTCGAGGACCTTCAGAAGTGTTAAAGATAAGTGAAAATGGAAGAAGGAGATTACTATCTCAAAAGCTTTGTAGAAAAATACATCTTCAGCTCACTGCCTTTTAGCCAAATGACTTCCTCCCTCAAGGGCACGCAGGACGAATGCACTCTACTGTCGACAGCTGAGGAGGAAGTTTGAAGGTCAAATTCCCTGGTCTGAATAGTCCTGGTTTGTGGTGGGGGATAGGCACTCAGGAACCCAGATAAAGGGAGGGGCAATTCACCCTCTGGGCAATTCACCCTCTGAAACTGTGTCCAGGTGAGTACACCAAATGACAGATGATCGAGCTGAACTACATGTTGACATCGACCATAAACTTCCAATGCTGATTGTGAACATACACTACAGGTAAACACAAATCATCCCACCAGCCTGTCCCAGATACCTGTTGGGGAAGGGAACAATCCTGCCTGGCGATTATCACACGATGTCTGTTCATCCGTTGTCGCAGCGTCTGCATGGTCTCGCCAATGTACCACGCCTCGGGACAATCGCCAGGCAGGAATGTTCCCTTCCAGTCGGGGAACACTTCAGCAGTTAAGGGCATTCAGCCTCTGATCTTCGGGTAAGCGTTCTCCAAGGGCAGCACGGTAGCATTGTGGTTAGCGCAATTGCTTCACAGCTCCAGTGTCCCAGGTTCGATTCCGGCTTGGGTCACTGTCTGTGCGGAGTCTGCACGTCTTCCCCGTGTGCGCGTGGGTTTCCTCCGGGTGCTCCGGTTTCCTCCCACAGTCCAAAGATGTGCAGGTTAGGTGGATTGGCCATGATAAATTGCCCTTAGTGTCCAAAAAATTGCCCTTAGTGTTGGGTGGGGTTACTGGGTTATGGGAATAGGGTGGAGGTGTTGACCTTGGGTGGGGTGCTCTTTCCAAGAGCCGGTGCAGACTCGATGGGCCGAATGGCCTCCTTCTGCACTGTAAATTCTATGATAATCTATGAAGGTGGCCTTCAGGACGCACGACAAAGCAAAATCGCCGAGCAGAAAATGATAGCCAAGTTCCGCATACATGAGTACGGCCTCGACCGGGACCTTGGATTCATGTCGCATTACATTCACCCCCCACCATCTGGCCTGGGCTTGCAAAATCCTACCAACTGTCCTGGCTTGAAACAATTCACACCTCTTTAACCTGTGATTATCCCTCTCTCCAGTCGCTCCATCTGGACCTGTAAAGACTTAATTACCTGCAAAGACTCGCATTCAAAGTATCGTCTTGCATCATTGACTTTGTCTATATATGTGTTTCTGGAACCCACCTCTCCATTCACCTGAGGAAGGAGCAGCGCTCCGAAAGCTAGTGATTCAAAATAAACCTGTTGGACTTTAACCTGGTGTAAGATTTCTTACTATGATCTATTCGGCATCCTGACATGAACCAACTCATCCACCGAGAGCCAGTTCATCTCTCATGAAAAGTAAAAGCTCTCTGAAACTGACTGACACAACCGCACTGTGATGGCATCAGGCTCCTGCAATCAGGAATGTTGTTTTGTAATGTTGCTTAATAGTGAATGTGGAGCATTTGACTGCCACGATCTCCAGCACAAATCCGACCTCTGGTTTGTTTTCTGTTGGTTCTCCATTGCTCTAACATTGGTTGTTTATGCGGTACCACATTAATACCACATATACTCAACCACTCACCCATCCGTCCACACCTACTCACCCACATGCCAACTCACCCACCCATTCATCCACCCTTCCGCTCACCCAATCATCCACACACCCAACCCACCCACTCATGCACACATCTATCCATCCCCTCACCCTCAGCCATGTTGATCCTGAACATTCTTCCTGAATAACATCTGGAGCTTGTGCCAAATTGAAGAGTTGTCTCAGCAACAGCCTGAATTGCCACACTCACAGAATCATATCTTACAGATAATGCCCCAGGCACCATCATCACAATCCCTCAAATTAACTACACCACAGGGAATCTCCTGCAATCAATACAATGTTCCTTAGTTCCATATGTAAACAAGTAAATGGTTAGAATCAATGGTACCCTCACTTTTATGACTGCTTAATCACAGCTTTACCAGTCATACTGCTTGTATATATTTCAACCAGGGTTTTTAATAACATTGCTGCCACAAATAAAAAATAATTTCTGACATTCATCACATTTCTTGCCTCTACCCTGTCTAGTCCCGTTAGGATTTTATCGGGTTCTATGAGATCCCCCCTCATTCTTCTAAACTCCAGCAAATATAATCCTAACTGACTCAATCGCTCTTCATATGCCAGTCCTGCCATCTCAAAAATCAGTCTGGTAAACCTTTGCTGCACTTCCTCTTTAGCAAGAGCATCCTTCCTCGACTAAGGAGACCAAAACTGAACACAATATTCCATACATGTTCTCACCAAGGCCCTGTATAATTGCAGCAACACAGTTAGTTTTTATGTTCCCTGCAAGCTTACTCCAGTCCTCTATTTTCCCCTTCTTAATTAAACCCTTTATCCTCCTTTGCTGAATTCCAAACTACTCTAAACCTCAGATCTGCTGTTTTTTCTGGCCAATTTGTATACCTCTTTCTTGAATCTAAAACGATCTCTAATTTTCCTTGTAAGCCATGTTTTGGCTACCTTTCCAGTTTTATATTTCCACCAGACGGAATGAACATTTGTTGCAGTTCACCCATGCGCTCTTTGAATATTTATCATTGCCTATCAACCGTCATCCCTTTAAGTAACGTTCCCCAAACCATCATACAATCATAGTTTCTTTCATTTAGATTCAGGACCCTAGGGCGTCATTCTCCGACCCCCCGCCGGGTCGGAGAATGGCCGTTGGCCGCCGTGAATCCCGCCCCCGCCCCTGTCGAAGTCTCCGCTCCCGGAGATTGGGCGGGGCGGGAATCCGGCCGCGCCGGTTGGCGGGACCCCCCGCTGGATTCTCCGGCCCGGATGGGCCGAAGTCCCGCCCAGGAATTGCCTGTCCCGCCGACGTAAATCAAACCTGGTATTTACCGGCGGGACCAGGCGGCGTGGGCAGGCTCCGGGGTCCTGGGGGGGGCGCGGGGCGAACTGACCCCGGGGGGTGCCCCCACGGTGGCCTGGCCCGCGATCGGGGCCCACCGATCCGCGGGCGGGCCTGTGCCGTGGGGGCACTCTTTCCCTTCCGCCTCCGCTACGGCCTCCACCATGGCGGAGGCGGAAGAGACTCTCCCCACTGCGCATGAGCGGGAAACTGACAGCGGCCGCTGACGCTCCTGCGCATGCGCTGGGAAACTGACAGCGGCCGTTGACGCTCCCGCGCATGTGCCGCATTTCCGCGCCAGCTGGCGGGGAAACAAACGCCATTTCCGCCAGCTGGCGGGGCGGAAATCCCTCCGGCGTCGGCCTAGCCCCTCAATGTTGGGGCTAGGCCGCCAAAGATGCGGAGCCTTCCGCACCTTTGGGCCGGCACGATGCCCGTCTGATTGGCGCCGGCTTTGGCGCCAGTCGGCGGACATCCCGCCGTTGGGGGAGAATTTCGCCCCTAGTCTCTGAATCAACTACGTCACTCTCTATTTTGATGAATTCTATCATATTATGGTCGCTCATCCCCAAGGGCCCTCAAAACTATTCCTTTCTCATTTCAAAATATCCAGTCTAATCTGGCCTATATTCTAGTTAGTTCCTCAACGTATTGGTCCAGAAAACCATCCCATATAGACTCCAGGAATTCCTCCTCCGTGGCAGGGTTTTCCAAAGTGCGGGTAGCGGGCAGGTGTTGTGAGGGTGGAGCGATCGGTCGCACTGTATCCCACGGTGGTCCCAATCATGGGAGAAGCTCCCAACAACCACTACCGGGTTTTACATTGAGAATAGTGGCCGCTGCCGCCATTTAAATGAAAATAAATGAATCTGTGTGGAGTCTTCCGGCTGAAGCAGCAGCAGAGAGCACATTACCCGCTCTGCACGCACACTTGACATCAAGCGTCCTGCAGGTACTAGCTCTTGGCGCCAAATCACAGAGCAATGTTGCTTCCATTTCCCAGCTGCTGGCAAGCAAGGCAGGTGAACTGTTAAGATGAATGGTTTTCTTAAAAGTAAGAGATGGCCAGAGATTCAAATAGGTAGTTTATCTATTGGACAGGGTCTCACAATGGAATCTGCTGGAGAGAACTGCTCAGGAGAGTCCAGGGCATGACAGAGCAGCGTTAGTATTATCTCTAAACAGAGCTCCAGGGCCCCTGGTTAACAGCCCATTAAGAAGAAATTTAACTTGGGAACAAAGCAATAGGAAGATGATTTCTTGAGGTATGGTTTTGTCAATTGTGCCAATGCAAATAAGGATGCAAAGCTTATGTGTGTTATATGCAGGAGGTGCTGGCAAATGAGAAGAGAAGTTTCAAATTTTGAAAGAGAAGTAGTGGGTGAAAAATTCTTTTTTCAGGTTGAGACCCCAGAGTCAGTTATTAACTTAGAGCTGACTCCAAATTGAAAAACTACAATGCTGTGGCTTACCTTAAAAACATGCCAAAGCTCATGAGGCTGTCGGCATTCTGGTGTAGTATCTCCCAGGAGTCTCCAGTGCTGAGCAAAACAAGCATTTTGTTGCTATTGCACTTCACGACGACCTTCAGGTACTAGTTTGAATTTTCCGTTTTCATGAAGATGAAGACGGCACAAAGGAGCTGGCTGAAGTCTGCACCTGATATATGCATTGCCCTCTCCTCCTATCAACCTCATTCAAATGAGATTGTGAGGACCAAGCATGCTTCACTGTCACATTATAGGTAAACAATTATGGCATATGCCGCAAAGGTCGGTCGGCGTGGATAACGAAGGTCAGCCGGCATGGGTCACAATGGTTGGGCCGTTGGCAAAAGTGGGTCCAGAGAAACAAACTTTGTAAAACACACAGCTCTATGGTATTGTTACCAGTTTCATTTGCCCAATCTATTTTTTTTTTAATAAACATTTTATTGAGGTATTTTTGGTATAGTAACAACAACAAAATAAACAATATATATGAAACCATAAACATAGTGCAAAAGCCATTTACCTTTCATACAGGTCCCACACTTATTAACCCCCTACTCTAATCTAAACTACTCCCCACCCCCCCCCACCCCCCGTCTGCTGACGATTAATTTTCCGCAAAGAAGTCGACGAATTGTTGCCACTAATGGGTGAACCCTAACAGTCACCCTCTCAAGGCGAACTTGATTTTCTCCAAACAGAGAAATCTAGCCATGTCCGATAGCCAGGTCTCTGACTTCGGGGGCTTTGAGTCCCTCCAAGCTAATAGTATCCGTCTCCGGGCTACCAGGGAAGCAAAGGCCAGAACGTCTGCCTCTTTCTCCTCCTGGATTCCCGGGTCTTCCGACACCCCGAAAATCGCCACCTCTGGACTCAGCGCCACACTTGTTTTTAATACCGTGGACATGACATCTACAAACCCTGCCAAAATCCCCTAAGCTTTGGACATGTCCAAAACATATGGACATGGTTCGCTGGTCCTCCCGCACATTTTGCGCACCTGTCCTCCACCCCAAAGAATCTGCTCATCCGGGCCACTGTCATGTAAGCCCAGTGAACAACCTTAAATTGTATCAGGCTGAGCCTGGCACATCTTGCGGATGCGTTGACTCGACTCAACACGTCTGCCCATAGACCATCCTCTATCTCGCCTCAGAGCTCCTCCTCCCACTTGCGCTTCAGTGCCTCGGTCTGCGTCTCCTCCGCCCCAAAAGCTCCTTATAAATGTCCGAAACGCTGCCTTCTCCTACCCACCCTCTGGAAATTACCCTGTCCTGAATTCCCCTTAGCGGTAGGAGCGGGAAGGTTGACACCTGTTTACGAAGGAAGTCCCGCACCTGCAGATACCTGAATTTGTTTCCCCTCGCCAACCCAAACTTTTCCTCCATACTCGGAAAGCTCCCCACTATGAACATATCCCCCATCCTCTCAATCCCCGCTCTCCGCCATAATTGGAACCTCCCGTCCATACTCCCCGGGGCAAACCGGTGATTATCACAGATTGGGGCCCAGACCGATGCTCCCACTGCTCCCATATGCCTCCTCCATTGGCCCCAAACTCTCAGGGCCGCCACCATCACGGGGCTGGTGGAGTACCGTGCCGGCGGGAACGGCAGAGGCGGTTACCAACGCCCCCAGACAGGTGCCCTTACATGAAGCCGCCTCCATACGCACCCATGCCGACTCTACCCCACCACCCTCTTCCTGATCATGCCAATATTAGCCGCCCAGTAATAGTTGCTAAAATTTGGCAGCGTCAGCCCGCCCTCTCCCCGACTCCGCTCAAGCATTACCTTCCTTACTCGCGGGGTCTTGCCCGCCCAGACGAAGCCCGTGATCACACTGTTGACCCGCTTAAAAAAGGGCCATGGATTAAAGATGGGGAGACACTGAAAATACAAATAGTAATCTCGGGAGGACCGTCATCTTCACCGTTTGCACCTTCCCAGCCAGAGACAACGGAAGCGCGTCCCATCTCTGAAAATCGTCCTTCATTTGGTCCACTAGCCGGGCCAGATTCAGTTTATGCAGCCGGTCCCATTCCCGCGCCACTTGGATGCTTAGGTAGCTCCAGCTTCCCTTTACTAACCTAAACGGCAGCTCTCCCAGTCGCCTCTTCTGTCCCCTCGCCTGGACCACAAACATCTCACTCTTTCCCACATTAAGCTTATACCCCGACAACCGGCCAAATTCCGCTATAATCCTCATGATTTCTTCCATTCCCTCTATTGGGTCCGAAACGTACAGAAGCAGGTCATCCGCATAGAGCAAAACCCTGTGCGCCAACAGATTTTGGCCAGCAACTTGGCATCTACATTCAACAGGGAGATCGGCCTGTAGGACCCACACAGTTCCGGGTTCTTGTCCCGCTTAAGAATCAGCGAAATCGTGGCCTGTGACATCGTCGGTGGCAACACCCCTCTTTCCCTTGCCTCATTGAACATCCTCAACAACACCGGCCCCAATATCCCAGAGAACATTTTATAAATCTCCACTGGGTACCCGTTCGGCCCCGGGGCTTTACCCGACCGCAATGCCTTCAAGCCCTCCACTATCTCTTCCAACCCGATCGGAGCCCCAGCCCTTCTACCCGCCCCTATCCACCTTTGGGAAATTAGCCCCTCCAAGAAGTGCCTCATCCCCTCCGGCCCCGTAGGGGGTTCCGACCTGTACAGCCTGCTGTAGAAATCCCGAAACGCCTTATTCACCCCTACTGAATCACCAACCAGGTTCCCATCTCCGTCCTTTACTTTCCCTATATCCCTGGCTGCCTCCCTCTTCCTAAGCTGCTGTGCAAGCATTCTGCTGGCCTTCTCTCCATGCTCATAGATCACCCCCCTCGCGTTTTTCAGCTGCTCCACTGCCCTCCCTGTGGTCAGCAAGCTAAACTCCGCCTGTAACCTCCGCCGTTCCCTTAAAAGCCCTGCCTCGAGGGTCTCCCCATACCTCCTATCAATCTGTAGTATCTCTTTTACCAGTCGGTCTGTCTCTGCCCTGTCCACCTTCTCCCTATGGGCCCGGATCGAGATAAGCTCCCCCTGACCACCGCCTTCAGTGCTTCCCACACCACCGCTACTGAAATTTCCCCCGTGTCGTTGACCTGCAGGTAGTTCTGAATACATTTCCTCAGCCGCTCGCACACCCCTTCATCCGCCAAAAGTCCCACATCCACCCTCCAATGCGGGCGCTGGTTACTATCTTTACTAACCTGCAGGTCAACCCAGTGCGGAGCATGGTCTGAGATTGTAAACGCCGAGTACCCCGTGTCCACCACCCCAACCAGCAAGGCTCTGCTCAAAATAAAGCAATCAATCTGGGAGTACACTTTATGCACGTGTGAGTAGAAGGAGAACTCCTTCACCCTCGGCTGCCCAAATCTCCATGGATCCACCCCCCCCCCCACCCCCCCCCCCCACCCACCCACCCCCCATCAGCTCCATGAACCCTCTTAGTTCCTTTGCCATTACTGGCACCCTGCCCATTTTCGAGCTTGACCGGTCAGAGCCAGGGTCCATAACTGTGTTGAAGTCCCCTCCCATGACCAACCTGTGCGAGTCCAGGTCCGGTATCTTCCCCAGCATCCTCTTTATAAACTTCACATCATCCCAATTTGGCGCATACACATTTACTAATATCACCTGCACCCACTCGAGGTTTCCACTGACCATAATGTACCGACCTCCCACGTCCGAGACCATTCTACCCGCCTCTATCCGCTTATTGATCAGGATCGCGACCCCTCTAGTCTTTGAATCTAGTCCCGAGGGAAAGACCTGACTGACCCAGCCTTTCCTCAGTCTAATCTGGTCAGTTACTCGAAGGTGCGTCTCCTGCAACATTATCACATCCGCCTACAATCCCCTAAGATGCGCGAACACATGTGCACTTCTGACCGGCCCATTTAACCCTCGAACATTCCAGGTGATCAACCTAGTTGGGCAGCTCATTGACCCCCCCCCCCTCTCCGATCAGCCATCCCCTTTTTTAGGCCCGCCTCCAGCCCGTGCTGCACGCCTCCACCGGCCTGCCCCCAAGCAGCCCCCGCCCCCAACCTCCTCTCTGTCCCTCAGCCCATGTCCCTCCCTCGTCAGCAGAGCATTCACCCCCCCCCCCCCCCGCCCCCCGAGTAACAACACCCTGTAACCCAACCCCTTTACTAAACTAAACATATGCACACACCCCACTGCGCTTCCGAGAGCCAGTTCGCCTAGCTAGCTTGGTGGCCCTCAGCCAGATAGTCTCCCACCTATTGTTCCCTCCGCACCCTCCCCTCCGCTCAGCCAAACAAACTCCAGCATCAAACAATCCCCACACAATTGCCCAACAGAAAAACACCAAGATCAAAACAAGCACACCTCCATCCCCCAACAGTGCAAATGAAAACCTTAACTCACTCAGCTCTACCGCTGGTTCAAAATCAATGCAAACGGCATCACGGACATCTTCCATGAAACGCAAAACGAGAAACTTTTTACAAAAACAGAGAAACAAACAAAAAAAACAACAACATGAACGTTGCAGCCAAGTTCAAAAGTTCTCAATCCATCACCAGCTCTTTCTTTTTCGCAAAGTCCAACGCGTCCTCAGGCGACTCGAAGTAGAAGTGCTGATCCTCATGCGTGACCCAGAGACGGGCTGTGTATAACAGTCCAAACTTCACCTTTTTCTTAAAAAGGATCGACCTGATCTGGTTAACGCCTGCTCTCCTCCTGGTCACCTCCACACTCAGGTCCTGGTAAACCCACAGGATGCTATTGTCCCACTTACAGCGCCGTGACTGCTTGGCCCACTGTAGAATGCGCTCCTTATCCGAGAACCTGTGGAATCTCACCACCATTGCCCTCGGGGGGTCTCCCATTCGCGGCTTCCTCGCGAGTGCTCTGCGAGCCCTATCCACCTCCAAGAGCCGGGAGAATGCCCCATCCCCCAGCAGCTTCACAAACATGTCTGCGATGTATGCCCCAGCGTCCGTTTCTTCGGACCCCTCCAGGAGCCCGACGATTCTTAGGTTCTGCCGGCGGGATCTATTCTCTATGTCCTCCACCTTCTCCAGGAGCTTCTTCTGCTGGTCCCTCAGCATCTCCACCTCCAGCTCCACCGCAGTCTGATGTTCCTCCTGCTCTGCCAGCGCCTTCTCCACCTTCTGGATCGCCCGATCCTGGGCATCCAATCTATGCTCCAACCGCTCAATCGACACTTTTATTGGGTCCAAGCAGTCCCGTTTCTGTGTAGCAAAGCCTTCCTGAATGACTTGCATCAGCTGCTCCATATAGACTGCTGGGTCGACAAGCCAGACGTCCAAACCTCCACCATGCTGTCTCCTGTTGCAGCTACAGCCCAAGCCTTCTCTATCTTTTTGTTTCTGCCCTTACGAACACTTCTAGTCCTTCTCTCCATGCACCGAAGTGGGAATTCAGTAAATAATTGCCTCTAACATCCGTTTTACAATTCAAGTCCGGTAGAAAAACGGGGGCAAGGTCCAAAAGTCCGACCAGAGTGGGAGCCACCAAATGTGCGACTTACTCCTTCATAGCCGCCACCGGAAGTCCGATTTGCTCAATCTATATGCAGATTAAAGCCACCCATATTTACAAATGTTCCTTTATCGCATGTGTCTCTAGTTCACGGTTGAATGCCATTTCCAATATCACCACTACAGCCTGTAGGTCCCTTTACAATCCTCACTAACGGTTATTGCCCCTTGGTGTTCCTCAGCTCTACCCGTGCAGATTCCACATCATTGAGGCTAATATCCTTCCTCACGATTGCATTCATTTTCTCTTTAACCAGCAATACAACCCCGCTGCCTTGTCCTTTTTATCTGTCCTTCCTAAATACTGAATACCCCTGAATGTTCATTTCCCATCCCTGGTCACCCTGCAGCCATGTCTCTGTAATCCCAACTATATCATACCCGCTTACATCTATTTGCAAGATTAAGTCATCCACTTTATTGCGAATGCTCCGCACATTAAGGCATAAAACCTTAAGGCTTATCTTTTTAACATTACTTGTCCCATTCCCATTATTTTTCACTGTTTGATTCTGGCCCTTGATTCCTCTGCCTATCACTTTTCTTATTCCCCTTTCTGTCTTTTATTCTTGCCTGTGTTTCTACCTCTTCTTACTCCTTGCATCGGTTCCCAAATCCTCTGCCGCTTTAGTTTAAACCCTTCCCAACCACTCTAGTAAATAATCCCCCAAGGACATCAGTTCTGGTCCTGCCCAGGTGTAACCCATCCAGTTTGGACATGTCCTACGTCCCCAAGAACTGGTCCGAATGCCCCAGGAATTTGAAACCCTCCCTCGCACACCATCTCTTCAGCATCATATTCATCTGATATACCCTGTTATTTCTGCTCTGGTAGTAATCCTCAGATCACCACCTTTGAAGTCCTACTTTTCCACTTACTTCCCGACTCCCTATATTATGATATTAAGACCTAATTTTTTTTAACCTATGTCGCTGGTACTGATGTGTACCACAACCACTGGCTATTCACCCTCCCCCTCTAGAATGTCCTGTTGCCACTCCAAAGCATCCTTGACCCTAGCACCAGGGAGGCAACATACCATCCTGGTGTCTTGCTTGCAGCCACAGAAACGCCTATCTATTCCCCTTACAATTGAATCCCCTATAACTATTGCTTTCCCATGGGGAGAGGCAGTGGCATAGTGGTACAGTCACTGGACTAGTAAACCAGAGACACAGGGTAATGCTCTGGGGACCTGGGTTCAAATCCCACCATGGCAGATGGTGAAATTTGAATGCAATAAAAATGAATTAAAAGTCTAACGATGACCATGAATCCTTGTCGATTTTCATATAAACCCACCTGGTTCACTAATGCCCTTTAGGGAAGGAAATCTGCCATCCTTACCTGGTCTGGCCTACATGTGACTCCAGGTCCACCACAATGTGGTTGACTGAACTGCCCCCTCAAGGGCAATTAGAGATGGTCAATAAATGCTGGTCCAGCCGTCGATACCACATCCCATAAACAAATTATTCCTCCCCTACACAGCAGAGCCAACCATGGTGCAGCAAATTTGGCTGCTTTCCCCCAACAGTATCCAAAGTGGTATATCTGTTTTGCAGGAGAATGGTGATTCCTGCAGTGCCTGTTCTGCCTTGTGGTCACCCATTCCCTTCCTACTTGTGGAGTCTGAGCTTGCGGTGTGACCACCTCAATATACATGATATCCATGGTACTCTCCGCCTCGGGAAGGCTCCACACTGCCCCAGCCGCCGCTCCAGCTCCGAAACTCGCACTTCCAGGAACTGCAGCTGCAGACACTGTCTGCCCATATGTTGGCCTCGGGCACTGGAAAAGTTCCCAGCATCCCACATAGAGCAGAAGGAGCACACCATGGCTTTGAGCTCTCCTGCCATGACTCAATCCTTTAAATTAAATCTTTTGGAAGATACTTAAAATCAAATATTATCAATTACTCTTGGGCCCTTCTTCCCTGGTCCTCATTACTACAGAATATAGTCCTTACCAGCCATACACCACAAAATAAACACTTTACAAACCTTTTGTGATAAAAGTAGTAAATATTTACCCGACCGTACTCACCCAATCAGCTGCCTGCACTTGCCCAGCATCACTTTTGAATCCTGACATCACCTCAGTAGCTCCAAACTCCAAGATCTCTATTCTCAGTCTCGCTCTTTCTTACGCTCTTTTACCTCCCTGGTTCCGGAGATGGTTACTGTTGTTGGAGGTCAATCATCTCAGCTCCAGGACATCATTGCAGGTGTTCCTCAGAGTAATGTCCTTGGCCCAACCATCTTTAGCTGCTTCATCAATGACCGTCCTTCTATCATAAGGTCAGAAGTTCATTGATGACTGCACAATGTTCGCGACTCCTCAGATACTGATGCAGTTGATGTCCAAATGCAGCAAAACCTGGACAATATCCAGGCTTGGGCTGACAAGTGGCAAGTTACCCTCATGACACACAAGTGCCAGGCACTTTAAAAAGAAATAATCTAATCCTCGCCCCATGACATTCAATGGCATTGCTATCTCTGAATTCCCCACTATCAACATCCTGGAGATTACCATTGAGCAGAAACTGAACTGGGCAAGCCATACAAATACTGTGCATGCAAGAGGCTAGGAATCCTGCGGCAATTAACTCACCTCCTGACTCCACAAAGCAGGTCTATCCACTACAAGGCACAAGTCAGGAGTGTGATGGAATATTTTCCCCTTGCATTGATGACTGCAGCTTCAACAACACTCAAGAAGCTTGACACCATCCAGGACAAAGAAGCCTGCTCGATTGCCACCCCAGATGCACAATAGCAGCAGTGTGTACCTTCTACCTACAAGATGCACTGCAGGAACTTGCCGCGGTTCCTTAGACAGCACTTTTCAAATCTATGACCATTTCAAAGAACAAAGGCAGCAGATACATGGGAACACCACCAGCTGGAAGCCACTCACCACCCTGACTTGGAAATATATTGCCGTTCTTTCACTGTCACTGGGTCATAATCCTGGAACACACTCGCTTACAGCACTGTGGTTGTACTTACACCACATGGGCTGCAGAGGTTCAAAGAGGCAGCTCACTACCACCTTCTCAAGGACAATCAGGGATAGGAAATACATGCTGTCCTAGCAGCGGCACCCACATCCCACAAATGAATTCTTAAAAAATTTGCTCAGCCATTTCAGAAAGTAGTTAAGACTCAACCACATTGCTGCAGATGTAGAGTCACATGTAGTTCAGACCAGATAAGGATGGCAGATTTTCTTCCCTGAAGGACATTAAAAACCTGAATGGGTTTTTACAACAATGGATGATAGTTTCATTGTCATCATTACTGTGGTAGCTTTGTATTTATCAACATAATTTAAATTCCACCAGTTGCCATGAAGGCAAGATCCCAGACCTCACATCACCCTGCACCTCTTGCCCAAAATCTTACTTGTGGATCCAAAGTTTTTGTACCATCAGCTAATGGAAATAGTTTGCCCTTATCTACCTGATCTAAACCTGTCGTAATTTTGTACACGTCTATCAAATCCTATAGTCTGGTAACCAGAAATGGACATGGTACTCTAGTTATGGCTTAGCCACAGCCTTAAAAAGAGGTTCAGCATAACTTCCCTGCTTTTGTATTCAATGTTTCTATTCATGAAGCCTAAGACCTCATATGCTCTCCTAACGTCTCTCTCATTATGTCCTGCCACCTCCAAAGACCTATGTACATGAACCCTAAGGCCAGGTCAGTCTGTCCCTCCACACTCCCCAGAACTGTGCTATAAAATATGCATTGCCATAATTGGATGGGAAATAGATGTCAGTTTTGTTGGTGATGCCCATGTTCAGGAATTAATATTTAATACTCTTGAATATCACTGAAAAACACATGTCAAAGTTTTTCATCTTACACTCATCAGGACATTCGCAAGTGTATCAAATGTCAAGGGAACAACAATTCTCTGGTTCATTCCCCTTGACCAATCAGAGTCATGGTTTGGATTTAAGGCTTGGCAATCAACTGCCAGTCATCAGTTAACTGTGCATTCTTTACAGCATTGCCTCGACCAATCAGATTCCATTTGTCAACCAATCCTCTTCTCATGAAGTATAAATTGTTGCTTCCCTCACAATTGGCATTCTTGTGAATATCCGGATGCATGAACATGAAAAGCTTTGCGTGTCTTTGTTCAATGACACTCGAGCTCTGTACTGCCAAAAGACTCTTTAATATTCCCAATGGGCTACAAGTTTCTTTCTTCACAAGCGTGAATAGAGCAGTGGAGAAGAGCAGATATTTATATGGTGTGTTTGAAGTATAAAGTGTTCTATGGTGCCTCCCAATGCACGGGATGAATATTAAATAGGGAAGAATACCTCACTTTTATTACAATTAGTGAACAGAGGACAACAAACCCCTTAATGTCCTCTGGTGGGATGATCCACATCAAAACAAAGCTGCTCTACCTCTGACCATTCCGACACTTCCCACTGCGGCCCGCACCCCTTGTTTTTGCAGAGTTTGCGCTCCACAGGTCTGGTCAGCTCGGCCGCTTCACACAATTCATCATAAACGGAGCTGTCGAAACCAGGGGCAATCATTTTCCAGCACCGCACTGTCCTGAATTGATAGCCTTCCCCGCAGGTCCGGGAACACTCACTCCATCTGCTTGTCTCCCACCTGCATAACATTCAGAGAGGGAAAAAAAAGAGTGAGAGCAACACTGGGAAAGAAGAGCATGTGTGAGCTGCGGGTGCAGATCTGCCATGATCAAATTGAATGGCGGCGGAACAAGCTTGAGGGGCTGAATGGCCTTCCTCCTGTTCCTAGAATTTAAGTGCAAGAAACAGCCATTCCGCCCATCAAAATCAATCAGTCCAAGCCCTCAACTCCTGCATCACGGGATTCAACATTATCTGGAGTTTATCCCCACTACTCCAAATATTTATCAGTCTTGATAATTCTCATCCTTTCTTTCAAACCTGTCCATGGCCTTGTCCCTCCCTACCTCTGTAATCTCCTTCAACCTTACAACCCCCCTCTAATTCCTGCTTTTTATGCATTCCAAATTATAATTACTGCCAAGGCCCCAGGCTGTGGAAGTTAATCCCAGCACCTCTCCTCCTGACGACCTCGCTTTCATCCTCTTTGACCAAGCTCTCGATGACCCGAAGTAACATCTCCTTATGTGCCTCAGTGTCACACTTTGCTTTTGACATGCTCCCGTGAAGCCTCTTGGGACGTTTCATTATATTACGCCTGCTAAGGGCAGCACTGTAGCACAGTGGTTAACACTGTTGCTTCACAGCAGCAGGATCCCGGGTTCGATTCCCGCTTGGGTCACTATCTGTGTGCACGTTGTCTGCGTGGGTTTCCTCCGGGTGCTCCGGTTTCCTCCCACAAGTCCCCAAAGTTGTGCTGTTAGGTAATTTGGACATTCTGCGTTCTCCCTCTGTGTACCTGAACAGGCACCGGAATGTGGTGACTAGGGGATTCACAGTAACTTCATTGCAGTATTAATGTAAGCCTACTTGTGACAATAATAAAGATTGTTATTATTATTTAAGTTATTGTGTAGTAGTTATCGTTCAGCAAATTTGTTCTTCCTAATATCAGTTTTAAATTTGCTGCAGTAATTTCCATTTATTTTGTTTACTATTCCCTTGACTTAATTCGGTCTGGTTTCTTCGATCTCGTCTTACAGCACATTCAATTCCCACGAGGAATCAGTTGTCTTGTTCTCCTGCGCATCTTCGTGATCTCTGGGAATTTGGGGGGGGCGGATGGGGAGAGCAGTAAGGAACCACCTTAGCCCAACCTGCCAAGCGGAAACTGGGTGGGTGGACGGTTAGATGGCAACACAGCTTTCCTGGCAGGTGAAGACAGTGGGACTAGAATCCCAACTCGGATGAGAACATTTGAAGTAAGTTTCCTTGCAAAATCTTTGGTGAAGGTTGGCAGGCTCCTGCTGCCCGAGCTATTGCTCTGATGGCCAGCCAGTTGCGATATCTAGCCCATAGTCCCGGAACAAACCTCCACGAATAAACGCGAGCCTGGATTGCGATAAGGTCCCATGAGCTAACAGCTTGCCCCTCTGTAACCCGAATGCAACCCTGTACAACGGCTCCCATTCTCCTTGTGGAAAATAATGTTCCATCTTATCCCTAATCTCACCACAGGTTCAACAATTTGAAACGCAGTCACAGTGCAATTAATTATACAGCCCCATAGGCTTCCGTGCAGAGGAGACAGGAGGTGCTCCCTTTTGCCTTAAACACAATGGTTTTTGTAAGCTGTAAGTGTTTAAAACTAGGAAACTATAACTGATACCTAATCAAATTAATAATTTAAATTAATAATATAAATTAATGAGCATGAAAAAACTAAAAATAAACCAAGTGAATTAAATACATAAACCTATAGTTAATTAAATATATAAAATAAGATGGCAGTGGAGGAGGTGGGCTGCATCTGAAACGTCAGAATTGGTGGGGAGCAGTGTGATCCCAAGCAGTAAGAATCTGCAACTCGAGAAACTTAAGTTTGTAGTTATTGAGCCAGAGACCGAGGTGCAGGACAGCACTGTGAGTGTTCCTACACGGACTGCAGTGCTTCAAGAAGGCAGCTCACCACCACCTTCTCAAGGGAAATTAGGGATGGGCAATGAATGTTAGCCAAGCCAACGGTGAACCAGGGAGGGAGAGCACTCTCTGGACATTTTGATCCAGGAGGAAGTCATATCCTTTTTTTTTTAGAAATTTAGAGTACCCAATTCATGTTTTCCAATTAAGGGGCAATTTAGCGTGGCTAATCCACCTACCCTGCACATCTTTGGGTTGTGGGGGTGAAAGCAAGCAAACACGAGGAGAATGTGCATACTCCACATGGACAGTAACCCAGAGCCGGGATCGTGGGGCAGCAAGGTAGCATAGGGGTTAGCACAATTGCTTCACAGCTCCAGGGTCCCAGGTTCGATTCCCGGCATGAGTCACTGTCTGTGTGGAGTCTGCACGTTCTCCCCGTGTGTGTGTGGGTATCCTCCGGGTGCTCCGGTTTCCTCCCACAGTCCAAAGACGTGCAGGTTAGGTCAATTGGCGATGCTAAATTGCCCATAAGTGTCCAAAAGAGATGAGGTAGGGTTACGAGGATAGGGTGGAGGTGTATGGATAGTGTGGAGGTGTGGGCATAGGTATGGTGCTCTTTCTAAGGGCCAGTGCAGACTTGATGGGCCAAATGGCCTTCTTCTGCACTGTAAATTCTTTTTTAAAAATTCTATGAACCTGGGACCTCGGCACCATGAGGCAGCAGAGCTAACCCACTGTGCCACCGTGCTGCCCCAAGTCATCTCCTTTAGAGATGGGAATAGTTTAGATCTGGCTCGTGGTCAGGGACAGGATGGAATTCAGGCAGGGAAAGGAACCACAGATGCCTTGAGAATTTATAAAATGTCCTTGCCATACTGGGAAGGAAAGTCAAACATGGAGACTCCGTAGAGAATCTACGGTGTTTCATTTCTTCATTACAAGATGCTGAAGGAGTGGGAGCGATTTCAGGAAGAAGCCAAGAAAGAGGACCACAGAAAGATTGGACGGGTCTAGGAAACGCTGTGTGTTTTGGAGGTTTAGAGTTAACAGCAGCATGCAAATCTGTACAGCAATCTGTCCATAATTAGAGTCACAAGTACAGGGAAAAGAGGAGGCAAGTCCACATGGACAATGCAATTTTTAAAAAAATAATCGTTATTGTCACAAGTAGGCTTACATTAACACTGCAATGAAGTTACTGTGAAAAGCTCCTAGTACACGGGGGGGGAGAATTCAGAATGCCCAATTCACCTAACAGCACATCTTTCGGGACTTGTCGGAGGAAACTGGAGACCCGGAGGAAACCCACGCAGACACAGGGAGAACGTGCAGACTCCACACAGACAGTGACCCAAGCCGGAATCGAATCTGTGACCCTGGAGCTGTGAAGCAACAGTGCTAACCACAGTGCTACCTTGCTGTGAGAAAAGAGAAGGTAATTTTGTCCACTGCAGGCTAACAGACTTGGTTTCTGGCTGTTTTGATATCTTTCCTTTAAATCCAAAGGCCTGTCTCTTTCCAAAGTAAATACAGAAAATGTTGGAAATATATAATAAATGAAGTGAAGAGACAAATAGTTAATGTTTCAGGTTCGGTCTTTCATCAAAACTGAAAGTAGTTAGAAATATAGCAGGCGGGATACTCTCAGCCAAGGCCGGGCCGGAGAATCGCTGGGACGGGCGCGAATCGCGCCACACTGCCCCGGTTCCAGTCTGCCGATTCCCCAGAGAATCGCCGCCATTGGCGCCGGCGCGGCGCCGGTCGAGCGCCCCACCCCGGCGATTCTCGGCCCGGGATGGGCCGAGCGGCCACGCCAAGCAAAAAAACCCGAGTCCCGCCGGCACCATGCACATCTGCTCTTACCCAGCAGGACCCGGCGTGGAAGCATCCAGGGGCGGCCTGGTTGTGGGGGGGGGGGGGGTTCGGTGGATTGGCCATGCAAAATTGCCCCTTAGTGTCCAAAAGGTTAGGTGGAGTTACAGGGATAGAGCAGGGGAATGGGCTTAGGCAGGATGCTCTTCCAATCGGTGCAGACCCGCTGGGCCGATGCTATGATTCTATTGCCCAATTTGCGTTTGATCTCCCTAATGTGGAGGAGATTGCATTGTGCGTAGCAAGTATACAATTGACAGAAATACAAGTAAATTGCAGTCTGAACTGCAAGGAGTGTTTGGGCCTCAGATGGTGAGAAGTGAGAAGGTAAAATGGCAGGTGTCTAATCTCTTGCACTTGATGAAAAGCTACCATGGGAAGGGGAGGAGTGTTGGGAATAATTGAAGATGTCTCTTTCTGTCTTTGCCTTTATCACACGTTTTTCCTCATTTACCTTCTACCTCCAACCACCCCAGCTGATTCAACAGCCTTTTCATAAGATCATAAGAAATAGGAGCAGGCCTTTCGGCCCATCAACCTGCTCTGCCATTCAGTAAGATCATGGTTGGTCTAATTGTAGCCTTTCTCCACTTTCGTGCCTGTCTTCCATAACTCTCGACTCCCCAGTGGATCAAAGAGTAATGAACCTCTGAGAGAACAAATTCCGTCTCATTTTCATCTTCAATGGCAGACCCCTTATTTTTAAACTATGCTCTCTAGTTGTAGATACTTTAACAAGCATAAACACCCACTCAACGACGACCCTGTCAAGCATCCTCAGAATCTCATATATTTCGATAAGATTACCTCACCCTGTGAACACCAATGGGCCCAATCTGCTCAAACTTTCTTCATCAGACAAGCCCTTGATCCTAGGAATCAGCTGCATGAACCTTCTCTGAACTGCTTCCAATGTAATTAAGTAAGGAGACCAAAACCGTACACAGTATTCCAGGTGTGTTCTAACCAATGTTTTGTACAGTTGTAGCAAGACTTTGAAACACTATGGGCGGGGTTCTCCCCACAGGCGGCTAAGTGCCGATGCCGGAGTAAAAACGGGAGTGTTTTACTCCGGCGTCAGCGCCCGTTCCGGGATCCCATTCTGCGGCCCACAGGGGGCTAGCACGGCGCTGGAGAGGCCTCCGCCACCCCTGCTGCCGATCCCGGCCTGAACCTAGCGCTGCGGGGTCCGCGCACGCGCCAACTAGCGCATGCGCAGTGGCCTTCTTCCCCGCGGCGGCCCAGACGCCAAATGGCGCAGGGATACAGGAGTCACCGCGGAGGAAAGGAGGCCGGGTGATAGAGAGGCCAGCCCACCGATTGGTGGGCCCCGATCGCGGACCAGGCCACTACGAAGGCCCTCCGCCCCCCCCCCCCAGAGGCCGCACCCAGACCCTTCAACGCCGAGGTCCCGCCGGCTCAGAGCAGGTTAGAACGGCGCCGGCGGGACTCGGCTTTTTGTTGACGGCCACTCGGCTCATCCGGCCCGGAGAATCGGCACGCCGGCCCGTGCTGGAGAGTCGGCGCATACGCCGACGACGATTCTCCGCATTGCAGAGAATTGCGTACTGACGTCGGGGCGGCGTGGCGCGATTCGCGCAGCGCCATGCCGATTCTCCGACCCGGCGGGTGGTGGGAGAATTCCGCCCCAGAATAACCCCCTTGCAAAAAAGGCCAACATGTGCATTCCTTTTTTTAAAAATAAATTTAGAATACCCAATTATATTTTTACAATTAAGGGGCAATTTAGTGTGGCCAATCCACCTACCCTGCATATCTTTGGGTTGTGGGGGTGAGACCCATGCAGACACGGGGAGAATGTGCAAACTCCACAAGCAGTTTAGGCAGCATTACAAGCTGAGTGCCATATCATTGCTGGTCCCCATATGCGGTAGTTGTTTGTGTTGTTGGGTTTGGATGCAACGTTTAAGTGGTGGGAAGGAAATGGCTTGGAGTGATTTAGGGATCTGGGGCGAAATTCTCCAGAAACGGCGCGATGTCCGCCGACTGGCGCCCAAAACGGCGCCAATCAGACGGGTATCGCGCCGCCCCAAAGGTGCGGAATGCTCCGCAACTTTGGGGGCCGAGCCCCAACATTGAGGGGCTAGGCCGACGCCGGAGGAATTTCCGCCCCGCCAGCTGGCGGAAACGGCCTTTGTTGCCCCGCCAGCTGGCGCGGAAATGACATCTCCGGGCGGCGCATGCGCGGGAGCGTCAGCGGCCGCTGACAGTTTCCCGCGCATGCGCAGTGGAGGGAGTCTCTTCCACCTCCGCCATGGTGGAGACCGTGGCGGAGGCGGAAGGGAAAGAGTGCCCCCATGGCACAGGCCCGCCCGCGGATCGGTGGGCCCCGAACGCGGGCCAGGCCACCGTGGGGGCACCCCCCGGGGTCAGATCGCCCCGCGCCCCCCCCCCAGGACCCCGGAGCCCGCCCACGCTGCCTTGTCCCGCCGGTAAGTTAGGTGATTTAATTTACGCCGGCGGGACAGGCAATTTATCGGCGGGACTTCGGCCCATCCGGGCCGGACAATCGAGCGGGGGGGCCCGCCAACCGGCGCGGCGCGATTCCCGCCCCCGCCGAATATCCGGTGCCGGAGACTTCGGCAACCGGTGGGGGCGGGATTCACGCCAGCCCCCGGCGATTCTCCGACCCGGCGGGGGGTCGGAGAATGTCGCCCCTGGTCATGGAGAGGCGGTTTGCCAGTTAGGAGGAGTTCTTGGCGAAATTACAAATGTCAGGGGCATTTGTTTTGATATTATCAGTTACGTGATTTTATCCATAAGGCTTGTTCTACATTTCCCTTCGCGCCATAATGCTCCATGCTGGGGAGAATTCTATTATTGGCATGGTGTGGTGGGGGGGCTGATGGACGGGGGGGGGGGAGCATTTCAAACATTCATATTCAGATCATGTCAATGGAAGCTGCTCTGCTGGAGCGGCTGAGGGCGAAGTGGGAGGGGGAGCTGGGACCCATTCTGGATGAGGATGTGTGGAATGAGGCCCATTGTCGGGAGAATTCCGCCTCCTCCTCTGCGCAGCCAAGCGTGATTCAGCTTAAAATGGTACATACGGCTCACCTAACTGAGGCTAGGACGAATGGGTTCTTTGTTGAAGTGGAGGAGGTGTGAGTGGTGCTCTCATGGGCCTGCTATTCGCACCCTTATGTTCCGGCCGTGCCCACAGAGTTCTGTTGGAATGGAGATCGTCCGCTCCGCCTAGTGCATCAACCTGTTTGGGTGACCTCATGGAATTTCTATATTTGGAAAAGGTCAAGTACACCGTTAAGGGATCAGTGGAGAGCTTCCATCTGAGGTGGCAGCCATTCATCTCACACTGTAAAGAATTAGTCAACATCAGCTGTTGGGGGGGGAGAGGGGCAGTTAGTATTACTGATGGGGATAGATTATTTTTAATTGGCTGTTGGAAGTCATATGGTGAGTTGTGGGTCTCTTTTGTTTTTTTTCTATATATTATAATGACACTGTACTATGTATGAGCTGCTTGTTGGGCTGTTTGATGTTAATGTGTTTATTATCAAAGAAAAATGTTTTAATAAAAATATTTTTCTAAAAAAAATGAATTAACTATAAACTAAGACCTTATAAAATGCAGGAACTTCCATGATTTCAGCAGTGATAATCCTGGGATAAACATTCGCAAGACAGGACCTGAGTTTGGAAACTCAGAGTAGTGCACACCCTCCAGAGCCTGGCCAGTTCTCTATCAGGTAGTATTTTGAATTCAAGTTGAGAGTCTTGAAACTTATGTAACTGTTCAGATAAGCACACAACCAAAGTGAGTTAAAGAAAGCTGTATTAAAATCAAGCTTGTATTGAGTACATGATTTATCTATTTCATCAGTTGACACCAGTAGAGGGCAGCAACAATTTCCCTTACACAAAATCATGTTGACTCTTCATTGTAATGGTTTTCGAAATGCCCTGCTACTACCTCTATTGATGGATTGGAGCATTTTCCTAATGACAGACATGAGACTAACTGGCCTATAGTTTTATGCTTTCAGTCTCCCATTGACTGGGTCGCCTTGTCTCATGATTGAAGTTTATCTTATGTCTTTTCTTCTTGATGGTGATGCACCTTTAGTGCCTTACACATTTTTATTTGATACATTGTTCCCAGCTTGGCTGTGCCATATTAGGTAATACCCTGTTTTTGTCCACCTGACTGGCCAATAATTACCTAACTGCCCTGTCATGATGGTACCTTGAGCCTGTGCATTCAGGGGGGCTGCAGACTTGTTTGTGCTTCCTTGCTGTTTATTCATCATCAATGGCCACTTAATGAGATTATCCGCTTGTCGCATTTCACAGCCATTTGACTAGACATGTTTACAGTTGTTACTGATTAAAGGTCTGCAGCCCCCCTGAATGCACAGGCTCAAGGTATCTGCATTCTAACAACTATTAAACAAAAAGATCACGGTGGCACTGCTGCCTTACAGCGCCAGGGACTCAGGATTGATTTGGAGTTTGTATTTTCTCCCTGTGCCCGTGTGGGTTTCCTCCGGGTACTCGGTTTCCTCCCACAGTCCAATAATGTGCAGGTTAGCTTTATTGGCCATGCTAAAATTGCCCCTTAGTATCCAAAGATGTACAGGTTAGGTGGGGTTACGGCGATAGGGCGGGGGAGCGGGCTTGCGTAGAGTGCACTTTCAGAGGGTCAGTGCAGACTTAATGGGCCAAATGGCCTCCTTCTGCACTGAAGGAATTCTATGGTGCTATGTGGTGGCAGAGGAGCCTCAGCCTTTGCTGTCGACTGACATGTATTTGTGAATAGTGTGGATGAAGGGTGAATGGATGCTGTTCTCTTCAGTCATCACCCAGAGTCCCGAAGGCCATGTTGACTTCCTGGTGTCATCATTAAGGACATCACCTCGTGCTGGCAAAAAACCAGGAGAAGGAGGATCCAGTTGCTTCCACATAGCAAGCAATGGCTTGGTAGAACTCGGATTGAGGAGTTGCTGAGGAGGCTTTAGACGCATAGGTACAAATTAAAGAGCAGAACTTCAAAGGTAACAATTTGTGGATAACTACCTGCACCATGCAAAAATTGGCATTGGCACAAACAGATTAGAGGTTTGAAGAGGCTGAAAGATTGAAGACAAGCAGGTGTTTGCATTTATGCAGCACTAGCACCAGTACTGGGGGAAAGGGAGATGCTACATTGGGACAATCTCCACATACACCACTCTGAGGCCAATGCACTGGTAATTAACTGGGATAGTCGATAGGGCTTTAAACAATAAGGGAGGAGAAGGATCAGGGAAGGAAAAACTCTTAAACCTCAAGAGAAAATTCGAGACTGTCAACCAGATTGCATCAGGAAGGAACAGAGTTTAACAATGACAAAACTTCTCAAGGCAATTAGGGGTGGGAAATAAATGGCTGCCTTGCCAGCAATGCTCACAACTCATAAACGAATGACAAAAAGAACATTCAGAAAAAATTGCAATAAGTTAATATTAGAGGTGCCTTATCGAAATGCACAAAGAGTTTGTAATAATTGAATGAACGGCACAAATAGGTAAAGTTTGATCTCATGCAGGAATTCCCAAACTGAGAGTCGTGGCTCGAAATGATGTCACAGGGGGCACATTTGGGGATGTGAGCTTCTTCAAGCCGCAATAAAGGCCGCAGCAGAGATCATGGGCTGGATTCTCCGATTCTGGGGCTGTGCCCCATACTAGCGTGGAAATGGTGGCGTTTTGCGCTAGAACAAATGGCGTAAAAGGGCCAACGATACCCCTTTTGGCTGGGGGCTAACAGGAAACCAGCGCAGAGCGCCTGGTACGGCCCGGAGAATTGGCGAGTCCATGGTCACGCATGCACACGGACTTGGCCCGCAAAATAGTCCCCCCTTCGGCCGGCTCGCGCGCCCCGAATCAACCACCCCCCCCCCACCCACAGTGCCCCCAGCCCTTGATGAAGTCCCCCCCCTGCCTGCGGATCGGCCCTTCCCTGACTGCGGCGGCACTGGACTGAATCCACAGCCGCCATGCCGAGTTTCCGACAGCTGAGACCACACACGACTGATGCCGTCGGGAACTCGGCCGGTTGGGGGCGGTGCATCGGGGGGTGGGCCTCAGGCAATGTCCTGAGGCCGTTGATACGTGGTGTGAGTAGGCCGCTTTGGAGGGGGCGGAGCATCGTGAAAGCGGCGCCGCCCCCGATTTGGTCAGAAAATCGTACGCGATTTCAGCGTCGGCAACCAGAGAATCCAACCCCATATGTCCCAGTCTGGAGGCTCAGATGGGACAACCCAGGACCCACTGGGTCAATTCCACCAACAGTATAGGGGTGGACAGTGAGACAAAGTGCTCTTTATCTTCAGAAAACACTTCCAGTAGTGGGTTCAAGGGGGCTCGGGATATTTGTGCACTGACCTGGCGCAGTTAGAAGCCTACAAGTAAAACCCAGCCACTGACTGTGGAGGTCAGGCATCTGAGCTGGGAAGACGAGTGGTGGCTTCAAACTTTACTGTGTTTCTGCTGCTGTTTGTCATTTCTGGTGTACAGGTTCCTTACTCCAGGCTGACATCTATGCTTCACAGGTATTGGTAGCTAGGCCAAACAGGGGGTTGGGTGGAGAGGAGCTGGTGAGTGTGGGGGTAGGGAGGGGGTTTGAAAAGATGGGCTTTTCACTGTGTGGGGGGAAGGGGGCTTGAGAAGAAGGGCTGCTGAGTGAGAGAGGGGGTGGCGGAAGAGGGGATGGTGTGTGTGGGAATTTGTGGGCGGTTGGAAAGAAGGACTTGTGTTTGTGGTGGAGAAATAATAATGGTTATTAGTGTGATACGTAGGCTTACATTAACACTATGAAAATCCCCTCGTCACCACACTCCGGCACCTGTTTGGGTACACTGAGGGAGAATTCACCTAACAAGCATTTCTTTCAGGACTTGTGGGAGGAAACCAGAGCAAACCCTCGCAGACACGGGAAGAAATGCAGACTCCGCACAGACAATGACCTAAGCTGGGAATCAAACCCGGGCCCCTGGATTTGTGAGGCAACTGTGCTAACCACTGTGCTACCGTGCCACCCTGGGAAAAGGTGGCTCATCACAATCGGCCTGACGGGCTTGTCTCCTGTCACTCGAGATTATGGAGAGCTTGGCTAAAATCTACAACAAATTGCTTTAAGACTTCTGGTGATGGGGATGTGCTGAGCCTTAACAAGTGTACACTGTATAAAATGTACAAACTTTGATAAAAACACTTATTTTCATATTTATATGATGCATTATTATATACTGATCTACAATACACAACTTTAATTGTTATATGCTGATATATTTCCCACCCCTCCTCCCACGTCTGATCTCTTCTCCAACATATATATAAACAGCTTTATTGCCGATTTGTTTCTGTTGGGGTCATGTTAATTTTCATATGTTAAAATGCAATCATATTACAAACTAGTTTGGGAGGCATTGATTTAGTAGTGAGCAGCAATATGACTGTAGATAAACAATGGCAAATATTTAAAAATTAATCCATAATTCTCAAGAAATTAGTATTCCTTTGAGGAAAGCTCCACTGGTGAAATGGTCCAGTCATGAGTAAGCAAAGTTAACAGCAGGACCAGATGAAAAGAGAAGGCTTAAAATGTTGTCAAAAAGATTAATAAGCCCAAGGATTGAAGGGAGGCATATAAAAATCAGCAAATGATCACCAGGAAATTGATAAAGAGAGAGAAAATTGAAAATGAGTGTAAACTAGCCCAAAATATAATAATGTCGACAAGTATGTAATAAGAAAGGGATTAGTAAAATATGAATGTGCGTTCCTTGTGGGTCAGAGCCAGGAGAAATTGTAATTAAGAATAAGGAAATGGTTCTGAGGTTAAACAGTATTGTGTGCCTGTCATCACACTTAAAGACATAAGGTAGATAGTCGACATCTTTTCCCAAAGGTCGAGGAGTCTAGAACTAGGTTTAGGGTGAGAGGCGAGAGATACAAAAGAGACCAGAGGGGAAATTTCTTCACACAGAGAGTGGTGAGCATCTGGAACAGGGTGCCAGAGGCAGTGGTAGAGGCAGGTACAATTTTGTCCATTAAAAAGCAGTTAGACAATTACATGGGCAAGGTGGGTATAGAGGGAAATGGGCCAAATGCAGACAAGTGAGGCCAGATTTGTGATAGAAACTGGGCGGCATGGACAAGCTGGGACGATGGGCCTGTTTCCATGCTGTAAACATCTATGACTCTATGATTCTAAGGAAAATCCCAGATCTTGTGGTGAAGTCAAGAGTCTAATGAGAACGAAGAGCTTAAAGTAATTAATATTGGTCCGGAAAAGTATTAGAAAAATTAGTGAGGCTAAAAGCCAACATATTCACTGGGACCTGATGGTTTACACCCTACAGTTTTGAAAGATGTGTTTGCACAATGGTGGATGCATTGGTCTTGATCTTCCGGAATTACTGAGATTCCATAATCATGGATTGAATGTAACAAATGCAACATCGCTGTTCAAAATAAGGTAAGAGACAACAGGAAACTATAAACTAGTTAGCCTGGTATAGGTAGTAGGGAAAATACTAGAATTGATTATTAAGGATGTGGTAACATGGCACTTAAAATTACAGTATGATTAGGCAAAGTCATCTTAATTTTATGATAGGGGAATTAATTGTGTTTGACAAATCTATTACCCATTTTTGAGAGTACAAAGAGCAGCCGAGATGAGGGGGACCTAATGTAGTATATTTAGATTTTCAGAAGATGTTCAATAAGGTGCCACACAAGAGTTTGTTCGGAAATGTGGGGCTCATAGGATTGGGAAGTATCGTGTATTGGCATGGATTGAAAGCTGGTTAATGGATAATAAACAGAGTAGCAATACGAGGATCATTTTTGGGACCCCAGGGTGTAAGCAGTGGGATTCTGCAAGGATCAGTGTTTGAGCCTCAACCATTTACAATTTATGTGAGTGACTAAGATAAGGGGAGTTGAATAATATATCTAAATTTGCTGATGATAGAGGCGAAGTGGCAAAGTAAGCTGTGAAGAGGACACAAAGAGGCTGAAAAGGGACACAGGCAGGTTAAGTGATTGGGCAAGAAGGTGGCAGAGGGAGTGCAATGTGGGCAAGTACTAAATTATCCACTTTGGTAAAGAGAATGGAAAATAACTTTTTTTGTAAAGTGAGGCACTGGTAAATGTTGGTATTCAGGGATTTCTGGGGTCCTTGTACATGAATCACAGAAAGCTAACATGCAGTTCTATGAAGCAATTGGGAAGGGAAATATTATGTTCACCTTTATTCTCCAGGGTTTAGAGTGTAAAAGTAAGGACATTTTGCTGGAATTATATCGGGAAATGGTGTGCAGTTTTGTCTCAAGTCGGGATGTACTTGCCTTAGAGGAGATTCACCAAGATTCCCTAGATTCATTTCTGGAATTAAAGGGACAGCCCAGGAGGAGCGACTGAGTGGAATGGGTTGATATTTTCTGGGTTCTGACGAAAGATCATTGACCGGAGGCATTGGGTGGGATTCCGGTCCGTCAGCTGCCTGTTTCCCGGCCACACGCTATTCGCTGGCAGCGGGATTCTATCTTCCGCCAACTGCCAATGGGATTTTCCATTGTAACCCTCCCACGTTGCCGTGAAACCTGCTGGCGGGGGGGTGCTGTCGGCGAGAAGATTGAATCGCAATGACTGGAGAATTCCAGCCCTGAACTCAACTTCTTCCTCCACTGATGCTGCCTAACCGCAGTGTATTTCCAAGAGTTTCTGTTTTGATTTCACATCTCCTGCATCCATAGCACTTTAATACCTTCTCTGGAATTTCGAAGAACGAGAGGCGATATTACTGAAACTTGTAAAATTCTTAGTGACTCAACAGATTAGATGCTGAGAGGCTTTTCCCCCCAGATGGAGAGTCCAGACCTCGAGGTCACAGTCTCAGGATAAGGGGCGTCATTCTCCGACCCCCCGCCGGGTCGGAGAATGGCCGTAGGCCGCCGTGAATCCCGCCCCCGCCGAAGTCTCCGGTACCGGAGATTGGGCGGGGGCGGGAATCGGGCCGCGCCGGTTGGCGGGACCCCCCGCTGGATTCTCCGGCCCGGATGGGCAGAAGTCCCGCCCAGAAATTGCCTGTCCCGCCGGTGTAAATCAAACCTGGTATTTACCGGCGGGACCAGGCGGCGTGGGCGGGCTCCGGGGTCCTGGGGGGGGCGCGGGGCGATCTGACCTCGGGGGGGTGCCCCCACGATGGCCTGGCCCGCGATCGGGGCCCATCGATCCGCGGGCGGGCCTGTGCCGTGGGGGCACTCTTTCCCTTACGCCTCCGCTACGGCCTCCACCATGGCGGAGGCGGAAGAGACTCGCCCCACTGCGCATGCGCGGGAAAGTGACAGCGGCCTCTGACGCTCCCGCGCAAGCGCCGGGAAACTGTCAGCGGCCACTGACGCTCCCGCGCATGCGCCGCATTTCCGCGCCAGCTGGCGGGGCAACAAACGCCATTTCCGCCAGCTGGCGGGGCGGAAATCCCTCCGGCGTCGGCCTAGCCCCTCAATGTTGGGGCTAGGCCGCCAAAGATGCGGAGCATTCCGCACCTTTGGTCCGGCGCGATGCCCGTCTGATTGGCGCCCTGTTTGGCGCCAGTCGGCGGACATCGCGCCGTTGGGGGAGAATTTCGCCCCAGATGTCAGCCATTCAGGACGGAGGTGAGAATTGTTTTCACTCAGAAGGTGACCAAATTGTGGAGGTCTCTATCTCAAAGACGGTGGATGCTCAGTGAATGAATTCATTTTGGACTGAGATTTTGGCCACTGAGGAAATTAAGGAAAATGGGAATAAAACGGTACGGTGAAGTTAACGTCTTGGGCGAAATTCTCCCGAAATGGCGCGATGTCCGCCGACTGGCGCCCAAAACAGCGCCAATCAGACGGGCATCGCGCCACCCCAAAGGTCCGGAATGCTCCGCATCTTTGGGGGCCGAGCCCCAACATTGAGGGGCTAGGCCGGCGCCGGAGGAATTTCTGCCCCGCCAGCTGGCGGAAACGGCCTTTGTTGCCCCGCCAGCTGGCGCAGAAATGACATCCCCGGGCGGCGCATGCGCGGGAGCATCAGCGGCCGCTGACAGTTTCCCACGCATGCGCAGTGGAGGGAGTCTCTTCCGCCTCCGCCATGGTGGAGACCGTGGCGGAGGCGGAAGGGAAAGAGTGCCCCCACGGCACAGGCCCGCCCGCGGGTCGGTGGGCCCCGGTCGCGGGCCAGGCCACCATGGGGGCACCCCCGGGTTCAGATCGCCCCGCACCCTCGCCTTGTTCCGCTGTTCAAAAGATGGTTTAATCCACACCGGCGGGACAGGCAATTTATCGGCAGGACTTCGGCCCATCCGGGCCGGACAATCGAGCGGGGGGGGGCCCGCCAACCGGCGCGGCCCGATTCCCGCCCCCGCCGAATATCCGGTGCCGGAGACTTCGGCAACCGGCGGGGGCGGGATTCACGGCAGCCCCCGGCGATTCTCCAACCCGGCGGGGGGTCGGAGAATGACGCCCATGATTCTTGTTGGGCAAGGGAATCAAAGGTTTACGGGGGTAGCTGGGAACGTAGAACTCGAACCACAAACTGATCCATCATGATCTTCCTAAATGGCAGAGCAGGCTCAAAGGTCCGAATGGCCTACTTCAGCTCCTGTTTCATATATATCGTATTGAATGGCAGAGCAGGCTTGATGAGCCATGGACCAACTCCTGCTCTTATTTTTTAAATTCATGCGGAAACAGGCGGAGGTTTCAGACCAATAGACTGAGCAGGGGGTCTATGCCTTTAAAGACAATATCTACACCATACTTGAAAAGTCATCCAGCTCACTTACCTGGGAGGGCATTCCCTTCCTGTACAAAATTCATGCGTTGGCTCGGGCCTGGTAACTGCATCACAGTGTGACTCATCCACCTCCACTCCATCGTACCTGACACACATAGCATAAGAAGTGGTAATGCCTGTAGGGAGGGAGAGGATTACAGTTCACTAGATATTGTTTCATCAGACTTGTACCAATTATATTAAGAACTTGTTTCTGATGAGAGCCATGGCTCAGCGGGGAGCCCTCTTGCCTCAAAGTCAAATGTTACGGGCTCAAGTCCCACTCCAGATATTTGTGCAGCAAATCCAGGCTGGCACCCAGTGCAGTACGAAAGGGGTGCTGCACTGTCTGGGATGCCACCTTGAGAAATAAAACTGAGGAGGATATTAAATCCTATGGCACTTTTTCAAAGAAGAGGAGCACTTGCTGGTGTCCTGGCTCATATTTATCTCTTAACCAACATTGCTTAAAACAGATTATCTAGTTAGTGAAAAGTACAGTTATTCTGGGCTCTGGTTGGTGTTATAATTAATTGGCCTTGGCTCTGGTTCTTGGAAGGTACGATTAGGCTGAGCTCTAGTTTGTAGGAAACACAGTTAGATGAGCATTTAGCACAATGCTGTTTGTGGGAGATTGCTGTGCACAAAGCAGTTGCCACAATTCCCACATTACAAGAGTGACTACACTGAAAAGTACTTATTTGGCTGGAAGTGCTTGAGACACCTGGCTCCCCCCACCCACCCCGCCCTATGCCCATAACCCCGCAGCTACACCTACACATCCCTGGAAACTAAGGCACAACTTAGCATAGCCAATCCACCTAACCTGTACATCTTTGGACTGTGGGAGGAAACTGGAGCACCCGGAGGAAACCCACGCAGACACGGGGAGAAAGTGCAAACTCCACACAGAGAGTCACCAAGGCCGGAATTGAACCCGGGTCCCTGGCGCTGTGAGGCATCAGTTCTAACCATTCTGCCACCATGCCGTGCAAGTAACCTGCCCGAATTAATGGAGGTGGTCAAGACATTTCCAGGGTTTCTGTCCAATGGTGACTTCCTTTTCCACACGTACACATAAAACCCATGGAATTCTCATTCAAGTAGCCAGGCACATCTGGTCTGATAGTCAAGATGATTGAGATTCCAATTGTGCCAGTTTCTTGACGATCCTTCATCAAAAACCTTAGGGCCAGATTTTCCCCACCTAACTCTGAGCAGACCTGCATCAGTCGGGCCCCCAAGCTGGAGAAACGTGTAGCCCTAATTTTAAACTTATCTGCCCATTCCCGATGGACCCGATTTTAGCCAGGATGGGAAGCGAGGAGTGTCACAGTCCAACACTCAAAGAACAAAGAACAAAGAAATGTACAGCACAGGAACAGGCCCTTCGGCCCTCCAAGCCCGTGCCGACCATGCTGCCCGACTAAACTACAATCTTCTACACTTCCTGGGTCCGTATCCCTCTATTCCCATCCTATTCATGTATTTGTCAAGATGCCCCTTAAATGTCACTATCGTCCCTGCTTCCACCACCTCCTCCGGTAGCGAGTTCCAGGCACCCACTACCCTCTGTGTAAAAAACGTGCCTCGTACATCTACTCTAAACCTTGCCCCTCTCACCTTAAACCTATGCCCCCTAGTAATTGACCCCTCTACCCCAGGGAAAAGCCTCTGACTATCCACTCTGTCTATGCCCCTCATAATTTTGTAGACCTCTATCAGGTCGCCCCTCAACCTCCTTCGTTCCAGTGAGAACAAACCGAGTTTATTCAACCGCTCCTCATAGCTAATGCCCTCCATACCAGGCAACATTCTGGTAAATCTCTTCTGCACCCTCTCTAAAGTCTCCGCATCCTTCTGATAGTGTGGCGACCAGAATTGAACACTATACTCCAAGTGTGGCCTAACTAAGGTTCTATACAGGTATATAAAGTGTATATAAAGGTATATAAATACACTCATATAAAGTGATGTTGGGATTGACATTTAAATGCCTGCTGCAAATTCTAATTGTCCTGACATCCGTATTATAATCAAGGCAGGTGGATTCCTGAAACATGTGGGAGCCACATCAGGTAAATCAATTTGCAAACCTTGCCTGCTGTGGAGTCAGGATCTTTTGGCAAGTAAGTTTTAAAAGTTGTTGCCAACGTCAAATATCATATCAAAGTGGCCTGTGATGATTTAAGTACATCTTGAATGCAGTGATTCTAGGGCTATGACCATAAAAGTTAAGTGACTATTAACTTGGCCAGCATTGTGTAGTGTACATTTGCATTAAAGTACATTATATGTTGGATAAAGTGTTCTTATGCATTCAAAGTTATTGGAAATCGGATTGAAATGGCTCATACGGACACTGGTTCATTATAATGATTGAAAATCCAGAGATCTTCAGACTTTAAAAAAACAGTTGCCAGACTTCCCTGACTGAAACACCATTCCGCCTTTGAAAAAAGGAAGGAGCAGAGGGCTCTAATAATAATAATCTTTATTGTCACAAGTAGGCTTACATTAACACTGCAATGAAGTTACTGTGAAAAGCCCCTAGTCGCCACATTCTGGCACCTGTTTGGGCACACAGAGGGAGAATTCAGAATGTCCAATTCACCTAACAGCACGTCTTTCGGGACCTGTGGAACGAAACCGGAGCACCTGGAGGAAACCCACGCACATGGGAAGAACGTGCAGACTCCGCACAGAAAGTCACCCAAGCCGGGAATCGAAGATGTGACCCTGGTGTTGTGAAGCAACGGTGCTAACCACTGTGCTACCGTGCCTGCCGAGGTCTAGGGGCCTTAAAAGATTCTACTGTATTGAACTGTGCAGGGTCTGTTTATTCAACTGTATAATGTAATCCCATTATGGGTGTTTGACTGAGCTCCAAGCCCCACTAATGGATCTAGCTCAGCAGCAGCTACTTATACATGAGGGGACTGTGTGCTTTGTTTGACTGACGGATCTATGAGCAGATAATAGGAATTAAGTGTTTTTTCAAGAGAGTTTCCATGGCTATGTGTTTGATATTTCTTGCTAGACGAGTTTAATTAGCTGATTGAAATGTTCAGGAAATTCAAAAAAAGACTTCCCAGTGTTATTATAAGGCATGCGAGTTTTGTACTTAGATACTGGATGAGTGGGCATAGAGGATAAATGGATGGCAGCCATGATTCCAGCCCACTCTTACCTCTGGAAGACAAGATTCTGTGTAAATGGGCTAACTTTGTAAAGTTGGGAAGGCAGCATCGGGAAATGGCCAGACTTGTGCATCCCGGACCAAAGAGGAAAATCCAACTCTTTATCTCCAATAATAGATGGGAAATTATTCAAAGCGGGGGAAAGGGATTGGCTGATCTGGTGCTCATTGGCCATCATGGACACAGTTAACTGAAGCAAATCACAATTAATCTTTTTCTGCTTCAAGCCAGGTTTCATCTGCCCTGAATTCTGTGTGTTGCTGACTGCCTGTATAATACACTGGAGAGCTGCACATTTCAATCCACAGTTCTGCCACATGCTGGCAGCGACCAGTTTGTCATTTGAGCAGCCACTGCGACTACCCACCGTCTGTCTCCCTCTGATTCAGACTAAACATGAGCTAAAATGAAAAAGCTGTTCAGAACTTGGC
Organism: Scyliorhinus torazame; assembly: GCF_047496885.1. Taxonomy (NCBI): domain Eukaryota; kingdom Metazoa; phylum Chordata; class Chondrichthyes; order Carcharhiniformes; family Scyliorhinidae; genus Scyliorhinus; species Scyliorhinus torazame. The sequence goes on from NC_092713.1 coordinate 151,448,565, forward strand.
CCATCACAGTATACATGTAACCATATTACTGAGAATTAACAGAACAGAAACAGACCAGCCACCCAAATTGGTCTGTGTTGATGTTTATGCTTCAAATGAGCTTCCTCCCACCTTATTTCATCTCGCCTGATCAACATAACCTTTCTCCCTTATGTTTACCCAGCTTTCCATTGAAGGCATTTCAACCACTCCACATGGTAGCGACTTACACTTCCTTACCAGTGTGCACACACGCAGGATACCAGTGCAATTTAATTCCCACTCTCCTCAGCCTTCTGCTATCTCTGAAATTCAGAAGGAAGCTTCGGCTGACAGGTCAATGCAGTGCTGGGGGAGTGCCTTGCTGCCGGGGGTGCTGTCTTTCAGACAGAGGTTCCATCTCGTCTCGGAGGTGGATGAGAAAGACCCCATTGCACGATTCAGATGTCAGGGGAGCTTGCCTTAAGGGTGCTGGCAAACATTTATCCATCAAATCAACAACACTGAAACAGATCATCTGGTGATTATCTCAATGCATAGAAAGTTCCCACAATAGTAAAATCTGGCTGCCACATTTCAGCAGTGACCACACTTCAGAAGCAATTGATCAGCTGTGAGGCACTTTGGAATACCCAGAGGCCATGAACTGTGTGATTTAATTCAAGTTGTTCCAGTTCAGCGCTATGGCATTAATGTAAAAGCTCTTGACCTTGGACTAAGCTTCATGGCATGCTCCGTGTCCTTCTGTACCCTCTGCATTGCACTCTCGTGTGCAGTGCCTTTGTGACAGCAATGGATATTTATAGAAAGGAGATGGGGTCACCCCTAGATCTGAACATGGCATGGGCAGTCTCAGGGTGCCAGGGGGCACAGTCTAGGGTTGCTCCCAGGTTCCCTGAGTGGATCCGAGTCAGCGGTTTCAATCAAGCAGAGCCAGCAAAATTCCGGAATTTTGGCAACTTGGTGAATGGTTAAAAAAAATGGACTGTCTCTCCCAACAGAAAGTGAAGAAATCAAAACATGGGCAGCACGGTGGCGCAGTGGGTTAGCCCTGTTGCCTCACGGCGCCGAGGTCCCAGGTTCGATCCCAGCTCTGGGTCACTCTCCATGTGGAGTTTGCACATTCTCCCTGTGTTTGTGTGGGTTTCGCCCCCACAACCCAAAGATGTGCAAAGTAGGTGGATTGGCCACGCTAAATTGCCCCTTAATTGGAAAAAATGAATTGGGTACTCTAAATTAAAAAAAAAAGAAATCAAAACATTTTGATCTGGTATCACTCTGGCGGATCAAACATCGGGGCCAACGTATGGATAATGACTAATGATCCATAGGCTTGATGACATTCTACATGAAGGGGTAAACGTTTTGAATGCCATGTGTTAATCCCCACTGCTTTAATATCACCCCTCCCACCCACACCCCACTCCACCCTCCACCTGGGTAAAAGATTCATGGCCCTGTACTTGTAGAAGTGAAGGGCTGTAGGGTTTCCAAAGGCACCTGTGGTACATGTGGAACTGCAGGGTGCGTACGCTGATACCTTCCATCTGTACATGTCAGCCAGACTGATGTCATGATCAATGTCCCCATCTTCAAACTCATTGCTGCAATGGGAAAGGAAACAAGAGATGAGGTTTAAAGATAGCAATGGCGAAAAAAATTCCGAGACTGAGAGTTTGATTACTTTGATGAGAAATGCTAGTCTGAGAGAACATCGAGCATCTACAAGCATACTCTGCAATACAGTGATCGATCTGTCCCTCAAATCAATGCTATTAGAGTTCAACACCAGAGCTCACCAGGCAACACCCAATCTGAGGAACCACCAAGCACCAGGCAACGCTCTGCCCTCAGCAACGCCCTGCCCAGGCAACACCCTGGCCCAGATACCACTCCGCACCAGACAATACCCTGCCCCAGGCACCGCTCCGCACCAGACAATACCCTGCCCCAGGCACCACTCTGCACCAGACAATACCCTGCCCCAGGCACCGCTCCGCACCAGACAATACCCTGCCCCAGGCACCGCTCCGCACCAGACAACAACCTGGCCCAGACACCGCTCCGCACCAGACAATACCCTGCCCCGTGCACCGCTCCGCACCAGACAATACCCTGCCCCAGGCACCGCTCCGCACCAGACAATACCCTGCCCCAGACACCACTCCGCACCAGACAAGACCCTGCCCCAGACACCACTCCGCACCAGACAATACCCTGCCCCAGGCACCGCTCCGCACCAGACAATACCCTGCCCCAGGCACCGCTCCGCACCAGACAATACCCTGCCCAAGACACCGCTCCGCACCAGACAATATCCCGCCACATGCACCGCTCCGCACTAGACAATATCCCGCCCCATGCACCGCTCCGCACCAGACAATACGCTGCCCCAGGTACCGCTCCGCAGAAGACAATATCCTGCCCCGTGCACCGCTCCGCACCAGACAATACCCTGCCCCAGGCACCGCTCCGCACCAGACAATACCCTGCCCCAGGCACCGCTCCGCACCAGACAATACCCTGCCCCAGGCACCGCTCCGCACCAGACAATACCCTGCCCCAGGCACCGCTCTGCATCAGACAATACCCTGCCCCAGACACCACTCCGCACCAGACAATACCCTGCCCCAGACACCACTGCGCACCAGACAATACCCTGCCCCAGGCACCGCTCTGCATCAGACAATACCCTGCCCCAGACACCGCTCCGCACCAGACAATACCCTGCCCCAGGCACCGCTCCGCACCAGACAATACCCTGCCCAAGACACCGCTCCGCACCAGACAATATCCCGCCCCATGCACCGCTCCGCACCAGACAATACGCTGCCCCAGGTACCGCTCTGCACCAAGCAATACCTTGCCCCAGGTACCGCACCGCAGAAGACAATATCCTGCCCCATGCACCGCTCCACACCAGACAATACCCTGCCCCAGGTACCGCTCTGCACCAGACAATACCCTGCCCCATTCACCGCTCCGCACCAGACAATACCCTGCCCCAAGGCACCGCTCCGCACCAGACAATACCCTTCCCCAGGCACCGCTCCGCAACAGACAATACCCGGCCCCAGGCACCGCTCCGCACCAGACAATACCCTGCCCCAGGCACCGCTCCGCACCAGACAATACCCTTCCCCAGGCACCACTCCGCAACAGACAATACCCTGCCCCAGGCACCGCTCCGCACCAGACAATACCCTGCCCCAGGCACCGCTCCGCACCAGACAATACCCTGCCCCAGACACCACTCCGCACCAGACAATACCCTGCCCCAGGTACCGCTCTGCACCAGACAATACCCTGCCCCATTCACCGCTCCGCACCAGACAATACCCTGCCCCAGGCACCGCTCCGCACCAGACAATACCCTTCCCCAGGCACCGCTCCGCAACAGACAATACCCTGCCCAAGACACCGCTCCGCACCAGACAATACCCTGCCCCAGGCACCACTCCGCAACAGACAATACCCTGCCCCAGACACCGCTCTGCACCAGACAACACCCTGGCCCAGACACCACTCCGCACCAGACAATACCCTGCCCCAGACACCACTCCGCACCAGACAACACCCTGGCCCAGACACCACTCCGCACCAGACAATACCCTGCCCCAGACACCACTCCGCACCAGATAATACCCTGCCCCAGGCACCACTCCGCACCAGACAATACCCTGCCACAGACACCGCTCCGCACCAGACAATATCCTGCCCCAGACACCACTCCGCACCAGACAATACCCTGCCCCAGACACCACTCCGCACCAGACAATACCCTGTCACAGGCACCACGCCCCACCAGGCAACACTCTGCTCCAGGCACAGCCCCGTACCAGGCCACACTCTGCTCCAGGCACAGCCCCGTACCAGGCAACACTCTGCTCCAGGCACAGCCCCGCACCAGACAATACCCTGCCCCAGGCACCGCTCCGCACCAGACAATACCATGCCCCAGACACCGCTCCGCACCAGACAATACCCTGCCCCAGGCACCGCTCCGCACCAGACAATACCCTGCCCCAGGTACCGCTCTGCACCAGACAACACCCTGCCCCAGACACCGCTCCGCACTAGACAATACCCTGCCCCAGGTACCGCTCTGCACCAGACAACACCCTGCCCCAGACACCGCTCCGCACCAGACAATACCATGCCCCAGACACCGCTCCGCACCAGACAATACCCTGCCCCAGGCACCGCTCCGCACCAGACAATACCCTGCCCCAGGTACCGCTCTGCACCAGACAACACCCTGCCCCAGACACCGCTCCGCAACAGGCAATACCCTGCCCCAGACACCACTCCGCAACAGACAATACCCTGCCCCAGACACCACTCCGCAACAGACAATACCCTGCCCCAGACACCGCTCTGCACCAGACAACACCCTGGCCCAGACACCACTCCGCACCAGACAATACCCCGCCCCAGACACCACTCCGCACCAGACAACACCCTGGCGCAGACACCACTCCGCACCAGATAATACCCTGCCCCAGGCACCGCTCCGCACCAGACAATACCCTGCCCCAGACACCACTCCGCACCAGACAATACCCTGTCACAGGCACCACCCCCCACCAGGCAACACTCTGCTCCAGGCACAGCCCCGTACCAGGCCACACTCTGCTCCTGGCACAGCCCCGCACCAGGCAACACTCTGCTCCAGGCACAGGCCCGCACCAGGCAACACTCTGCTCCAGGCACAGCCCCGTACCAGGCAACACTCTGCTCCAGGCACAGCCCCACACCAGGCAACACTCTGCTCCAGGCACAGCCCCGCACCAGACAATATCCTGCACCAGGCACCGCTCCGCACCAGACAATACCATGCCCCAGACACCGCTCCGCACCAGACAATACCCTGCCCCAGGCACCGCTCCGCACCAGACAATACCCTGCCCCAGGCACCGCTCTGCACCAGACAATACCCTGCCCCAGGCACCGCTCCGCACCAGACAATACCCTGCCCCAGGCACCGCTCCGCACCAGACAATACCCTGCCCCAGGCACCGCTCCGCACCAGACAATACCCTGCCCCAGGCACCGCTCTGCACCAGACAATACCCTGCCCCAGGCACCGCTCCGCACCAGACAATACCCTGCCCCAGGCACCGCTCCGCACCAGACAATACCCTGCCCCAGGCACCGCTCCGCACCAGACAATACCCTGCCCCAGGCACCGCTCCGCACCAGACAATACCCTGCACCAGGCACCGCTCCGCACCAGACAACAACCTGGCCCAGACACCGCTCCGCACCAGACAACAACCTGCCCCAGACACCACTCCGCACCAGACAATACCCTGCCCCAGACACTGCTCCGCACCAGACAATACTCTGCCCCAGGCACCGCTCCGCACCAGACAATACCCTGCCCCAGGCACCGCTCCGCACCAGACAACAACCTGCCCCAAGGCACCGCTCCGCAACAGACAATACCCTGCCCCAGGCACACCCCGCACCAGGCAATACCCTGCCCCAGACACCACCCCGCACCAGGCAATACCCTGCCCCAGGCACCACCCCACATCAGCAATACCCTGCCACAGGCACCACCCCGCAACAGGCAACACTCTGCTCCAGGCACAGCCCCGCATCAGGCAAAACTCTGCTCCAGGCACAGGCCCGCACCAGGCAACACTCTGCCCCAGGCACCACCCAGCACCAGGCAACACTCTGCTCCAGGCACAGCCCCACACCAGGCAACACTCTGCTCCTGGCACAGCCCCGCACCAGGCAACACTCTGCTCCAGGCACAGCCCCGCACCAGGCAACACTCTGCTCCAGGCACAGCCCCGCACCAGGCAACACTCTGCTCCAGGCACAGCCCCGCACCAGGCAACACTCTGCTCCAGGCACAGGCCCGCACCAGGCAACACTCTGCTCCAGGCACAGCCCCGCACCAGGCAACACTCTGCTCCAGGCACAGCCCCGCACCAGGCAACACTCTGCGCCAGGCACAGCCCCGCACCAGGCAACACTCTGCTCCAGGCACAGCCCCGCACCAGGCAACACTCTGCTCCAGGCACAGCCCCGCACCAGGCAACTCTCTGCTCCAGGCACCACCCCACACATTGCAACTCTCTGCCCCAGGCACCACCCAGCACCAGGCAACACTCTGCTCCAGGCACCACCCAGCACCAGGCAACACTCTGCTCCAGGCACAGCCCCGCACCAGGCAACACTCTGCTCCAGGCACAGCCCCGCACCAGACAACGCTCTGCTCCAGGCACAGCCCCACACCAAGCAACACTCTGCCCCAGGCACCACCCAGCACCAGAAAACACTCTGCTCCAGGCACAGGCCCGCACCAGGCAACACTCTGCCCCAGGCACCACCCAGCACCAGAAAACACTCTGCTCCAGGCACAGGCCCGCACCAGGCTACACTCTTCCCAGGCACCGCCCCGCACCAGGCCACACTCTGCTCCAGGCACAGTCCCGCACCAAGCAACACTCTGCTCCAGGAACAGCCCCGCACCTGGCAACACTCTGCTCCAGGCACAGCCCCGCACCAGGCAACACTCTGCTCCAGGCACAGGCCCGCACCAGGCAACACTCTGCTCCAGGCACAGCCCCGCACCAGGCAACACTCTGCTCCAGGCACAGGCCCGCACCAGGCAACACTCTGCTCCAGGCACAGCCCTTCACCAGGCAACACTCTGCCACAGGCACAGCCCCGCACCAGGCAACACTCTGCTCCAGGTATAGCCCCGCACCAAGCAACACTCTGCCACAGGCACAGCCCCGCACCAGGCAACACTCTGCTCCAGGCACAGCCCCGCACCAGGCAACACTCTGCTCCAGGTATAGCCCCGCACCAAGCAACACTCTGCTCCAGGCACAGCCCCGCCACCAGGCAACACTCTGCTCCAGGCACAGCCCCGCACCAGGCAACACTCTGCTCCAGGCACAGCCCCGCACCAGGCAACACTCTGCTCCAGGCACAGGCCCGCACCAGGCAACACTCTGCTCCAGGCACAGCCCCGCACCAGGCAACACTCTGCTCCAGGCACAGCCCCGCACCAGGCAACACTCTGCTCCAGGCACAGCCCCGCACCAGGCCACACTCTGCCCCAGGCACAGCCCCGCACCAGGCAACACGTCTGCTCCAGGCACAGCCCCGCACCAGGCAACACTCTGCTCCAGGCACAGCCCCGCACCAGGCAACACTCTGCTCCAGGCACAGCCCCGCACCAGGCAACACTCTGCTCCAGGCACAGCCCCGCACCAGACAACACTCTGCTCCAGGTATAGCCCCGCATCAAGCAACACTCTGCTCCAGGCACAGCCCCGCACCAGACAACGCTCTGCTCCAGGCACAGGCCCGCACCAGGCAACACTCTGCTCCAGGCACAGCCCCGCACCAGACAACACTCTGCTCCAGGCACAGTCCCGCACCAAGCAACACTCTGCTCCAGGCACAGCCCCGCACCAGGCAACACTCTGCTCCAGGCACAGCCCTGCTCCAGGCAACACTCTTCCCAGACTCCACCCCGCACCAGGCAACACTCTGCTCCAGGCACAGGCCCGCACCAGGCAACACTCTGCTCCAGGCACAGCCCCGCACCAGGCAACACTCTGCTCCAGGCACAGGCCCGCGCCAGGCAACACTCTGCTCCAGGCACAGCCCCGCACCAGGCAACACTCTGCTCCAGGCACAGCCCCGCACCAGGCAACACTCTGCTCCAGGCACAGCCCCGCACCAGGCAACGCTCTGCTCCAGGCACAGTCCCGCACCAAGCAACACTCTGCTCCAGGCACAGTCCCGCACCAAGCAACACTCTGCTCCAGGCACAGGCCCGCACCAGGCTACACTCTTCCCAGGCACCGCCCCGCACCAGACAACACTCTGCTCCAGGCACAGCCCCGCACCAGGCAACACTCTGCCACAGGCACAGCCCCGCACCAGGCACCACTCTGCCCCAGGCACAGCCCCGCACCAGGCAACACTCTGCTCCAGGCACAGCCCCGCACCAAGCAACACTCTACTCCAGGCACAGGCCCGCACCAGGCTACACTCTGCTCCAGGCACCGCCCCGCACCAGGCCACACTCTGATCCAGGCACAGGCCCGCACCAGGTTACACTCTTCCCAGGCACCGCCCCGCACCAGGCCACACTCTGCTCCAGGCACCACCCCGCACCAGACAACACTCTGCTCCAGGAACAGCCCCGCACCAGGCAACACTCTGCTCCAGGCACAGGCCCGCACCAGGCTACACTCTTCCGAGGCACCGCCCCGCACCAGGCAACACTCTGCTCCAGGCACAGGCCCGCACCAGACAACACTCTGCTCCAGGCACAGCCCCGCACCTGGCAACACTCTGCCCCAGGCACAGCCCCACACCAGGCTACACTCTGCTCCAGGCACAGCCCCGCACCAGGCAACACTCTGCTCCAGGCACAGGCCCGCACCAGGCCACACTCTGCTCCAGGAACAGCCCCGCACCAGGCAACACACTGCTCCAGGAACAGCCCCGCACCAGGCAACACTCTGCTCCAGGCACAGCCCCGCACCAGGCAACACTCTGCTCCAGGCACAGCCCCGCACCAGGCCACACTCTGCTCCAGGCACAGCCCTTCACCAGGCAACACTCTGCTCCAGGCACAGCCCCGCACCAGGCAACACTCTGCTCCAGGCACAGCCCCGCACCAGACAACACTCTGCTCCAGGCACCACCCAGCACCAGACAACACTCTGCTCCAGGCACAGGCCCGCACCAGGCTACACTCTTCCCAGGCACCGCCCCGCACCAGGCCACACTCTGCTCCAGGCACAGTCCCGCACCAGGCAACACTCTTCCCAGACACCACCCCGCACCAGGCAGCACTCTGCTCCAGGCACAGCCCCGCACCAGGCAACACGTCTGCTCCAGGCACAGCCCCGCACCAGACAACACTCTGCTCCAGGCACCACCCCGCACCAGGCAACACTCTGCTCCAGGCACAGCCCCGCACCAGACAACACTCTGCTCCAGGCACAGCCCCGCACCAGGCAACACTCTGCTCCAGGCACAGGCCCGCACCAGGCAACACTCTGCTCCAGGCACAGCCCCGCACCAGACAACGCTCTGCTCCAGGCACAGTCCCACACCAAGCAACACTCTGCTCCAGGCACAGCCCCGCACCAGGCAACACTCTGCCCCAGGCACCACCCAGCACCAGACAACACTCTGCTCCAGGCACAGGCCCGCACCAGGCTACACTCTTCCCAGGCACCGCCCCGCACCAGGCCACACTCTGCTCCAGGCACAGTCCCGCACCAAGCAACACTCTGCCCCAGGCACCACCCAGCACCAGGCAACACTCTGCTCCAGGTATAGCCCCGCACCAGGCAACACTCTGCTCCAGGCACAGGCCCGCACCAGGCAACACTCTGCTCCAGTCACAGCCCCGCACCAGGCAACACTCTGCTCCAGGCACAGCCCCGCACCAGGCAACACTCTGCTCCAGGCACAGCCCCGCACCAGGCAACACTCTGCTCCAGGCACAGCCCCGCACCAGGCAACACTCTGCTCCAGGCACAGCCCTGCACCAGGCAACACTCTGCTCCAGGCACAGCCCCGCACCAGGCAACACTCTGCTCCAGGCACAGCCCCGCACCAGGCAACACTCTGCTCCAGGCACAGCCCCGCACCAGGCAACACTCTGCTCCAGGCACAGCCATGCTCCCGGCAACACTCTGCTCCAGGCACAGCCCCACACCAGACAACACTCTGCTCCAGGCACAGCCCCGCACCAGGCAACACTCTGCTCCAGGCACAGGCCCGCACCAGGCCACACTCTGCTCCAGGCACAGGCCCGCACCAGGCAACACTCTGCTCCAGGCACAGCCCCGCACCAGGCCACACTCTGCTCCAGGCACAGCCCTTCACCAGACAACGCTCTGCTCCAGGCACAGCCCCACACCAAGCAACACTCTGCTCCAGGCACAGCCCCGCACCAGGCAACACTCTGCCCCAGGCACCACCCAGCACCAGACAACACTCTGCTCCAGGCACAGGCCCGCACCAGGCTACACTCTTCCCAGGCACCGCCCCGCACCAGGCCACACTCTGCTCCAGGCACAGTCCCGCACCAAGCAACACTCTGCTCCAGGAACAGCCCCGCACCAAGCAACACTCTGCTCCAGGCACAGGCCCGCACCAGGCAACACTCTGCTCCAGGCACAGCCCCGCACCAGGCAACACTCTGCTCCAGGCACCACCCCGCACCAGGCAACACTCTGCTCCAGGCACAGCCCCGCACCAGGCAACACGTCTTCTCCAGGCACAGCCCCGCACCAGACAACACACTGCTCCAGGCACAGGCCCGCACCAGGCAACACTCTTCCCAGACACCACCCCGCACCAGGCAACACTCTGCCCCAGGCACAGCCCCGCACCAGGCAACACTCTGCTCCAGGCACAGCCCCACACCAGGCAACACTCTGCTCCAGGCACAGCCCCGCACCAGGCAACACTCTGCCCCAGGCACAGACCCGCACCAGGCAACACGTCTGCTCCAGGCATAGCCTTGCACCAGGCAACACTCTGCTCCAGGCACATCCCCGCACCAGGCAACTCTCTGCTCCAGGCACAGCCCCACACCAGGCAACACTCTGCTCCAGGCACAGCCCCGCACCAGGCAACACTCTGCCCCAGGCACCACCCAGCACCAGACAACACTCTGCTCCAGGCACAGGCCCGCACCAGGCTACACTCTTCCCAGGCACCGCCCCGCACCAGGCCACACTCTGCTCCAGGCACAGTCCCGCACCAAGCAACACTCTGCTCCAGGAACAGCCCCGCACCAAGCAACACTCTGCTCCAGGCACAGGCCCGCACCAGGCAACACTCTGCTCCAGGCACAGCCCCGCACCAGGCAACACTCTGCTCCAGGCACCACCCCGCACCAGGCAACACTCTGCTCCAGGCACAGCCCCGCACCAGGCAACACGTCTTCTCCAGGCACAGCCCCGCACCAGACAACACACTGCTCCAGGCACAGGCCCGCACCAGGCAACACTCTTCCCAGACACCACCCCGCACCAGGCAACACTCTGCCCCAGGCACAGCCCCGCACCAGGCAACACTCTGCTCCAGGCACAGCCCCACACCAGGCAACACTCTGCTCCAGGCACAGCCCCGCACCAGGCAACACTCTGCCCCAGGCACAGACCCGCACCAGGCAACACGTCTGCTCCAGGCATAGCCTTGCACCAGGCAACACTCTGCTCCAGGCACATCCCCGCACCAGGCAACTCTCTGCTCCAGGCACAGCCCCGCACCAGGCAACACTCTGCTCCAGGCACAGCCCCGCACCAGGCAACACTCTGCCCCAGGCACAGCCCCGCACCAGGCAACACGTCTGCTCCAGGCACCACCCCGCACCAGGCAACACTCTGCTCCAGGCACAGCCCCGCACCAGGCAACACTCTGCTCCAGGCACAGGCCCGCACCAGGCAACACGTCTGCTCCAGGCACAGCCCCGCACCAGGCAACACTCTGCTCCAGGCACAGCCCCGCACCAGGCAACACTCTGCTCCAGGTATAGCCCCGCACCAGGCCACACTCTGCTCCAGGCACAGCCCTTCACCAGGCAACACTCTGCTCCAGGCACAGGCCCGCACCAGGCAACACTCTGCTCCAGGCACAGCCCCGCACCAGACAACGCTCTGCTCCAGGCACAGCCCCACACCAAGGAACACTCTGCTCCAGGTATAGCCCTGCTCCAGGCAACACTCTGCTCCAGGTATAGCCCCGCACCAGGCAACACTCTGCTCCAGGCACAGCCCTGCTCCAGGCAACACTCTGCTCCAGGCACAGCCCCGCACCAGGCAACACTCTGCTCCAGGCACAGGCCCGCACCAGGCAACACTCTGCTCCAGGCACAGCCCTGCTCCAGGCAACACTCTGCTCCAGGCACAGGCCCGCACCAGGCAACACTCTGCTCCATGCAGAGCCCCGCACCAGGCACCACTCTGCTCCAGGCACAGGCCCGCACCAGGCAACACTCTGCTCCAGGCACAGCCCTTCACCAGACAACGCTCTGCTCCAGGCACAGCCCCACACCAAGCAACACTCTGCTCCAGGCACAGCCCCGCACCAGGCAACACTCTGCTCCAGGCACAGCCCCGCACCAGGCAACACTCTGCTCCAGGCACAGCCCCACACCAGGCAACACTCTGCTCCAGGCACAGCCCCACACCAGGCAACACTCTGCTCCAGGCACAGCCCCACACCAGGCAACACTCTGCTCCAGGCACAGCCCCGCACCAGGCAACACTCTGCTCCAGGCACAGCCCCGCACCAGGCAACACTCTGCTCCAGGCACCGCCCCGCACCAGGCAACACTCTGCTCCAGGCACAGCCCCACACCAAGCAACACTCTGCTCCAGGCACAGCCCCGCACCAGGCAACACTCTGCTCCAGGTATAGCCCCGCACCAGGCAACACTCTGCTCCAGGCACAGCCCCGCACCAGGCAACACTCTGCTCCAGGCACAGCCCCGCACCAGGCAACACTCTGCTCCAGGCACAGCCCCGCACCAGGCAACACTCTGCCCCAGGCACAGCCCCGCACCAGGCAACACTCTGCTCCAGGCACAGCCCCACACCAGGCAACACTCTGCTCCAGGCACAGCCCCGCACCAGGCAACACTCTGCTCCAGGCACAGCCCCGCACCAGGCAACACTCTGCTCCAGGCACAGCCATGCTCCAGGCAACACTCTGCTCCAGGCACAGCACCGCACCAGGCAACACTCTGCTCCAGGCACAGCCCCGCACCAGGCAACACTCTGCTCCAGGCACAGCCCCGCACCAGGCAACACTCTGCTCCAGGCACAGCCCCGCACCAGGCATCACTCAGCTCCAGGCACAGCCCCGCACCAGGCAACACTCTGCTCCAGGTATAGCCCCGCACCAGGCAACACTCTGCTCCAGGTATAGCCCCGCACCAGGCACCACTCTGCTCCAGGCACAGCCCTGTACCAGGCAACACGTCTGCTCCAGGTATAGCCCCGCACCAGGCAACATTCTGCTCCAGGCACAGCCCCACACCAGACAATACCCTGCCCCAGGCACTACTCCGCACCAGACAATACCCTGCCCCAGACACCACTCCGCTCCAGGCACAGGCCCGCACCAGGCAACACTCTGCTCCAGGTATAGCCCCGCACCAGGCAACACTCTGCTCCAGGCACAGCCCCGCACCAGGCAACACTCTGCTCCAGGCACAGCCCCGCACCAGGCAACACTCTGCTCCAGGCACAGCACCGCACCAGGCAACACTCTGCTCCAGGCACAGCCCCGCACCAGGCAACACTCTGCTCCAGGCACAGCCCCGCACCAGGCATCACTCAGCTCCAGGCACAGCCCCGCACCAGGCAACACTCTGCTCCAGGCACAGCCCCGCACCAGGCAACACTCTGCTCCAGGTATAGCCCCGCACCAGGCAACACTCTGCTCCAGGCACAGCCCCGCACCAGGCAACACTCTGCTCCAGGCACAGCCCCGCACCTGGCAACACTCTGCTCCAGGCACAGCCCCGCACCTGGCAACACTCTGCTCCAGGCACAGCCCCGCACCAGGCACCACTCTGCTCCAGGCACAGCCCTGTACCAGGCAACACTCTGCTCCATGCAGAGCCCCGCACCAGGCAACACTCTGCTCCAGGTATAGCCCCGCACCAGGCAACACTCTGCTCCAGGCACAGCCCCGCACCAGGCAACACTCTGCTCCAGGCACAGCCCCGCACCTGGCAACACTCTGCTCCAGGCACAGCCCCGCACCAGGCACCACTCTGCTCCAGGCACAGCCCTGTACCAGGCAACACGTCTGCTCCAGGTATAGCCCCGCACCAGGCAACACTCTGCTCCAGGCACAGCCCCGCACCAGGCAACACTCTGCTCCAGGCACAGCCCCGCACCTGGCAACACTCTGCTCCAGGCACAGCCCCGCACCAGGCAACACTCCGCTCCAGGCACAGGCCCGCACCAGGCAACACTCTGCTCCAGGTATAGCCCCGCACCAGGCAACACTCTGCTCCAGGCACAGCCCCACACCAGGCAACACTCTGCTCCAGGCACAGCCCCGCACCAGGCAACACTCTGCTCCAGGCACAGCCCCGCACCAGGCAACACTCTGCTCCAGGTATAGCCCCGCACCAGGCATCACTCAGCTCCAGGCACAGCCCCGCACCAGGCAACACTCTGCTCCAGGCACAGCCCCGCACCAGGCAACACTCTGCTCCAGGCACAGCCCCGCACCAGGCAACACTCTGCTCCAGGCACAGCCCCGCACCAGGCATCACTCAGCTCCAGGCACAGCCCCGCACCAGGCAACACTCTGCTCCAGGCACAGCCCCGCACCAGGCAACACTCTGCTCCAGGTATAGCCCCGCACCAGGCAACACTCTGCTCCAGGTATAGCCCCGCACCAGGCACCACTCTGCTCCAGGCACAGCCCTGTACCAGGCAACACGTCTGCTCCAGGTATAGCCCCGCACCAGGCAACATTCTGCTCCAGGCACAGCCCCACACCAGACAATACCCTGCCCCAGGCACTACTCCGCACCAGACAATACCCTGCCCCAGACACCACTCCGCTCCAGGCACAGGCCCGCACCAGGCAACACTCTGCTCCAGGTATAGCCCCGCACCAGGCAACACTCTGCTCCAGGCACAGCCCCGCACCAGGCAACACTCTGCTCCAGGCACAGCCCCGCACCAGGCAACACTCTGCTCCAGGCACAGCACCACACCAGGCATCACTCAGCTCCAGGCACAGCCCCGCACCAGGCAACACTCTGCTCCAGGCACAGCCCCGCACCAGGCAACACTCTGCTCCAGGTATAGCCCCGCACCAGGCAACACTCTGCTCCAGGCACAGCCCCGCACCAGGCACCACTCTGCTCCAGGCATAGCCCCGCACCAGGCAACACTCTGCTCCAGGCACAGGCCCGCACCAGGCAACACTCTGCTCCAGGCACAGACCCGCACCAGGCAACACTCTGCTCCTGGCACAGCCCCGCACCAGGCAACACTCTGCTCCAGGCACAGCCCCGCACCAGGCAACACTCTGCTCCAGGTATAGCCAGGCCCGCACCAGGCAACACTCTGCTCCAGGCACAGCCCCGCACCAGGCAACACTCTGCCCCAGACACCGCCCCGCACCAGACAACACCTTCCCCAGGTGCCGCCCAGAACCAGGCACTGCCCCGCCTCTGGCACTGTCTCATCCTGGTACCACTACTTTGCAGTTCAAAGCATTTCAAGAAGCTCTTTACTGCGGTTAGACCTTCATAGCAAAGATCGACTGACCTTTACTTTGCCTCTGGAAGAGAAAGGACATAATTTTGCTGCGGAGGTAAAAAGGGCACTACAAATGGGGTGGAAATTAATTTTCCTGATTATTTCTAATTGCACAGAACCCTGAATCATTGAAAATCATCAAGTTGAAATTTGCCTTTGGAATCAGAGTGAAACAGAAGGTTGTGAATGTGCCTGTTTAACGTTCTTCCTCCTCCATGGACAATTTTGTACATCTAGCTGTTGGGTTGTGTGGGTTGTGCATATACAGAGATCCACTAGCTCTTTGTTGTCCCGCCAATACCCCATCCCAAGATTTTCCTCTCCCAAAGGTGCAGATTGTCCTGGGGTTCATTTTTATGGATATTGGCAATCATCCAGCACCTCAGGCTCACTAAAGTGGTCATCTGTCTAATGCCAGTCTAGCAGACTGCCAGGCCAGCATAAGAGGCAAGTTCAATTCTGTCCCCAGTACACAAATCAACAAGGGTTGCTGCAGCTAGCAGCTGAGCCAAGAGGAGGAGTGACCACTGCCAGAGTGAGACAGCAATGAATGGTCACATTCAGGATAAGGTGACCAGGACTGATCTCTTGGTGATCATAGATATCATGGAAATCATAGAATCTTGCAGCACAGGGGGTGACCATTTGTCCCCTCATGCCTATGCCAGCTCTTTTTAGTGCTGTCCAATTAGCCCCACCAATCCACCCTTTCCTCATCTCTCTCTCTCTCTTCAGGTACCATGTCCTAAGATACTGTTGCTGACATGGACTTCCACATTAATCATCCTCTAGATCTTCATCCATAGCCCTGCAAATATTTCCCCTTTAAGTGTATGTCCAAGTCCATGTAGAAATCCATTATTTAATTTGCTTCCATCAACCTTTCAACAATAACCAGCATTATTTGGCACCCTCACCATTGTAAAACATTCCGAAATGCTTCGCACGAGTATTAACGAACAATATTTGACAATAAACCACATGACGAGGTATTAGGACAGGTAACCGAAAGCTTGATCAAAGACGATGGGCAGGATTTACCGTGCAACGCGCTGCATTTTTTTGCATTGGCAGGAGGCGGCCCACCATTTGCCAACGGCAGCATCTTCTGGTCCCGCTGTTGTCAACAGAGTTTCCCATTGAATGCACCATCACCGCCGTGAAACCCATGGTGGGGATGCACCATCGGCAGGACCAGAAGATCCCACCGGCGTGAACGGCTTGAAAGTTCCGGCCATAGGTTTTAAGGAGTCCCTTAGAGAAAGAGTGGCAGAGAGGTTTACGGAGGGAATTTCAGAATTTAGGACCTAGGCAGCTGAAGGCGTGCCCCCACCCCCACACCCCCCAGTACATTTGCCAATCATCATCAATTTGTGTCCTCTGGTATCGATTCTCTTGCCAGTGGAAAAACGTTCCCCCTATCTACTCCATGAATGTTTCTCATAACTTTGAACACCTTCATTAAAGCTCCCTTTAACCTTCGCTGCTCCAAGGCGAAAAATCCCAGCTGTCAAGTCTCTCCACATAACAGAAGTCCCTGTTGTATGTTGTACTCAGTACAGTTATGTAGATATTTACATTTTAAAAGCTACATGTTTAAAGACATGACATCCAAAGTTCACCAAACTTCACTTATTGATTGAAACTACCTAGTCTCCAAAGAGATAAAACATGTACATTATTGACTGATGCAACTCATTGTAGATCAGACCAGAAGGTAATCGAAAATCATCGATGCCTCATTGTAATATGATTGTCTGCCCATGGCTGCCTGAAACCACAGGTGTGAAAAGCAACTGGTTAGAATGCTTATGAAACTGACACACCACCTTATTTGGACAATAACTTATTAATAATAACAATAATAATCTTTATTATTGTCACAAGTAGGCTTAAATTAACACTGCAATGAAATTACTGTGAAATGCCCCTAGTCGCCACATTCTGCCGCCTGTTCGGGTACACGGAGGGAGAATTCAGAATGTCCAATTCACCTAACAACACGTCTTTCAGGACTTGTGGGAGGAAACCGGAGCACCCGGAGGAAATCCACGCAGACGTGGGGAGAACGTGCAGACTCCACACAGACAGTGACACAAGCCGGGAATTGAACCGGAGACCCTGGTGCTGTGGAGCAACTGTGCTAACCACTGTGCTACCATGCACCACTGATCCAGTCAGCAAAATATAATATGCAGCTTTTAAGATTGGTAACTGGATTCCATAGGGATGGGTCTGTGGCCTCGGTAACACATTGGCTTGGCTAGTCATGTATAGCTGCCCCTCAATGGTCAAAAAGGTCACCAGCTGCTTCTGACCGTTAGTACAGCTAATTGAGGCAATGAGGAGGAGTGACCATTGGGAGAGTGAGACAGTGAGGCAAACCTATGCAGTGCAGACCCCCGTGACAAACCAGAATGAGTTGCTAATCATGTGATCAAGCTGCACATACTCTATGATTACTCCAAATCTTACTTGTTGATCTGTATATGTCAGCATGTTCTGGGATCAAAGAAACCACAATAAAGGATAGGTAATTTTAAAGACTGCACGAACAACCTGACCCTGTTAGCTGTGCCTTGCTAGCACCATTTATTTCTGTTATGTGTCTGGGAATACTTTCCTGCTGGTTCTGTGTCATGTGATGCGTTGTGACGGCAGCAGACTATTTGCGTGGGCTTTAGCAGATATCCATCTTGATTGCATGAGCAACATCTCTTAATGAACCTCTCATCATGTTTTACAAGAATCCGGTGGGCACCTCCCTACCTTTTCTCTTTGCCGTAACAAAAAACAAGAACAGGAGGAGAGAAAACTGGCGTTGAGGTTTGCGGCAAAACAATCACTGGAAAGAAGATTTAATTAACTAACTGTGGTACAGCATCAAGAGCAACGGAAGCTTCACAGGACCAGACTCGCGCACACACACAGATGTCGGGTAAAGCACTGCTGCCTTGCAGAAGGTTTAAACAAATTTCCGACCACAATTGCAAGTAAGAAGACCGACAGTCGGGGAAGATTTGCTTGCATTGAAATGAGTGTAATCTGGGCTGCAGGGACCGCGCATGTGGCGAAGCTAGACAGGTTGCCGGGAACAGGGTTTTGAAGTCTGCCGACTCTGCAAGGGCCACGACTCGTGCAAAAAGTCCAAATGGTCAGGCAAAAAATGGACAACATTCCTAGTTGCTTGTTTAAGTGATTGTTAGTGCCAGACTTTCCAACACAATCAGAAGGAGGTAGAGGCCCTAGGAGCCGGGATCCAATAATGGTGGGGAAAACGATGAGGATTATGAAACATGGAATTCAAATAAAGAAAGATTCAAATTGTTTGCAATAGCTAATTAGACACCAGAGGACCTAAAGGTCAAGACATTTCTCAGATCAGTTAGCCGTAAAATGTTCATGCTGCTACAGAATCTAGTTCACCCAGCAAACCAGGAGATAGGTCCTTCAGTGAATTAATGGAAATTTTAGAGTAACATTGGTCTTCACAACTGTGATTGATTGCAGAAAGGTTTCAGTTCCAATGCCGTAGTCAGGTGGAAGGTAAAAATATTTTACAGTTTGTAGCGTCTTTAAGAAGATTATCTAGATATTGTGAATTTGGTACAGAACTTGATAATACTCTTTGAGATAGGCTGGTTTTTGGATTACACAGTGAAGCTATTCAGAGGTGATTTACCATTAAAAGCTGATATGGAACTAGCCTGTGAGACCAAGCTAAACTTAAGTGTCTTGTCAATGCAGGGCGATCAACAATGTTTTTGGGCATATCCAAAACTTGAGTCATGAAATTAAAATGGAAGTGGACATGGGCGCAACGGTATTGCTAATACCTGAAACAATGGCTTCCAGTTGCAGCATGTAGGTGGAGATCATGGGCGAGATTCTCCGACCCCCCCGTCAGGTCGGAGAATCCCCGAGGCGTGGCGTGAATCCCGCCCCGCCGCCCCTATGCCGGCTGCCGTATTCTCCGGTGCCGGTTTTCGGGCGGGGGCGGGATTCACGCCACGCCGGTCGGGGGCCGTTGGCAGCAGCCCGCCCCCAGCAATTCTCCGGGCCCCGATGGACCGAGGGGCCGCCCGTATTTGGCCAGTCTCACCGGCACAGCGGGACCTGACAGGTAAGTTGGCTGGTGCGGTCCTCGGGGGAGCGCGGGGGATCCAACCCTGGGGAGGGCCCCCCTGGTGGCCTGGCCCGCGATCGGGGCCCACCGATCTGCAGGCGGGCCTCTGTCTGTGCCGACAGGGGCCGGTGCGGAAGGAAGAAGGGCCCCCACGGCACATGCCCGCCCACAGATCGGTGGGCCCCGATTGCGGGCCAGGCCACCGTTGGGGCCCCCGGAGCCAGATCCCCCGCACCCACCCCCCCCCAAGGGCCCCGCTAGATGACCAACAAGCTAGGTCCCGCCATGATGGACCATGTCCATTTCATGCCGGCGGGGCTGGCCGAATACGGGCAGCCGCTCGGCCCATCGGGGCCCCGAGACTTGCCGAGGGGGGGGGCACTGCCAACGGCTCCCGACTGGCACGGCGTGAACCCCGCCCCCGCCTGAAAACCAACACCGGAGAATTCGGCAGCCGGCGTCAGAGCGGCGGGGCGGGATCCACGCCGCCCCCTGCCGATTCTCCGACCCAGCGGGGGGGTCGAAGAATATGTTTGGTGGCTCCTGTCAGAGCAGTCTATTTTAGGTCCTTTCCACTCAGTTTTGGGGGGAAATTTGTTTGTGAGAAGCTGTGGGAAGGTTTGGGGCATTTATAGAATGTCAAAAACTGGAAAGAAGAATCCAGGGAAGAAGGTAGCAAGCAAAAGTTCGCCGCCGAGCGTGGTGAGGGGTGCAGTAGGAGGAAAGATGGCGGGAGAGAGCCCATCGGGTGGGGCAGCACCCATCACGGTGGAGAGGATGGCTGGAGAGTTGGAGTGGTTGTTTTCTAAGTATCTTGAAAGTGTAGCCACCTGGGTTGGCCAACTCCCGATGTAAAATGGAGAACAGCAAAGGCTGCAGGGAAATTCAGCCAACACAGGCAGAAACCAGCAGGTGCAAGTTTACTGTGTATTAAACTCTGCGAAAGCCCAGACAGCATCGATACAAGCAGCCATCAGCATAATAATGTAACAGCCATCTACATACTAATAAGCAATCCCCGGGAACAATCGCAACATTTGGGACAAACAAAGCTAAGCCAGACTCCCCGGCGCCAGCAGGAGCCAACACAAAAGAGGTTAACGGACACCTCAGACCGCCCATCGATCAGGGAACCGCTCCAGTATTGGAGAAATCAAACCAAGCGATTGGAACGAAGTCCAATCACCTGGAACCAGGTACAGGGTCCGCCCCGAAAGGCGGGAAGCCCCTGGGGACTATAAAGTTAAGCCCCCAAGCTCAAATCGTTCTTCTTGACCGGGTCACACAGCAACGCGAACCAACCTTGACCGTGACCGGTTCAACTGCCGCTGAGATCCAGTAAGTCTTAAGTCAACGCTCGCTATGAGATAGGCGCTCCTAGCTACCAATCCGTACCAACTTCGAATCCCACAGACTCAGAACCCGAAAGAAAGGCCATTTGTTCCCCTGACCTGGTGGGCCAGTCCGAAGCTAAGTATAGGCCTGTTAGTTGTAGAAGTAGCTTAGAAGTAGAATTTGTGCATGAGTAGCGATTACTGTGTATAATAAATGTGCTTGGATTTGAATCTTACTAATCGGTGTATTGAGTTATTGATCATTACTTGAACTTGAACCTTGTGGCGGTATCATAAAGATACCTGGCGACTCAAGAGCAAAGGTTATAAAACAGAACTAATTGAACCAACCAAAAGTTAGCAACATATTACTGGCGACATCGTGACGGGGCCCGATCTAGAAGTGGCTTAACCACTCTGGGAGAACCCAAAAATTTGAATTAGAGATCCAATTGGGAACAGAAAACCACAAGTGTTCAAGCAGTTCTGATCAATCCTCATAATACGGAAGTGTGTGTATGCATGCGTAACTAACAGGGCTAGAAGGTAAGCTGATAGATTTTTTTGTTGCAACAAAACTGTTGGGAGTTTGTATTTCGGAAATTAGCGAAAGCCGTACCCGTATTTACAGCACCGCCTTAGTTCCCCTGTTCCAAATTTAAAAGAAGCATTCGGATAGGAAAGATGGCAATGCAGGCAATGCAGCGCCTAATGAACCCCGAGTAATTTGCGGTCGCAGCAACCAGCAGCAGTAGAGTAGGACCGTGTCCCGTATGGGAAGAAGAAATTAGGAAGTACCTCAAAGGGAAAGGATGGCCCCTTTGGAGCGAATTCTGTAGCAATGAGGAAACAGGTCCCGGGAGTAGAGGACATACTTGGTGGGAGAACCTGAGCGAGATTCACAAGAAGAGCTTAGGGAAAGCTCGCAAGCCGATGGCAATCGTGTCCTTCTGGGCACAATTGCGAGGCACAGAGGAGGTCGTTAGGACGCTCCGGAAAGAGATAGAAGGCATACATCGAATGAGTAAGGTCGATGTTAGTGAGGTAGAAAGAGAGAATGTAGAGTTAAGGAGGAAGTTGGCAGCAAAAGACATAGAGGTGGATGATGCCAAGAGGGCACACCAGTCTTTGTCGGGTGCACTTAAGCAGCTTCCAGTCCCAGTATGAAAAGGCCTATCAAGACACACAACGTGCAGTCCTGGTACGTGAAGAAACTGAGAAGCAGGTAGAAGCATTGCAGAGACAGTGTAGTGACCTGAAGGCAGCGTTAAGAGCACTCCATGCTGCCACCACGGAGCAAAGACAAAGCTCACTAGACCACGCAAAGTGCCGGAAGCAGATTGCAGAGCTGCAATCGCTGCTTTCAGTCCAAAAAGGATTCCAGGTAACCTTTGGAGCAAAATTAGATGAGGAAGACGGCCCTGATTGGGAAGAGTTGAATGAGACAGCGCAGAGATATGTTCAGGGAACATGTGCGCAGGGAAAGCCGCAGAAGACAAAAGCGCCCCAACCCCCCACACAGCAGATAGTTCAGGCTCCAATGAACCCAGTCACCACCCACCGCACAGCCACATCGGACGATACGGAATTTCTGTACACCACCCCCTTAACAGTGACCCAATTACGGGATGCGTGCGAGAAAATCCCCACCTCAGACCCCCACCATTTCTTTGCCAGAGTAAAGCAGCAGGCGACCATGTACGGCCTGGATGAGCGAGAGCAAGTAAAGCTCACAGTTTTGAGTCTAGACCCTTCGGTCGTAGCAGCCCTTCCCGACCCACTGAATGTAGGAGGAGGCACCCTTGCAGAAATGCATATCCTAGACGCGATCGGGTATAACCGGGGTGACCCCGTAGATGGCCTCAATAAATGCAGGCAAAAGAAATCAGAGCACCCCGCAGCGTTTGCTGGACGCCTGTGGATCCATTTTGCAGCAGTTTTCGGAGACTTAGACCGCGCCCATTTGTCCCCAGACAACATGGCCAAATGGACCCGCACCCTTATCTCCCATGCCACAGAAACAGGACAAAAAGCTTGTGCGAACTATGATCCCTAAAGGAGGCTCATAATGAGAAATGAGTGGTAAAATGTTTGTCCCGCGCCTGGGAGCAGTCTGTACAAAACAATCCCACAGTTAAAAATCCCGAAGAAAAGTAGGCCGACGCAGACATACAAGCAGTTAAAACACACCAGAACCCCGCATGGGTAAATGAAAGCAAGAACAACCCCCCACCAAAGTCACAGGAGTGTTACAACTGTGGACATTTGGGACACTTTGCAAGGGAGTGCAATGCCCCATGAAAGCCACAGAGAGCCCAGCAGACGGGCACTCTGATTAAGAAAAAGACAGAGCCCATACATAGTGTGAGCACCCGTTCAGATCAGACGGACCTGAACGGAACGGACTGACGGTGTTCGGGCTCCCCCAGTTGGGTCTGCGACACCCTTTGGGATAGGTCCGGATGACCGGTAGTTGCAGCGAAAATACGGGGACAGCCCATTGAGTTTCTATGAGACACAGGAGGGTCCCGCACCACAATAAATTCCTCCACCATGTTCCAAAAGGACACGTGGCCCACTACAGCCACTATCACCCTCAGCGGCTTTACAGGCCACTCACAGCAGGGACACATCACAGCCCCTGTACCCATTCAAATCGGCAACATCACCACCAAGCACCCCGTAGTTTTAGTTGACCTGCCCCACACAGCAGAACACATTCTGGGAATAGACTTCATGAACCCCCACCACCTTTCATTTGATCCAGTCAACCAGTGTGTCTGGAAAATGGCAAAGTCTGCAAGAGCCCCCGCAACGCTCACAATCGGTGAATACGCCAACAAAATTAGCGCAGTAGGCAAATTTTGGTTTAACCCGACCACGCTTAACACGGACAAGCAGGTTAGGGCAGTGTTACAAAGGAACAGGACAGCATTCGCGACTCACAAACACGACTGTGGCCGGATGGCTGGTTCAGTACAAATCACAGGACCTGACCCTAGACCCCAAAAACAGTATGGATTTCCCCAAGAGGCAGAGGGAGAAATCGCAAAAGTAATCGAAAGCTTATTAGAGCAGGGCGTACTTAGATAGTTAGCCTCCACTAATAATGCCCCGATTTGGCCAGTGAGAAAGCCCGATGGATCATGGCGACTGACCATCGATTACCGGGAACTCAACAAAGTCACCCCCGCAGCAGCCCCCACAGTAGCCACAAGTCCCGAGTCCATGCTCAAGCAGGGCCTCAATTCCCGATACTTTACCGTTTCGGATATCAGTAATGGATTCTGGTCCATTCCATTGGCAAAGGCGTGCCAGTACAAATTTGCCTTCACCTTTAAAAATCAGCAGTACACATGGACATGCCTGCCACAAGGATTCCACAACTCCCCCTCCATTTTCCACCGACAGCTGGCAAATGGTTTAGCTAAATCTTCTCGCCCCGAATGTCTGGTCCAGTACGTAGACAATCTACTACTGCAGACAGACACCAAGGAAGAGCACATTGAACTTCTGACCGAACTCCTGGAACTCCTACAAGCACCTGGATATAAAATTAACCCCAAAAAGGCCCAGATTTTGAAAGATAAGGTGATATATTTGGGTACAATTATCACACATGGTAAACGCGAAATCGAGCACAAAAGGATTGACTCAATTGCTAAATTGCCCCTTCCCCAGAACGTTTCAGCCCTCCGGTCATTTTTAGGACTGGTTGGCTACTGCCGAAACCACATTGACGGTTTCGCCAGCAAGGCAGCGCCCCTCTCAGACCTCCTAAAGAAAGGAGCACCCTGGGAATGGCTTCCGCAGCATACGGATGCTGTGGATGCGTTGAAACAAGTACTCATAGCAGCCCCCACACTACAAGTTCCAGACCCGCTTTCCCCCTATGTGATAGAGGTAGCAAGCACAGTCCGCACCCTTTCGGCCGTGCTCCTTCAGGAACGGCACTAACCGTTAAGGTCCGTGGCTTACGCCTTCAGAGTTTTAGATGCTGTGGAGCAGGGATTTTCAGCCTGTGAGAGGCACCTGCTCGCAGTATTCTGGGCAGTACAGTATTTTTCGTACATTACCGGACTAAACCCCATCACAATCCTCAAAGAACACACCCCCACCCAACTTTTACTGGACGGACGACTCAAGGACGGTATAGTTAGTCAGATAAGAGCAGCCAGATGGACCCTTCTTTTGCAGGGACGGGACATCACTGTTAAAAGGACAAAGACCCACACTTTTTTAGCCGACAACTTACAGTACCCCAGAACCCCCCATGAATGTGATATTATCTCTCCACACAACACAGGCCCCTTTATTGCTAAAACACCCCCCAGAAAGATAGGTAGTTCACCCCAGAGCCCCAAGCACACAGACACGTGCAAACCCATAAAGATATATGTGGATGGATCTTCCACAATATTAGAAGGGAAGCGCATAACAGGATGCGGTATTTATGTCGAGGACGCGCAGGGACGCGCCCTAGAAGAAATAGCAATAAAACTTCCAGGACACTTTGGCGCGCAGGCGGCAGAACGTGCGGCCATCGCATACATAGTGGAACACCCAGATTCCTTCCCCAGCCCAGCAGACATATACTCGGACAGCCTCTATGACTGCAACAGCCTTACGGAATTCCTACCCCTGTGGAAAGCAAGAGGATTTGTTTCCGCAGACGGAAAACCCCTCCCCTCAGCCCCATTTTAGAGCGAGCACAGAACAGGACTTTTGGGATAGTCAAAGTTCGAAGTCACCATCGTTCCTCTTCCCCTCGAAATGTAAAAGCCGACGCACTGGCTAAAGCAGGTTCCAGGCATGGATATTTTTGGACACCCCCCGAAAGCGCACCAGTGAATGCAGTTCAGGTCTCGCAGACTAATATCGAGGATTTAGTGCAGGCCCAGAAGCAGGACAGCAATCTCAGGGAGATTTTGAAAGGAAACCATCCAGCCCCCTATGAGAGGTTTAAAAATGCTCTGACCACACATGACGGTGTGGTGTTAAAAGACACCCTTTATGTGGTTCCTGAACAGGACAGTAATCAACTGATTTGTTTATTCCATGACGGTCATGGACATCAGGGAATCGATCCCACTACAGCCCACCTCAGGCAGCTCTGCTGGTGGCCGAGTTTAAAGGACGATGTAAATCACTACATTGAGAATTGCCTTATCTGTGCCCAGAACAACCCGGACAGATATGCCAAGAAGGCTCAGCTCAGTCACATCCGACCCATTAATGGCCCCTGGACTAACCTCCAGATTGATTATGTAGGACCATTGCCCCCTTTCAGGAATAGTTATAAATATGTACTCGTGGGATAGCCAAGTTTACAAAATGGGTGGATGCATTCACATCCAGAACAAACACGGCAAAGACCACAGCCAAGATCCTCACCCACCACATCTTTACGAGATGGGGACTCCCCCGCAGCATTGAATCCGACCAAGGTTCCCATTTTACGGGACATGTCATGAAGAACGTCCTCACGATATTTGGCATTACCCAAAAATTCCACATTGCATACCACCCCCAGTCGAGTGGTATCGTGGAGCGCATGAATCGGACCCTAATATCAACCCTCAGAAAAAAGGTCCAGCAAAACAACACCACTTGGGACTCAGTCCTCCCTTTTGCGCTGATGTTTTTGCGAAACACGGTTTCCACATCCACAGGTTACACCCCACACACCCTCATGACCGGACGCCCCATGAAAGGAACTGAATTTTTATTAGGCTTAGACTTGACCAGCCCCGAAGTGACGGCCCTCACACACGAGAATGCGGTCAAAACATCAGTGGAGAATGTTAAAACGGCTCAGCTAGCAGCCGCAGTGAAACTGGGCACAAGAAAGAAACAGAGCAAGGCCTGTTTCGATAAGACAATGCATGCGACTGAGTACAGTGTAGGACAGCAAGTCATGCTCTCCATATACAACCCCAGCACATTCCTGTCACCTAAGTACTCGGGTCCGTACTCCATTGCGGACAAAGTAAGCCCTTCCGTCTACAAAATAAAGTACCCCAATGGAAAGACTGCGTGGTTCCATATCACCCAGATGAAGGCATATGGAACACAGTCTAACCATGCACACCACGTCATGTTCGACGCAGCATACCACGCCCCGCCCACAGCCAACATAACCATACCCTCCCCCAACAAGTCCAGGCCAGCCACGGACACAACCTCGACTCCACCCCCGAAATATACACTCCGTCCCGGAACACCCAGACAACAGCAGCGACAGCAACTGTGACTCAGACAATAGCCACAGCACGCCTCCCTACTATCCCCATGCAACAGGCCCCACACCCACCGAATCTGACCACGGTTCGAGTGATCCCTTCACGATCACTATCCTAAACAAACCCCACCACCGACCACCGACCTACACTGACGACCCCGACTCCGTCCCCACAGAACTAGTCACCACCTTTTGGCACCGAGATAATTCGTACAGACTCGTCCGGAATGACGAGAGCGATCCGAAATCACACCATGCAGCCCTATCAGCCCTGATACACTCGAGAGTTTGGCATCCGGGAGAAGATGACGACCTTGAATCTGACTCCCAAAACGAGAACCCCTTTGCGACCCTGTTCGCAACTGATAACTGAGGTGTCCAGATGATGTTTTAAAAGGAACCGCTTGGGAGAAAACGGTGTCCTTTCTGATGGAACCTGCAGCATGTTTTGTGTTGTTTGTAGTGTTTTGTTAAATGTTGTATGTCAGACCGGGAAAAAACATTTCCACGGCCCCAGGACACCACCCTTCTGATGCCCCCTGGCAGTCAGAGAAACTAGTTTGG
This sequence comes from Scyliorhinus torazame, assembly GCF_047496885.1. Classification (NCBI taxonomy): domain Eukaryota; kingdom Metazoa; phylum Chordata; class Chondrichthyes; order Carcharhiniformes; family Scyliorhinidae; genus Scyliorhinus; species Scyliorhinus torazame. Next base: position 151,476,111 of record NC_092713.1, read on the forward strand.
CCAGACGCTAGTTCAGCGGAACTAGTTTGTCCACAGAGACTTGTTAATGTCCCAGACACCAGTTCAGAGGAACTCGTCTGTCGACGGAAACACAGACCCCCGTTCGTAATCGCTTCTGGTTCGAGGAAGGAACCCCCCCCAGATGACTACATTTCTTGCCCGTTCTTGTCAGTTGCTCAGGCAGTGGAGAAATGGCATTGGGACCCGCCCTGCCTGGGAACCCCCCCTCTGGTCAGCTACGCTCGGGTAGGGCACACACGGCATTGGTCACCGTCCTACCCGGGGACTCCATCCAAATCGTACTCGTCGTGGCCCATACGCACCTCATTTTGGCAAAGCTTTGTTCAAAAAGTTTTATTTTATTTTCAGGTAACCCTTAGGTTGCCAACCCGCTGCTATTTACACCCTCAAACATTTGGATGGTAAACTGCACAGTCTGCGAGACGGCTCGCACTGGTTCAGTATTTGTAAGTGTGTCTTGTCCTGAAATTCCGTTTTTGGGAAAAAAAATGAGGGAGTCACACATAGTGACCAATTATAAAGGGAGTAATTGGCACTAAAGGACAGACAGGCTATCGTACGAGATATTAAACCAAGATAGTAACAGACACTATGCTTGATCCCACAGAACTCCAGAAGCTCCAGGAGAAGAGAAGAGAAGAAAAGAAAGAGAGAAGAAGAACCATGAGGACATCCTCCGCATTGCTCATAACCCTAATGGGCATTTGGTTGCGCGCGAACGCGAACCCCCTGACCTCAACTCACCCAGCCGTCAATGATTCACTTCCCCACAGTACCCAGAGCCCAGTCACAAGCGACACCACACCATCTTGGTGCGACAGGTTTATAACCTGGTACTCCCTGTCCTACGTGATAGAATCCCTATTGGTATTGGCGATACTCTGCTGCATCGTGCAGACTGTTCGTCTGAGAAAATGGAGAAGGAGAGCCTACCGCGCTCGCACCCCGGTATATAGGATAAGATGCCTTATTTTCAGATACGACCAGACCCCCGACCCCCGCGATCTATAATAAAGAGCATTCGTTTGCGATTTGTTGTAAATAAAGAAATGTTCATGAGCAATTGTACAATCCTGAGCTTGACGGCCAAGCCAGAAAATGTGTATAAAACTGCTATGATTTTGTTTGTATGGTTTAGGAAGTTAGTGTGATGAAATGTTTGAGTGAGTGTAGTATATTAAGGATAGTTAGAGGTTCCCATTTTTTTTGTTTTGTAATGCATGTCCCTGTTTGACATAGCGCCCCTCAGAATTATCAGTTAAAAATTTTGGCATAGTTATGGTCAGTGTAGAGGCCATAGAAGAGTGCTCGCCGGGTCAGGGAATGAAAACCAACACAGTTATGTGATCCTTCACGCTTCGCGTTAGGATCACAAGGAGGGTGTGTAGCCACCTGGGTTGGCCAACTCCCGATGTAAAATGGTGAACAGCAAAGGCTGCAGGGATATTCAGCCAACACAGGCAGAAACCAGCAGGTGCAAGTTTACTGTGTATTAAACTCTGTGAAAGCCCAGACAACATTGATACAAGCAGCCATCTGCATAATAATGTAGCAGCCATCTACATACTAATAAGCAATCCCCGGGAACAATCGCAACATTTGGGACAAACAAAGCTAAGCCAGACTCCCCGGCGCCAGCAGGAGCCAACACAAAAGAGGTTAACGGACACCTCAAGACCGCCCATCGATCAGGGAACCGCTCCAGTATTGGAGAAATCGAACCAAGCGATTGGAACGAAGTCCAATCACCTGGAACCAGGTACAGGGTCCGCCCCGAAAGGCGGGAAGCCCCTGGGGACTATAAAGTTAAGCCCCCAAGCTCAAATCATTCTTCTTGACTGGGTCACCCAGCAACGCGAACCAACCTTGACCGTGACCGGTTCAACTGCCGCCGAGATCCAATAAGTCTTAAGTCAACGCTCGCTACGAGATAGGCGCTCCTAGCTACCAATGCGTACCAACTTCGAATCCCGCAGACTCAGAACCCGAACGAAAGGCCATTTGTTCCCCTGACCTGGTGGGCCAGTCCGAAGCTAAGTATAGGCCTGTTAGTTGTAGAAGTAGCTTAGAAGTAGAATTTGTGCATGAGTAGCGATTACTGTGCATAATAAATGTGCTTTGATTTGAATCTTACTAATCGGTGTATTGACTTATTGATCATTACTTGGACTTGAACCTCGTGGCGGTATCATAAAGATACCTGGCGACTCGAGAGCAAAGGTTATAAAACAGAGCCAATTGAACCAACCAAAAGTTAGCAACAAAAGGCATTGGATGGAGATGATGCCTCATTAAAGGGATGGGTGAGTGAGACGCATGCCCTGATTAGAGAGGATGTGAAGATGCCGCCGTTGGACTGGGGTGAGCACAGTACGAAGTCTTACAACACCAGGTTAAAGTCCAACAGGTTCATTTCGATGTCACTAGCTTTCGGAGCGCTGCTCCTTCCTCAGGCGAATGAAGAGGTATGTTCCAGAAACACATATATAGACAAATTCAAAGATGCCAGACAATGCTAGGAATGCGAGCATTAGCAGGTGATTAAATCTTTACAGATCCAGAGATGGGGTAACCCCAGGTTAAAGAGGTGTGAATTGTGTCAAGCCAGGACAGTTGGTAGGATTTCGCAGGCCAGATGGTGGGGGATGAATGTAATGCGACATGAATCCCAGGTCCCGGTTGAGGCCGCACTCATGTGTGCGGAACTTGGCTATAAGTTTCTGCTCAGCGATTCTGCGTTGTCGCATGTCCTGAAGGCCGCCTTGGAGAACGCTTACCCGGAGATCAGAGGCTGAATGCCCTTGACTGCTGAAGTGTTCCCCGACTGGAAGGGAACATTCCTGCCTGGTGATTGTCGCGCGATGTCTGTTCATTCGTTGTCGCAGTGTCTGCATGGTCTCACCAATGTACTACGCTTCGGGACATCCTTTCCTGCAGCGTATGAGGTCGACAACGTTGGCCGAGTCGCACGAGTATGTACCGCGTACCTGGTGGGTGGTGTTCTCACGTGTAATAGTGGTATCCATATCGATGATCTGGCACGTCTTGCAGAGATTACCATGACAGGGTTGTGTGGTGTCGTGGTCACTGTTCTGAAGGCTGGGTAGTTTGCTGCAAACAATGGTTCGTTTGAGGTTGCACGGTTGTTTGAAGGTAAGTAGTGGGGGGGTGGGGATGACCTTGGCAAGATGTTCATGTTCATCGATGACGTGTTGAAGGCTGTGAAGAGGATGTCGTAGTTTCTCCGCTCCGGGGAAGTACTGGACGACGAAGGGTATTCTGTCGGTTGTGTCCCATGTTTGTCTTCTGAGGAGGTCTGTGCGGTTTTTTGTTGTGGCGCGTTGGAACTGTCGATCGATGAGTCGAGCGCCATATCCCGTTCGTACGAGGGCATCTTTCAACGTCTGTAGGTGTCTGTTACGCTCCTCCTCGTCTGAGCAGATCCTGTGTGTACGGAGAGCTTGTCCATAGGGGATGGCTTCTTTAATGTGTTTAGGGTGGAAGCTGGAGAAGTGGAGCATCGTGAGGTTATCCGTGGGTTTGCGGTAAAGCGAAGTGCTGAGATGACCGTCCTTGATGGAGACGAGTGTGTCCAAGAATGCAACTGATTTTGGAGAGTAGTCCATGGTGAGTTTGATGGTTGGAAATGGTGAGAACTTCGACGGTGGTGCGGGAGCACAGGGAGAAAATAAAGGGGGCGGAGGAAGCATTGTCGTGGCCCAGCGACCAGTTTGCCTCAATGGGTGAGGAGCGGCGGTGAATGTTACCAGGGCTCAAAGAGTTAAATTATGAGGAAAGATAATATAAACTAGGCTTGTATTCTCTCGATTTATAGAACGCCAAGGGGTTGACACTGCCAAAATGGGTCAGGTGCTGCTTAAAGGGTTGGATAGGTGGGTTGTTTTAAAGATTTTGTGCGCTCCCTCCGATGCTTTGACCTCATCTTTGCAGATTCCCAACAAAGTCACTGAATGCATTCGGTGCTTAGCAGAAGAACTTTTTCCCTTTTGGTCGGTCACAAGCCAGGGACTCCCCGAGGTTGGCAGGGATGCTTTAAGGGCATCCTTAAAAAGGTTTCTGCTGCCTTCCTGGTCATCTCCTGCCATGACCAAGCTCCAAGTAGAGCTTGTATACTTCCACTGCTTTGGAAGTATACATACAAACTACAACAATGGAGCTGGTTTTGAATGATGGGCACCTCGATGCTGGGCAAGTTGGCTTGGAAGAGGCTGCCTTTCTCGCCACAAAATGTTGAGGATGCGTGTGCACTACTGTAAGTACTTCTCCAGTGCTTTGAGGTGCCTGCTGCAGGCCGTTCAAAGCTCTGGAACACATAGGAGCATAGGGATCACTGTTGCCCGGTAAACCATAACCTTGGTCTCGGGCCGTTAGAACAAAAATACACCTCACATAGTTACAAGTTTTCGCATTGCTTCCGCAAAAATGTGGCGCCATGTGCAATCTCCCAGTCTTTCCCACTGGTCCTCTGGTATATAGAATTCCTCACTTCCCACCTAAGCGTCTCGGTCTTGTTTCACCAACAGCCATCCTCCAACTCTCAAGACATGGTTAACACTGACACAGTGCACATCCAATTCACTTGGTTCATAACTGTCCAGGTGGCTCAGAATCCCCAGAGGCGTCCTTCTTTGACCCCTTTACAGTCTGGTGGAATCTGGCAACACTGAGACAGCAGCAATGGGTCTTGTTCCATCAACCATTCCTTGCCCTTCCTGTCTTCAGTCCCTACTCTTTCCAACTGCACCACGCACACAGTAACACAATCACTACTCTATTCTCAGAGACTTGCTTAAATAGAAGGATCTGTTCAAAATCTGCCAAACCCAAGACTGCTCAATTTGGAGAGAATCTTGTTTACTTTCTCTCCACTGAATTCCTAATGTTCTGAACTGTCTGCTATAAAGACAGGCTGAAAGACCCAACACCTCTGCTATTAGGGGTGGCATGGTAGCACAGTGATTAGCACTGTTGCTTCACAGTGCCAGGGAGCCGGGTTCGATTCCTGGCTTGGATCACAGATCATGGGCTGGATTCTCTATCGTCGGGATGCTCTCTTTTGCCAGCAGCCCGGGGGTCCCCCGACGGCGTGGGGCTGCCCCCCAATGGGAAACTCCATTGACCAGCCGCCGCCAGGGTGAAACAGAAATGTGGCGCGGCAGGGCGGAGAATCCAGACCCACATCTGTGTATGTTCTCCCAGTATCTGCGTGGATTTCCTCCGGATGCTCCGGTTTCCTCCCACAAGTCCCAAAAGACGTGCTAGTTAGGTGAATTGGACATTCTGAATTCTCCCTCAGTGCACCCGAACAGGCGCCGAAATGTGATGACTAGGGGATTTTCACAGTAACTTCATTGCAGTGTTAATGTAAGGCTACATGTGACACTGATAAAGATTATTAGAGGGGGCAGCACAGTGGCGCAGTGGTTAGCACCGCTGCTTCACGGCACCGAGGTTTCAGGTTCGAAAACTGCTCTGGGGACGGGATTCTCCCTACCCGGCGGGGCCGGTGGTCCCGGCGGGACGGAGTGGCGTGAACCACTCCGGCTTCGGGACGCCCCAAAAGGTGCGGATTTCTCCGCACCTTCAGGGGCCAACCCTCAACGTGAGGGGCTAGGCGTGCGCCGGAGTGGTTGGCGTGCTGACGACCGGCGGGAGAGGCCTTTGGCGCCACGCCAGCCGGATCCGAAAGGACTTTGCCAGGCGGTGGAAGTCCGCGCATGCGCGGGAGCGTCAGCGGCTGCTGACGTCATCCCCGCGCATGCGCAGGGGGGTGTCTCTTCCGCGTCGGCCATGGTGAAGACTGTGGCTGGGGCAGAGGGAAAAGAGCCCCCACGGTGGGCCCCGATCACGGGCCAAGCAACCGTGGGGGCACCCCCCAAAGGCCAAATCGCCCCGCGTCCCCCCCCAGGACCCCGGAGACCGCCCGCGCCAACCTAGTCACACGGGAAGAGAGGTGGTTTGATCCTCGCCGGCGGGACAGGCATTCCAGCAGCGGGACTTCGGCCCATCGCTGGCCGGAGAATCGCCCGGGGGGGGGGGGGGGGGGCGCCGACCGGCGCGGCATGATTCCCGCCCCCGCCAAATATCCGGTGCCGGAGAATTCGGCAACCAGCGGGGGCGGGATTCACGCCAGCCCCCGGCGATTCTCCAACCAGCGATGGGCCGAAGTCCTGCTGCTGGAATGCCTGTCCCGCCGGTCACTGTCCATGTGGAGTTTGCACATTCTCCCTATGTCTGCATGGATTTCACCCCCACAACCCAAAGATGTGCAGGGTAGGTGGATTGGCCATAAGAAATTGCCCTTAATTGGAAAAAATTAATTAGGTACTCTAAATTTTTTTTTTAAATAAAGATTGCTAGATTATTATTATTAGCTTTCTATTTCCACTTTGCTTCTTAGCTGTTCATCCCCATGGCAACCTCAGGCCATATGGGTATTTCTTGGGACCTAATAATGTCATGGTCAGGAAACCAATTAACCCACTTACAGAAAACTCCCACCTTGGTCTTAGAGGGAACATTGCACAAAAAGAAAATCTAAGCATTTTCCAATGTGCATGGGTAATCACAATCTGAAATTCATATATTTTTGCGAGACAAGTATATCGAGAGGTATGAAGTCAAGGCAGATTAATAGGATACAATTCACCAATCCTCTTCTTTCATATGGCTTTAGCAGTAGCTGTTGCCACAGTTTTAATGTCAAATCCATGGCCCTGCAAGTGTTACTCCAGGATATCGCTCAAGTCGGGGGAAAGATGTTAGTTTGTGTGACGTGGTTTGGTTAGGACGAGGTTTCAAAGTTCCACTTTCCACTGAGCGTTGTCTACATACCCCAGGGGAGACCGAAGCCTGGCTATTGAGATGTTAGGTCAGAAATTTGGAAAAGTGTTTTCTGCCCGTGTTTTCCTCCATAGTTTCATCTGTGATATGGAGTAGGTGATGTTCAATTCATGTCCAGAGAGGGATTCGTAGAACCATGTGCATGCTCTATGGACAGGGAGGTTCAATTTTCTGCTGATACAAATCGTTTCTCTCTGTCTGTCACTGTGCCCTGTCAGATGGAGAGTATGGCGATATTTGAGGACTGGTCCCACTGACCTGGAGCTGATCTCAGAGATCCAGAGATTATCCTCATTACTTTTTTTTTTTAAATATATTTTATTCAAGATTTTTTGGCCAAACATAACAGTACGTAGTGTTTCTTTTAAACAACAATAAAGCAATATAAATAACAGTGGCCAGTTTTAAACAAATAAATAAATAATATATAAACAGAAACAAAAACCAAACTAAATGGCAACTGCCTTGTCAAAAATAAATACTCTCCAAAGATACAATCCAACAGTCCAATATACAATTACATATACCAAATGCCTATACATATACAATAACATCCCTGAGAGTCTGTCCGATTCCTCCCCCCCCCTCCCCCTACCCCCCCCCCCCCCCACCCCCCCCCACCCCCGTCCCCCCGTCCCCCCTGGGTTGCTGCTGTTGTCTTCCTCTTTTCCATTCCCTCTATCTTTCTGTGAAGTAGTCGACGAACGGTTGCCACCACCTGGTGAACCCTTGAGCCGAACCCCTTAGTACGAACTTAATCCGTTCTAACTTTATAAACCCTGCCATGTCGTTTATCCAGGTCTCCACACCCGGGGGTTTGGCTTCCTTCCACATTAACAATATCCTGCGCCGGGCTACTAGGGACGCAAAGGCCAAAACATCAGCCTCTCTCGCCTCCTGCACTCCCGGCTCTTCTGCAACCCTAAATATAGCCAATCCCCAGCTTGGTTCGACCTGGACCCCCACCACCTTCGAAAGCACCTTTGCCACCCCCACCCAAAACCCCTGTAGTGCCGGGCATGACCAGAACATGTGGGTGTGATTCGCTGGGCTTCTCGAGCATCTCGCACACCTATCCTCTACCCCAAAAAATTTACTGAGCCGTGCTCCAGTCATATGCGCCCTGTGTAACACCTTAAATTGTATCAGGCTTAGCCTGGCACACGAGGACGACGAGTTTACCCTGCTTAGGGCATCAGCCCACAGCCCCTCCTCAATCTCCTCCCCCAGCTCTTCTTCCCATTTCCCTTTCAGCTCATCTACCATGATCTCCCCCTCGTCCCTCATTTCCCTATATATGTCCGACACCTTACCATCCCCCACCCACGTCTCTGAGATCACTCTATCCTGCACCTCCTGCGTCGGGAGCTGCGGGAATTCCCTCACCTGTTGCCTCGCAAAAGCCCTCAGTTGCATATACCGAAATGCATTCCCTTGGGGCAACCCATATTTTTCCGTCAGCGCTCCCAGACTCGCAAACGTCCCATCTACGAACAGATCTCTCAATTGTGCTACCCCTGCTCTTTGCCATGCTCCAAATCCCCCATCCATTCTCCCCGGAACAAACCTATGGTCATTTCTTATCGGGGACCGCACCAAGGCTCCCGTCTTTCCCCTATGCCGTCTCCACTGCCCCCAAATCTTCAATGTAGCCACCACCACCGGGCTTGTGGTGTATTTCTTCGGTGAGAACGGCAACGGCGCCGTCACCATAGCTTGTAGGCTAGTCCCCCTGCAGGACGCCCTCTCCAATCTCTTCCACGCCGCTCCCTCCTCTTTTCCCATCCACTTACACACCATTGAAATATTGGCGGCCCAGTAGTACTCACTTAGGCTCGGTAGTGCCAGCACCCCCCTGTCCCTACTACGATGCAAAAATCCCCTCCTCACTCTCGGGGTCTTCCCGGCCCACACAAAACTCATAATACTCTTCTCGATTCTTTTGAAAAAAGCCTTCGTGACCACCACCGGGAGGCACTGAAACACAAAAAGGAATCTCGGGAGGACCACCATTTTAACCGCCTGCACCCTCCCTGCCAGTGACAGGGACACCATGTCCCATCTCTTAAAGTCCTCCTCCATCTGTTCCACCAACCGCGTTAAATTAAGCCTATGTAATGTCCCCCAATTCTTGGCTATCTGGATCCCCAAGTACTGAAAGTCCCTTGTTACCTTCCTCAACTGTAAATCCTCTATTTCTCTGCTCTGCTCCCGTGGATGCACCACAAACAACTCACTTTTCCCCATGTTCAATTTATACCCTGAAAAATCCCCAAACTCCCCAAGTATCCGCATTATCTCTGGCATCCCCTCCGCCGGGTCCGCCACATATAGCAACAAATCATCCGCATACAGAGATACCCGGTGTTCTTCTCCTCCCCTGAGTACTCCTCTCCACTTCTTGGAACCCCTCAATGCTATGGCCAGGGGCTCAATCGCCAGTGCAAACAATAACGGGGACAGAGGACATCCCTGCCTCGTCCCTCTATGGAGCCGAAAATAATCAGACCCCCGTCCATTCGTGACCACGCTCGCCATCGGGGCCCTATACAGCAACTGTACCCATCTGAAATACCCATCTCCAAAGCCAAATCTCCTCAGCACCTCCCACAAATAATCCCACTCCACTCTATCAAATGCTTTCTCGGCATCCATCGCCACCACTATCTCCGCTTCCCCCTCTGGTGGGGGCATCATCATTACCCCTAGCAGCCTCCGTATATTTGTATTCAGCTGTCTCCCCTTCACAAACCCAGTTTGGTCCTCATGAACCACCCCCAGGACACAATCCTCTATCCTCGTTGCCATTACCTTGGCCAGAATCTTAGCGTCCACATTCAGGAGGGAAATAGGCCTATAGGACCCGCATTGCAGCGGGTCTTTTTCCTTCTTTAGGAGAAGCGATATCATTGCCTCTGACATAGTTGGGGGCAGCTGCCCCCTTTCCCTCGCCTCATTAAAGGTTCTCATCAGTAGCGGGGCCAGCAAGTCCATATATTTCCTATAGAATTCAACTGGGAATCCGTCTGGTCCCGGGGCCTTCCCCGCCTGCATGCTCCCAATCCCTTTCACTACTTCCTCCATCTCAATCTGTGCTCCCAGTCCCGCCCTCTCCTGCTCCTCCACCTTAGGAAATTCCAGCTGATCCAGAAAGCACATCATTCTCTCCTTCCCATCCGGGGGCTGAGCTTCATATAATCTTTCATAAAATGCCTTGAACACTCCATTCACTCTCTCCGCTCCCCGCTCCATCTCTCCCTCCTCATCTCTCACCCCCCCTATCTCCCTCGCTGCTCCCCTTTTCCTCAGTTGGTAGGCCAGCAACCTGCTCGCCTTCTCCCCATATTCGTACTGTACACCCTGTGCCTTCCTCCATTGTGCCTCTGCATTACCCGTAGTCAACAAGTCAAATTCTACATGTACCCTTTGCCTTTCCCTGTACAGTCCCTCCTCCGGTGCCTCCGCATATTGTCTGTCCACCCTCAGAAGTTCTTTCAACAACCGCTCCCTTTCCCTACCCTCCTGCTTTCCTTTATGTGCCCTGATAGATATCAGCTCCCCTCTAACCACTGCCTTCAGCGCCTCCCAGACCACTCCCACCTGAACCTCCCCATTATCATTGAGTTCCAAGTACCTTTCAATACACCCCCTCACCTTTAAACACACCTCCTCATCTGCCAATAATCCCATGTCCATTCTCCAGGGTGGACGCTGTTCTTTTTCCTCCCCTATCTCCAGGTCCACCCAATGTGGAGCGTGATCCGAAATAGCTATAGCCATGTACTCCGTCCCCGTCACCTTCGGGATCAGTGCCCTTCCCAAAACAAAAAAGTCTATCCGTGAATAAACTTTGTGGACATAGGAGAAAAACGAAAACTCCTTACTCCTAGGTCTACTAAATCTCCAGGGATCTACTCCTCCCATCTGCTCCATAAAGTCCTTAAGCACCCGAGCTGCAGCCGGCCTCCTTCCGGTCCTGGACCTCGATCTGTCCAGCCCTGGGTCCAGCACCGTATTAAAATCTCCACCCATTACCAACTTCCCCACCTCTAGGTCTGGGATACGTCCTAACATACGCCTCATAAAGTTGGCATCATCCCAGTTCGGGGCATATACGTTCACTAAGACCACCGCCTCCCCTTGCAATTTGCCACTCACCATCACGTATCTGCCCCCACTATCCGCCACTATGGTCTTTGCCTCAAACATTACCCGCTTCCCCACTAGTATAGCCACCCCCCTGTTTTTTGCGTCTAGCCCCGAATGAAACACCTGCTCCACCCATCCTTTGCGTAGTCTGACCTGGTCTATCAGTTTCAAATGCGTCTCCTGCAGCATAACCACATCTGCCTTAAGTTTCTTTAGGTGTGCGAGTACCCGTGCCCTCTTTATCGGCCTGTTCAGCCCTCTCACATTCCACGTGATCAGCCGGGTTGGGGGGCTCTTTACCCCCACCCCTGTCGACTAGCCATCTCCTTTTTCAATCCAGCTCCTCACCCGGTTCCCACGTAGCCGTATCTCCCCTCAACGGCGCCCGACCACCCCGACCACCCCACCCCATACCAGCTCCCCCTTCTCCCCAGCAGCAGCAACCCAGTTAACCCCCCCCCCACCCCCCTCCACCCCCGCTAGATCCCTCACTAGCGTAATTGCACCCCCCATGTTGCTCCCAGAAGTCAGCAAACTCTGGCCGACCTCGGCTTCCCCCCGTGACCTCGGCTCCCACTGTGCGAGGCCCCCTCCTTCCTGCTTCCCTGTTCCCGCCATGATTACCATAGCGCGGGAACAAAGCCCGCGCTTCCCATTTGGCCCCGCCCCCAATGGCCGGCGCCCCCAGCTCCTCATCCTCCCTCCCCCCCTCCCCCACGACATGGGGAAGAGAGAAAAGTTACAGGGTCGCAGGATTAACAACTTGGGAAATCATCTCTTCCCCCTTTTCCCCCTCTTCACCCCACATATTCGCCCCACCACTTTGTCCCAAACGTTCTTTTTCTAGCCCGCTTATTCCAGCTTCTCCTCGACAATAAATGTCCACGCCTCTTCTGCCGTTTCGAAGTAGTGGTGTTTCCCTTGATGTGTGACCCACAGTCTTGCCGGCTGCAGCATTCCAAATTTAACCTTCCTTTTGTGCAGCACCGCCTTGGCCCGATTAAAGCTTGCCCTCCTTCTCGCCATCTCCGTACTCCAATCTTGATATACGCGGATCACCGCGTTCTCCCACCTACTGCTCCGAGTTTTCTTTGCCCATCTGAGGACCATCTCTCTGTCCTTATATCGGAGAAATCTCACCACTATGGCTCGAGGAATTTCTCCAGCCCTCGGTCTTCGCGCCATAACTCGATAGGCTCCCTCCACCTCCAACGGGCCCGTCGGGGCCTCCGATCCCATTAACGAGTGCAGCATCGTGCTCACATATGCCCCGACGTCCGCCCCTTCTGCACCTTCGGGAAGACCAAGAATCCTTAAATTCTTCCTCCTCGTATTATTCTCCAGCACCCCCAGCCTTTCCACACACCTTGTGTTGTGCCTCGTGCATCTCTGTCTTCACCACCAGGCCCTGTATGTCGTCCTCATTCTCAGCAGCCTTTGCCTTCACGACCCGAAGCTCCTGCTCCTGGGTCTTTTGTTCCTCCTTTAGCCCTTCAATCGCCTGTAATATCGGGGCCAACAGCTCCTTTTTCATCTCCTTTTTAAGTTCTTCCACGCAACGCCGCAGGAACTCTTGTTGGTCAGGGCCCCATATTAAACTGCCTCCTTCCGACGCCATCTTGCTTTGTGCTTGCCTTCCTGGCCGCTGCTCTAGAGGATCCACCGCAATCCGGCCACTTTCCCCTCCTTTTTCCATCCGTGTCCAGGGGGATTCCCTTCTGGTTTACCGCACAGTGTTTTTAGCCGTTAAAATTGCCGTTGGGGCTCCTATTAAGAGCCCAAAAGTCCTTTCCACCGGGAGCTGCCGAAACGTGCGACTTAGCTGGTCATCGCCGCACCCGGAACCTCGATTATCCTCATTACTGAGTGAACTAGTGTCAATCAGTTTGATGTAACAACTTGAGGCCCAAATGGGAGCACAGTACTCAGCTATCGAAAAGACCAGAGCTGCAGCAGGAGGCGACTTTTGGACGTCAGCTTGTGCCAGCGAGCTTGCAGGTGATGTTGACTCTTGTCTTAATCTTCCCAGCAGCCTTGCTGAGGTGGTGATAGTAGCTTAGGGAGCAGTAAGGGTCACTCCAAGATAGATGAGAATCGGGTCAATCCGCACTTTTTCCCCCCTCTCAAAAGGTGACATTTAGGTTGTTGCGTGCCTTGCGATTTTCATGGTGCAATGTCGAGATGGGGAATTCGGCTGGGTTTGGTTGCAATCAGCACTTGCAGAAATATTCAGCAATTTTTGACAGGTCAAAGTTTACAATGGTTTCCCTATCCTGGAAAGATTTTGCCTGAGTTGTCAAGGCAATATCGTCTGCATAAATAAATTTTCACGATAATGTGGCGGGCATGTTGCTTATGTAGATAGGAACTTCACCCAAAGGTCATGAATCTGTGAAATTCCGTGCCCAGTGAAGCAGTTGCTGACGTCATTCCCATGCATGAGCGGGGGAGGGGGTCTCTTCCGCCTCCGCCATAGTGAAGACCATGGCAAAGGTGGAAGAAAAAGAGTGCCATCACGGCACAGGCCCGCCCGTGGAATTCCGCTGGCAAGATTCTCCATTACACCGGCAACGCGCACATGCTGGGGATTCCCTGACAGCGTTGGGCTGCCCCATTGGCCAGCTGGCGGGATGTAGAATCCCGTTGCCAGCGGGGGCGCGCTGCACCAGACAACTGGAGCGAAATTCTCCATCCCGCCCCGCCACATTTCTGCCCCGACCCGCCGGCGGGATGCTCCGTTACACCGGCCGGTCAATGGGGTTTCCCATTGTGGGGCAGCCCCACGCCGTCGGGAAACCCCCGGGCGCCGGCAAAACGGAGACTCCCGCCGGCGGAGAATGACGCCCCTGGTGTGGCAGGGCAGAGAATCCTGTCCAGCACTTTTGAGAGTAAAGCACTCTTAGATTTTGTGCTCAGAGTACCGCGAGCAGTTTTAGGCCTTTTATTCTAGAAAGTTAAAATAGCCACAGACGGCATACAATGAGGGTGATGCCAGCTTTAGAAACCAGACAGGCACAATAAAATTGATTTCCTTGTCTCAGGGCTTGTTTGGGTTAAAAATACTGGCTGTACCCTTAATGGAACTGACTTCACAGCAGTTTAATTAATTCTGGAGCTGCCCCAAGATACTGGAACATTTCTAGTGGAGCAGAAAATGTTAAGAGAAGATTGAATTGAGGTTTATATTATGATTATAAAGAACGTTGACAGAGTTAATGGTTAAAGCTACCTCCTGGTTGAGGAATCAGGACCAGTGGACTGGTCCATATTTAAGAACTTAGCGACCAACTTAAATGAGTATGCCACCACCGTCACAGACTTCATCAGCAAATGTGTGGACGACTGCGTGCCAAAGGAAGCAGTCCGTACATTCCCCAACCGGAAACCATGGCTCAATCGCGAGATTGACTCCCTATTGAAGGACAGGTCTGAGGCGTTCAAGTCAGGCGACCCTGACCTATACAAGAAATCCAGGTACGACCTCCGCAAAGCCATCCGAGGTGCCAAGAGAGAATATCAGACCAAGCTAGAGTCACAGACTAGGATTACAGACTCTCAGCAGTTGTGGCAAGGCCTAAACAACATAATGGGCTACAAAGCGAAGCCGAGCAGTATCTCCAGCAGCAGTGCACCCCTCCCCGATGAACTCAATGCATTCTATGCTTGGTTCGATCAGGAAACCAACGATCCGCTGTAGAGTGCCCCAGCAGCCCATAACTCACCCATACCCATCATCACAGCTTCTGAAGTCAGATCGGCCTTCCTGAAAGTGAGCCCTCGGAGGACGATGGGTCTGGACGGGATCCCTGGTCGTGCACTCAGAGCCTGCGCGGACCTGCTGGCAGATGTGTTCGCGGACACCTGGCCCTATTCCGCTCCGAGGTCCCCACCTGCTTCAAGAAGACCACCATCATACTGGTGCCAAAGAAGAACCAGGCAACGTGCCTCAATGACTACCATCCGGTGGCCCTGACTTCAGTCGTAATGAAGTGCTTCGAGAGATTAGTCATGAAGTGCATCAAGTCCATACTCCCAGAATGCCTTGATGGGAGGCACGGTAGCACAGTGGTTAGCACAGTTGCTTCACAGCTCCAGGGTCTCAGGTTCGATTCCCAGTTTGTGTCACTGTCTGTGTGCGGAGTCTGCATGTTCTCCCCGTGTCTGCGTGGGTTTCCTCCGGTGCTCCGGTTTCTTCCCACAGTCCAAAGATGTGCAGGTTAGGTGGATTAGCCATGGTAAAATTGCCCTTAGGTTAGGTGAGATTACTAGGTTACGGGCATAGGGTGGAAGTGTGGCCTTAAGTGGGGTGCTCTTTTCAAGAGCCGGTGCAGACACGATGGGCCGAGTGGCCTCCTTCTGCACCGTAAATTCGATGATTCTATGACAATTCTATGATCCACTGCAATTCGCATACCGCCGCAACCGGCCCACAGCTGGTGCCATCTCCCTGGCCCTACGCTCATCCCTAGAGCATCTTGACAACAAGGACTCCCACATTAGACTCCTATTTATCGACTACAGCTCCGCCTTCAACACCATAATCCCAGCCAAGCTCATATTAAAGCTCCAAAACCTAGGACTTGGCTCCCCACTCTGCAACTGGATCCTCGATTATCTGACCAACAGACCACAATCAGTAAGAATGAACAACAACACCTCCTCCACAATAGTCCTCAATACTGGGGCCCGCAAGGCTGCGTACTTAGCCCCCTCATATACTCCCTGTATACGCACGACTGCGTGGCAAAATTTGGTTCCAACTCCATCTACAAGTTTGCTCACGACGCGACCATAGTGGGCCGGATTGCGAATAACGACGAGTCAGAATACAGGAGGGAGATAGAGAACCCACTGAAGTGGTGCAGTGAAAGCAATCTATCCCTCAATGCCAGGATAACTAAAGGGCGGATCATTGACTTCAGGAAGCAAAGTACTGTACACATCCCTGTCAGCATCAATGGGGCCGAGGTGGAGATGGTTAGCAGCTTCAAATTCCGAGGAGTACACATCACCAAAAGTCTGTCCTGTTCCACCCACATTGACGCTACAAGAAAGCACAACAGCGCCTATACTTCCTCAGAAAACTAAGGAAATTCGGCATGTCCACATTAACTTTTACCAACTTTTACAGATGCACTACAGAAAGCATCCCAGCCGGCTGCATCACCAGCTGGTATGGCAACTGCTCGGCCCAGGACTGCAAGAAGCTTCAGAGAGTCGTGAACACCGCCCAGTCCATCACACAAACCCACCTCCCATCCATTGACTCCGTCTACACCTCCTGCTGCCTGGGGAAAGCGGGCAGCATATTCAAAGACCCCTCCCACCCGGCTTACTCACTCTTCCAACTTCTTCCATCGGGCAGGAAATACAAAATTCTGAGAACATGCACGAACAGACTCAAAAACAGTTTCTTCCCCACTGTTACCAGACTCCTAAACAACCCTCTTATGGACTGACCTGATTTATACTACACCCCTGTATGCTTCACCCGATGCTGGTGTCTATGTAGTTACATTGTGTACATTGTCTTGCCCTATTATGTATTTTCTTTTCTTTTCATGTACTTAATGATATGTTTAGCTGCTCGCAGGAAAATACTTTTCACTGTACCCCAGTACAGGTGACAATAAACAAATCCAATCCAATCAGTGCTGCCAAGTTAGCAATTTAAAATTCCAATCAAAAAAGTTAGGAAAAAGGTGAAGAGAATGTTGGAGTTTGGAATACTTTGCAGCAAGGAATGCAAAATTGTATAAGTGTTTGAAACAGAGAAAGATGTCCTGGACAACGGGCAGAGGATAGAGCTAGTACTAGAGTGGGATTAATGACAAACAAGAGGAAAAAGACGATGCAGTTGCATTGCTGGTTAAAGCGGAAATTAACGCAATAATGAGGAGGGATATTAACTCCGAAGATGTGGAATTTGTATGGGTAAAGCTGAGAAACACTAAGTGGCAAAAAACTTTAGTGAGGGTTGTGTATAGACCTCTAAACTGTACATAGAACATAGAACATAGAAAATACAGCACAGAACAGGCCCTTCGGCCCACGATGTTGTGCCGAACCTTTGTCCTAGATTAATCATAGATTATCATTGAATTTACAGTGCAGAAGGAGGCCATTCGGCCCTTTGAGTCTGCACCGGCTCTTGGAAAGAGCACCATACCCAAACTCAACACCTCCACCCAACACCAAGAGCAATTTGGACATTAAGGGCAATTTATCATTGGCCAATTCACCTAACCCACACATCTTTGGACTGTGGGAGGAAACCGGAGCACCCGGAGGAAACCCACGCAGACACGGGGAGGACGTGCAGACTCCGCACAGACAATGACCCAAGCCGGAATCGAACCTGGGACCATGGAGCTGTGAAGCAATTGCGCTATCCACAATGCTACCGTGCTGCCCTTAAGAACAAATAAATCTACACTATATCATTTTACCGTAATCCATGTACCTATCCAATAGCTGCTTGAAGGTTCCTAATGTTTCCGACTCAACTACTTCCACAGGCAGTGCATTCCATGCCCCCACTACTCTCTGGGTAAAGAACCTACCTCTGATATCCCTCCTATATCTTCCACCTTTCACCTTAAATTAATGTCCCCTTGTAATGGTGTGTTCCACCCGGGGAAAAAGTTTCTGACTGTCTACTCTATCTATTCCCCTGATCATCTTATAAACCTCTATCAAGTCGCCCCTCATCCTTCTCCGCTCTAATGAGAAAAGGCCTAGCACCCTCAACCTTTCCTCGTAAGACCTACTCTCCATTACAGGCAACATCCTGGTAAATCTTCTTTGCACCTTTTCCAGAGCTTCCACATCCTTCCTAAAATGAGGCGACCAGAACTGTACACAGTACTCCAAATGTGGCCTTACCAAAGTTTTGTACAGCTGCATCATCACCTCACGGCTCTTAAATTCAATCCCTCTGTTAATGAACGCGAGCACACCATAGGCCTTCTTCACAGCTCTATCCACTTGAGTGGCAACTTTCAAAGATGTATGAACATAGACCCCAAGATCTCTCTGCTCCTCCACATTGCCAAGAACTCTACCGTTAACCCTATATTCCGCATTCATATTTGTCCTTCCAAAATGGACAACCTCACACTTTTCAGGGTTAAACTCCATCTGCCACTTCTCAGCCCAGCTCTGCATCCTATCTATGTCTCTTTGCAGCCGACAACAGCCCTCCTTCCTATCCACAACTCCACCAATCTTCGTATCGTCTGCAAATTTACTGACCCACCCTTCAACTCCCTCATCCAAGTCATTAATGAAAATCACAAACAGCAGAGGACCCAGAACTGATCCCTGCGGTACGCCACTGGTAACTGGGATCCAGGCTGAATATTTGCCATCCACCACCACTCTCTGACTTCTATCGGTTAGCCAGTTCGTTATCCAACTGGCCAAATTTCCCACTATCCCATGCCTCCTTACTTTCTGCATAAGCCTACCATGGGGAACTTTATCAAATGCCTTACTAAAATCCATGTACACTACATCCACTGCTTTACCTTTATCCACATGCTTGGTCACCTCCTCAAAGAATTCAATAAGATTTGTAAGGCAAGACCTACCCCTCACAAATCCGTGCTGACTATCCCTAATCAAGCAGTGTCTTTCCAGATGCTCAGAAATCCTATCCTTCAGTACCCTTTCCATTACTTTGCCTACCACCGAAGTAAGACTAACTGGCCTGTAATTCCCAGGGTTATCCCTAGTTCCTTTTTTGAACAGGGGCACGACATTCGCCACTCTCCAATCCCCTGGTACCACCCCTGTTGACAGTGAGGACGAAAAGATCATTGCCAACGGCTCTGCAATTTCATCTCTTGCTTCCCATAGAATCCTTGGATATATCCCGTCAGGCCCGGGGGACTTGTCTATCCTCAAGTTTTTCAAAATGCCCAACACATCTTCCTTCCTGACAAGTATTTCCTCGAGCTTACCAATCTGTTTCACACTGTCCTCTCCAACAATATCGCCCCTCTCATTTGTAAATACATAAGAAAAATACTCATTCAAGACCTCTCCTATCTCCTCAGACTCAATACACAATCTCCCGCTACTGTCCTTGATCGGACCTACCCTCACTCTAGTCATTCTCATATTTCTCACATATGTGTAAAAGGCCTTGGGGTTTTCCTTGATCATACCCGCCAAAGATTGTTCATGCCCTCTCTTAGCTCTCCTAATCCCTTTCTTCAGTTCCCTCCTGGCTATCTTGTATCCCTCCAATGCCCTGTCTGAACCTTGTTTCCTCAGCCTTACATAAGTCACCTTTTTCCTTTTAACAAGACATTCAACCTCTCTTGTCAACCATGGTTCCCTCACTCGACCATCTCTTCCCTGCCTGACAGGGACATACATATCAAGGACACGTAGCACCTGTTCCTTGAACAAGTTCCACATTTCACTTGTGTCCTTCCCTGCCAGCCTATGTTCCCAACTTATGCACTTCAATTCTTGTCTGACAACATCGTATTTACCCTTCCCCCAATTGTAAACCTTGCCCTGTTGCACGTACCTATCCCTCTCCATTACTAAAGTGAAAGTCACAGAATTGTGGTCACTATCTCCAAAATGCTCCCCCACTAACAAATCTATCACTTGCCCTGGTTCATTACCAAGTACTAAATCCAATATTGCCCCTCCTCTGGTCGGACAATCTACATACTGTGTTAGAAAAGCTTCCTGGACACACTGCACAAACACCACCCCATCCAAACTATTTGATCTAAAGAGTTTCCACTCAATATTTGGGAAGTTAAAGTCGCCCATGACTACTACCCTATGACTTCTGCACCTTTCCAAAATCTGTTTCCCAATCTGTTCCTCCACATCTCTGTTACTATTGGGGGGCCTATAGAAAACTCCTAACAAGGTGACTGCTCCTTTCCTATTTCTGACTTCAACCCATACTACCTCAATAGGGTGATACTCCTCGAACTGCCTTTCTGCAGCTGTTATACTATCTCTAATTAATAATGCCACCCCCCCCCCACCTCTTTTACCACCCTCCCTAATCTTATTGAAACATCTATAACCAGGGACCTCCAACAACCATTTCTGCCCCTCTTCTATCCAAGTTTCCGTGATGGCCACCACATCGTAGTCCCAAGTACCGATCCATGCCTTAAGTTCACCCACCTTATTCCTGATGCTTCTTGCGTTGAAGTATACACACTTCAACCCATCTCCGTGCCTGCAAATACTCTCCTTTGTCAGTGTTCCCTTCCCCACTGCCTCATTACATGCTTTGGCGTCCTGAATATCGGCTACCTTAGTTGCTGGACTACAAATCCGGTTCCCATTCCCCTGCCAAATTAGTTTAAACCTTCCCGAAGAGTACTAGCAAACCTCCCTCCCAGGATATTGGTGCCCCTCTGGTTCAGATGCAACCCGTCCTGCTTGTACAGGTCCCACCTTCCCCAGAATGCGCTCCAATTATCCAAATACCTGAAGCCCTCCCTCCTACACCATTCCTGCAGCCACGTGTTCAACTGCACTCTCTCCCTATTCCTAGCCTCGCTATCACGTGGCACCGGCAACAAACCAGAGATGACAACTCTGTCTGTCCTGGCTTTCAACTTCCAGCCTAACTCCCTAAACTTGTTTATTACCTCCACACCCCTTTTCCTACCTATGTCGTTGGTACCAATGTGCACAGTGTTGATGTTGGGAATGGCAATAAACAGGAAATTAGAAAAAGGTGTTTGGGACATGTTATGGGCCAGGGTTTAGAGAACTCCATTAGATCATGGAGATCACCTGACCCACGACTTTTGCTAGATTGTGGTATGGGGAGCACACGGCCCACACTACATGTGTGGTGCAGCAGAAATCTAAAAGTAATTTTTTCAAGCAAAACGATGTTTATTCTATGAACTCAGTTAACCTTTTTAAAACATACAATGAACATCTTGACAACCATCAATTCAAATACACCCCCAAAGAATACAACACACTAAGTAATCCTTAAACTTTCCTTTTCACATCCATAAGACAAAAACCCTTTTTACAGAAGCACATCAGGTTTAAATTTTCTACTGAGAGCAGTTATCACTCTGAATTCACCAAATGATCTAGTGATAGACTTTAGATGGCAGAGAGATCAAAATTACACCTTCTTTGGATAGCTGCAGCTCCAACACTAAAACGAAACTAACAAACACAGACACACCCAAGCTTTTCCTCAAAGCCAAACTAAAAACCAGAGCCAGAACTCAGCTCCACCCACACTCTGACATCACTGCAGCCACTTGAGCAGACAAACATTTCTTAAAGTGAGATTCCCATGACATTGTGGGGGCGGAAGTCAGGCCGGACCAAATGTGGCGATCTTTGGGGGTATCGGAAGTGCCGGAGCTGCTGGAAAGGAAAGGGGTCGCTGGCATTGCCTTCGCCTCTCTAATTGCCCGGCAAAGGATCTTGCTAAATTGGAGGTCAGATACGCCACTGGGGGTGGCGGCCTGGCTGGAAGACTGGTTGGAAAAGATTAAATTTGAGTTGAGGTGGTCGGCGGAGGGCTTTGAGACCCCGTGGGGGTTGTTCATGACAATGTTTGAGGAATTGTTTGTCACGAGGGCTGGGGAGGAGGGGGGAGAGGGAGGGGAGGGGGGTAAAAAGTGAAATATTGTACAAACAGTGGACTGTGACTTTGTGGAGTGTGTTTTTGTATATATTGCTGGGTTTTTTTAACGCATGTTTGGAATAAAATACATTTTTTTAAAAGGAAATTGGAGACACATGCGATAATGGGTGGCACAGCGGTGAGAACTGCTGCCTCACAGAGTCATGGACCCAGGCTCAATTACGGCCTTGGGTGTCTGTCTGTGTGGAGTTTACACTTTCTCCCCGAGTCTGCGTGGGTTTCCTCCGGGTGATCCGGTTTCCTCCCACAGTCCAAAGATGTGCAGGTTAGGTGGGTTGGTCATGCTAAATTGCCTCTCGGTGTCCAAAAGGTTAAATCGGGTTATTGGATTGCAGGGATAGGGTGAGGGCGTGGACCTAGGTAGGGTGCTCTTTCAGAGGGTCGGTGCAGACTCGATGGGCCAAATGGCTTCTTTCTGCACTGTAGGGATTCTATGGTTCTAAGGAACATCTGTAATTATGGGTGACTTTAATCTGCCTATAGATTGGGAAAATCAGTAACAAATTAATAACAATATCATAGAGGAGGAATTGCTGCAGCATATACGGGATGGTTTTCTAGGGCAATACATTGAGATACCAAGTAGAGAATAGGCCATCCTAGACTGGGTATTGTATAATGAGAAAGGAATAACTGGCAATCTAGTTCTACAAAATCCCTTGGGGCTGAGGAACAATAATATGATAGAATTATTCATCAAGGTTGAGAGTGACATAGTTGATTCTGAGACTAGCGTCCTGAATCTTAATAAAGGAAACTACAATGCTATGAGGCATGAGTTGGCTATGATGGATTAGGAAACGTTACTTAAAGGGATAACAGTAGATAGGCAATGGCAAACATTCAAGGAAGGCATGGATGAACTGCAACAATTGTTTATTCCTGTCTGGCACAAAAGTAAAAAAGGAGGGGGGAGAGGGAGGGGAGGGGAGGGACCAAATCATGGCTTACAAGGGAAATTAGTGATCGTATTAAATCCAAGGAAAAGGCATTGAATTGGCCAGGGTAAACAACAGGGGCGAAATTCTCCGGTATCGGCGCGATGTCCGCCAACTGGCGCCCAAAACGGCGCAAACCAGTCGGGCATCGCGCCGCCCCAAAGGGGGCCGAGCCCCAACCTTGAGGGGCTAGGCCTGCGCCGGACGAATTTCCGCCCCGCCAGCTGGCGGAAAAGGCCTTTGGTGCCCCGCCAGCTGGCACGGAAATGACATCTCCGGGCGGCGCATGCGCCGGAGCGTTAGCAGCCGCTGACGGCATTCCCGCGCATGCGCAGTGGAGGAAGTCTCTTCCGCCTCCGCCATGGTGGAGACCGTGGCGAAGGCGGAAGGAAAAGAGTGCCCCCACGGCACAGGCCCGCCCGCGGATCGGTGGGCCCCGATCGCGGGCCAAGCCACCGTGGGGGCACCCCCCCGGGGCCAGATCGCCCCGCGCCCCCCCCCCCCCCAGGACCCCGGAGCCCACCCGCGCCGCCTTGTCCCGCCGGTAAGGTAGGTGGCTTAATCTACGCCGGCGGGACAGGCATTTTAGCGGCGGGACTTCGGCCCATCCGGGCCGGAGAATCGCGGGGCGAGGGCCCGCCAACCGGGCGGCGCGATTCCCGCCCCCGCTGAATATCCGGTGCCGGAGAATTCGGCAACCGGCGGGGGCGGGATTCACACCAGCCCCCGGCGATTCTCCGACCCGGCGGGGGGTCGGAGAGTCTCACCCCTCATTTGAGGATTGGGAGCAGTTTAGAATTCAATAAAAAGAAGGACCAAGGGATTGATTAAGAAGCGGAAAATAGAGTACGAGAGTAAGCTTGCAGAGAACATAAAAACTGACTGTAAAGGTTTCTATGGGTACGTGAAGAGAAAAAGATCGGTGAAGACAAATGTAGGTCCTTTACAGTCAGAAACAGGGGAATTTATAATGGGGAACAAAGAAGTGGTTGACCAACTAAATACATATTTTGGTTCTCTCTTCACAAGGGAGGACACGAACAACATACCAGAAATGTTGGAAAACAGAGGAGTGAAAGGGAGGAACTGAAGGAAATCAGTATTAATGGAGAAATGGTTTGGGGGAAATTGATGGGATTGAAGGCCAATAAATCCTCAGGTCCACCACCATCCCAGAGTACTAAAAGAGGTGGCCCGGAAAGTAGTGGATGCATTGGTCGTCACCTTCCATGATTCTATAGACTCTGGAATAGTTCATACAGATTAGAGGGTCGCTAATGTAACTCCGTTATTTAAAAAGGAAGGTAAAGAGAAAACAGGAATTATAGACCAGTCCACCTAACGTCAGTAGTGGGGAAAATTTGGTGGCAAGGTGGCGCTGTGGTTAGTACTGCTGCCTACTGTCAGCTGCCTAGGCGCTGAGGACCCTGTTCGATCCCAGCCCTGGGTCACTGTACATGTGGAGTTCTCCCTGTGTCTGCGTGGGTTTCACCCCCACAACCCAAAGATGGGCAGGTTAGGTGTATTGGCTACGCTAAATTGCCCCTTAATTGGAAAAAAATAATTGGATACTCTAAATTTATTTTTAAGAAGTAGTGGGGAAAATTCTAGAGTCCATTTATAGCAGAGCACTTGGGAATCGGACAGCGTCAGCATGGATTTACAAAAGGGAAATCAGGGCAGCATGGTAGCCCAGTGGTTAGCACAGTTGTTTCACAGCGCCAGTGTCCCAGGTTCGACTCGCGGCTTGGGTCACTGTCTGTGCGGAGTCTGCACGTTCTCCCCGTGTCTGCTTGGGTTTCCTCCGGGTGCTCCGGTTTCCTCCCACAGTCCAAAGATGTGCAGGTTAGGTGGATTGGTCATGCTAAATTGCCCTTTAGTATCCAAAAAGGTTGGGTGGGGTTGAGGGGTTGCGGGGATAGGGTGGAGGGTGCTCTTTCCAAGGGCCGGTGCAGACTCAATGGGCTAAATGGCCTCCTTCTGCACTGTAAATTCTATGATTAAATGTATTTATATGCTTGACAAATCTACTAGAATTCTTTGAGAATGCAACTCGTAGGGTTGATGAAGAGGATCCAGTGGATGTGGTTTATTAGGACTTTTAGAAGACTTTCGCCGAAGTTCCATGTGAGAGACTAATGTGTTAAATTAGGGCGTACGGAGATGAATGGAAAATTGATTGGCAGTCAGGAAACAAAGAGTAGGAATAAATGGGCCTTTTTCTGAATAAAGACAGTTACTAGTGGGGTACCACAGGGATCGGTGATAGGACCCCAGCTGTTCACAACATATATTAATGATTTAGATGAGGGAACTAAATGTAATATCTCCAAATTTGCAGATGACATGAAGCTGGGTGGGAGGGTGAGCTGTGAGAAGGATGCAGAGATGCTTCAGTGTGATTTGGACAAGTTGAGTGAGTAGGCAAATGAATGATACTGTATAATGTTGATAAATGCAAGGTTATCCACTTTGGAAGCAAAAACAGGAAGGCAGATTATTATCTGAATGGCTATAAATTAAGAGAGGAGAATGTGCAATGAGACCTGGGTGTCCTCGTGCAGCAGGCAGTGAAGAAGGCAAATGCTACAAAAACAGAAAATATTGGACAATCTCAGCAGGTCTGACAGCATCTGTGAAGCGAGGAAGGAGCTAACGTTTCGAGTCTGGATGACTCTTTGTCAAAGCTGAAGACAAATGGTGTGTTGGCATTCATTGCGAGAGGATTTGAGTACAGGAGCAGGATGTCTTGGTGCAATTAAACCGGGCCTTTGTGACATCACACCTGGAATATTGTGTGCAATTTTGGCCTCCTTATTTGAGGAAGAATGTTCTTGCTGCAGAGGGCTTGCAGAGAAGGTTTACCAGACTGAATTCTGGACTGGTGGGACTGACATGTGAGGCGAGATTGAGTTGATTCGGACTGTATTCGCTGTAGTTCTGAAGAATGAAGGGAGATCTCAGAGAAACTTATAAAATTCTAACAGGCCGAGACAGGGTAGATACAGGATGGTCCCGATAATGGGGGTGTTCAGAACCAGGGGCCATAGTCTAAGGATACAGGGTAAACCTTTTAGGACTGAGATGAGGAGAAATGTCTTCACCCAGAGTGCTGAGCCTGTGAAATTCTCTATCACGAGAAGCAGTTGAGGTCAAAACATGTGTTTTCGCGAAGGAGTTAGATATAGCTTTTGGGACTAAAGGGGTCAAAGGGTATTGGATGAAAGCAAGAACAGGTTACTGAGTTGGATGATCAGCCATGATCATATTGAATGGCGGAGCAGCCTCAAAGGGCCGAATGGCCTACTCCTATGTACTATGGCCTCTTCCAGCATTGTAAACTTCTTTATTTCTATTCAAAATCTGCTTTTTATTTCCTTTGTAAGCAAAGAACATTTTGTTTTATATGTTTCTTTAAGAGGAGACACTTGGTGTATGCTGCCAACATTCAGACAGTTTCTCATTGCTCAGAGTTTTGCATGCTCAGTTCAGCTGGAAATTACTAAGGGTTTTTGTGATCATCAAGCTGAAGGATATTAATGCTTAGAAGTGGAACACTTTCCCCATTTCAGGCACTCACTGTCAGTACTGAGCACTTTCCCCATTTCAGGCACTCACTGTCAGTACTGAGCACTCGAAGCCACAAGTAGAGCACAGTCAAGAAGAGGCTAAAACTCCCACAAACAGCCCCATCATTCCATCTCTATTTCTGGTGGCCACTTCATGCAAAATTAAGGGATTACATCCAGGAGAAAATGGGTTGTGACTACCTCAAACTCCCTTCAAGGAGGATTTCTTCAACCATCAGACATGCGTCTGAGATGTGAGTTGTGAGCAGAACACAAATTCCCAAGGATAAAACAATAATTATACTAACCTGCCCTCTTCGCCATGAATGATTCTGTTCCCTGCATTTTATGTTCACTTTAAGATTTTCCTCAAAATACAGATAATTTCTAACAAATTCTGTTAAATGATATGGAAGCTACCCAGACACAATTCACACACTGACTTATAGTTAATGCCAATGGGTTATATCTGGGGAGCTACATCCACACTATGAGAATAGGGGACCAGTAAGTGAGACACAGATGTTGATTGATTGGTGCACAACATTCACAGAATGTGTGTGAAACATCCCAACTTCATTCCAGAGGACAGTTGTCATATTTTGATTTTGTTTTCACAAAAGTATCAGGAAGCATGAAGTAAGAAAAAGCAATTCAACTAACAATTACATACAAAACTACCCTCTGAAGGGACATTCCCTCCTTAATTGATCTGCTGATGGGAAGCTCTGCACAATTTCTCAAAGGCCATTAAAATAGGGTCAAGAATAATAATCTGCCCCCTCATGTGTACTGCTCTAAATTGGCCTGCTGCCTTCTTTGTTGTGAGAGGGAATTTGGATTGTAATCTCTGTATATCATTACAAAACATGGAAATTACTTCTAGGACTGTTACACAAGAGTGAATTGGAACACATTCAAGAAATAAAGTCAGAGTTAAACCTTACCTTTCAGCGTCTGGCGACTGAATAGACTCCGTCCTGTGGTTATTAACTAAGTTTAAGAGGTGGAATGAGGTGGAATTGGAAAGCGGGTATATTGAATCCGTTAACAGACTATAGCTAAATCTCTCCCCGCCTCCAGTGTTGATTCCAGGCTCCGAGTCCGTATGAAGCTGTTCAAGTACGCTGCCCTGATTTGGTTCTTCAAGTTGCTGGCTGTCGAGACCCATGTTTGAGTAACTGGTGAAGTTCTCAGTCCTGAGCTTGGCTGACATGTTGGCCTGCAGCTCTGTACACAGGATGGGAAGAGCTGCATTCAGAGAGCTGTTCCTACATAACATTCTCAGACTGCTCTGCTGGGAAGTGCTTCTGAAGTTATTGTGCAAACGGGGGTGGTGCAAAGTGCTTGTGGTGTTCCATGGTGTTGGACTCAGACTGATCACGTTGGACTGAAGGGCTGTGAAAGAAACATTGGATTAGAATTGTGTTTATTCAGAAGGTTACCCAAATCCTTCAACTCTTCCAAGGGTGAATCTGACATATGGAAAAAAGATAGGAGCAGAAGTAGGCCATTTCGTGCCTCAACCTAACACCATCATCTTAATACATTGAGGCTGATCTGTATCTTAACTCCATCTGCCAACAATGGTTCCATAACTCTGCTGTTCTGTGAATCAAATATTTGGAGCTTGGTGGGAGGATCAAATCACAGGGTTCTTACTCTGATTGTTCCTTCCCAATAGAAGGCATCTTTCTTCCACTTCCACAGAGAGGCATTGGAGATAACGAACTTCCAAACTACCAATCCACAACACCAAGTTTTGGTGAGATGGTGCCCTTGTGTTAATGTAATTGTACCAGAGATCCAGGATAATGCTCTGGGGTCACAGGTTCAAATCCTACAGTTGCAGCTGGCAAAATTTTAATTCAATGAATAAATCTGGAAATCAAAGCGAGTCTCGGTAATGGTGGCCATGAAATCATCATCGATTGTCATAAATACCCATCTGGTTCACTAATGTCCTTAAGGGCAGGAAATCTGTGGACATGCGACTCCAAAACCACAGTGATATAGTAGACCCTCTACAATGGCCTAGGAGGTGCAATTAGGGATAGGCAACAAATGTTAGCCTTGCCAGTGACACCCACATCCCATTAAAATAATTGTTTTAAATGGTCCATCCACAAGCAGTTCGTTCAGAGGGAGGAAATGGAGTTATACATACATGCAACCCCTACAATTGCACTATATGTGACAAGCTTCAGTGACTGGCAAATTCAATACATTTTAATCCCTCTTCTGAGGAGAACCATCTCTCAACCTTCCCAGACTGTACAACCTGGCCACATTATTAAACATTGCTCACACACAGAAGACAGCCACATAGCATGCACAGCTTGCCAACTCCAACTGCACCAGCCAATTGCATAGCCACCTCAACAGATACAACCCACTTGAACTGGAAACTTGCACTCGCCCCTAACCAGCCCCTGCCTGGCCTTGATTCTTTGCCTGCTCACATCCAGGCCCACTTCTGTTTTCCATTCTTCCCATCATCTGGCTGCTCCTATATTTTCCACCAGATGCCCAATTTTCTTTTAGCAATAACATATAAAACGCCTCTACTTTATAAAACAAAGCTTGACACCGAGCCACCAGGGGAGATGCTAAGCAGGTGACCAAAAGCTTGGGCAAGGATGTAGGTTTTAAGGAGTGCATGAAAGGACCAATGCTAGATATGGTGGAGCAGTGCTTGGGGCCTAGGTAACTGAAGACACTGCCATACTGGTGGAGAAATTAAAATCAGGGATGCACACTCGGCCAGAATTTACGCAGCAGATATCTCAGAGTATTATAGGTCAGGGGAAGATTGTAGAAACAGGGAGGGGTATGGTCATGGAGGGGTTTGAAAACAAGGATTAGAATTTTAAAACAAGACATTGCTTGACTGGGAGATAATGCAGGTCAACAAGCACAGGGGTAATAGGAGAATAGGTTTTGGATGACATCAAGTTTACAGAGGATAGAATATGGGAGGTCATGCAGCCAGGAGTGCATTGGAATAGTCAAATCTAGGAGGTGACAAAGGCATGAACGAGGGTTTCAGCTGCAGATGAGCTGAGACAGTGGTGAATTCAGGCAATATTCCAGAGGTGCAGCGGGTGGACACTAACATCTATTTGTAGTGTTCCAATTCGATTAAAAATA
Organism: Scyliorhinus torazame; assembly: GCF_047496885.1. Classification (NCBI taxonomy): domain Eukaryota; kingdom Metazoa; phylum Chordata; class Chondrichthyes; order Carcharhiniformes; family Scyliorhinidae; genus Scyliorhinus; species Scyliorhinus torazame. The sequence continues at coordinate 151,505,471 of NC_092713.1, forward strand.
AATTTCCACTTATATGTCAGCCATGACTCAGTGATAAGACCCGCGCCTCTGAATCAGAAGGTTTAGAGATCAAATGAAAACAGAAAATGCTGGTAGAACTCAACAGATCTGGCCGCATCTGTGGAAAGAAAAACAGAGTTGATGTTTTGTTGTGAAGAAGTCGAATGGACTCTGTCGCGATCTCCACAAGGCAATGCTGGGGTAGAAGGAACTAAATCTCCGTTCTTTCATTGTCTCTTGGGTCAAAATCCTGTAACTCCCTCCCTAACGACACCGTGTGTGTACTTACACCACATGGACTGCTGCAGTTCAAGAAGGCAGCTCACTTTCTCAAGGACAAGCTGGCCTAGCCAGTGATGCCCATAACTTGTGAAAGAAAATTAAAAGTACTGGGGGGGGGGGTTGACAAGCCCTTCATTCCCGGGATCATTCTTCTGAACCTCCTCTGGACCCCCTCCAAGGCCAGCACATCCTTCATTAGATATGGGGCCCAAAACTGCTCACAATATTCAATCCATGAGTGGATTAGAATAGTGGACAGGAAACAATGGGAATGATAGAAGGTGATGGTTTCCCTTGGAAGGACAGCTGGTAGGTAACAGAATGTGGGAATGGGTGAAATTATGAGAAAGTAAAAATTTCAACAACAAGATCACTAGATCTTTTCTGGGTAAATGTACTCAGGAATACGGAGAAAAGACAGGTGATTGGAGTTGGGGTGCAGATTAACCATGATCTGGTTGAACAGGCTTGAGAAGCTGAATGCCCTCCTCCTAGTCTTAATGTTCAGAGCCCTACTACCCAATTCTCAGTGATAACACTCACGCCTCTGAATCAGAAGGTTAACATAAGAGGTTAATTCTAGAATTCAGGGAAACACAGGAAAGGTTTAGAGGAGCAAGTTTTTCACACACAATGATAAACAAATATCAAATTGCAGAAGTTTGCAGCCTGATTTTGAACCTTCGTTCCTGAACGTCTCGGTTCACATGGCTTCATGAGACTTGTAAAACGCAGAACTGTCAGGGAGATTATTTGAAGGACAGAGCTCCCAGTCCTATCATCTGATTTGTCAAGAGTGACATTCCCATCCCCCAACTCCAGGTCAGAGGTGAAGCTGGCACCATTGTTATAGCCTGACCCTGCAATCTCGTTATGGCTGCTGTAAACACTTTGGATGGCTGCATCATTAGGAAGCAATGTCTCACCAATAGGGCCTGGGTGGAGTTTGATTCGATGCCAGTTGGTGACACTGTCTTCATACTTCGTTTCAGGGACGCTGAAGTAGAACGGACTCTCAACAGGAGGCGCAGGCTTGAGCACGGGTGGCCGTGGGATCGTGTACTCATATGTTACGTGCGGCATCTTCCCATTGAGGTTGTAATACTGTTTTAGCAGAAAGGGAAGTAATCAGAACCACAGAGCAACAAAAGCACCTCAGTATATATTTTTCATTTTCTGTTTGAATATTATTCTTGATCTGAACCTAAGCAGAAGGGTTGCGATTGAATGATGCTGGGTCTTACCAAGTCTAGCAGAAGTTGGAGAGCTGAATAGGTAAATCAAGTGGTGGTTAGTTGATAGAAAGATTTAGAACATAGGTGGTAAGAGCAAGGATAGAAAGGTGGAGGGGAAAATGCTCCTCAATATTCAACGAACACCGCAACTATGAGCAAGGCTAGAAGATTGCACAATGAGTCTTGATTGAAGTGAAGTAAAGAGTATGAAGTAAAGAGTTGGGTGGGGTTACTGGGTTATGGGGATAGGGTGGAGGTGTTGACCTTGGGTGGGGTGCTCTTTCCAAGAGCCGGTGCAGACTCGATGGGCCGAATGGCCTCCTTCTGCACTGTAAATTCTATGATGAAGCTTGGAAGGAACAAATGAAGAAAAGTCAGAGTAAAAGTGACCATAGCGATACTGATAAATCAGAGAAGCATGCAAAAGGTTGAAGCAGACAATGTTAAGTGCTTGTCAAGCCGTTTCTCATTACCTATCCTGAGGTGTGAGAAAGGTGTTCAACAAATGGAAATGTTGTTTACTTTCTCCGCCTTTGTTGTTAAGAACATAAGGAGCACAAAAGTACTCCAGGTAGGCCTCACTAATACCCTATATAATTGTCGTAAGTTTTCTAATCTCTTATACTCTAGTCTCTTTGTGACTGCTTTTTGAAAACCCAAATACACTATATCCATTGGTTCCCCCATCAATAGGCCCACTAGTTGTATTGTCAAAAAAATTCTTAACAGAATGGTCAAACACAATTTCATAAATCCATTGGTCACTTTGCCACCATCACATCAAATCACCCATAGCGTGGGAAAATGATGCTGTTCTATAGGACATGAAATTATCTATAGCTATCAGCTGTGGCCCAGCGGTAGCATCCTTGCTTCTGGGTCAAAAGATTATAGGGTCAAGTTCCACTCTAGGGTCTTGAGCTCAAAGTTCAGTTTGACAGTCCAGTCCCGCACCAAGGGAGTGCTGCAAAGTACGAGATTCCACCTTTCAGATGAGATGTCAAACCATTGGACATAAAGGATACAATGGCACTATTTCGAAGAAGAGGAGTGGAGCTCTCCCCGATCTGTCTTGACCAATATTTATGCCTCAACCTATCTCACTATAATAGGTAATTTGGTCATTATCTACTTGGTGAAACCTTGGTGTAAAAAACTTGGTTACCATGTTGCCTACATTACAACAGTGACTGTACCTCAAACATATGTCATCGGCTGTGGAGACCCTATGGGATGTCCTGAAATCAAGAAAGTTCTTTCTATCTTTCTTCAGCCAGGAAGGGCCTGGGGAAACTAAGGGAGTGATTTAATCACCGCGTTGCGCCCGGCGCAGATCTGGGCACGCCAGTTCAATAGCGGGAAAGGTTAAAATCGAGATTTGTGCCGGACACATATCAGTATGCTATCTAACCGGCTCGCTCCCGATGGTGAGTTCTGGATCTCACCAAAATATGACGAACATATCATTCACCCCAATTACATTCATTTCCATCTCATTAGCAAGATTGAAGTCGAATGTAACACCTCCCAGGAATTAACCAGCTCCCCAGTGAGAAATCACATGGGCATCGTTTAGTGGTCCTTTTTAAAAATGTGAAGCAATGGCTGCTGAGAGGAACTGAGGAGGCGAGTTGCCATTTCCATTTTCCGGCATGCAGCTCCAGGGCACTGCTGCCCCAGTGCTCGGGGTGGTGGTGGTGGTGGTGGGGGGGGGGGGGTCAGGCTTGGTCGGGTGGCCTGAAGCCCTCCAGGTCAGGGGTCGCCCCTGGGCCTGAGCAAGGGTGGGGGGGCTGTTTCTCATAACACGGGCAACAACAGCTGCTGTCTGTCTGTCTGTCCTACCAAAAACCTCCAGGACAGAGCCTTGATCGTGGTTATATGCTGACCGTCACTTTAACTTCCTTTGACTGTGGGTAGCCTCAAGCTTCACATGTGAAGTTATTGCTAATAAGGAATAGCCTTGTTAGTTGTGAGAGCAGCTCTGTAGTGGTGCTGCAGGTTGTGCTTGCTGCTTGCTGCTGCTTGTAGCTGCAATGCCTGGATGCTGCTGCAACTGCTGTTTCCTTCTTTTTCTATAGCCTGTAGTAAGGAAAGGGAGGATGGTAAGAAGACCTGCTGCTTGGGCTGGAGAAGGGGAAGGGGAGCTTCTGGCGTGCTCTGGATTGGGTTGGTGCGATTTTCCACTGCTGGGGAATCTGCTGCAGAGAGCTGCAGGAGCGAGCAGGAGTGAGGCAGATTGACCCGAATGAACAACTTGAGAAAGGTGTTGAAGAAATGCTTTTGCAGATTGCAGGTGATTTTATTGTGAGTGTGGTGAGTGCTGCGAGTCAAATATGCTGGATGTCGAGGCTGTTTTACTGCACCTTGAATGCTAGTCGAACATGGGAAACCAAGCTTTGGTTCCGATGAACTTAGGCTGTATAAGAAGGCCTCTACAACGGAGGCTCATGGACAGAGACTAATACGTAAAATTAATTTTTTTCAAAATTTAGAGTACCTAATTTGTTTTCTCCAATAAAGGGACAATTTAGCATGGCCAATCCACCTACCCTGACATCTTTTAGGTTGTGGAGGCGAAACCCACGCAAACACGGGGAGAATGTGCAAACTCCACATGGACAGTGACCCAGAGCCGGGATCGAACCTGGGATCCTGGCGGCATGAGGCAGCAGTGCTAACCGCTGCACTACCGTGCTGCCCTGAGTAATACGTAAAATGACCGTACAGCATGGATCCTCCATTTTGTTGAGGGCCTGAGAGGGGTGTTTGGTTTTCTTTGTATAATGAACTGTTCTGGCTTTGTGTTTGTACCAATATTCTGTAATGGGAAGGTACTTGTGAGTGTATGGCACGGTGCCTTTTCCGTGTTGATTAGTGGTTAGTGTGATTTCTGGACTGTTAAGTAGTTGGTTTTCATCTGTTTGTATAAAGGTACTGTTGACCGTTTAATAAACAAAATATTCTCAAGTGGCTTCTTGTGAATTCACATGTTGGGCGGGATTTTCTGATCCTGAGGCTAAGTCTTGACGCCGTCGTAAACCCCGTCGCGTTTCTCGACGGTGAACAAAAGAGGCCCACAGCCCAAGAGGCCAGCCTGCCGATCGGTTGGCCCCAATCGCGGGCCAGGCCACAGCAGAGCCCCCCCCCACTCCCCACCCCCCCCCTACCAGGCCGGCCCCGGATCCATTCACGCCGAGGTCCCGCTGGGTAAGACCAGGCCGGCGGGCCTCGGGTTTTTTCGTACGGCTCCATCCTGGGCCGAGAATCGCTGGGCGGGACCGTGTAGAGCAGCCCCCAACTGGCGCCGCACCGACCGCGGCGACGCCAATGGCGCAAATTCTCCGCTCTCCGGAGGATCGCGTCCCGGCGTCGAAGCGGCGTGGCGGGATTCACGTGGCCCACCCGGGGATTCTCTGACCCGGCGCGGGCTTGGAGAATCCCGCCCCCTATATCTCAGACATTGATTATTGCATCGCATTTCAATCAAACGTGGAGGGGGGTGTAGGCCATGTAGGGGCGGGGGCGGTGTTCGGTGTAGGGTGGATAGGTGATGGTCACAGGGGAACCGGCGCGTGCCAGGTCCCGGAGGGAGACTGTATCTTGTCGGCCGTCGTGGTGCGCCACGTAGGCATACTGGGGGTTGGCCTGAATGAGCTGGACCCTCTCGACCAGGGGGTCAGACTTATGGCGCCTGACGTGCTTTCGGAGGAGGACAGGCCCCGGTCGTCAGCCAGGACGGAAGCGAGACCCCGGAGGTGGATTTCCTGGGGGAAACAAATAGGTGGTCATGAGGGGTCTCGTTCGTCGCTGTGCAAAGCAGTGAGCTAATGGAGTGGAGCACGTCGGGGAGGACATCCTGCCAGCGGGAATCTGGGAGACTCCTAGACCGTAGGGTCAAGAGGACGGCCTTCCATACCGTCGCGTTCTCCCTCTCCACCTGTCCGTTTCCCCGGGGGTTGTAACTGGTAGTCCTGCTCGAGGCGATGCCCTTACCGAGCAGTTACTGACGCAGTTCGTCGCTTATAAACGAGGAGCCCCGGTCACTGTGGACGTAAGTGGGGAAACCAAAAAGGGTGAAGATACTATGCAGGGCCTTAAGGACAGTGGCCGCGGTCATGTCGGGGCAAGGGATTGCAAAGGGGAAACGGGAGTACTCGTCAACAACATTAAGAAAATACGTGTTGCGGTCAGTGGAGGGGAGGGGCCCTTTAAAATCGATGCTGAGGCGCTCAAAGGGCCGGGATGCCTTCACCAGGTGGGCCTTATCTGGTCGAAAGAAGTGCAGCATACACTCCCCGCAGATTTGGCAGTCCCTGGTCATGGCCCTGACCTCCTCGGTGCAGGTTGCCGGCCTTGATGAAGTGGAGAAGCCGGGTGATCCCCGGGTGACAGAGGTCATTCTGTATGGCCCGGAGTCGGTCATCTTGCGCGCTGGCACATGTGCCGCACGGAACAGGGCATCTGGGGGCTCATTGAGCTTCCCAGGACGATACACTATATCGTAATTATAGGTGGAGAGTTCGATCCTCCACCTCAAGATTTTATCATTTTTGATCTTGCCCCGCTGTGTATTGTTGAACATGAAGGCTACCGACCGTTGGTCGGGGACGAGGGTGAACCTCCTACCGGCCAGGTAGTGCCTCCAATGCCGCACAGCTTCCACAATGGTTTGAGCTTCTTTTTCGACTGAGGAGTGTTGAATCTCGGAGGCGTTGAGGGTACGGGAAAAAAAGGCTACGGGCCTGCCTGCCTGGTTAGGTAGCGGCAAAGGCGACCTCTGACGCGTCGCTCTCCACCTGGAAGGGGATGGACTCGTCCACCGCATGCATCGTGGCTTTGGTAATATCTGCCTTGATGCGGCTGAAGGCCTTGAGGGCCTCAGTCGTCAGGGGGAACAAAACATAGAACATAGAAAATACAGCACAGAACAGGCCCTTCGGCCCACGATGTTGTGCCGAACTTTTGTCCTAGATTAATCATAGATTATCATTGAATTTACAGTGCAGAAGGAGGCCATTCGGCCCTTTGAGTCTGCACCGGCTCTTGGAAAGAGCACCCTACCCAAACTCAACACCTCCACCCAACACCAAGGGCAATTTGGACATTAAGGGCAATTTATCATTGGCCAATTCACCTAACCCGCACATCTTTGGACTGTGGGAGGAAACCGGAGCACCCGGAGGAAACCCACGCAGACACGGGGAGGACGTGCAGACTCCGCACAGACAATGACCCAAGCCGGAATCGAACCTGGGACCATGGAGCTGTGAAGCAATTGTGCTATCCACAATGCTACCATGCTGCCCTTAAGAACAAATAAATCTACACTATATCATTTTACCGTAATCCATGTACCTATCCAATAGCTGCTTGAAGGTCCCTAATGTTTCCGACTCAACTACTTCCACAGGCAGTGCATTCCATGCCCCCACTACTCTCTGGGTAAAGAACCTACCTCTGATATCCCTCCTATATCTTCCACCTTTCACCTTAAATTTATGTCCCCTTGTAATGGTTTGTTCCACCCGGGGAAAAAGTCTCTGACTGTCTACTCTATCTATTCCCCTGATCATCTTATAAACCTCTATCAAGTCGCCCCTCATCCTTCTCCGCTCTAATGAGAAAAGGCCTAGCACCCTCAACCTTTCCTCGTAAGACCTACTCTCCATTCCAGGCAACATCCTGGTAAATCTTCTTTGCACCTTTTCCAGAGCTTCCACATCCTTCCTAAAATGAGGCGACCAGAACTGTACACAGTACTCCAAATGTGGCCTTACCAAAGTTTTGTACAGCTGCATCATCACCTCACGGCTCTTAAATTCAATCCCTCTGTTAATGAACGCGAGCACACCATAGGCCTTCTTCACAGCTCTATCCACTTGAGTGGCAACTTTCAAAGATGTATGAACATAGGCCCCAAGATCTCTCTGCTCCTCCACATTGCCAAGAACTCTACCGTTAACCCTGTATTCCGCATTCATATTTGTCCTTCCAAAATGGACAACCTCACACCAGGGTTAAACTCCATCTGCCACTTCTCAGCCCAGCTCTGCATCCTATCTATGTCTCTTTGCAGCCGACAACATCCCTCCTTACTATCCACAACTCCACCAATCTTCGTATCGTCTGCAAATTTACTGACCCACCCTTCAACTCCCTCATCCAAGTCATTAATGAAAATCACAAACAGCAGAGGACCCAGAACTGATCGCTGCGGTACACCACTGGTAACTGGGATCCAGGCTGAATATTTGCCATCCACCACCACTCTCTGACTTCTATCGGTTAGCCAGTTCGTTATCCAACTGGCCAAATTTCCCACTATCCCATGCCTCCTTACTTTCTGCATAAGCCTACCATGGGGAACTTTATCAAATGCCTTACTAAAATCCATGTACACTACATCCACTGCTTTACCTTCATCCACATGCTTGGTCACCTCCTCAAAGAATTCAATAAGACTTGTAAGGCAAGACCTACCCCTCACAAATCCATGCTGACTATCCCTAATCAAGCAGTGTCTTTCCAGATGCTCAGAAATCCTATCCTTCAGTACCCTTTCCATTACTTTGCCTACCACCGAAGTAAGACTAACTGGCCTGTAATTCCCAGGGTTATCCCTAGTTCCTTTTTTGAACAGGGGCACGACATTCGCCACTCTCCAATCCCCTGGTACCACCCCTGTTGACAGTGAGGACGAAAAGATCATTGCCAACGGCTCTGCAATTTCATCTCTTGCTTCCCATAGAATCCTTGGATATATCCCGTCAGGCCCGGGGGACTTGTCTATCCTCAAGTTTTTCAAAATGCCCAACACATCTTCCTTCCTAACAAGTATTTCCTCGAGCTTACCAATCTGTTTCACACTGTCCTCTCCAACAATATCGCCCCTCTCATTTGTAAATACAGAAGAAAAGTACTCATTCAAGACCTCTCCTATCTCTTCAGACTCAATACACAATCTCCCGCTACTGTCCTTGATCGGACCTACCCTCGCTCTAGTCATTCTCATATTTCTCACATATGTGTAAAAGGCCTTGGGGTTTTCCTTGATCCTACCCGCCAAAGATTGTTCATGCCCTCTTAGCTCTCCTAATCCCTTTCTTCAGTTCCCTCCTGGCTATCTTGTATCCCTCCAATGCCCTGTCTGAACCTTGTTTCCTCAGCCTTACGTAAGTCTCCTTTTTCCTCTTAACAAGACATTCAACCTCTCTTGTCAACCATGGTTCCCTCACTCGACCATCTCTTCCCTGCCTGACAGGGACATACATATCAAGGACACGTAGCACCTGTTCCTTGAACAAGGTCCACATTTCACTTGTGTCCTTCCCTGCCAGCCTATGTTCCCAACTTATGCACTTCAATTCTTGTCTGACAACATCGTATTTACCCTTCCCCCAATTGTAAACCTTGCCCTGTTGCACATACCTATCCCTCTCCATTACTAAAGTGAAAGTCACAGAATTGTGGTCACTATCTCCAAAATGCTCCCCCACTAACAAATCTATCACTTGCCCTGGTTCATTACCCAGTACTAAATCCAATATTGCCCCTCCTCTGGTCGGACAATCTACATACTGTGTTAGAAAAGCTTCCTGGACACACTGCACAAACACCACCCCATCCAAACTATTTGATCTAAAGAGTTTCCACTCAATATTTGGGAAGTTAAAGTCGCCCATGACTACTACCCTATGACTTCTGCACCTTTCCAAAATCTGTTTCCCAATCTGTTCCTCCACATCTCTGTTACTATTGGGGGGCCTATAGAAAACTCCTAACAAGGTGACTGCTCCTTTCCTATTTCTGACTTCAACCCATACTACCTCAATAGGGTGATACTCCTCGAACTGCCTTTCTGCAGCTGTTATACTATCTCTAATTAATAATGCCACCCCCCCCCCACCTCTTTTACCACCCTCCCTAATCTTATTGAAACATCTATAACCAGGAACCTCCATCAACCATTTCTGCCCCTCTTCTATCCAAGTTTCCGTGATGCCCACCACATCGTAGTCCCAAGTACCAATCCATGCCTTAAGTTCACCCACCTTATTCCTGATGCTTCTTGCGTTGAAGTATACACACTTCAACCCATCTCCGTGCCTGCAAGTACTCTCCTTTGTCAGTGTTCCCTTCCCCACTGCCTCATTATATGCTTTGGCGTCCTGAATATCGGCTACCTTAGTTGCTGGACTACAAATCCGGTTCCCATTCCCCTGCCAAATTAGTTTAAACCCTCCCGAAGAGTACTAGAAAACCTCCCTCCCAGGATATTTGTGCCCCTCTGGTTCAGATGCAACCCGTCCTGCTTGTACAGGTCCCACCTTCCCCAGAATGCGCTCCAATTATCCAAATACCTGAAGCCCTCCCTCCTACACCATTCCTGCAGCCACGTGTTCAACTGCACTCTCTCCCTATTCCTAGCCTCGCTATCACGTGGCACCGGCAAAAAACCAGAGATGACAACTCTGTCTGTCCTGGCTTTCAACTTCCAGCCTAACTCCCTAAACTTGTTTATTACCTCCACGCCCCTTTTCCTACCTATGTCGTTGGTACCAATGTGCACCACGACTTCTGGCTGCTCACCCTCCCCCTTAAGGATCCTGAAGACACGATCCGAGACATCCCTGGCCCTGGCACCCGGGAGGCAACATACCTTCCGGGAGTCTCGCTCGCGACCACAGAATCTCCTATCTATTCCCCTAACCATTGAATCTCCTACAACTATTGCTTTTCTATTCTCCCCCCTTCCCTTCTGAGCCCCAGAGCCAGACTCAATGCCAGAGACCTGGCCGCTAGGGCCTTCCCCCGGTAGGTCAACCCCCCCAACAGCATCCAAAACGGTATACTTGTTTTGAAGGGGAACGGCCACGAGGGATCCCTGCACTGTCTGCCTGTTTGTTTTTTTTCCCCCTGACTGTAACCCAGCTATTCTTGTCCTGTACCTTGGGTGTGGTTACCTCCCTGTAACTCTTCTCAATCACCCCCTCTGCCTCCCGGATGATCCGAAGTTCATCCAGCTTCAGCTCCAGTTCCCTAACACGGTCTTTGAGGAGCTGAAGTTGGGTGCACTTCTCGCAGATATAGTCAGTGGGGACACCGGTGGTATCCCTCACCACCCACATCCTACAGGAGGAGCATGTAACTGGCCTAGCCTCCATCCCCTCTTACCTTACAGAATATAGTGCCGTGTGGACTACTAGATCTCCGCCCTCCGACTCTGCTCCCAGTCAGCTACGCTTCCTGTAAACTCCTGGCTCTCTTCGCACTCTTTGCGGAAATGTCAGAAACAAAATGAAAGGAGCACCTTACTCCCTCCTCACCTAACTCCCTCGGTCACCAAACTCTCACTATCGCACTCAAAAAGCACCAAATTCAGCACTCCCTCGGTCACCAAACTCTCACTATCGCACTCAAAAAGCACCAAATTCAGCACTCAGTGCAAACAAAGTCTGCACTGTAGGGGATCACTTTTATACTGAGAATCTAGCCTCTGAAAAACTGGCCTAATCCAATTAACTAATTAACAAGCTCCAGCTGCAAGTGCCTACAAGTAGAAGCCTGTTTAAAGCTGATTGAAAATTCACCTTCTTCTAAACCAAACAGCAACTTTTAAGTTAATTAACTAAATAAAAGAAAGACTAAACTTTAGATAAAAATGAAGCCTTATACTCCCTCGGTCACCAAACTCTCACTATCGCACTCAAAAAGCACCAAATTCAGCACTCAGTGCAAAACCTAGATGGTGGCTTTGATAAGTGGGTGGGTTTTGTCCGCATAGTTGGGGACCCACTGGGCATAATACGAAAAGAACCTGAGGCATCTTTTCAGGGCCTTGGGGCAGTGGGGGAGGGGGAGTCGCAGGAGGGGGCGGGGCCCTAGGACTCCATTTTCCACGACATAGCCGAGGATGGCCAGTCGGGTTGTGCGGAAAATGCATTTCTCCTTGTTATAGGCGAGGTTGAGGGTTTGGGCGGTTTGGAGAAACTTCTGACGGTTGGCGTCGTGGTCCTGCTGATCATGGCCTCAGGTGGTGACGTTGTCCAAGTACGGAAATGTGGCCCGCAGCCCGTACTGGTCCACCATTCGGTCCATCGTTCTTTGGAAAACCGAGACCCCGTTGGTGACGCCGAAGGGGACCCGGAGGAAGTGGAAGAGGCAGCCGTCTGCCTCAAATGCCGTGTAGTGGTGATCTTCCGGGCGGATTGGAAGTTGGTGGTATGCGGACTTCAGGTCTACCGTGGAGAACACCCGGTAGTGTGCAATCTGATTCACCATGTCCGCTATCCAGGGAAGCGGGTACACATCGAGTTGTGTGTACCGGTTTATGGTTTGGCTGTAGTGTTCAACAATCCGGTTCTTTTCCCCGGTCCTGACGACCACCACTTGAGCTCTCCAGGGGCTATTACTGGCCTCGATGACCCCCTCCCTCAAGAGCCGCTGGACCTCGGACTTGATAAAAGTCCTGTCCTGGGCACTGTACCGCCTGCTCCTGGTGGCGACGGGTTTACAGTCGGCGGTGAGATTTGCGAAGAGGTGGGGGGGGGAGGAGCGACCTTAAGAGTCGCGAGGCTACATACGGTGAGAGGGGGTAAGGGCCCACCGAACTTCAGGGTCAGGCTCCTGAGGTTGCACTGGAAGTCCATCCCAACAGGAGAGGAGCGCAGAGGTCGGGGAGGACATATAGTTTGAAATTGGTGTACTCGGCACCCTGTATCGTGAGGTTCGCGACACAGTACCCCCGGATCTGCACTGAATGTGATCCGGAAGCGAGGGAGATTGTTTGGAATGCGGGGGAAATTTGGAGAGAACAGTGTCTGGATGTACGAAGCTCTCCATGCTCCCAGAGTCAAACAGGCAGGGCGTTTCGTGCCCATTGACCTGGACGGTCATCATCGAGTTCCTGAGGTGCTTGGGCCGTGACTGGTCGAGGGTGACAGCGCCGAGCTGTGGGTAGCCGGCGTGGTCGGAGTGGTGGGGCGGTCCCAACACGGTCGCACGTGTCGGCGTTGGAGATGGCGGCCCCCGTCGGTCGCACGTGTCGGGCGGCATTGAAGATGGCAGCCAAGATGGCGGCCCCCATGAGTCACACATGTTGGGTAGGGTCAAAGGTGGCTGCCCCCACGGACAGCACGAGGCTGATGACGCGTCTGAAGGGGGCGGTACTGGCAGGCACGCCGCCACGCTGCGGGGTCTGCGGGCCTGTGAGTCCGAAAGTCGGGCCTGTGATTTAGAAGATTTGGATCTGGCCAGGCAGACTTTGGCAAAGTGTCCTTTCTTGCCACAGTCGCTACAGGTCGTGTTCCAAGCCGGGCAACGCTGCCTGAGGTGCTGGTTCTGACCGCAGAAATAGCAGGGCAGCCCCCCGGGTTGGGCGGGCAGCCGCGCGGCACAGGCCTGGGGCGCCCTCTGGTCGGGTGTCCACGAGGGAACTGCGTGGTCGGAGGGGAAAGCATTGAGGCTCTGAAACGCTACTTCTAAGGGGGTGGATAGTTTTACCGTCTCTTCTAGGTCGAGGGCGCCCTTTCTGAGCAAGTGCTGTCTGACGTAGTTGGACCGGACTCCAGCCACATAGGTGTCCCGGATGGCGAGTTCCATGTGCCGCGAGGCCGTGACGTCCTTATAATTGCAGTTTCGAGCGAGTACCCTAAGGTCGCGTATTCCTCCAGCAATTCCCCAGGCGTTGACGACGAGTGGTGAGGAGATGCCGCGTGATGGATGGATAGCATGTGGCGCAGGAGAGTCTCGGCGGGATTCTCCTGTGTCCGACGCCAAAATCGCGTTCGCCGATCAGCCGGAGAAGCCACATTGCGATGCTCTGCCTCCTCTAAAATGGCATACTCGCAGAGTACGCCGCACGCCATATTGACAGCCTTGGAACGTTACCTGAGTCCCTCCTCCGATGCTCCGTCCCCGATGGGCCGACTTCCTGACTGCGTGGGGCGCGTGTGCTATTGTTTTCGGTAACCCAGCGTGGCGGCTGCGGACTAAGTCCAGCGGCGCCACAACCGGGGGGGGGGAGCCAGGCCAAAGGGGAGCACTATTTGGCAGGCCGGGTCCAGGCGCGGCCAGCGGCATGATGCATTCTCTGGCCGTATCCGCAGCTAAAGCCGGGGGCTCTACGCTGCCTGCCTGCTAGCCCCCCACCAGACAGGATCGGTGGAGATTTTGCACCGTTGTTTTGTGCGTAAAACACCACTGTTCTTACACTGGCGTCAGCACATAATCTCCCAAACGGAGAATCCGGCCCTCTGTCTCAGCAAAGAGATAGTGCAGCACCTGTGCCATGTTCTCATGGACTTGGCACCCCATAGAGGAGGAAGACACTCGCTCCCAATGGTCATGAAGGTCACCACAGTCCTAAACTTTTATGCAACCGATTCTTTCCAGGGCTCAAGCAGGGACTTGGGCGGCATATCACAAGCTGCAGCCCACAAATACATCCGTGAGGTCACAGATGCCCTGTACACCCCGGCAGCAGACTACATCACCTTTGAGCTGGACCAGGCCCACCAAGATGCCCGGACTGCAGGATTCCCCGTCATCGCCGGGATGCCCCTGGTTCAGCGGATAGTTGATGGCATGCATGCCACCGTGCACACCGGGTCATCAGGGAGTGCCCTTCATTAACAGGAAGGGGTTCCCCTCCTTGAATGTTCAACTCGTGGGTGACCACCACCTCCGGATCATATATGTGTGTGCATGCTGTCCAGGGAGCTACATCCTGAGACACTGAAAATCCCCGGGTCTTCGAGGACCACCCCAGGATGATGAGTTGACTCTTGGGGGATAAGGGGTACCCGCTGAGGTCCTGGCTGATGACACCAGTGCAGAGACAGGAGCCCATGTGGAGACCCAATATAACGAGGTCCGTGTTGCCACCTGTGCTGTCATTGAGTGGTACATCGGATTGCTCGCAATGCGGTTCCGAAGCTTGGGCCACTCTGGTGGTGCACTGCAGTACATCCCCCAGGGGGTGTCGCATTTATGGTGGTTTGCTGTGCCCTCCACAACCTGGCACAGCAGCGGGGTGACAAGCTGGAGGTGGAGGAGGAACATGCAGACTCACCTGAGGAGTAGGTGACGCCGGACCAGGGGGAGATGCTGGACGAGCCTGGTGAGAAGCCGTAGGAGGAGCCGATTGCAGCCCAGCAAGTTGGTCCTGTCGATGCGGACCACCACCTATGGTAAACATGCCAATTGGTCCTCGTACACCACGGGCACCTGGGTGGTGACCTCTAAGGTCAAAGGTTCCCCGGTCGGTGTAAGTAGCCAACCTGGTTCCCGTGTCCCGAAGTTCCAACATTTGGAGGCCAGTCCAGATTGCGGCGAACATCAGACAGCTGATTACCGAGACCACCGCCCCGGTGTCGACCTCCATTGCTGTGGGACGGCCATTTACTTGCAGTGTGACCCGGATTGGTGCGGTCCTGATAGTGGCAGTTGAGTGTCTTCCGTCTTTAGGCCATATACATAGCACGTCCGGCCCCTTGGGACGGGAGGGGGGGGTCACGGAATAGTGCCTGGTCGGTTGCCGGAGGACGGTGTTCCCACATGATCTCCAAGAGCCACGCTACCGGAGATGGCATGCCGTTCGACTGTGGCAGCCGTCATCTTGGAATACCGGGTTGGGAGAGGCTCCGCGGTTGCTCCTGGATTAGTCACAGCAACGGCCGCGGCACTTGTGGCTGTGCACTTTCGGTTCTGGCCGGCCAGCAGTCATTCCGATGTCCGATGGTGAGGGCTGCTACATCCTGAAGTTCCTGGCGGCCGCACTTGGCACTTTACCTGGAGAGTGTGATGTCCATTGCTCCCTGGAGGGTCAGGGGAGTCTTCATTGTCCTGCAGCCCGCAGACAAAACGGTCCCGCAAGGACTCAGCCAAGATGATCCCGCATCAGCAAAGTGTGGCGAGCATCCGTAGGCATATCAGAAATTCCCCATTTGACTCAGTCGGGGCCTGCGAGGCCATGTGGAATCGCTATGATTGGGGGCTGCGGGTTCAAATGCCTCTCAACCACGTCACGAATGGCAGCGTGTCTGGCCTGCCCAGGTACGCAGGCTTTTAAGCAACACGTAGGTCGGACCGCCAACAGAGGTCAGTAGCATGAGTCTGATGTTCATCACCCGTGATGACATTGGTATAAAAAAAAAGTTGCACTCGCTCCACGTATTGGACCCAATCATCGGCATCAGTGTCAAACAGCTCCAGCTTACCAATAAGCGCCATTGTTCTGCTCCGGACAGACGCCTTTTCAAGCCTAGACAAAGCGGGTCGGTGCCAATGGCTGCGGCAGCTCCACTTTTTCCTCGTCGCCAAAGAAGTAGCCGAAGGAAGAGACTTCGTGGAACGCACAGTAGGTTGGATAAGAACAAGGTTTATTTACACTACACACAATAACCACAAGTACTACAACTCCTCACGCTGGAGGGAACTCTCGACCTACACCCAGACCGGGGTTTACATACTGTGAAGCTCCTCCCGCTCAGGGGGGAGGCTCTGCCCCCTCAATTAACGGGGGAATTCATATTCTATTGTGTAGGAGGGGAATCAGATACAATATAGCGCTTGACCCCTGAGGGGGTTGTAACACCCTCCTTGCTTTTTTATTATATGCCTCTGTTTATAAAGCCCAGGATCCTGCAGATTTTTGTTTGAATTTGTTCTGATATCAACCATCAGGGAGGAAATATTTAATAAAGCGCCTTATAAAGCAAAATAAACCATTTTGTCATCACAGCAAATCTGTTTTGAATGTGGTAGGCTTTAAGGATGTACTGGATATCGACTATCAAGACATTTTGCCTGATGGAACAGGAATCTGGTTAATACAATAACATGAAAATTCACTTTAAAAAACAATTCACAAAAAAAAACATGAATAATAGCCAAGATATTATGCCCAGCAATGACAGTAATGAGATAATCATAAACTTATATGTTCAAAATCCTCAATATATACCTTAAATTTTATTGCCAAAACTGATGTTGCTCCCCTCCTGTCAAATGAACTGCTCCTCAGGGCTGCTGACCTATAACATCATAAGATGAAGAGATTGTTGTCAGAAGCACAATCCAAGAGTTAATGCTGGATTTACATTGCACATTAGCTCTTCAGTAGCAAAGGCAACATTCAAAACTTTCCAAAAGCTGCTCTTGAAATATTGGAGCCTTTTTTAGGGGGCTAGGTACTACACAATACAAAGTGTATCCATCCTTTGTTTCTGGTAAGCATTGTAAGTATGAAGTGTTTAAAAAAAAACTTTTCTCCCAGTTCTGACTTAAGGCCAAATTAGACAACTGCCTCAAGCTGCCATTAGAAGTGAGTAGGTGAAAGTGAGGTCCTGCACTAACTTAACGAAGAATTCCTCCCATTTCATTCCCAGGTGCCATGATAGATCTGCAGCTCTTTCTAACCAGTATCTTTTATGGGGCGCAGCCTTCACTAAAATAGCAAATGAATGGCAGCTTCATGCTTCATTTTTTTCAATATTCATTCTCGAGGCAGAGAAGGCTGCCATTTATTCCCCACGCCTAATTGTCTTTCAAAAGGCAGTGATGGGCCTTCATTTTGAACAGCTGCCATCTGTGTGGTGCAGGCACTACCACAGTGCCGCTAGGATTGGGCACTTCAGGATTTTGACAGGCAGAGTGAAAAGAGTGAATGCATGGATATTCTTTTTTTTAATCTGCACGCTGGCACCAACTGAGAGCATCTCAGGATGAGGGGAGATTGGGACATTTAATTCAAATCAGGATTTCTCAACTCAAGTGGGAGAAAAAGAAGCACCTAAACCTCGGCAAGGTAATGCAGGAAAGGATTTTTGCATTGAGAGCATTTCACTGTCCATTATCGGTCCTCTTTAAGTTGTTTACCAGGTGGATATCTCTCTTAGCTACCACGCTCCATCTCAGCCGTGCTCCTCACAAGCAGTCTCTTCAGTTTTTGATGTTATGGATCAGCAGCCCAGTGGAGCAGTTCATTTGACAGTGTGGGGGAGGGGGAGTGGGGGGGGGGGGGGGGAGAACAACATAAATTTGGCAGTAACATTGATAATGCGTAAATTCAGAAGTTTGAACTTGTCGAGTGTTTTGGTTTTATGATTAACTTGGGGAAACCTCTTGCACCATTCAAGGATGGGCACTCACATTACTTCACTGTGTTTGCAACAGTGAATGCAAAGTTTTGAATGTTCCATTTTGCCATGGATTCCATTGTTAATAACAGACAGGTGTCCCACGCATCTGTGCCTTATTTCTATTGCATTTCAGAATGCAGGGAATTGCATAGATTTCCTATTCCACCTACTGCAAAGCTGAATAGAAATAAGAATTCTGGTTAGAGAAAGAAAGTAAGGAAGATCTGGGATTCACAGCACCTGTGATAATCTCAGGACATCCAACAGCTCTTCACAGTCCAGGAGCCACAGTTATAATGCTTGCAAACAAGGTAGATAATTTGAACAAACTCTCACAAAAGGCAACAAGGTAAATGGTTAGTTTATTTAGTTGGGTTCAGCTGATTACTGAATGTTGGCCAGAAACCTGGAGTGCACCTCTGCTCTTTGAACAGCACTTGCAGGACCCCTGACATTTGAACATGGCAAATGAATAGGGCCCGTGTTTAATGTCTCATCCGGAAAAGAAACAACACCTCCAATGCTGCAGGATTACTGGAGGGTCAGTCTCGATTGTGAGCCCACACTGGGGGACAGAGCTTGAACTCAACTTTTTTAATGTTCTTATCGCCTGATTCAGAAGTGAGGGTGCTGCCATTGAACCAAGCTGATGCTTTGCATGGAGAAATCATCAACAGCTCATGGAAGGGTAGCCAACTCTCCAAGATTGCTCTGGAGTGTCCTTGACTACTGTTTAATCTCCAAAACACTGTAGCCCAGGAGAAAAGTCAATGTGGCAATAAAAAACTGTTCTTTTTGTTAATTTTTTAAAACACTTTTGTTTACTGGTTCGAAAAATACTGGATATGGGTAAAAGCTGCTCGACTGACATCAAGAATCACTGAATAATGAGAAATCCATTTATTTTCCAATTGGTCTGGGAAGACAATATACCATAAGGATGGCATGTTGCCTAACCAATGGTAGGTTTGGGGTGTTTGGTTGCTGAAGGTCATGTAATAAGACCTCCAGAAATATCTTCAAACAGAGGTGGGAATACAAGTTCACAGGGAAATTTCCAGGTACCAACTCTCCACTCTTTAGCTAACAAAGTGTGGCAAAATGCACAATACAGGTCAATGGAAAACTATTCCTCATATCCTAGAGAGTCTCATCTCGGCTAATCCTGATTAGTTTCTTGACTGTACTATGAAAAGTATTAATTCTGATTCAATTAAAAAACAATTTCCCATGGATGAATTGGAATTGATACATTTCTCTGCGACAGAACTGGAAGCTTCGAGTTCATTCCATTTCATTCATCCAAAAGGCAACCAGGATTCACCCATTAACCAAAGTATTAAAATGGTGCAGCCTCCAAAATATTGAAACTTCTGACATTGTGAAATGTTGTCAGGTCAAACAGCATTTTACAAGAAGGTAGCATCCTTACTTTCAGGGCATATTTAGGAAGATAGCATAAAAAATTGTCAGAATAAAACAGGTAACATTATCTCGATATCATACAGGTGTGCAGATTTCCATCTATCTGTGTCAAGTCTACTCAGTAATGTTTGTTGTGTTCAGTTTGAAAAACAGTCTTCCTTTACCTATAGACTCGGTGGCACATCAGTTTAAAGGATTTGGTGACCATTAGTAAGAAGAGGTATCCAATGACTCTGAAAGATCATTCATTGAGGAGCTGATGATTCCTGCTGGGCAGGTAAATCATACTTGACTCACTGGATTGGGTTCTTTAATGAAGTATCAGGGAAAGTTGATGAAAGTAGTGCGGTTGGACAGGGCAGCACGGTGGTGCAGTGGTTAGCACTGCTGTCTATTGGCGCTGAGGACCCGGGTTCGATCCCAGCTCTGGGTCACTGTCTGTGTGGAGTTTGCACATTCTCCGTGCCTGCTTGGGTTTCACACCCACAACCCAAAAAGGTGTGCAGGGTAGGTGGATTGGCCATGCTAAATTGTCCCCTAACTGGAAAAAAAAGAATTGGGCACTCTAAATTTATTTTATAAAAATGTTAAAATTTAAAAAAAGAAAGAAGTGTGGTTGGTGATGTGTATATGGACTTTCAAAAGATATAGTCTTGTCAGAAAAATTGGAGTAAATGGATTTGAAGGGACAGGGACAATTTATGAATGAAATTGACTAAGAGACAGAAAGCAAAAGTAATGGAAAATGGTTGGTTTTCCAGTGGTGTTGCCCAGCAGTCGGTATTAGGACCACTGCGCTTTGTGATGTGTATTAATAAGTTGGACTTGGATAGGCAGCGTATAAATTCAAAATTCACAGACGGCACAAAGCAAGAAAATCTAGTGAACAATGAGAAAGATAGCAACAGATTTCAGGTGGTCGTAGACAGACTGATGAAATGGGCAGACATATAGGAGATGGAATTTGTGAGGAGAAGACTTTTGGTTGGAAAAATGAGGGGCAGTATGAACAAAATGCTAAAATTTAAAGAGGGATGAAATGAAATGAAATGAAATGAAAATCGCTTATTGTCACAAGTAGGCTTTAATGAGGTTACTGTGAAAAGCCTGTGGATGCAGGAATATGGTAGAGACCTGGAGGTCAAGGTGCACAAAATTTTCAAATGTTAGCAGGACAAGTCGAGTCGGCTGTTAGAAAAGCATATGAGATTCTTGCCTTTATTAATAGGGAGACAGAGAATCACACTCAACACCACCCCCACCCCCACCCCCCCACCCAACCAGCTGGAGTATCTGGTCACCACTAAAATGTCAAAGCCTTAAGAGTGATGGACAGGAGGTTTATTAAAATGGTACCAGTGATAAGAGACTTCATTAACGTGAAGCGGCTAGAGAAGCTCGGGTAGTTGTCCTTAAAAGCAGAGAGGTTAAGAGGAGATTTAACGGAGGTGCTCAAAATCTCGAATGGCTTTGATGGAAGTGTTGCCTGTAGCAGAAGGATTGGTAAAACAGAGGTCACAGACTTAAGGTAATTGGCAAAAGCTTCAGAGATTTTTTCACACGAGTTATGTCAATCAGTAATACACTGTTTGAAAACATGGTGGAAGCAGATTAAATGGCCTTGAATTTGCAGGGTTTTTGATGGCATGCTTTTACAATTCACCATCATTACCCTACTGACCACAACTTCTCTTTTTGGATGCCGAATCTGCTGTTAGAATCCCCATTAATAATTGTTGAAATCTGAGTAACAACTACTGCTGAACAGTAGCCCTGACCCTGAAGAAAAGAGGGATGTTGGTAAATATCTCCATTCTAATTAATTATTGGATGTTTTAAACTAAGTTTTTCATTTTTTTTAAAGTCTGTTTGTGGTATTTCAACTTCTACCTTACCTCATGTGTATAACCTAATCTTTAATCTGCTCTCACTGAAACTTTAATTAAGTGGATTGCTCGTTAATCCTTCTCATTTCCTGGTTTGGCATCTGTGAAATTTCTTTAATACGATTGGCTGTTTAGACAGCATGTTAATTTCACTGTAACTCAACCCTCAGGAACAAGGCTAAAATCAGTTACACATTGAGAGAGTTAAAGTTCTCGCCACAGTGATCGTTAGCACTCAGCACGGCTTTCTTAGAGGTCTACGGAGCGTGCTGTCACGCACCACTGAGTACAAATTATGGATCATGTGATAACTGTCAAAAGAAATTTGGTAAATACCTGATGGTGAAAGATTGCAGGACTATTGAGAAAGAGCAGTGGGGTGTAACTAATTGGTTAGCTCTTTCAGAGAGCTGGCACAGACAGGATGAGCAGAATGGCCTCTCTCCTTGATTGAGTGATTCGTTTCCTAGTCCACACTGAGGCATCAATAAGGGTAGTATACAGGAGCTACAAATGGTCACAATGTCCTAACATTAGTGAGTGTGGAGGTTGGGGTGGGAAGACCAGGATGGTTGCTGTATATCAGTGATTGATGGAAAAACACACATGGATAGGGTACTGCTTCGCTGTGATGTGATCTGTGGCCTAATAGCTTTATCAAATTGGCTGTTTGAGGTGCACAGGTGCAAAACGGTCAGTTGGAACTGTAAGCCAGCAAGGTTTTTTGCCTTCTGGAGGACAGCAGGAGAGGTAATTATCACAAGAAAACATGACTGAGAAAGGATATGTCCTTTCAAGATGGTATCCTTTCCTTACAGAGGGATTACAGAAGGTACCCTCCCTCTACATGTAACCTAATGTCCTTCCCTTGGGCGGCACGGTGTCTCAGTGGTTTGCACTGCCTCACAGCGCTGAGGACCCAGGTTCGATCCGGGCCCCGGGTCACTGTCTGTATAGAGTTTGCACATTCTCGCCGTGTCTGCATGGGTCTCACCCCCACAGCCCAAAAGATGTGCAGGGTAGGTGAATTGGCCACGCTAAATTGCCCCTTCATTGGAAAACAGAAGAATTGGATATCCTAAATTTATTTAAAAAAAACTAATGTCCTTCCCATGTGTAAACATCACCGACTGTAGCTCCTACACGTTTTTGTTGATGAGAGCAAGTGATTATAAGTATGTAGTAACAGGACCTGTGTCCCTCAATGATCACAAGGTTATGGATGATGTATCAGGAGTTATAAAGCTATTGCTGTTATCGGAGTTACATACCATAACATTCAGTCCTTGGTTGGTGGGCCCTTGAGCAATGATGTATTCAAAGCCATCAGACAGCGGATTTACAGGTCGTCTATACTTAAATACTGTCCCGGCTACTCGGAAATTCCGAGGATTGTCAATCGCTGTATTCCCGTTGAAGAAAAAGTATCCACCTTCATCTGCGAGAGCTTTAGGAGGTAAAAACAAGAGAGTAGTGATTCAATACACATCAAAAATAAGAGCGGAGTAGGTGAGGGGTGAAAAAGGGGTGAAGAAATGTTTGAACTAATTCAATGGAGTTACCTAAAATATTTTCCGTTTTCCTCCTTTCAATTATTTGGATATCAGAAGCACCAACAGGAATGTTTGTGATGAAGAGATAACCTACCGAGCAAGGGGAGAGATGGTCGTCAAACAAGAAATCATTTCAGTTGCATCCTAATGCAGGGATGGTGGGGCTGCCTGCAAGTGTTGCCCATAAATTAAACACGACCCCTACCTAAAAATGTCTATGGTTGCACAGTAGTTAGTACTATTGCTGCACAGCGTCAGGGTCCCAGGTTCGATTCCCGGCTTGGGTCACTGTTTGCGCGGAGTCCACACGAAGCAGCGTGTGAGACCCACATTCACAGACGAAGGCCCTGAGGTGACTGAGTCTCAGACGATTGGACCCGCAGCTCAATCTAATTCATCGGCACAGATAGTATTAAGAATCTTAAGACAAACTAAGGGATAACTGTTTTATTGTGTTTTAAAATAAATTTGGATTGAATTGTGAACTAATGTTTGTCCTTTGTTCATCTCGCAAATAAGTCCACCTGGCTAAAACGTTTGAATAATAAACTGGTCTAAGTGTCTGAATTTTACAGACAATAAGCCCATGCAAAAAGCTTCTTCAAGCATCTCCGACAAGCTCCGCCTGTCACCTACTGTGTGACTTAATAGTAAATAGTTCCATTGGGGTTTGTAATATGTTCATGTTACACTGGCCTCTTCTGCATCTCCATTCCTTCCACATTACCAATGGTGACTATACCTCCAGCCGTCTCAGCTCTGGAATTCCCTCTCTAAATCTCGCTGCCTCACTAACTTTCCCTCTTCCATTAAAATTCTCCTTAAAATCTACCCCCTTCACAAGGGTTCTGGTCACCTGTCCTAATATCTCCTTCCATGGCAGGGTGAAAATGTTTGCCGGATAACCCTCTAGTGAAGCCCCTTGGGTCATTTTTATGTTAAATGCAGATTGCTGTTGCTGTCATTCTGATTCAGTCAAGCCACAACCCCCAACTTTCCACCTTTAAAACAACAATCGATATCAAGAGGTTGCTGCACGCATTGCCCCTGAGCTGCTGCTGGCCTATGGCATCACCTCTTATCAAGTCAGTCGTGGAAAACATATCGTTGCGAGGTTAGGGAGCATTTCCCCTCCATTATTAACTGAACAGTTAACTATTAGTTTGAGCAAAACATACAATTAGATCTCACACCTACCTAAATGCGTGATCCCTCGTCGGTAATTGCCTGAGATTCGGAAGCATGTGCTGCCATCACCGCCACAGAGCCCACATTTATCCAGCCTCTTGGAGGAGTACAAGAGACCATCGCAACCGACAGGCTGCAAAGAAAGACACATTGCAGTTATTGGGGATGATTGACCTCCTCCCCTAGAGGGTCAGCTTTGGTCAGGTGAAAGGCAAAACTGCTTCCACTCCTTCTGTGCCATTATGATTCAAAGCAGTGGGCCAAGAAATTATGCATTTGTGACATTAACCCTGTCGAAAAACTGCTGGATAGTTGGTGAAACTAGTAGGCAGGTTAGAGTGTCACCTTGGGAATTCACTCACAGGAGACCGAATTAAAAAGACAAATGGATTATTGATCTTTAACTCAAAGGTTCTGGAATTCGGAAAAGAGGAAGTGATATTTGCTCATACCCCATCTGGGCTACACCATTCAGTTTTGGGCACACTACCTCAAGGAGGAGATATTGACCTCATAGAGAGTTGAGTCCGGATTCACCAGAATCATACCTAGACTTAAAAAAGAGTTAAAGTAGGAGGACAGGCTACATAAACTTGGTTTGTATTCTCTTAAGTTTAGATAGTTGTTGGGTGATCCAATTGTTGTGTTTAAAATAATAAAGGGATACAATAGGGCAGATAGAGAGAAACTATTGCCTCTGATTGAGGAGTGCATAAAAAGGGAGCAGTCTTTAAAATTAGAGCCAGATTGTTTAGGAGTGAAATCAGGAAGTACTTTGTCAAAGAAATGGTGGTAGAAATCTGCCCCGAAAGGCCGTGGATTTTTGGTAAAGTTTTTTGAAGCTTCCAAGACTGAGATAGATTTTTGCTGGGCAAGGGTGCAAACATAGAAGCAGGAGTAGGTCAGTCAGTCCCCCAAACCTGTTCTATCATTCAATGAGACCATAGCTGATCTGTGTCTTAATTTCCTGCCTTGGCTTTCTATCCATTTATTTCCTGGGTTGTATATCCTGGGCTAGCAACGCAGGAATTTGACATCGTTTTTGGGGCTAAAGGGATCAAAGGATATGGGGGGAAAGCGTGAATAGGTTACTGAGTGGATGATCAACCATGATCGTAGTGAATGGCGGAGCAGGCTCGAAGGCCGAAATGGCCTACTCTTGCTTCTATTTTATAGCTTTCAATGTTTCAAAAATCACAGCTAAAGTTATTAATCAAGACAGTGTCTAATGCGTTTTGTGGAAGAGAGATCCACTCATCCAGCATTTTACAAGTGTTAAGAATTGGGGAAAATTAAGATAAAAAAATGAAATTGGGACAAAATAAAATTTAAAAAGGAGTTGATAACGGCAGCTGCCTGAAGAGAATTTGATATGCAAATTAGCATATCAGTGAGAAAAGCAAGTGCTTACATATGTGACTAAGGAAAAACAATGGGGTGGAGAAAAGACAACTTGGAAGTGGAGAAGGAAATTGACAGGTATATTCTGAAAGTTGGATCCTCAGGGTGGGTACATCAAAGGGAAAGAATGACATAGCCACAGCACAATAACTGGAGAAAGGTAAACTGCAGGAAGAGATTGGAGCGCCATTTTGCACTAATCTCTCGATCCCCCAATGAGATCCCTGTACTCCCCTAGCCTGTTGGGGGGTCCATGAGCCCCACCTCTTAAGGCCAGGACACCCCCGGGCCCCATCCATGATGCAGGCAAAAATTCCACCTGCCAGCCTGGCACCCTGGCAGTACCAGCTGGGCACCCTGGCTGCGCCAGGCTGGCACTATGCAAATTTAGGTCCAGCCCATTGTGGATGGGATCCAGATCACGACATCTTGCAAGATCCCATTAGATCTCACAAGGTGTGGGAATCCGGGCTCACAGGATTTACCAGGTGCGACATGTCCCAAGTCGGGCGCAACGCGGCCATTAGATCATGCCCATGGTATATTAAAACAAACTTTATTATTAACACAGTATTCATTTTATTATAAAAGAAATAGCTTACAATTGCCAGTTAAACAATGCTTAGCAATAAAATGAAACACTTTAACTCCTAACTGCTATCTTCTTTATCTCCAATGAAGCAAAACCCATCTCTGGCCAAACCCCACTTTTAAATGCAGTTGGCAAATACAGGAATGCTTGCTGTAGAGAGATGGCTTGAAAAGACTGCTTTGAGAGAGCGAGAGATCCTTCAGGAAACAATCTGCAGATTCTTGCCTGTGTCAAACTGCTGTTTAACTTCACAGCATTTGGGAAAAGCTGCTGTTCTGTTCATAACCTCACTGACTCAAAACCTGACTGCGGGCTCCTCCCATTAACTACATCAGCCTTATCCCACTCAAATCCCATGACCTGATTACTTAAGGTTAAACGCAATGGGCGGGATTCACCAGCTGTTCACGCCGGGTGGGATTTTCCGGTCCCACAACAGCGCACGGGTTTCCTGGCGACGAGGGGTGCAGTCAACGGGAAATCCCATTGACAATGGCGGGATCAGTAAATCCAACTGGCGGGCCACCTCCGCCACAGAAAAACACGTGGCAGGTTCGTCAGTAAATCCCACCCAAAGTCTCTAATTATCTACTCCACAGAAAGCAGAACAAAATTTCATTGGGCGTGTCCTTTTAAACACAAGCATGGTTTGAAATAAGGATGGTCTCATTTTTATGATGCTTTAATTACCCCTTCTATAGCCACAGTGTCTGCCTGTCTTTTAAACAGGGATTTTTTTTAAATACTACTGCGGTAGATACATACACACACTAACCCAGGCTTTTAATCATTACTGCACCAGGTACATGTAACACACTATCATATATCTGAGATTCCTACATTAATCACAATGCAGTAATCCAGATGTGGTCTAACCAGGGCTTGGCACAGCTACAGCAAACGTCCTCTCCTTTATTTCCTAATTGAAGGCTAACATTTCATTAGGATTTTTCATTTTGTTTCCAGCTGGCAACTGCATTTTAGTGATGTGTATATAGACCCCTAAATCTCTTTTGACCTCCAGTATTCCAAACATCCCACTCATAAATAACTTGGATCTATCCTTTAGTCCTTCAAAATCAACAGTCTCACACTTACCTGCATTGAAATCCATTTAGCACAGTTTTAGCCACTCATTAAATCTATCAACGTCGCTTTGTAATTTCATGCTCTTGCCTGCACTACTCATTACAGTCAATCTCAGAGTTATTGGCAAGCTTGGAAATGTAGCTCTCCGTCAGATAACCCAGGTCATGAATAAATAAATAGTTGAGGCCTAAGTACGGGCAGCATGGTAGCACAAGTGGCTAGCACTGTGGCTTCACAGCACCAGGGTCCCAGGTTCGATTCCCCGCTGGGTCACTGCCTGTGCGAAGTCTGCACGTTCTCCCCGTATCTGCGTGGGTTTCTTCCGGGTGCTCCGGTTTCCTCCCACAGTCCAAAGACGTGCAGATTAGATGGATTGGCCATGCTAAATTGCCCTTTTTGTCCAAAAGGTTAGGCAGGGTTATTGGGTTACGGGGTTAGGGTGGAAGCGGGTCGGTGCAGACTCGCTAATGGGGCTGGTTTAGCACACTGGGCTAAATAGCTGGCTTTTAAAGCAGACCAAGGCAGGCCAGCAGCACGGTTCAATTCCCGTACCAGCCTCCCCAAACAGGCGCCGGAATGTGGCGACTAGGGGCTTTTCACAGAAACTTCATTGAAGCCTACTTGTGACAATAAGCGATTTTCATTTTTCATTTCATTTCGATGGGCCGAATGGCCTCCTTCTGCACTGTATGTTCTATGTTCTAAGTGCAGATCCTTGTAGGGCAGCACTGTCACTTCCTTACAATAGAGTACAAACCCATTATCCTACTGTCTGTCCTCTACTTAACCAATCTTGTCTCCTAATGGCATCATGTTCCATGAGCTTTAATTTTGGCGAACAGTCTTTTCTGTGGAACTTAAGAAATTCCATCTGGAAGTCCATGTTAAATACATCCAAAGACATTTCGCTGTCTAGGATTTTAGTTACTTCCTCCATAGAATTGTTATTCATCCATGTAGAATCTCTCCAATTACCTCAAATTTCTCGACATGCTTCGTCACTTATAGATCGATTGCACATTTCCAATAGGTCTCCAATAACTGATGCTAAGTGGTCTATAATTTCCATGTTTCTCTCACTCATCTTTCTTAAATACCAGAGTTACATGTGCAATTTTCCGATCTAAATGGGTAATTCCTGAATCGAGAGAGCTTTAGAAGATGGTGACGAACGTGTCTTTAATTTTCTCAGCTGCTTCCATTAAAACCTAAAACCCTGTGGTAGAAATCATCAAGTTTTGGAAGCTTTGTCATTTGTACCATCATTTTTTTCTAATACTATTTTCCAGCTCAACTGATTAATTTCCCCTTTTATTGTGAAGACTGAGACAAAGTCATTGTTCAACATTCAACTTCTAATGGAGCAAAGGCAGGTAAAAGGAGATTGCTATAACCCCCACGATACCCACCCGATTAATCTCCCCATGAGCCTCGTGGAGAATGAGCTCCCCCGCTGAGGGGGATGTTAATTTATTGCCATAAAAGCCTGGTCCAGGTAGGAGCCGAGGTGTAGAGAAGTCCCAACTGGGGCTGTTCTTTATAAATACTTTCCTTTTGGAAATGAACCCTTTTTGTGAATCTCCTTTCCAGACTCCTCCATGACTACTAAAGAGATGGAATACAAAACAGGCATAATTTAACTGAGTGCCATATAATGTGCTCAAGGGATGGAATGGGCTAGTCCTGTCGCTATGAACCTATTCAACACAAGTATAATGTCTGGTTTATCTATTCAGAATCAAGATCTAATGTTTGTTAATGAATTAGTTGCCTGCTATTGTACTACACTGTCCACCTTCTGTTATCAGACACTGTTTTCACTTCAATGGAAAGCTCATTTCCTGCACAGAAATTTGATGAATGGTTTGAAGTTCACCCAAACACATCAGCCTTACCTCACATTGGCCAGTAATGCAGACACCCTGATAGGTTCTGTCCCGGCATGATGTTCCATCTTGAGCAGGAACCATTAACTGCCTCTCTCCGTCAGTAGTGGTGCATTGCAAATCACATGGCTTGTTTGAAATATTAATGTAATCATCTGTTTAATAACCAAAAGAAGGAATTGGTAACCAGAATCAGCATCCTCTCACTCCTCATGATGCGTATTGTCCTGTTCTGTTGAGCTTTCAACAGTTCTCTAATGTCTTTACTAGTTTTCTGATCTTGGCAAGAAACCAAGGAAATACAAGCAAGCAGCTATCAATCTGCAGAAAATTACATTCTATGATGAGGCTCACTAGGCTGTAACCTGTAAAAGACCTCAGAATGTGTCCGTTTAATACAATTCAACCGTATGGCCTCAAGGAGGTCACCTTAAATAGAGACCCACATCAGCAGCACAATTATATCTGTTACATGTTACATTGTACGATGGTCCTGGTCCTCACCAGACACTGTATCACCCAACATATTTGGAGTGATGCCTTAATCTATCTGCTGCAATAACTTGCATTTATATAGCATTTTTATCATAACAAACATATTAGATGACCAAAAGCTTGGTCAAAATGGTAGGTTTTAGGGAACATCTTAAAAGGAGAGGGAGAAATGGAGAGAAAGGGAAAGAGAGAGAGAGATAGGGGAGAAGCAGGAGAAGGGGGGGAGGAGAGAGGATGGGGAGGAGAGGGGGAGAAGGAGAGATAGGAAGGAGAGAATAGGAGGGGAGGAAAGAGGGAGAGGAGAGAGAGTGGAGGAGGAGAGAGGGGGAGGGGAGAGGGGAGGGGAGAGGAGAGATAGGGGAGGAGAGAGAGGAGGAGAGAAGGAGAAGCGAGGGGAAGAAGAGAGAGAGAGAGGGGGAGAAGAGAGGGAGAGGAGGGAGGGAGAGGAGAGAGAGGAGAGGGAGAGGGGGAGGAGAGAGAAAGGGGAGAGAGGGGGAAGAGAGAGGGTGTATGGGAAGGAGAGAGGGGTAGGGGAGGAAAGGGGGAGAGAGGGGAGAGAAGGGGAGGAAGAGAGGGGGAAGAGAGAGGTGGAAAAGAGGGGGGAGAGGGGAGAGAGGTGAGAGGAGGGGAGGAGAGAGGGGAGGGGAGAGGAGGAATAGAGGGGGAAGAGAGAGGTGGAAGAGAGAAGGGAGGAGAAAGGGGGGAGGAGGGGCTGGCGAGAGAGCAGGAGGAGGGCAGGAGAGAGAGGGTGGGAAGGAGAGAGGGGAGAAGAAAGGGGGAGGAGAGGGGGAGAAGAGTGGAGGGGAGAGGAGGAGGGGAGAGAGTGGGAGGAGAGGGGAGCGGGAGGGTAGAGGAGAGAGTGGGAGGAGAGAGGGGAGAGGGGAGGAGAGAAAGGAGGGGAGGTGGACAAGGGATGGGAGAAGGGAAGAGGAGAGGGGGAAAGAGAGAAGGGGAAGCAGAGAGGGGCAGGAGAAGCAGAGAGGGGCAGGAGAGAGGGGTAGGAGAGAGGGGAGGAGAGGGGAAGCAGAGAGGGCAGGAGCGAGGGAGGAGAGAGAGAGAGTGAGAGGTGTAGGAAGGGACGTCCACAGCTTCAGCCCTCGGCAGCCTCAAATAATGGAATAAAAAATGGAGATGTACAAGAGGCCAGAATTAGCAAAGCAATAAGATGACAGGTTGTAGGGCTGGAGGAGGTTACAGCAATAGAATGTTCAATCTTTTTTTACATCTTTTATTTTTTAAATGACTGCTCTGTGCAACCAGAATCACTATTCTCACTGTGTTTCTATTTTTAAATCAAGCTTGTAGCCACTACCTGGATACAGTGGAACCCAGTGATCGTATTACCGTATACCCAGTTTAGTATAGTCAACCAAATGGATGGATACCTTACTTGATAAGATGGAACCCAGTGATAGTATCACCGCATACCCAGTACAGTATAGTATACACAGTGGCTACCTTACCTGTATACAGTGGAACCCAGAGATAGTATCACTATATACCCAGTATAGTATTGTATAGTGTAGTATAGTGTACCCAGTGAATGGATGTCTTAGCTGGATACAATGGAACCCAGTAACAGTATCACCATATAGTCAGTATATTATAGTATACGCAGTGGATAGATACCTTACCTGGATACAGTGGAACCCAACGATAGTATCGGCCACTGATTGCTTTGGCATTAAAAGCTGAACATTGCTGTTGTTTGAAGCTGACTCCATTATTTGGACAGGGCTGTACAGAAAAATAAAAACATAATAACACAAAGATCTTGTGATTATATTGTACCCTTCATGACCTCAGGACATCCTAAAGCGCTTTGTCGATTAAGTTCTTTCTGAAGTATAATCAATACTGTAATGTAGGAAATGTTGCAGCCAAATTGCACACAGCAAGGTCCCACAATGTAATAATCCACTTTAATGTTGATTGCGGGATGAATATTGTCCAGGACACCAGGAAATAGTGCTTTGGAATCCTTTAGATCAACCTGAGAGGGCAGATGAGGTCTTGGTTTAACACCTTGGGCGAGATTCTCCGACCGCCGGGGGCTGGCGTGAATCCCGCCCCCGCTGGTTGCCGAATTCGGCGGGGGCAGGAATCGCGCTGCGCCGGTTGGCGGGCCCCCACCCCCCCCCCCCCCCCCCCCCCCCCCGCGATTCTCCGGCCCGAATGGGCCGAAGTCCCGCTGCTAGAATGCCTGTCCCGCCGGCGTGGATTAAACCACCTACCTTACCGGCAGGATGGAACCCAGTGATAGTATCACCGCATACCCAGTACAGTATAGTATACTGTCTTCAGGGGATGTCCCGGAGGACTGGAGAATAGCCAATGTTGTTCCTCTGTTTAAGAAGGGTAGCAAGGATAATCCCGGGAACTACAGGCCGGTGAGCCTTACTTCAGTGGTAGGGAAATTACTGGAGAGAATTCTTCGAGACAGGATCTACTCCCATTTGGAAACAAATGGACGTATTAGTGAGAGGCAGCACGGTTTTGTGAAGGGGAGGTAGTGTCTCACTAACTTGATAGAGTTTTTCGAGGAGGTCACTAAGATGATTGATGCAGGTAGGGCAGTAGATGTTGTCTATATGGACTTCAGTAAGGCCTTTGACAAGGTCCCTCATGGTAGACTAGTACAAAAGGTGAAGTCACACGGGATCAGGGGTGAGCTGGCAAGGTGGATACAGAACTGGCTAGGCCATAGAAGGCAGAGAGTAGCAATGGAGAGATGCTTTTCTAATTGGAGGGCTGTGACCAGTGGTGTTCCACAGGGATCAGTGCTGGGACCTTTGCTCTTTGTAGTATATATAAATGATTTGGAGGAAAATGTAACTGGTCTGATTAGTAAGTTTGCAGACGACACAAAGGTTGGTGGAATTGCGGATAGCGATGAGGACTGTCGGAGGATACAGCAGGATTTAGATTGTCTGGAGACTTGGGCGGAGAGATGGCAGATGGAGTTTAATCCGGACAAATGTGAGGTAATGCATTTTGGAAGGTCTAATGCAGGTAGGGAATATACAGTGAATGGTAGAACCCTCAAGAGTATTGAAAGTCAAAGAGATCTAGGAGTACAGCTCCACAGGTCATTGAAAGGGGCAACATAGGTGGAGAAGGTAGTCAAGAAGGCATACGGCATGCTTGCCTTCATTGGCCGGGGCATTGAGTATAAGAATTGACAAGTCATGTTGCAGCTGGAGAACCTTAGTTAGGCCACACTTGGAGTATAGTGTTCAATTCTGGTCGCCACACTACCAGAAGGATGTGGAGGCTTTAGAGAGGGTGCAGAAGAGATTTACCAGAATGTTGCCTGGTATGGAGGGCATTAGCTATGAGGAGCGGTTGAATAAACTCGGTTTGTTCTCACTGGAACGAAGGAGGTTGAGGGGAGACCTGATAGAAGTATACAAAATTATGAGGGGCATAGACAGAGTGGATAGTCAGAGGCTTTTCCCCAGGGTAGAGGGGTCAATTACTAGGGGGCATAGGTTTAAGGTGAGAGGGGCAAGGTTTAGAGTAGATGTACGAGGCAAGTTTTTTACGCAGAGGGTAGTGGGTGCCTGGAACTCGCTACCGGAGGAGGTGGTGGAAGCAGGGACAATAGGGACATTTAAGGGGCATCTTGACAAATATATGAATAGGATGGGAATAGAAGGATACGGACCCAGGAAGTGTAGAAGATTGTAGTTTAGTCGGGCAGCATGGTCGGCACGGGCTTGGAGGGCCGAAGGGCCTGTTCCTGTGCTGTACATTTCTTTGTTCTTTGTTTGTTTGACAAGGCGGCGCGGGCAGGCTCCGGGGTCCTGGGGGGGGCGCGGGGCGATCTGACCCCGGGGGTGCTCCCACGGTGGCCTGGCCCGCGATCGTGGCCCACCGATCCGCGGGCGGGCCTGTGCCGTGGGGGCACTCTTTTCCTTCCGCCTTCGCCACGGTCTCCACCATGGCAGAGGCGGAAGAGACTCCCTCCACAGCGCATGCGCGGGGATGCCGTAAGCGGCCGCTAACGCTCCCGCACATGCGCCACCCAGCAATGTCATTTCCACGCCAGCTGGCGGGGCACTTCCACCAGCTGGCGGGGAGGAAATCAGTCCGGCGCGGGCCTAGCCCCTCAAGGTTAGGGCTGGGCCCCCCAAGATGCGGAGGATTCCGCACCTTTGGGGCGGCGCGATGCCCGACTGATTTGCGCTGTTTTTGGCGCCGGTCGGAGGACCTCGCGCCGATACTGGAGAATTTTGCCTATCTACAACAACACTACACTCCCTCAGTACTGCGCTAGCATGAAAGTCCAGATTTTATTCCTCAAGTATCTAATGTGGGAATTGAACAGCCTTCTGATTCAGCTGGGCCAATGCTGACTAGATGTGGCACTACAAGATTCATTCTTTTCAGCCAGTCCATGGTGCTCTGTTTGACCCATGGATCTCATAGTTGTTTGCAAGATATTAGGTAGATAAAGGCATAGACCAATTTATTGGGAACATAGGTACCATTCTCAGGTGTGGTCAGTAGCTCTGAGCCCAGGTAGAATCCAAAATCTTAATGCCGGTGAGCACAGGCTCTACAATCTCACCAAAAAAGAAACATTTTGCGTCATTGCTACCAGTGGGGGTGAGTTTATCCCCAAGGAGTAAGAATGGGAGGGAAAGAGGGAAGACACAAAACAGTCAATAACACAGATCTAGAAAACCTCACCTGGATTTGGCATAAGTGATACTTTCGAGGTGATCCAGTGCAAAAGGTGCCGTTTTTACTTTGTGAAATTATACGCCTACAAAAAAATCATGCTTCAATAAATATACTGCAATATCTAAACCAATTTATCAGCTCATACAAGGTTATAAACATCATTGAGCTACAAATAACTGATGGTTCACCATCTTATGAAAGATCACAGAGCTCAAAACAGGTGTGGCCTGACTTCGAATATTTCCAACATTTTCTGTTTAAAACTTAAATTTTTGAAATCTACATGTAAATTGATCAATAAAAAACATCTAAAGAATATCCATTAAATGCATCAAGCAATTCAGAGCAAAATGTTATTCTTTCTAAAACAGTTGCACGCACCATGTTGTAACTCCCCAAAATATGCTTTTTCAGGAAAACCTATTGCTGTGTCAGGAACCTGGGGCTCAGTGTAGAAAACCTACAGTGGAAGGACTTCACTCCTCGTGTTTGGCACCTTAGACCACTCGGCCAGCCTGACACCCACAGTGTAGAAAGCTTGACCGGAACTTGAGCTTGAGCCATTTGAGAAGAGCTTTCTTCCTTTTCTTTTCCGAATGATGCCTTGGTTCCATCCAATTAGCAACAATTGGACATTCTGAATTCTCTCTCAGCGTAGCCGAACAGGCACCGTAGAGTGGCATAATTCATTGCAGTGTTAATTTAAGCCTACTTGTGACACTAATTTTAGCAACCCAACCCTGGCTGGCCATATCATGTACGTCCTGCTCCAAGTGTTCTCTTTGAACCCAAGAGCTTGCCAGCCGAGACTCTTACTCAACTTGAGCTTCCCCAACAACCACAGCCCTTCCTGGTCTGTAGAGACAGAATTGAAGGAGAGCCAGAGAGCAAGGAGTGAAAAGGAAGAGCAAGAGGTGAAATAGGAGAGTTAACACATGTTAAAAGGACAAAACAGCAAGAATTTACGATGGAGAATAATGAGCACAATAGAGAGAGATGCACAGATATAGCATAGAGAGAGAGAGAGACACACACACAGGTGTACTGTTAGAAGACAGACAGAGGTGATATAGGATTATTAATCCATAAAATAACCAACTAAACCTCTTTGGAAGGACGAGAAGATATTCCTCATCATAGAATCCTAGAATCATACAGTACAGGCCCATCAAGCCTGTACCGACAAAAACTACTCCATTCTACACCAATCTCACTTCCCAATACTTGGCCCATAGCCTTGAATGTTATGGCATTTCAAGTGCTCATCCAAGACCTTTTAAAGATTGTGAGGTTTCCTGCCTCAACTACCCTCCCAGGCAGTCCATTCCAGATTCCCACCATGCTCTGCATGAAAACTCAAATTCCCCTCCAAACCTTCTTAAAATAATTCACCTTAAATTATGCCCCCTTTGTTACTGACCCTTCAACTAAGGGGAATAGCCGCTTTCTATCCACTCGACCCATGCCCCTCATAGTCATATACACTTCGATAAGGTGCCCTCTCAGTCTTCTCTGCTCCAAAGAAAACAACTCGAGCATATCCAGTCCTCTCTTCATAGCTAAAATACTCCATCCCAGGCAACATCCTGGTGCATCTTCTCTGCACCCTCTGTAGTGCAATCACATCCTTCCTACAGTGCGGTGACCAGAACTGCACACAGTATTCCAGTTCTGTGCAGCGCCAACATAACCTCCCTGTTCTTATAATCTGTGCCATGACTGATTAAAAATTATCGGGTCATTGCGGTTTGTGGGATCTTGCTGTGCACAAATGTCTTCGATTAGAATAGTAACCACACTTCAACAGTACTTGATTGGTTTTAAAGTGCTTTCAAGTGGGGCCAACTTGCTTCCTCCGCAGACAGTCAGTGTAGATTCGATGGGAAGAACAGCCTCTTGCTCTGCTGTAAATGACTCAACGAGACATGGAGTCATGAGAGGCACCATAGAAATTAAAGTGTTTATTTCCGTACTAAACAACCAGGTACCACAAAACTTCAGTGAACACTCGTTGCTCAGTCACTCCTGATGACTTCCCATGACACAAAGCAGGGTTTTAAATTTACCAACCTCAGAAAGATAAATGGCTGAGTGAATACCGCACATTACCAACTGGTCCAGGAGGGGAAAAATGTCTCACTGTTCTAGTAAAGGATGGTTTTCAGCAAAAGAAATGCATTTGTAGAGCACCCCTCACAACTTCAGGTTATCACAAGGCGCGTTGTAACAAATGAAGCCAAGTCACTGCTGTAGTGAAGGAAATGTGACAGCCAATTCACAAAAAGCAAGCTTCTGCAGACAGAATGCGTTAATGAGCAACAATCTGTTTTAATGATTTTTGGGTGAATGGTTTTTGGGTAAATAATGACCAAGATACTGGGGCAAACCTTTCTTCAAATATTTCTGTAGAATCTGTACATCCCCCTAAAGAGGCCAAAGATAGTCAGCTTAACATCTCACCTGAAAGACAGCGGGTGAGATTCTCCTATTCTGAGGCTAACGCAGGATTCATGGACTTTCACGACAGAAAAACTGGCGCAACACCTGGACTAATTCCGCTACTGTTAAGGGGCTAGCACCGGCACCACGTGGAACACAATCGATTCTAATGAGAAACTGCGCCGGATTCGCGATTCACACTCAAAGGCTGACAAGCTGCAGCCGTACATGCAGACTTCACTCCCCACACACACCATCCCAGCCAACAAGATGGCAGCGAGGAGAGAAGCCCCGAGGTTTACCGATGCCAAGCTAGAGACCCTCTTGGACACGGCGGATGACCTTGTACGCCGGGGAAGAAGGCAGCTAGCTGCTGTCGTTTGCTATGCCTGGGCGCAGGTGGCAGAGGCCGTGAGCGACGTGGGCAACACTGTCCGGACAAGCCAGCAGTGCCGAAAAAAAATGCACAACCTCTATAGGGCGGCCAGGGTGAGGAGACAGCACTGTGCCCCTGGCAGTAACCTGCATCCCACACAGCCGTAACCGGACCACCCCCCCCCCCCCCCCACCGTCACCACCACCACCAGGAGGACAGTCGAACTCACATCCTGCACCACATGCCAGTACCCATACCAGCCACCATGGCCGGGTGCCCTGGCCACTGAGCCCATCAGCTACCTACCCGATTGCGTCGGACTGTCTAACACTGTCGTTTTCTGTGCCCCCTCCGCAGGAGGAGGCCATGCACAACTACCGGGAGCGGGAGAAGACAGGACCTGTGGCACCTCACTTTGGCCGAGCAGAGGGGCCTGGACATGGTTGGCTTGCCTGAGGAACGGAAGGTCGCCGAGGTGGAGCTCGGCCACGGCAAGGGCGAGGAAGTGAGATCTCACTTAGTAGCGGTTCCCCGTGACACGTGTGCCAACCCCCCCCCCCCCGACAACACCACCCTATCACCCCAATACCATCCTCACCCCGACACCACCACCATAACATCTTCACCCCCACCACCCTCACGCCAACACCACCATCCCTCACCCCCACCCACAGACACCCCCACCCGGCCTGCGGTCTAATCATGCGTCTTGTCTTGTGTCTTACAGGACCTGCTGGAGATGGGGCTGATCCATCAGGCGTCCCCCGTCCCCAGCCAGTGCCAAGCCGGGGTCCCCCCATGAGTCGAGTACTGGCGAGGAGAGCAGCTCGGACACAGGACTTCCGCCCGAGACTCAGGAGACCCCAGAGCTCGGGTTGGAGGATGACACTGACTTACTGTCACAGCTGTCTCCATCACTCTCCACCATCCCAGAGACACTCACCTCGGTTGGGCACTTTAGTGAAGAGGCTCCTGGGACACTATCTGGTGTACACCACACAGCCGACCCGGTACAGCAGGTGCAGGTAGGAGCAGCAGAGGGGACGGACGGTCAGAGGGCAGGCCAGCCCCAAGAACTAGCTGCCGTCCAGACGGGTCTCGAGCTTCTGGAACAAACAGTCCCATCTACAGTGGAAATGCAGTCGCAGAGCCAGGGACTACATGAGGGGTTGTAGGCGAGCATCCAGCACCTGCAGGTGAAGTTGAAGGAGTCCAACTGCGTGCAGCAGCAGGAGGTGGTGCCGACAATGTGTGCCACCCAGGGCAACACCGCACGGGTGGTGTCTGCAGTGGAGGCATTGGGGGCGACGGTTTTGGCTATGGATCAGCATATCCAAGGCCTGGGGCATTCTGTGCAGGTGCTGGCCAAGGCCAAGGACAGGGTTGCTGCCTCACAGGTGACCATGTCCCAGAGCCAACTGCACATCGCAGCGGTGCTCCTGAGCTTGGCCCAGTCACAGCAGGTCCTGGCTGTAAACGTCGGCGACATTGCCCAGGTGCTGGCCGACGAGGCGCAGACACAGAGGGAGATGGCGCAGTCGCTGGCTGATGTGACACAAAGGTGGTGGCACAGTCAATGGGTGATGTGGTGCAGTCCCAGACGGAGATGGTCCACTCCCTGTGCTCCATGGCCGCGAGCGTGCGGGCCTTGGTCGAGATCAGAGCAAGCCTCCAGGACTGGCAGTGCCAGGTGGCGAGGGAGCCTCAGGGGATAGCGCCTCTCGCACCCCCATCCCATGGAGTAGCCCGGGGGCCATCGGGCACCCCGAAGGAGGTGGAGGTGATGGGACCCATGCCAGTGACTCCCGCAGGGGAGGTGCTGGAACACTGCAGCAACTCGGACTCCCCCCCCCACCTCCTGTCCCTGGCGCACCTGATGGGCAGCAGGCAGAACGTGGCGGCACCACGCCACCCGGGACTCCCGAGCATCACCCGGGCCCATCCAGGCCAGTTGCCCCAGAAGACGCGTGCAAACGGGGATGCAGGTCGCAGGGTGGGAATCACAGCAGGCTGCCTCCACTCCTGCTGTACCGTCTGGGGACATATCTAGACGTAGCTTTAGGGCCTGTAAGGCCAGGTAGTTAGACACGAGGTACGTTGTCACGGGTGCAGGGCACAGTTTAGTTATAGGGACTAGGGCGCGAATCTGTATATATTCGTTCACATTAATCACCTGTCGCCACCATTACAACCTGCCTTGGTTCTCTGTCTGATGGGTGTGAGGGGTGGGCTGGTCTGGGTTGATTGGCGGTAGGGGGAATGGGCGGACCCGGTGGGTGGCCCGGGAAGATCACCCCCCAGCAGCCCCCGCCCCCCCAAGCCTGTCCCCACCACCGCCACCACAGAGATCGGATAGGACCATGTGACGGAACGCCAGATCGCATGCAGGGATCACCAAAGTGGACGGTGGAAAGTGCTACCGTGTCAGACGTTGTCAAGCGATGTGGAGCATCAGAGCACCAGTCATCATCCTCCATGGACTAGACCTGGTGTTACTGGCAACCCAGGACCCCACCCCGTAGTGCATCAGATATGTACCACGGAGGGTGTTGCAAGCGGGGGGGGTGGCTGAGGGGTTGTGGGGAGAGTGAGGGAGTGTGGTGTTGGGATTCGGTGTCCATGACCCTGCCCCCCCCACCCCCATCCACCCCTCCCCTAGTCGGTGAACCTGGAGGCAATCAGAGCGTCCCGTGCACGTTGGCCTGGGCTCCATGCCCTGCCCAACCTAACCTTCCCCAGCATCCTCCCCGTCGAGGCCTGCCGTTCCTCCCCCTCCTCCAACACATCGCCCCTCTGCTGTGCGATGTTGTGGAGGATGCAGCAGGCCGCCACAATGCAGCTGACCCTCTCAGCATCATACTGAACGGCCCCTCCAGAGTGGTCCAGCCACCTGAACCGCATAGTCAGGAGGCCGAAGCACCACTCAATCATGCTCCTGGTCGCTACACGGGCGTCGTTATAGCGGGTCTCCGCATCGTCTGTGGCCTCCGGATAGGCAACATCAGCCACGACCGCAGTGGATAACCCCTGGTACCCAGGAGTCAACACCCCCAGCCAGGGGGCGTCTCGAACATCTCAGAAATCATCGAGTGTGCCAGGATGAAGGCATTGTGCACACTGCCCGGGTATCGGGCACAGACGTGTATGATGCGCAGCTGCTGGTCATGTATCAGCTGCACGTTCATCGAGCGGTATCCCTTTTGGTTTGTGTAGTGCGGCTTGTTATCCGCAGGTGCTCGTATGGGGACATGCATCCTGTCGATCACACCCTGCTCCCGGGGCATCCTGTCGATGGCAGTGAACCCCGCTGCCCGGGCATTCTGGTGGGCTCAGTCTGCATTGAAATGGATGCATTGTGCCGCCTGTGCATATAGGGCCTCCGTGATGGCGCGGATGCACCTGTGCACCGAGGTCAGTGAGGGAGGTCACCACTCGGCGCCTGGAAGGACACCGCCGCGTAAAAGTTCAGAACGAACATCACCTTGACGGCCACTGGGAGTGGGTGTCCTTCCCCCATACCCATCATCGGGCAGCTATGTTGCACTGTCTCTCTGCTCAGCTGGAGTCTTTGATGGCATGCCCGGTCAGGCAGGTACACGAATGACAGGCGGTGCCATCATGCGGCGTCTCCTTGGCATCTCCTGCTCCTCGGCCTGTTGGGCAGCCAGTTCTCCAACCTGGGTGGCTGTCACCTGCCCCTCTGCTGCCCGCTCCGCTACTGCAGCTTTCTCCTCCTCCTCGAGCAGCTCCAGCTCGCACAGTGGCAGGGCATCCCACAGGGCAGCGGCGACTAGCAGGAAGGCCACCATTGCTGGTTGAATTCCAATATCCATTTTCTGCAGGAGGTGAAAGGCCGACATGTTAACATGGTGCGTAATCCAGTGCCCAACCATGTCCACCAGGCGACATGGTCGCCCCAGTTGGCATTGCAGCCTCCACCCCCTGCATGCCCCCGTCCCGTCCCCCTTCCCCGCACCCCTGGCCCCATCGGTGGTCTGCACCATGGGGCTCTGGCCCTGGTGCCATCCCTGATGTCAGGGGTACCATTGGCTGGCACTGCAGCCCCCATAGGGGCTATTGTGTGTGTTGCCCAGGGTGGGCCGCCGGCAGGTGGCAGCCGGGTGGGGACCAGGGGCCAGGGTGGGTGGTTAGTGGGGTGTGCAGCAAGGTGGCTGCCTTGCAGGCTGCGGGAATGGCGGTCCGTGCCAGTCATGTGGGGGATCACCCCAGCCACTTGGCCTGTTCCCCCCATATCCCCCCCTCCCATGACCTTGGCAGGTGCCCCCCACCCCCGCCAACCCGGCCAGTGTCCGGCCTGGCAGCCCACAGTCGCTCCTCTGTGTGTCCCACCTCCTCTCTCTCTACCCCTCAGCAGCCGCAATGCCTGTTTCACAATTTCTAAAGCACAAGTGAACCGCGCCGTCGGGACCTGAGTCCAAAAGCGGCGGAGAACCGCGGAGGCCCCGGACAATACCAGGTCAGGTCCACTAATGATATGCAAACGGTGTCTATTGTACGTGCATTGCGGAACGCATTGTCACCGCTGTCGAGGTGACGGAGAATCGCGATTTGGTGTCAAATCGGCGCCTGCCACGTTTTTGGTGTCGGAAGCTATTCTCTGCCCAATCGCCTTTCCTGATTTTGCCGTCAGCCAATGGAGAATCCCACCCAGCACCTCTGGCAAACCCTTGGTACTTCACTAGATCATCATCCCGGTTTTCTGCTGAAGTCTGAGTGGGTCTTGAACCCGTAGCTTCCTGACTCAGGAATTGAGTAGCTA
Organism: Scyliorhinus torazame; assembly: GCF_047496885.1. NCBI lineage: Eukaryota > Metazoa > Chordata > Chondrichthyes > Carcharhiniformes > Scyliorhinidae > Scyliorhinus > Scyliorhinus torazame. The sequence goes on from NC_092713.1 coordinate 151,546,929, forward strand.
CAAGCTAGGTCACAGCTGATGCATCCCAAAGACACAGTCATGAGGCAAAATAAAAGAGTTAACTGTACTGTGGTTCAACCCAGATGACATGCCTGGCCCAGGAATGTCATAGTTGTCATAGGGCGCGATCTTCCCAAAAGGGAATAAAGTCCCCTAGCGAGTGCATTTGGCGTGTTTCCAGGCACGTGTTTATTCAATGCTACTCAGGTTGAATAAGGGGCCTAAACGGGGCACCCGCAGACAAGGCCGCACATAGCCCCGTTTTTTACCACAGGGAGCTCTGCTCGCCGGAACTCCCCATTGTAGTGAGAGATCGGGACGCCTGGCACTTCTAAGGTGCCAGGCTGGCACTTCTAAGGTGCCAGGCTGGCACTTCCAGGGTACCCAGGCAGCACCAGTAGAACACATGTGGAAAACCAGAGGGTGAAGACTGCTAGGCAGGCAGCAGTTATGGCTGACAATTATGAGCTAATCCATAAATTTAAACCTTTGTTTCATCACCCCCTAATTTTGAAAAGGATAGCAAGTGGGAGAATGAAAGGAAGTCAGGTAGCCAAGGTAACCCTGCCCAAAGGACAAGCAACTGGGGTCTCCTATCCCCTTGGAGACCCCCACGAGTGCCATTCCGTCTGCTCTCCGTTTGTGGAGACCAGTACCAAACAGCGCTCGCCCAAGGTCCCCGAGGCGAAGGGATTGAATCCCAAAGCCTCAGGTACCTCGGGAATCTGCACATTAGAAGGCAGAGAGTAGGCCATAGAAGGCAGAGAGTAGCAATGGAAGGATGCTTTTCTAATTGGAGGGCTGTGACCAGTGGTGTTCCACAGGGATCAGTGCTGGGACCTTTGCTCTTTGTAGTATATATAAATGATTTGGAGGAAAATGTAACTGGTCTGATTAGTAAGTTTGCAGATGACACAAAGGTTGGTGGAATTGCGGATAGCGATGAGGACTGTCGGAGGATACAGCAGGATTTAGATTGTTTGGAGACTTGGGCGGAGAGATGGCAGATGGAGTTTAATCCGGACAAATGTGAGGTAATGCATTTTGGCAGGTCTAATGCAGGTATGGAATATACAGTGAATGGTAGAACCCTCAAGAGTATTGAAAGTCAAAGAGATCTAGGAGTACAGGTCCACAGGTCATTGAAAGGGGCAACATAGGTGGAGAAGGTAGTCAAGAAGGCATATGGCATGCTTGCCTTCATTGGCCGGGGCATTGAGTATAAGAATTGGCAAGTCATGTTGCAGCTGTATAGAACCTTAGTTAGGCCACACTTGGAGTATAGTGTTCAATTCTGGTCGCCACACTACCAGAAGGATGTGGAGGCTTTAGAGAGGGTGCAGAAGAGATTTACCAGAATGTTGCCTGGTATGGAGGGCATTAGCTATGAGGAGCGGTTGAATAAACTCGGTTTTTTCTCACTGGAACGAAGGAGGTTGAGGGGAGACCTGATAGAGGTATACAAAATTATGAGGAGCATAGACAGAGTGGATAGTCAGAGGCTTTTCCCCAGGGTAGAGGGGTCAATTACTAGGGGGCATAGGTTTAAGGTGAGAGGGGCAAGGTTTAGAGTAGATGTACGAGGCAAGTTTTTTACGCAGAGGGTAGTGGGTGCCTGGAACTCGCTACCGGAGGAGGTGGTGGAAGCAGGGACGATAGTGACATTTAAGGGGCATCTTGACAAATACACGAATAGGATGGGAATAGAGGGATACGGACCCAGGAAGTGTAGAAGATTGTAGTTCAGTCGGGCAGCATGGTCGGCACGGGCTTGGAGGGCCGAAGGGCCTGTTCCTGTGCTGTACATTTCTTTGTTCTTTGTTGTTTTGTTATTAGAGTGAGGCTTACTGCCTCGCTCTAATATACAGATTTGCCAAAATGTTATCCCGCCCACAGTGGGCGGGATTCTCCTTGCAATGTCTTGCGAGATTGCGTTGAATCTCGCGAGGCGTTGCGAGCCGGTGGATCCCGGGAGCGGGGTCTTCTGGCTTTCACCAGCCACGCTGCGCCGGGGCGAGATGCTTTTCCGGCACAGCATGGCCAGAAGATCGCACCCATTGAGTTTTACAACATGGAAGGAGGTCCTTCAGCTCACCGTGTCCATGCCGACCAACTGCACCTACCTATTCTAATCCCATTTTCCAGCACTTGGTCCACAGCCAATGGCATTTCAAGTGCTGATCTAAATACTTCTTAAAAGTTGTTAGAGTTCCTGCCTCCATCACCGGTTCAGACAGGGAGTTCCTGATTCCAACCACCCTCTGGGTGAAAAAGGATTTTCCTCACATCTCTAAACCTCCTGCCCACTACCTTAAATCTATGCCCCCTGGTTACTGATCCCTCCGCTAAGGGGAAAGTACCTTCCTGTCCACCCTATCACTGTCCGCTTGAAGTTTGCATTCTCTTACAGGAATTTAAGAATTCCCTCCCTTCTATAGGTAGAACACATGTGGAAAACCAGAGGGTGAAGGCTGCTAGGCAGGCAGCAGATATGGCTGATAATTATGAGCTATCCATAAATTTAAACCTTTGTTTCATCACCCCCTAATTTTGAAAAGGATAGGAAGTGGGAGAATGAAAGGAAGTCAGGTAGCCAAGCTAAGGAATGGATAACTGGGAATCTGAGATTCCTCCTCCGATGAGGAAGGAAGGTACCGAGGGTGGAGGCAAGACTTGGAAGCCTAGGTGTTACCATTGTAACAAGGTGGGACACGTTCGTTCAGCATGTTGGAAGTTGGAAGGAAAGCCTGTGGGACCTGTGGGAGTTCATAAGAAGGATTCTGAAAAGAGGACAAAAATTGGGAATACTAAAGGGCAGACTGTAGCTTTAACTGGACTTAGGAGACCTGAGGCACATACTGCTGTGGGTGCAGGTGTGAGGAACGAGGTAGATGGGAGATATGTTGGGTTTTTGTCTAAGGGGAAGGTCTCCCCATTTTCCTCAACTGATGTAGCCAAACCGTTAACTGTCCTAAGGGACAACGATGCTACTCAAACTCTCGTACTGAAGGAGGATTTGGTTTTCCCTCCAGAGAGTTCAATGAAAGCTAAGGTATTAGTGAAAGGGATGAATGGAGGTTACATCCCAGTTCCATTGTATAAAGTACAATTGGAATGTGATTTAGTGTCAGGTCCAGTCGTTGTCAGAATGGTGAAGGAATTCCCAGTAGACAGTGTAGACTTACTTCTGGGGGAATGATCTGGCAGGAGTGAAGGTTGTAGCTTTACCAATGATTACAGAGAGTCTGAGGCAAGTACTGCAGATAGCACATGAGATGCCAATGGTAAGACATGTGGGAGTTAGGAAAGCTCATTGGGCATTGAATGGCTCAATGAAAGAAATGTTGAAAGACGTTGATCACATAACAAATGACAATGGTAATGAATCTGATTCAGCTGATACTGATGAAATTATCTCGACGAGAGTGATTCCTCACAAGGACTTGTCAATGATAAAATCTAGTAGAGAACCAGATTCTGGGAGCTCTAAGACCGAAGCTGACCATAAGGAGGAGGAGTCCGAATCCAATAGTAATGACAGTTTCACAGTCCTTACTGTCCTTGTTCTGACTAACTAATGCCATGTTATTTTGTATACTTTCCTTCAAAGCAGGTATGCTCTGGGAAATATTTGCTTCTGAAGTGAATGGCAATGGGCTTACTGCAAGAGGTTGTAACAAATTACTTTTAGAAAAGATCAAATCACTTTCTTCCAATTTGCTGTCTTCATTCCTAGCTTTGGAAGAATGACTTGCAATTTGTTCAAGATTAGTTGGTGACAGGTCTAGTCGGGAGCAGACTAAGTGATACCAAGCAAATGGCTAATCCCACATCCCTTTAAAGGTCCACAGTGCCTGTTTGAGGTAAAGGAAGGAAACAGCAAAGGAGATGAACCTAATCATTAAAAATTGCTTTTAAAACCTAAGAGAAAGGTGGATTGAGAACCATGTTGTGGTTCTGCCACCGCATCTGAAATCAACAACCAGAAAGTTTGTGGCTCCAATAACATTCTATCCTCTGATTATGAAAGTAAAAGAGAGCAATTAAAATCTGGAAAGCACAATGTGTTCAGTCCTTATTACCAAATGGGCTATGATTACGAAAACCCCAATGAGGAGGTACAAGTTGTAAACAAAGAATGGTACATATAAAGTCAACCAACTCTGAGAGGATAGGATCCTCGGCTGAATTTGTTGCTGAAGGTAGCCATATGAAGGACAGGAGAGAATGTAAAGCTGGAGGGGCAGGGGAGCGTTTATTGGTTGAAAATGAATCGAATATTTCACTCAGTATTGACAACACTGCTTGTAGTTTGACTGTAGAAGATCCTCAAAATTTGGATAAACATTAATTGGACAATCAGAAAAGACTAACTGCATTACACAAAAGACAGAAAGAGTACAGACAGAGTTGTGGGGAAACATCAGGGGGCACTCTGTTAGCTACTCATGGTGTGGGCATAAGAAACTCTGAACCACTAAAGCCACATCCGTCTTGACTAAACCACAGAGACTGGCTCAGTTAGAGACTGAAATACAATGCTTATTGGACATGTTGCAGAGACAAGCGAAAACACTGTGGTCCACAGAACGCCAAGTAGAGTTTGGGAGATTGCTGACCACGTTGGAGGACAAATCGGTGCTGGCCACCCCGGACTTTTCCAGACCATAATCCATTTATGTTTATAGAGAGGTTTGAAACCCGGGGCGCAAGATTATTCTGTTGGGAGTTTTTATTACAACTACTCTTACGTTAAAATTGTATATATTCCCAGAAAGGATAATGACATTGCGGATGCTTTGTCATGCGTTTAAGGGCTGACTAGTTACATGGGAGTTGGGAGCAGAAATAGGCAATTCAGCCCTCCGACATTCAATCAGATCATGGCTGATCTCTTCTGGTCTCAAATCCACCTCCCACCTGTTCCCCATATCCCTTAACCAAATCAAAAATATATCTATCTCCTTCTTGAAACCATTTGGTGGCTCCAATTCCACCGCACTTTGGGGCAGCGAGTTCCACAATGTTACCAATGTGGAGACTGGGAAGGAAACTTGGTAGCGAAGTGGTTAGCACTATTTCTTCACAGGGCCTAGGACCCAAGTTCGATTCCCGGCTTCGGTCACTGTCTGCGCGGTGTCTGCACTTTCTCCCTGTGTCTGCATGGGTTTCCTCCGGGTGTTCCGGTCTCTACCACAAGTCCTGAAAGACGTGCTTGTTAGGTGAATTGGACATTCTGAATTCTCCCTCCGTGCACCCGAACAGGTGGCGGAGTGTGTCGACTAGAGAATTTTCACAGTAACTTCATTGCAGTGTTAATGTAAGCCTATTTGTGACACTAATAAAGATTATTTTTATTATACTTGGATGGATAGGATGGATATGAGTTTGTGATTTATGCCTTGAATACCCCGTAATGAAACATCTGTGCGCTAAAGTTTCATGCTTTTGATGGGGGGGGGGGGTGTAAGGGTCCCTCTTGTTTATTTATTCCCTCATTTCCCCTTTCTTTTATTTTTGTTGTTATCTTTTTGATCCAAGGATGATTTATGGACCTGTGTCTTTTTTAAAATAAATTTAGAGTACCCAATTCATTTTTTCCAATTAAGGGGCAATTTAGCGTGGCCAATCCACCTACCCGGCACATCTTTGGGTTGTGGGGGCAAAAACCCACGCAAACACGGGGAGAATGTGCAAACACCACACGGACAGTGACCCAGAGCCGGGATCGAACCCGGGACCTCAGCACCGTGAGGCAACAGTGCTATCCACTGCGCCACCGTGCTGCCCTTTGGATCTGTGTCATTAAGGCAGCCTGTGCCTTTTATTCAAACAGAAGGATCCAGAAAGCTGCGCTGGTTTAAATTGGTGATTGCAGAGGGGCCTGCATCAATTACAGAGATTGGCCGGCACCAGTGATGACTCGGTTCAACTGATTTCGCTGGTGACCCAAAGGCAGTGCTCTGCAAGCAGGGGAGCACCAACCAACTCTCTCTGCAGAAAAGTTGTGAACCAACCAACTCTCTCCCTAGGTAAGGCAGAGGCCTGGAAATAAACCACGAACTGAAATCAGAGTTTGATGTGAAGCAAAGGGGCCTCTCCAGAAAAAGCTGTGAGTAATACATTTCTAAACTACAGAGAAGATCACTACAGGCTAAAAATCAATGACTTTGATCAATCAGCATGCTGTGAGGAAAGCATGCTAAAGAACAACCACTGGAAGCAAATACTCTTATCTTTTGACGTTCATCCTTATTATTTGCACCCCTTCTGCCCCCCTCTCTGTTTGTCTGTCTTGTGTGTGCAGGTAGAGGGTGGGACAGGTAAAGGGGGTAGGGGGTATGGCTTGTTGCTATCCCATTGTATTTACTGCATATTTCAGCATTATTCCTGTTATAAATAAACAGCAATTGTGTTTCCATTTACAAACCTGGTGACTGTAATCATTGGGCAGCTAAGGGCCAAAGACGTCAGGGATTTTGATAAAATTGGTTGGTTAATTCACTGGTGTTGGTTCTCTGCTACAAGTGGAGCTAGAATTGATTGTGCACTTGCCCAGGGTGTTGTAACAAGACTGTTGTTCAATTCCTTCATGGTGCTTGCGGCTTGGAACAGCAACTTACATGTCTTGTTTTTCTGTGCTGAGAATAGCAAGGTGAGCGCTGAGCAGGATAATTAAATTTGGGAGAAGCTAGAGGGGAAGGATCAATCAAAAAGAACGGATCTACAAACATTTTTACAGCAGATTTAAGCTGAGGGCAAAGCAGGGGGTATTAAGGAGAGAGTTTCAGAGTACCCTGTGCAGCCAATATTCGGTTTCCTAGAGGCAGAATGGGCAGGCTACGCAATGGGTGGCAAGCCAGGAGAGGAGGTATAGAGTATGTGGGATACACTGGCGACCACTTTAACAGTCAGAAGAGGTGAGGTGGCGTTCAAGAGTAGCTGAAGAATCACAGGAAAATTGTAGAATCCCTACAGTGCTGAAGATGACCAATCGGCCCATCACATCTGCACCGACCCTCTGACAGGTCCACTACTCCGCAACCCCACCTAATCTTTGGACACTAAGGGGCAATTTAGCATGGCCAATCCACCTAATCTACAAATCTTTGGGTTGTGGGAGGAAACCGGAGCACCCGGAGTGCTGAGCAGGATAATTAAATTTGAGAGAAGCTAGAGGGAAAGGATCAACATGGTCAGCATCAGCTTTGAATGGTCGAAGGTTCCGCCCTGGAGCGCATTCCTGATTTCCATCAGTTCACCACTGGTAGACCATTACCTTCAGCTGCCAAGGCCCTAAAGCTCTGAAATTCCCTCCCTCAACCTCGCTGCCTCTTGATCCTCCTTTAATACACTCCTCAAAACCTATTTCTTAGCCCTCTCTCCAAACATCTGATGTGGCTTGATGACAAGTTTTATTTGATAATCACTTCAGCGAAGTGAAGTGCCTTGAGACATTTGGTGTATTAATGTGGGTCCTCTGGCGGCACGGTGGCGCAGTGGTTAGCACTGCTGCCTCACGGCACTGAGGACCCGGGTTCGATCCCGGCCCCTTGTCACTGTTTGTGTGGAGTTTGCACCTGTGTTTACGGGGTCTCGCACCCCACAACCCAAAGATGTGCAGGCTAAGTGGATTGGCCACGCTAAATTGTCCCTTAATTGAAAAAAAAGAATTGGGTACTCTAAATTTTTTTAAAGGCGCTCTTCACCAAATAAAAGTTGATGTTTGTAATGTGACAATTGACGGATCCTGCTTTAGTAAGTGAATGATGTCCACTGACAGAGAAAATGTAGGGGCCCATGATGAGGACCTTTCCCTCGGTGACAGACTGAATCAGATTGAGTTTTGAAAGCCCGAATGAGAGGTCAAGAGTCACACCATAATGGCAAAGGAGGAAGTGAACTTTCACATTGGTCTTTTGCATATGAAAAGCCCGGGAGGGGAGTCTTTATCATCAATAGGTCTAAAGGAGATCACTCACTGTGAGCAAGTCACGCTATCTGAGGAGCTTTTCTTTGAAATCGCACTAATGCTTTCACAAACTACAATTCGCATAAAGCCACCGTGATCTTCCTGCGAATTTCATAGGAGTTCCCACGCCACATTCTATCCTGAAAAGCATTTGGTCCAACCCCATTTTACTTTGTTTTTGCATTTAAATAATATATTTTAAAAATCTTTCACAGATGATGAGGCGTTTGTGTTCCTTCAGGAAACAGACTAAGACGAAAGTGATTAACTTATGACCTGGAAGTCTGGGAACTGTTTTAATTTCTACTAATCTTCTGGAAGTCCTGCTGTTGATTTCCATTTTGTACAATGCCTTTGCTTTATAAAAAAGCAAAGTAGCACCATCGGATCCAACATTCCTCCATCTTGAGGACAAGGACCTGTGTTGAAAATTCTGTTTAAATCACAAACACACAAAACAATTGCAAGTCATACTAAAATAATATGGCAAACAAAAAGACAGACAAGTTCGAATGGTTTGCTTTATCATCACTCTTTTTAAATAAAAAAAATTTAGAGTACCCAATTCATTTTTTCCAATAAAGGGGCAATTTAGCACGGCCAATCCACCTACCCTGCGCATCTTTGGGTTGTGGGGGCAAAACCCACGCAAACACGGGGAGAATGTGCAAACTCCACACATGTTCCAGAGCCAGAATCGAACCTGGGACCTCAGCGCCGTGAGGCAGCAATGCTAACCACTGTGCTGCTCTTTATCATCACTCTTGACCACTCCTTCTACACGTGATGCTCACAGCCCGCAGTATCTTTCTCAAGTGGAGTTTTATTTCTCCACAATGAGTGGGCTTAAATAATGAATGTCGGAGGAGCTAATCAATAGTAAAGCACGGAGTCAAAACCAAACCTTACCCCACATCCAAGTGATCCCTGTTGGAAGCCACGCACAGGAAATTGTGATTGGAAGCTGCCACATGATAATTACCACTTACTAGCCCAAGCTGGAATGTTCTCCAGGTCTTGCTGCATATGGAAATGGACTGCTTCAGTATCTCAGGAATTGCGAATAATGCTGAACAATGTGAAATCATTAGCTCACTTCTGATGGAGGGAAGGTCATTGCCGAAGCAGCTAAAGATGGCAGATTGTCCCAAATCTCCCCCAACCCCAAAAGCTGCCTCTTATGACAACATATTGACAGGGAAGGGAGGGGATGGGCTTTCCTGATCTCCAACTTGTAGCACATTCAACAACTACCCTGAACATCAGGACACTCCACCAATACCCCAACCACCTCCACATCTCTCCTTGCTGCCTCACACACAATGCAAATTCACTGACAAAGTGGAAATGCAAACTTACTGAAAATCTCCATTGTGACCAATGATGCAAGACAGCAGGCTGTCCTCTAATTTCTCTCCATGCACAAGTGTGGAGGCAGTAAGGGTGGGAGAAAACTTTCCTCCGTATATTAATATAAACAGCGACACCCCAGACCTTTTCATAAAGCAAAGGTTCATGATCTCAGTGCACAGTGCCTGCACAGGAAATTTTACCCACTCACACAGAATTAGGCATCCAGTTACATGAGGGCCACTGTAATTCAGATTCCCTGGTGCGTGGTAAATGCATGGTCGGTGTGTGTGGGAGGGGGGGGGGCGTGTGGCTCCCCGTGCACGTGCTTGGTTCTATGTTTTCATTTGGAGTGCTGCCGATCGAGGCTTCTGGAAAGCCGGCGTTGCTGGGTGGGCGGGCCTCGTGCTAGCATGGCGTGGGACCCACCTCCAGCATTTTGTTCTCTGTAGGTGCTGGAGAATATGGTGAGAAAAGCCAGCTGTGCAGCCGGCGAGCTCACCCTGCTTTTCTCACCTGAACCGGCACTTAGAGAAAAATTCCACCCTCCTGTCTATTAAATGCAGCTTCTACTGCTTAGCATCCACATTGTCCTGGGTTGCAGCTTCAACTTGTTGACACCTCATAGAATTTACAGTACAGGAGACCATTCGGCCCATCGAGTCTGCACCAGCCCTTGGTAAGAGCACCCAACCTAAGCCCACATTTCCACCTTATCCCCATAACCCACCTAACCTTTTGGACATTAAGGGGCAATTTATCATGGCCAATCCACCTGACCTGCACATCTTTGGACTGTGGGAGGAAATCAGAGCACCCGGAGGAAACCCGCACAGACACAGGGAGAAAACGCAAACTCCACACAGTCACCCGAGGCCGGAATTGAACCCGGGGCCCTGGAGCTGTGAGACAGCAGTGCTAACCACTGTGCCACCCATATTTAGGTATGCCTCCCGCTACTTCTGGCATGCATTTCTACACTCCTCATTGTACCAGCGTTGATCCTTTGGCTTGATGGTAATGGTAGATCGAGGAATACGCCAGGCTCTGAGGTTCCAGTTAGTGGCTGTATACAATTCTGCTGATGTTGATGGCACTGAACAGCTCATGGGCGCGCAGTTGAGTCGCTGTATCTGTTCTGAATCCATCTCCTTTAGCACAGTGGTAGTGCCATAACACATTGGAGGGTGTCCTCAATGTGAAGATGGGAATTTATCCTCACAAAGACTGTGCAGTGGTTACTACTAACTATATTGTCATGTGTGGATACATCTGTAACAGATAGAAGTCAAGTAGATTTTTTCCTCTTGCTGGTTCTCTCACCACCTGTCGCAAGCTGCTATGTCCTTCAAAACTTAGCTAGCTCAATCAGTAGTGGCATTACCAAGCTACTCTTGATAATGGTCATTGAAGTCTCTCACAGAGTACGCCTGTAACCTTGCCACCCTGGAGTCATATGTTGGGAACTCCCAGGACAACTTCCTCATCACTGCATATCAAAGTACTGCCACCCCTGTTGCGTCTGTCCTCCCAGTTGGAGGGGACAAACCGAGGGATGAAATTGGGAAATTCTGGGGCATTGTCTTTACAGGACAGTCAGGTTGTTGGCTGACTAGTCTATGTGTCAGCTCTCTCAGTTTTATCACAAATCCCCAGAGGTTAATGAGGGGGACTTTGCGAACTCACCTGGACTAGATGTGCCTTTGGCATGTCATCTCGCTCTCCACACCCCCCCCCCCCCCCACCCCCACCTCAAAAGTCCTACTTCGCTCACTCTGCCTTTGTGAACTACCACCCATCTCCAACCAGCCTTCCCTCTCCAGCCTTCCCTCTCAAAAGTCTTCAAATGGTTTGTTGCCTCCAAGGTCCTTGCCCACCTTTCCTCTAACTCCATGTGAGAACCTCACCAGTTTGGTCACAGCATTAAAATAGCCCCTTCTAAAAAGCCTCAAATTCCATGTTGCTTGACTGTAACAGTGGTGAACCATCCCCCCTCATCCTCTCTTCAACTTACGTCATGGTCAAGCACATCATCCTCCTACAACCCTTCTCCCCTATCATCCAGCTCAGTGGCTGCCCGAAGGTCATGCATACACATACATAGGGATAGAAGGTTCACCTTACCCAAAGGAGCAGACAGTGAACCATTTGGGATTCCATAGCATTCCAGATGAAGCATTTCTGATCATGTTTTTCCCTGCTGCCAGCCCACATTTATTTAAGTATTTAATTTAATTTCACAATCTGGAACATTGGGATTTGAACTCACAACCTCTGGGTTATTAGTCCAAGCATCTTCATTTTGGAAACCCCAGGGTGGCCGAAATGCAATTCCATCAAGATTGGGCGCCACCCTGGACGGGGACCGACTACTTGGAATCCTCACAGGATTATACTGTTCTTCCCTATTGGTTAGATACAGTTTCATGTCATCAGAGGGTTGCCCTCGGATCCCATAGTTCAGGAACATGTGTTTCAACTTGGCTAATGTTGGATCCTTCTGTTCCTAAGGCTTGATTTGTTTTACCGATACCGGTAAGGTTTCTAAGTCATCGTGACTTCTAATGGCAGCAAGGGAGCCAGGCTTGTGGGTAGCGGGAGGCGGCTCAGGGTATCAGCACTGTCTATTTGTGTTCCAGAGCGATTGTGCTGAATGTAGGAATTTCAGATATTTTGTATCATATGTTTTTGGTGTGGTAAGGGTTAAAACCCTGGGTTAGTGTGTGTATGACTGCTGCAGTAGTCCAGTCTTAAAAATCTTAGTTTGCAAGACAGCTAGGCTTTTTGGTGCCAGGGATGCAATTAAAGCATTGTAAAAGTTTGGTCTATATTAAGAGTGTTCTCTGCGGAGTAGTAAATTAGAGACATTGTGTTCACCTGAACAAGATAATATAGTTAATGGGAGGAGCCACGGGTTGAAGCAGGCAGGTGTTAAAGTTATTTCAGAGTTAGTTTTTGGCTGGAAGGTGGGCTGAGAACGTTTCTGAAGAAATGCAGCAAGAGAATCTGCATTATTTTGACCAGGCTACCATTTTGGAGTCTTGCAAATGCACAGAGAGAGAAAAAGAAAGATGGTTGTAATTTTTAGACGAACAGCAACAAAACAAATTCAGAATCTATTGCAAGTGATGAAACAGTGCGAAGAAATTAATACCCCTCAAAAAGGATTCACAGGCTTCCTATTTTTCAGGATAAATGTAGCAACGGTAAAACAAAGAATTCCATCCCTTGCATGAGTCAGTTGGTAAATTAAAACCAGAACGAGCTGAGGCAGTAGTCCCTCACTGCAGCTCTTCAAATTGCCAAAGGTATTCAAGCAGCAACTTCCAGGCATCAGGTTACAGATTCAGGTCACTGATTGACGTGGGGCATGTTCTGCTGGATGACGTACGTCAGCAGACCGATGCAGAATGAAACAGAACATGACTTTAGCTGATCAATAATCCCACAAAATGTCTTTCAAGTTTCACACATCAGAATAATTCTTGAAGAAGAGAAAATTAGCAAAATCTACATTCTGAGCAGCAAATGCATCCCATTTGGAACTGAAAGTTTCTTAATATTGTTTTAAATTTTGAACTGGCAGTAAATGTCCCTGGTCCATATGACCCTGCTACAGAACTGAAGAGGGATAGAAATGTAATGAATTATATAGTTGGAGAGGGAAGTCCAGTTTATCCAGCATTTTCTGTTTTTATTTCAGATTTCCAACATCTGCAGTATCTTGCTTTTATTTTAGTAAATGTCCCTGTTGTGTCTGTGGCACGGAACTATTTCCACAAATCTTAAAACACTCATCCTTTGTGGGCGGCACGGTAGCACAGTGGTTAGCACTGTTGCTTCACAGCACCAGCGTCCCAGGTTCGATTCCCAGCTTGGGTCACTGGCTGTGCGGAGTCTGCACGTTCTCCCCGTGTCTGCGTGGGTTTCCTCCGGGTGCTCCGGTTTCCTCCCACAAGTCCCGGAAAACGTGCTTGTTAGGTGAATTGGACATTCTGAATTCTCCCTCCGTGTACCCGAACCGACGCCGGAATGTGGCGATTAGGGTATTTTAACAGTAACTTCATTGCAGTGTTAATGTAAACCTACTTATGATACTAATAAAGATTTTCAATTATTAGCAATAATAATTATTTCTGTCAGCTGTGCTTCTGTTGGTAGCATTCTCACCTCTTGAGTGAGGCGATTGTGGGTTCAAGTCCCACTTCAGAGACTTGAGCACAAATCTAGGCTGACACGCCCCATTCAGTACTGAGGGAACGCTTGCTCTGCAGATTGTCGATCAGATGAGATATTAAAACCTTTGGCATGGACATAAAAGATCCCATGGAGTCAGCACTGACGGGATTGGCGGAATTGTAACACTTTATTTCCACTCAAACAACAAAATCATCTCAGGTCCAAATCCACTTTTAAATACAGTTAGCACTCAGGAATACTTGCTGTATAGAGATGACTTGAATATTCCATTTTGAAAAAGATAGATCGTTTGCAGCTGTTTAAAGAAAAACATCTGACGCTCTGTCAAAATAATACAGATTCTCTTGCTGCATTTCTTCAGAAACGTTCTCAGCCCACCTTCCAGCCAAAAACTAACTCTGAAATAACTTTAACACCTGCCTGCTTCAACCCTTGGCTCCTCCCATTAACTATATCATCTTGTTCAGGTGAACACAATGTCTCTAATTTACTACTCCGCAGAGAACACTCTTAACATAGACCAAACTTTTACAATGCTTTAATTGCACCTCTGGCACCAAAAAGCCTAGCTGTCTTGCAAACCAAGATTTTTAAGTCTGGACTACTGCAGCAGTCATACACACACTAACCCAGGGTTTTAACCCTTACCACACCAAAAACATATAATACAAAATATCTGAAATTCCTACATTCAGCACAATCGCCCTGGAACGCAAATAGACAGCGCTGATACCCTGAGCCGCCTTCCGCTACCCACAAGCCTGGCCCCCTTGCTGCCATTAGAAGTCACGATGACTTAGAAACCTTACCGGTATCGGCAGAACAAATCAAGCCTTAGGAACAGAAGGATCCAACATTAGCCAAGTTGAAACACATGTTCCTGAACTATGGGATCCGAGGGCAACCCTCTGATGACATGAAACTGTATCTAACCAATAGGGAAGAACAGTATAATCCTGTGAGGATTCCAAGTAGTCGGTCCCCGTCCAGGGTGGCGCCCAATCTTGATGGAATTGCATTTCGGCCACCCTGGGGTTTCCAAAATGAAGATGCATGCGAGGGGCTAAGTTTGGTGGCACGGGCTCGACACGGATATTGCAGTCTTTGTAAAACAATGTACTTTATGCCAAGAGAACCAGAAACTCAGCTCTCCCTTTCAGCCTCCCTACACCCTTGGCAGAGTCCAGGCAGAGCATGGGTGCAGGTACACATGGACTCCACTGGGCTGTTCTAGGGTTCTATGTTCCTGATCTTGGTGGATGCACATTCCAATTGGATGTCAGTGCACCTATAACTTCCCACGCCACGATTGGAAAACTCAGACAGAGCTTTTCTGCACTTGGCATACCGGAGGTCTTAGTCTCTGACAATGGCACAGCTTTTCCTAGTGGGGAGTTCCAGGCCTTTATGAAATCAAATGGCATCAAACACATTAGGACGGCGCCATATCACCCGTTTCCAACATCTGGCCGAGCAGGCATGAAGATACAGCCGGCCACATCTGTGAAGACAGGATTGGCACAATTTTTGTTTGATTATAGAGCTCCACCCCAGTCGCTCTTCCAGAACTATTGATGGGACGACAGCTTTGCACCAGGTTGAGCCTGCTCTCTCCAAACTTGGTGGAGAGGTTGGAGTCCCAACAGGAGAATCAAAAAAGAAATCATGACACCATAAGACCTGAGAGGGTGTTCAAGTTTGGGGACACTGCATGTGCAAAATTTCAAAGGTGGCTCCAGCTGGGTCCCTGGAGTTGTTATAGAGAAGATGGGGCCTGTATCGTACAAGGTGAAGGTCCAAGGTAAAGTTCTGAGGGAGCACTGTAGCAGCCTTCCCCCGTTGAAGCCTCATCTCTGACTCCAGTGGTGGCCGTCGCTGGCACAAGCCACAGTCCTCAGAGGACCCTATGCCCATCTTCCCCGATGATGAAGACTCAGGCCAAGGAATCGGTTGTTTCCCTGATGGCCAGAACCGAAGAAGAACCAGAATTGATGCAGGAGTCCATCTTGTTTGCTATTGTTTGGATATTGGTGAGTGTAATTTTCCTTCAGGTGAGTGCAGTCTGAGCCAATTCTGTAGCATGACGGATGTCTCAGCTGCACAGGAGGGAAGGAAGAAGAGTGGAAGAGCAATAGTGATCAGGGAATTGATATTGAATGGCGGGACAGGATTGAAGGGACTAGTGGCCTACTCCTGCTTCTAATTCTTGTGTTCTTCTGTTGTGATAGTCAGGGGATCCAGTCAGCATTTCTGCAGCTATAAACAAGACTCCAGAATGGTGTGTTGCCTCCCTGGTGCTAAGGGCATGGATCGGCTGCAGGATGTCCTTCTGGGAGAGGGTAAACAACCAGAGGTCATGGTCCACACTGGTATTAATGACAAAGGAATGAAGCAAGACAAGGTGCAGAAAGCAGGTTTAGGGGGCTTAGGAAGGAAATTCTACAGGCAATTGATAGCTTTTAAAGAATTATTACATAGTATACAGCAATTATATATTCCTTCAGGGTACAAAACAACATGAAAAGTCAGTTAACTACGGTTAACAAAAGTATTTAAGGATTGTATAAGATTAAAAGAAAAGGCCTATAAAGTTGCCTGAAATAGTAATAAACCTGACGATTGGGAGAATTTTAGAATTCCGCAAAGGCGGGTCAAGAAACTGATGAAGGGGATAACAGATTAGGAATGTAAAAAAGCAAAAAATATAAAAATGGAATGCAAAAACTTCTCATAAGTTTGTAAAAAGGAAACACCTGGCTAAGTCAAATGTGGATCCATGACTGGAAGAGTCAGGAGAATTTGTAATGGGGAATAGCAGCAAAGCTAAATGATTAACTTGTTTCTGTCTTCACCGACAACAATACAAGAAATCTCTCAGAATCAGAGATCCAAAGGACTAGGGAGAATGAGGAATTTAAGGAAATTACTATTAATAAGAAGGTTGTATTTGAGAAATTAATGGGACTGAAGGTTGATAAGTCCCTGGGACCTGATATTCCACCCCCCAGAGTATTGAAAGGGATAGCTATGGAGATAGTGGATGCATTGGTAAAGTTCTGTAGATTCTGGAACAATTCCTGTAGATTGGAAGGTAGCAAATGTCATCTCACTGTTTAAGAAGTGAGCAGGACTGGGAACTACAGACCTGCTAGCCTTATGTCAGTAGTAGGGATCTGTTCAATCGGATGTGGTAAGTGGACACTTATCTGATCGGGAGTTTTTTTAAGAGGATGTTACCAACAAAATTGAAAAAGGAGAGTTGGTGGACATAATGTACTTGGATTTTCAGAAGGCATATTTGATGAAGTCCCCCACAGGAGGTTGGTTAGCAAAATTAAAGCACAGGGCATAGGAGGTAATATACTGGTGTGGACTAAGGGTTGACCAATAGGCAGAAAGCATGGCAACGCCTCTACCAATCAGAGTCCACTTGCCAACCAATCATCACCCTCTCTTCCCATACACATTGAAAGTTGTTTCCCCTGACATTGTCTCACACTCATCAGGTCAGTCACATGAATACCAAAAAGATTTGCCACAATGTCTTTTTTCCGCAATACTCAATATATCAATGATTTGGATGTGGGGACCAAATCTAATATTTTCAAATTCGACTTCCGGTGACAGTGATGTTCTTAGAGGACACACATCAAAAGGCTCCCCTCCAGACCAGAACCAAAAAGAGTACTTTTAGTTGAATTTTGCCCAAAATTCGAAGACCAGACTATCTCAACAACGAGGAGAAAATGACCATGAGATTATGCCAGCAAACGGGATCTCGAAGGGCCGAAAAGACGGCAGAAGTGGCGGAAAAAGCCACGACAAGCAGGCAGGCGAAGTGGATCCACGAGGCGAAGGAACCCCGACCACCCGGCAGAGGAGACCAACGACCCAAGTATCAGCTCCCCCCCCTCACCCCCACCACCCCCACCCCCCACACCCCCCCCCCCACACCCCCCCACCACCACACCCCACCCCCCACCCCCACCACCCCCCCCCCACCACCCCCCCCCCCACCACCCCCCCCCCCCCCCCCCCACCCCCACCCCCAACCAGGTGGAGATGGATGAAACACCTTCCTTCTGAGGGAGCTGACTGCCATGAAAGAGGCGATCAGGACGCAAATCCAGGTGGCGGTGACAGAGGCGATGGCCACCATTCAAAAGGCAATTGACAGGCTGGGGAAGAAAGTGGAGACGCAGGAGAAGACGACCGTCGATCTGGAGAAGGCCTTGATGAACTAAAGCGACAGAATCGTCGTCCTGGAAGAGGAAGTGAAAAGGTTGGTGGCGGCCCAGGGGAATTTAAGGGGGAAAATAGAGGACCGGTCCCGACGGCAAAACATTCAGATCGTGGGCCTGCCTGAAAGTATCGAGAGCAGGGATCCAACAGGCTACGTCGCCCAAATGCTGGCCGACTTAGTCGGGAGAAATAACCTCTCCAGCCCCCTAAAGCTTGACAGACTACACAGGTCGCACAGGTCACAAAGCCGGGGAGCAGCCGAGGGCGATCATTGCAAAGCTCCACCAATACCAGGACCGTGAGAGGATCCTGCGGTGGGCGCGTCAGACGAAAGCAAGAACCTGGGAAGGACATAAAATCCGTACCTATCAGGACATTGGGGCAGACCTAGAAAAACGAAGGGTTGAGTTCAACCAGGCGAAGGCGGCCCTGTACAAGAATGGGGTACGTTTCGGTATGCTGTTCCCGGCCAGGCTCTCGGTCACATACCAGAAGAAAGAACATTACTTTAACACCCCAGAGGAAGCGAATGAGTTCGAAAAAAACAACAGCCTGAACAAGGGACAGGCAAGGCAGCGGTGAGGGTTGCGCAGAGAAAGACTGTGAGAGGGAAAATCAAAGACCCATTGGACTGCGAGCATGTTTGCACAGGACTATGCTGCATCGCTCAGATAGTATGGGGAAGATTGGGTCGCAGAAGGAAGCGAGGACAGGGGAAGGCAGGTGAGAGATTAGACAGGGAAAACAGGCAGTCAGCGGGCATAAGGAAGGGGCTATACCAGCCCCAGGAGGGGAGCCACCACACTAGCATGGATAGCTAGCACTGGAAGACAGAAAGCAAGGGTGGCCGCGTCGCACCTCCCAGTAGGGTGGGAGCGCCTGGTCTGGGGGGGGACGGGGGGGGGGGCACAAGGACGGGGATGGGGAAAGCACAGAAGAAGACAGGGAAATGGCGAGGCTGGAAGGGAGGCAAGGAGGGGGGGGGGGGGGGGGGGGGCGAGAATATGTTGGGTGCCCCCTGGACAAAGGAAAACCCCAGAGCTCAGGAGCCCAACCTCATAGTGAGAACAGTGACCGCAGCCATTTTGGATGGCCCCCTAACAAAGGGAAACCCCAGAGAGGAAGAGCACGTCCACCAGGTAAGTATGGTTGATCCCGCAGGAGCGGGGGGACAGAACCCCCCCCCCCAACCAGGAACATCACCTAGAATGTCAGCGGACTTAACAGCCCAGTGAAAAGTTCCAGAGTCTTCGCCCACCGAAGAAGTATGAAGGCCGACATAGTCTTCCTACAGGAGACACACCTCAGGGTGACAGGCCGACTGCGGGTAAGAGGACGAGATTCACGGCGACAAGCACAGTTACGGTCCAAGGGGGACAGTACATCATGGTCAGCGTTGTCCTGGACAGAGCACCGGTAGTCCTAGTAAATGTAACAGCGCCCAACTGGGATGACACAGATTTTATAAAAAAGACCATGGTGGAAATCCCCAACATTGACACACACCGACTTATCATGAGGGGCAATTTTAACTATGTCGAGGACCCGCTAACGGACCGATCAAATCCCAGATCAGGGAAAAGGACGGGCATGGCTAGGGAGCTGGAAACATTCATGGAGCAGGTGGGGGTGGTGGAACCTTGGCGGTTCTTACACCCCAGTGAGAAGGAATTCTCGTTCTTTTCACCGGTCCACAAAGCATACTCAGGAATCGACTTCTTTGCAGTGGGGAAAGCGGTGCTTCCAGGAATAATAAGAGCGGAAAATTTGGCGATAGCTATCTTCAACCACGCGCCACACTACATAATAATAATAATCTTTATTGTCACAAGTAGGTTTACATTAACACTGCAATGAAGTTACTGTGAAAAGCCCCTAGTCGCCACATTCTGGCACCTGTTCGGGTCACAGAGGGAGGATTCAGAATGTCCAAGTCACCTAACAAACACGTCTTTCGGGACTTGTGGGAGGAAACCGGAGAACCCGGAGGAAACCTACGCAGACATAGGGAGAACATGCAGACTCTGCTCAGACAGTGACCCAAGCCGGGAATCGAACCCGGGTCTCTGGCACTGTGAAGCAACAGTGCTAACCACTGTACTACCGTGCTGCCCTCTTCTGGTGTCCTGGCCAATATATAACTTTTAACCAACATCTTTGAAACAAAAGATCTGGTTATAATATTGCTGATTATGGGTTTTGCTGTGTGCTGTTTGGCTGCTGCGTTTCCTACATTACAACAGTGATGACACTTTTCAAAAGTTTATTTGCTTTGAAATAGCGAGGTGGTGAACTTATTTTAGAGGAATATAAATCAAAGGGCGTAATTCTCTGGAAATATTTCTAAGTGTGGTAGCGAGCGGGAACTGACGCGAGCTTCCTGGCGCTTGGCCTGGCGAGGCGGGCAGCGCAATACAATGTTAATTGGTCCACTTCAGGAGGCCCCATAAGCTTCGCGCCGCAAATGAAGGCTCGCCAGCCGATTCACCGGAACCACGCTCGCCAGCCCCCTGCTGACAAAGTCGAGCAGCACTTAAACAGCACTTGCACAGCCAACCCCACTCAGCTTCACAGCCATGGCACCGAGACGACCAGCCCCAAGATATGTAAACGCAGACCTGAGGAGGCTCTGAGAGGTGGCCGAAGCCAGGAGGGATGTCCTGTTCCCCCGAACGTCCCGGAGGCTGAGTCACAGGGCAGCCAGTGCTGCCTAGGATGAAGGGACCGATAGCTCGGGCAGCGTGACCTGGATGACAGGCCTCAACCCTTTCTCCCCCCCCCCCACCCCCCCCCCCCTCCCCCCAACCACCATGGTGAAACGTAAGTGAAGCTAATGATGCCCTCTCTGAGTTTCCGCAGGAGAAGCTGTCCCAGCACGGTAGCATTGTGGACAGCACAATTGCTTCACAGCTCCAGGGTCCCAGGTTCGATTCCGGCTTGGGTCACTGTCTGTGCGGAGTCTGCACATTCTCCCCGTGTGTGCGTGAGTTTCCTCCGGGTGCTCCGGTTTCCTCCCAAAGTCCAAAGATGTGTGGGTTAGGTGGATTGGCCATGATAAATTGCCCTTAGTGTCCAAAATTGCCCTTAGTGTTGGGTGAGGTTACTGGGTTATGGGGATAGGGTGGAGGTGTTGACCTTGGGTAGGGTGCTCTTTCCAAGAGCCGGTGCAGACTCGATGGGCCGAATGGCCTCCTTCTGCACTGTAAATTCTATGAAATCTATGAATCTATGAATCGTCAGGAGAGGGCCCAGACTGGCGCCGGTGCCAGATATTAGAATCCTCACAACCTTCGAGGAACAGGCCTTGGAGGTTATGATGGTGGCAGAGGACAGAGCAGTCAGCAATGCTGAAGTAGGCGCATGCCAGAGGTGAGGACGTGGTAAGAAGCTGGCTGCCTCCACCACTGATGCGCATCCTGAGCAAACACCTAGATGCAGTGGTAGAGCAAGGAAGGGCAAGCATGTCGAGGATCAATGAGAGGGGAGGGGATAGGGGTAAGGAGGGGAGCATGTGTAGGGGGGGGCGGCAACAGTGCACGGGTCTTCTATGCCAACCCCTGGATCGTACGTATCCATTCCAGGGCCCACTCTTGTCCCTGCCTGTCTACCCCTCCGACTACCTATAACTCCCTCTGACCATGGAAGCCTCTGGCTGTGCAGACCACCCCAAGTGGGGCTGCACCAACCCCCCCCACCCCCCTCTGAGCAAAGGGGCAGAAAGGTGGCACGGTGGTTAGCACTGCTGTCCCACAGCACCAGAGACCCGTGTTCAATTACGGCCTCGGGTGACTGTCTGTGTGGAGTTTACACATTCTCCCTGTGTCTGCGTGGTTTTCCTCTGGATGGTTCGGCTTCCTCCCACAGTCCAAGGATGTGCAGGTTGAGTGGATTGGCCATGCTGAATTGCCCCTTAGTGTCCAAAATGTTAGGTAGGGCTACTGGGTTACGGGGTATGGGAAGGGTAGGGTCAGGGCGTAGGTAGAATACTCTTTCCAAGGGTCAGTGCAGACACGACAGGTCGAATGGCCTCCTTCTGCACTGTAGAGATTCTATGGTTCTATAATTCTAAGCCCAGTGTCCCCGGGCCCTTTGCCTGTGAGTGAAGGTGGCTTTTCACCTCCTCGGCTCCCCAAAGCAGCCCTTCCTCCAGGTTCACATTTTTCAAAAGGATTTTTCAAAATTAATCGGCACCAGCCTGACCACTTGCTGGGGAGGCGGCTGGATCAAGGGAGGCCATTGCATATGGAGTGGCTTCTGTTAATTGTATGGAAATAGGGCTCAAGTGGTGATTATTGGTTTCTCGCCACGCAATGGCGGGATCCCGATTTCGCTTACGGGGTCAGGCCAGTTGCATCACAAACAGTTTGCCGCCCGGCATGGTTCTCGTTTTCGGCCTCTCCCACTATTCACCGGCCTCATTGCGCTCGAGCGACAGCGCAACGAGGTCACTGAATCGTGCCCAAAGTTCTTTCCTCAATCATTGCAGGATCAATTTCGCAACACAGTCGTAGAAGGCAGCAAACTTCAGGATCAATTTTGCGACACAGTCGTAGAAGGCAGCAAGCTTATGTTATAAAGGTGTCACTCACAGCCTTAATTTAAGGTCGCACCTACGGCTTTTTTAGGCCATGCAATTGCATGCAGCCTCAGGTCGGTCCAATGAAGGCACCTCCCTCAATGGTACTAGCTAATGTCTGATCAACATCTCAATTATTTTCATACTTCCGATTCCGGACATGTTTTTTCACAATCATGCGTGTGCAGATCATGTCAATTAGATCAATAGATGTAATTTTTTAGTAAAATGTAGGGGCCCCAAATTGTATCTATGCATGGGGCCCCAGATGGTCATAGTGAGGAATTAATTCGGGAGCAATGGGCTGGGACCCAAATAGAGGAAGATATAATATAAAAGAGTCTAACTCGAGACAATCTTTCTCTTGTAACATGAGATGAAAACAGGCTGGCTTCCCACAAGAAACCTCAATCTGACAGTGTTATAATCCCAGCAGGCAACAACGAATTAGGCATTGGTAGTTTGACAGAGGGAAAATGGTCACACAAATTGACAGCCTCCTGAGAACATGACCAACAGCATTGGAAGATGGTCCAACGATACAGGGTGAAACACTTTCGCCATTCAGTGTGACATCCCTGCACTGTTGCACTGAAGTGTCAGCCTGGATTATGTGCTCCGGAAGGGGGCTTGAATCCACGACCTTCTGTCTGAAGGGGGTGAAAGTGCTACCAACTGAATCTATGTCATGTAACACCCGATGATCACAATCGCCAGGGTCAGAGGTGAGGTGATAACTGAGCAGTAACCGTCCTGCACTTGGGGTAAATAGCACTAACAGTGTGCCAACGTGACTAGGAAACAGAACGAGATACCTCAATGGCCTCTACTGCTGCTCTGATTGTTTGCAGATGCTTCAGAGGCTACAGCGAGAAAACAACCAAAAAGATCATTGAGGATCCAGGATGGTTTAAAGACCCTTGTGTATTCGCAATAAGGCACTGAGCTAGATTGTCCATTCCACAATCTGGTTACTGAAAACATGAAAAGCAACTGTCTCAGGATCACTGAATCTGCTATTTCTAAAATTATCACTAATGTTTCACTGTTTTGTGTGTTTCGTTCTTACTGCTGAATACAGTTCATTTATTTGATGACACATCCACTGGAAGCGGTTACAAATCCTACACGACCTCAAATGGGAAACACTGGGGTTAGCCAACGATCCTGCAGGTAAGTTAATTATTTTTTTATAAATTCCTCATTTGGTATTTGTGCCTGTTGAGCTTCACCAGGAGGGGGAGACTACCTTACACAACAGATCAGTTACAGAAGAACACATGGTGGAGTGAGAAACTGAACTGGTCTACCAGTGGTAAGGGGGGAGCAGAACACAGTTAACTTACCCCAATGATATCCCAATGAGGGGCTGGTTTAGCACACTGGGCTAAATCGCTGGCTTTTAAAGCAACCAAGGCAGGCCAGCAGCACGGTTCGATTCCCGTACCAGCCTCCCCGAACAGGTGCCGGAATGTGGCGACTAGGGGCTTTTCACAGTAACTTCATTGAAGCCTACTTGTGACAATATGCCCCCCCCCCCCCCCCCCACCGGGCGAGATCTTCCAGTCCCACATATGTCTACGGAGCTTTGCATGCATTTCTGCCGCCTGGGAACAAAGCACAAAGCTATGTTGTGAAGGTATAACCGATGTCTGGTTTTATCCAAGGTGGCACCAGTTTTAAATATACATCAGTGGCCATTTTTAATGCTTGAACATTGGATTTGAACATGGTACGAGTCATAATCGCTCAATTTACACCTCGAATGCAGTATTTTCTGGCACAGAGGTTCTGAGTAAGCTGCCACGGCCTAGCCAATGGGAGGATGTGACTTTACTAATTGGATTGTTCAGTAAGTGGCTTTGGGGTGGTGGCAGGAGAGACGGGATCAGAGGCTAGTGAGGAAAGCAATTACATTTTTCTACAGAAACAAGTCAACATATTAACAAGAGCCCTTCCCCAAGGAACTCAATTATCCATACTTCATTGCCTTTGAAAAGCAAATCCTGTGTTAACTGATCAATCAACTCACACTAGATTACTTGATTGAAGCAGTGCATTTTTGTGCTAATATAAAAGGGACAAAAATTGGGCGGCACGGTGCTCCAGTGGTTAGCACTGCTGCCTCATGATGCCGAGGACCCAGGTTTGACCCTGGGTCACTGTCTGTGTAGATTTGCAACTTCTCCCAGTGTCTACATAGGTCTCACCCCCACAACCCAAAGATGTGTAGAGTAGGTGGATTGGCCACGCTAAATTGCCCCTTAATTGGAATAAAAAAAGAATTGGGTATTCTAAATTTATTTTAAAAAGGGATAAAAGTCATCAATATCAGAATGAGTTGATCTACAATGTCTACTACGCTGACCTGAACCGCAGAGTCACAGGTGTGAGCAGAAAATCAAAACTCCAATCCTACAGGAATAAAGGATATAAAGCCTGAACTAAGCTTACATAAAAACCTGAATGTCCAAAGAGTAGAAGTGGCAGTCCTCAAATAGAAAGATTTGCATTTATATAATGCCTTTCAAAATTCAAGACAGCTCTCAAAGCACCATGCAGTCAATGAAGTCATTTTAATAAGTGTATGCTTTAATGTACATAGCATAGCGGCCAATTTGTGATCAGTAACCTCCTGCAGACAGCAATGTGATCACAACCAGATGTATTGATGGAGGGATAAATATTGGCCAGAACACCAGGTGGAAATTGCCTGCTCTTTTCAAAATAGCATCATGGGATTTTGTTTCCCCCACATATACCTCAGCGACAGATGGGGCCTTAACTTAATGTCCTCAGGTGAAAGACAGCACCCTCTGATAGTGTAACATCACAGCATTGGAATGTCAGCTTAGATTCTGTGATCAAGTACCTGGGGCGGGATTCTCCGACCCCCCGCCGGGTCGGAGAATCGCCGGGGGCTGGCGTGAATCCCGCCCCTGCCAGTTACTGAATTCTTCGGCACCGGATATTCGGCGGGGGTGGGAATCACGGCGTGCCGGTCGGCGGGCCCCCCCCCCCCGGCGATTCTCCGGCCCGCGATGGGCCGAAGTCCCGCTGCTGGAATGCCTGTCCCGCCGGCGAGAATCAAACCACCTCTCTTACCGGCGGGCTAGACGGCGGAGTGGGCTCCGGGGTCCTGGGGGGGGGGGGGGGGGGGGGGGGGGGGATCGATCTGGTCCCGGAGGGGTGCCTCCACGGTGGCCTGGCCCGCGATCGGAGCCCACCGATCCGCGGGCAGGCCTGTGCCGTGGGGGCACTCTTTTCCCTCTGCCTCGGCCACAGCTTTTACCATAGCCGACGCGTAAGAGACACACACCCCTGCGCATGCGCGGGGATGACGTCAGCAGCCGCTGACGCTCCCGCGCATGCGTGGACTTCTGCCGGCCGGCGAAGTCCTTTCGGCCCCGGCTGGCGTGGTGCCAAAGGCCTTTCCCGCCGGCCGGCGGCGCGCCAACCACTCCGGCGTGGGCCTAGCCCCTCAAGGTGAGGGCTTGGCCCCTAGAGGTGCGGAGAAATCCGTACCTTTGGGGCGGCCACGCCAGAGTGTTTCCTGCCACTCCATCCCGCCGGGACCTCCAGCCCTGCTGGGTAGGGGAGAATCCCGGCCCTGGAGTGGAACTTGAGGAGCCACAGCAGGAAACACTATGATGAGAAAGGCATTAGATAATATAGGGCACAAATGTTTCTGCTGTTCCACCGAAGGTGCACCACATGTTTTTCTCATACACTTGCAGGAAATATTGTTATTTATTACCCTCGAGGTGTTGGTGGAGGACCTTCTTGAATTGCTGCAGTCCATGCAGAGAAGGTGCTCCCACATTGCTGCAAGCTGGGAAGTTCCAGGATTTTGACCCAACATCTATGAAGCAGCAGCAATATATTTCAGAGTCAGGTTTCACGGGAACTTGAAGATGGTAATGTTCCCATACACCAGTCCTTGCCCTTCCAGGTGATGGTGGCTGCCGCAGGTTTGGTAGGTGCCATCACAATCACCCAGGAAACGTGGCCAGGAGTCAAGCTGGTTCAATTCAACCTTTGCTCAATATTGCTGTCAGCTTTCCCAACTGTCGTCAAAGTGTGCCACCATTGCCGGGCGGCATAAACACTTTACCCCGATACAACTAGCATTTGCATTGCACCTTGAAGCTAGACAAAAGGTCTCAAATGCTTCACAGATCCACAATAGGAAATAAGAGTGTTAGCAGCAAACTGCAAAACTCTTCACCACTTACCTTTGTTGTAAACAGTGCCTCTCCTGTGACATGACTCCTCCTCCGCAGCTTCGACTGCAGGTAGACCAGGAGCTCCATTCTCCCCACCACTGAGCAACGTCCTCCTCTCTGCTTTGGTCCTTCTCCGTGACTTCACTACTGTCCTGACAAAAACAACAAGGGAAACATCCATTTACATCCATCAACCATTAAGTAGATCAATTCCTTGGAAACATGATATCACGGGAACTGGGATCAGACCTGGCAACAAAAAGCACGTGGGTCAAGAAAAGAAAGAACTTGCATTTATATGGTGCTTTTCACAACTTTAGGACATCCAAAAGTCCTTTACAGCTCCTAAGTAGCTTTGAAGTGCAGTCAATGCTGTAAAGTAGGAAACAAGGTGGCCAATTTGCACACAGCAAGGTCCCAAAAACAGCAATGTGGCAAGAATAAGGTAATCGTCTTTAAATGATATTCATCGAGGAAAACATTGACCAGGATATCGGAAAAGTACTCCCCTGCTCTTCTTCAAACTTATCCCTCCCCATCTCTGTAAGCTCCTCCAACCTCCAAAATCCCTTTGTTTCTCCAATTCTGGCCTCTTGCATGTCCCAAAGTTTCATCACTTCAACTGCTATGACCTGAAATTCCCTCTACCAAGGCCTTAACAGGGTCAACTGGGCTTTTACTTCCTTTACCCTTCCACAAGCACATGCACCATTTGTTTTTGAGGAGTATGAACAGTCAAAACATTTCTCGCCTCCATCAGTTCATTATTTATAAAGCCCCATTTTTGTGGACAGCAGGATCCCAACAGTAATAATAATCTTTATTATTGTCACAAGTAGGCTTACATTAACACTGCAATTAAGTTATTGTGAAATTCCCCTAGTTGCCACACTCCGACGCCTGTTCAGGTACACTGAAGAAGAATTCAGAATGTCTAATTCACCTAACAGCACATCTTTCATGATTTGTAGGAGGAACCGGAGCATCCGGAGGAAACCCACGCAGACACAGGGAGAATGTGCACGCTCCGCATCGACAGTGACCAAGCCGGGAATTGAACCCAGGACCCTGGCACAGTGAAGCAACAGTGCTAACCACTGTGCTACTGTGCCACCCAAAAATGGAGTGCAGCAGTTTTTAGGGCAGATGGTCTCCCTGAAGCACCAAAGAAACCCAGTTATACCCAGGCCAGTCCTCAAATAACTATCTGAGCCCAAAAATAAAACGTCAAGCCAATTTACATTCTGGGAGCTACGGTTACCAAACCGAGTGGCTAGAATATAAAACTATAGGCGATAGTTAAGGTAAACATCATTGATGTACTTAAGAAGAAGCAAGATAAGTAGATGAGGGAGAAAGGAACAGAAGGAATTGTTGATAGGGTTAGATGCTGTATATAGAATGAGGCTCGTGTGGAGCATAAACACTGGCATAGGTCCACGGAGTTGAATGGCCTGCTGTAGTTCTACATATAACCCTCCAGAATTGTCTCCAGGAATGAAAGACTGATCTCCTTAAGTAATGACACAAGAAAATCCTAGGGAAAAATCATAGGCTCTTTTAAAAAAACGAAGAGTCACCCACATCCCGTTCCCGCCGATTTTCTTTGAGCTGATTGTCTTGGAGACAGTAAAACAAAGGGAAATCATGTGATGAAACCTTCAGTAAATACATCCTAACAGAAATAAAACCAAAAAAACCACTGAAAATACTCAGCAATGGGCAGCACGGTGATGCAGTGGCTAACACTGCTGCATCACAGCACCAAGGACCCGGGTTCGATCCCAGTCCCGGGCACTGCCTTGCACATTCTCCCGATGTCTGCGTGGATCTCACCCCCACAACCCAAAGGTGAGCAGGATAGGTGGAATGCCCCTTAATTGGAAAATATTTTTTTAAAAGAAAATACTCAGCAAGCCAGGCTGAATTATGTGGCGAGAATCAGTTAACGTTTCATGTCGATGATCTTTGACCAAAGACCCAGCTTTTACAATGTTCAATTGCATGTTCTGGGTTTGTACTATTGCCCTGATCCTTGTAATAAGTGTTAACATAGTGCTGTAATTCCATAGTCCTGTATTTAATCCACATTAACAATCTATTCACATTATACTAATTCATTAACTGAAGCTACTGACCATTTCTCAATTACTGATGTAGCAGGACTTCAACACTTTTTAAATGTTTCTTTCTGAACACTGCCCTTGGTAAACCTAGAATGTTCTGGTGCAACACCTAACTAGGGACATGGAAAACGTTTCCTCAAGAGATTAAGATAAATGGGCAAAAGGTACATTGTCAAAAGTAGGAAAGACCCATCAATAAGAGTTGATCAGTTTATTCTTGTCCTTCCCCATGCAGCTCACAGCCACCATTACAAATGGAGATTCAGGCATGTCTTGCGAGATCTTTCTAATCACTAGATAAAGAGAGAATTCATTCAAAGTTCAAATGGACCAGAACCATGCAGTACTTAGATGGCAAAAGGAGTTGATAAGGTAGATGGAGAAAAACGATATCCTCTGGTGAGAGAATTCAGCCCACGGAGGCAAAACCTTAAGGTAGTAAGTTAAGAAGCACTTCCCCACATGGAGAATGGAAATCTGGAACATGCTCCCACAAAAGGCTTTGCTGCAGGAGAGGAGGGTAGACAGGGGCAACTGGAGCTTTCAAAATTGAGTGATGGATTTCATTTGACAAGTATGTCAAGTTGGGTAAATGGAGTTTAGCTGCAGGTCAGCCATGATGCAAATAAGTGACAGCACAGGACTGAAGAGCTAAATGGGGTTGGTGATGTTCATACTGTTACTAGGAGCATCTTTGGCGTGCTGCCAGGATGTTTAATGTGTCCATTCAGGAATGCAGACTGATCCTTACATTGTTGGCCTGTATTGAAACCCCCAATCAGGCCCCACCTCAGCATGGGAGATAAAATGTCAAATCGAAAGTGTAGTGTCATTAGAACAATGTAGACCCGTTGGCACGCTCATCATATAGAATAAAAACAAGAATGGATTTTCTGATACCAAAAGATGTTGCTCTAAGTCCTGAGGACTGCCAATACTCTTCCAAAACCAGTCACCAGAAGACAGAAGGGTGACTATGCCGATGAGGAAGGGTTTGACTCCCCTCAGGCCCTGCCTTTAATTAGCCCAGATTATAAACTCAGCGCAGAATCGGTACAACGCAGGAAGCCATTCAACCCATTGTGTCCGTACCAGTTCTCCAAATGAGCATTTCACTTAGTGCCATTTTCTGCCTTCTCCTAATAACCCTGCACAATCTTCCATTTCAAATTGCAGTCTATTTTCAGTTTTGAATGCCTCGATTGAACCCGCCTCCACCACCTGACCATCCCTGGGCGTGTGTGCGCAACCTCCATTCTGCCATAGCCACTCTTGATAGCCTGGCTGAGGCCCCCAAACACACTGCCCACAACAGGAATCAAGGCTAGTTCAGGAAGAAAAAGAACTCAGAACACATGCACATGGGACAGCAAGACATATGGTTCAAATGATGAAGTGACATTTTATGATGTGTTAGCATGGAACACCACCAAAAGGTTTATCCCAATCATATCCTAACAGTGCATGCGTACTTTAAATAACATTTCACTATCTTACCCTCAATTGTGCTGTCCAATGTTATGCTAATTTGCACAGACGAGGAAGGTCCTAGATCCGGTGACTTGAATCAGGAAAGGACAACTGGCTTTTCTGACCCAAAATAACACAGGGGGTATGGTGGGTGAAAATCAGGCCCAATTTCTGTAACATAGCAACAGGAATAGGCCATTCAGCCCCTTGAGCCTGTCCCGCCATTCAATGAGATCATGGCTGATCTGTGACCTAACTCCATGTACTTGCCTTTGGTCCATATCCTTTCACATCTTTGTTTAACAAAAAACTTTCTATCTCAGATTTAAAATTAACAACTGTTCTAGCTTCAACTGTTGCTTGTGGGAGAGAGTTCCAAACCTCTAGCACCCTTGGAGTGAAGAAGTTCTTCCTAACATCTCTCCTGAATGGTCTGGCCCTAATTTTGAGACTATGCCCCCTAGTTTTAGAATCTTCAACCAGTGGAAATAGTTTATCGTTATTACCCTGTCGTTCCCTGTTAATATCTTGAATACTTTGTTCAAATCATCCCTTAATCTTCTAAATTCTACCGAAACTAGGTCTAATTTGAGTAATCACTCCTCATAACTCCATCCCTGTAATCCAGGTATCAATTTTGTAAACCTTCTTGCACCGGCTCCAAGGCCAAAATATCCTTTGAAGGTGTAATGCACAGACCTGCTTACAACACTCCAAGTGGGGTCTAACTAGGGTTTTGTATAGCTGTAATGGTATAGGTGTAATTGTATATGTGTAATGCACAGACCTGCTTACAACACTCCAAGTGGGGTCTAACTAGGGTTTTATATAGCTGTAATGGTATAGGTGTAATTGTATAGGTGTAATGCACAGACCTGCTTACAACACTCCAAGTGGGGTCTAACTAGGGTTTTGTATAGCTGTAATGGTATAGGTGTAATTGTATATGTGTAATGCACAGACCTGCTTACAACACTCCAAGTGGGGTCTAACTAGGGTTTTATATAGCTGTAATGGTATAGGTGTAATTGTATAGGTGTAATGCACAGACCTGCTTACAACACTCCAAGTGGGGTCTAACTAGGGTTTTGTATAGCTGTAATGGTATAGGTGTAATTGTATATGTGTAATGCACAGACCTGCTTACAACACTCCAAGTGGGGTCTAACTAGGGTTTTGTATAGAATCATAGAATCATAGAAGTTTACAGCATGGAAACAGGCCCTTCGGCCCAACCAGTCCATGCCGCCCAGTTTTTTACCATTTAAGCTAGTCCCAGTTGCCCGCACTTGGCCCATAACCCTCTATACCCATCTTACCCATGTAACCATCTAAATGCTTTTTGAAAGACACAATTGTACCCGCTTCTACTACTACCTCTGGCAGCCCATTCCAGACACTCACTACCCTCTGAGTGAAGAAATTGCCCCTCTGGGCCCTTCTGAATCTCTCCCCTCTCACCTTAAACCTATGCCCTCTAGTTTTAGACTCCCCTACCTTTGGGAAAAGATGTTGACTATCTACCTTATCTATGCCCCTCATTATTTTATAGACCTCTATAAGATCACCCCTAAGCCTCCTACGCTCCAGGGAAAAAAGTCCCAGTCTATCCAGCCTCTCCTTATAACTCAAACCATCAAGTCCCGGCAACATCCTAGTAAATCTTTTCTGCACTCTTTCTAGTTTAATAATATCCTTTCTATAATAGGGTGACCAGAACTGCACACAGTATTCCAAGTGTGGCCGTACCAATGTCTTGTACAACTTCAACAAGACGTCCCAACTCCTATATTCAATGTTCTGACCAATGAAACCAAGCATGCCGAATGCCTTCTTCACCACCCTGTCCACCTGCGACTCCACCTTCAAGGAGCTATGAACCTGTACTCCTAGATCTCTTTGTTCTATAACTCTCCCCAACGCCATACCATTAACTGAGTAGGTCCTGGCCTGATTCGATCTGCCAAAATGCATCACCTCACATTTATCTAAATTAAACTCCATCTGCCATTCGTCGGCCCACTGGCTGCAACATAACTTCTGTGTCTTTAAATTCCAACCCTTTAGATATAAAGGCTAGCATTCCTTTAGCCTTGATTATTTTCTGCACTTGTTCCTGGCATTTTAAGGACTTCAGCACCTGAACCCCCAAGTCTCTTTGGACATTGTCCACACACCACACTGCAAAACATAAAAAGCATGGGGAGGATTGGCGTGGCTATGATGCCTTCCCAGCTGAATAGTTTGCCAAGGTTTACCACCTATGATAACACAAGAATACTAACCACCTGAGTGAGTTCCAATATGGAACCATATGCCAACGGTCAACAACCTCAGGGAACAAGTGGGGTCATGGCGAGACAAGGAGGCAAAATCTGAAGGAAATCTGGAGAAGAAGTAACAGCAGTATGGATCTAATTAAAATCCGCACACCCGGCACTACCAGCCAGCAGATTTAGAAAAATTATTGCACATAAAATAATCAGCAGTCATTAGAGGGGAAATTAAGACTCAGGGGAATTCATTCCTACCTAAGAGTACAGAAAATGCCTGAAACAACTTTTTTAAGCAGTTAGACCACCGTGTGTTAGGGGACAGGGACTACATTCCCTTTCATTACTAATCTGCAATCAATTCCCAGATAGAGGCTCAGAAATGGAGGGGAGGACTGAGGAAGGGTTTCCAGCAAGCTGCTCTTCTGCCTCCTAGTGGTTGGCTGCAGAACAGCAGCAGTTGAAACCTGGGACTGGGTCATCCTCTGATCTCTCATATGTAAAAACCAGCAAATTGAATCCTGGCTCCTTGCCAGTTCAATGGTTACTTTCACCACCAGAGTTGCAGTGGGCAAACCAAGACTTGATCGCTATCTATGTGGTTGACTTCAATCAGCCTCATTAACCCGGGGACCAGGAAAGGGAAAAATAATCACATTGTGGTGCTATGACTTCTGTAACAGACCACTTTCCAGCATTCAGTGGCCCACACACACTCATCACTCCAACCTTGATGAGCTCCACTCACTTTGCCAACAGCATGAATTCACAATCCTGCCCCCAATCTCCAAATGACTACACTTCCTCACTCTGATTCTGATCACTGAATGATAGCTTTCACCCTCATCTCCAGCTTCAACATTTTTACTGTGCTTTACAATATCCCAAACTGGCTTGGTGCACAAGAGAGTGCAAGCAAGTTCAACAGTCTTTTTCTGTTCACAATGTGTCAACTATTCAAGTGCACAGTAAGATTCCACAAGCAACGATCAAAACGAGCACTTATTTAATTATTGTGTTGCCACTGGTTGAGAGAGGAATGTTTGCCAGGCATTGGGACTGCATCTCCAGCCCCACCCCTGCTATCTTTAAAAAAAAAAGCATCCATCTTACCCATTGGAGCACAGAGATGAGGCTTAATGTACTGGCTCGTCCAGAAGGTGGCACCTCTGACAAATAGGCATTCCCTAGCAATATCAACATTGTTGATTTATCCCAATGCAGTTGAGCCAAGTTTACATTTAGCAGTTGTTCCCATTCCATGACTGGAAGCTACTCATGCATCCAGTACACTCAACAAGGCCCTTTGAAGCGGCACGTGGTGCAGTGGTTAGCACTGGGACTGCGGCTCTGAGGACCCGGGTTTGAATCCCGGCTCTGGGTCACTGTCCGTGTGGAGTTTGCACATTCTCCCCATATCTGCTTGGGTTTCACCCACACAACCCAAAGATGTGCAGGTTGGGTGGATTGGCCATGCTAAATTGCCCCTAAAAATTGGGGGGGGAAATAATTTGGTACTCTAAATTTATTTAAAAAAACAAGGCTCTTTGCATAACAAGATGTTTAACAGGGGCATTATCTGACAAAAGATTGACCCCAAACCACCGAGTGAGATAGTAAGACAGGTGAAAGAGGAGTTTAAGGACTTTATTTATTTATTTCATGTGTGGATGTCACTAGCTCAGCTAGCATTTATTGCCCGTAAAAGCAATGTACCTTGGAGGCAAGCCGAAGAATTAACCCTAATCAGCAGAGCTGTCACTGAACATTCACACTCTCACATTTAATGTCTAATTTCACCTTTTTATGTTACTACACTTACAATAGAATAATTTCTTAAAATATGCTATTTATAGATTATTCTCTCCTCTCCTCTCCTCTGACCTGTTCCCAGGCATGGGTTTATATCCTGTGGAAGATCCTCCAATTGGGAGGGAGCTCCACCTCCTAATCACCTGGGGAGTTTGTATTCCGATGTATAGGGGAATCCAATAGAATGTAGGTTCAAACCCCGTTGGGGGTTGTAACAAACTTAAATATTAAATAATCAAGTAGATATATTACGGTTGGATTTAAAAGCCTGCAGTGCTAAAACCTTGCTGTCAGATTTCGCTTTGAATGAGCACCGATCAGATATTTTGCTGAACTGAACATACACCCTGGACAAATGGACAATTGGGCAACGTCAGATAACAAAAGACACTGCAAAATAAATATTATTCCTTCGAAGGAACAGTGTACATAGCTGGTCGAACTCCAGTTTTGAAAAAAAATCAATAACTAAGTGAACCAATTATGTAATTACACACACATAGCCAGAGATGAGGTATTGATCATTTAGGAGATAAAAGTAAAGGCTTTGAATAACATTGCTAGCTCATCATATACCGATGCTCCAGAGGCAGAATTGGAAAGAATTGCCATTAACAAAGGAACTCATGGACAAACTTACTCTTCAACGACCTGATCACTTGTTTCAGGAAGTAAAATCTATGTTGTGTTGTTAACTATGCTATTTCCTTATTAAAATAAACTTTCTCTTTTAATTTGCTATTTGAAAGTCTATCTTACCTTATGGTTATTTCCTGTTGGAACCAAAATATTTATTCGATTTTATTGGGTTAATTTGAAGTCAGCTAATTGATTACGTTAAAATATTCTTTGGTTAAAAAAAACCAACAGATTTCAAAAGCATGCTGTCCCAATACTGCCTCCTCCGGATGTCAGGGTGCTGCCCCAGGACCAATTTTTTTTTTAAACGATGGAATCTTCCCACCAGAAGTGGCAGGAGAGAACAGGTCACCCGCCCGGTATGTACACTGAAGTCACGCGCCCCATTCATCCGGAGAAGAGTTTCTTCCATTTTGTGGCTGCCAGCAAGTAAGGCAACAGGACTGTGAAGAATTGAAAATGGATCATTTTGTAATAAGGAAGAGAGGGCCACAGACACAAACAGGCCAGGGTCTCACAACACAATTTACTGGAGAGAGCTCCTCAGGAGAGTCCACAGCAGGACAAAGCAGTGCTGACACGAGGTGCTCAGCAGAGTCCACAGCAGGATAAAGCAGTGCTGGTGTGAACTCCAGGGTCTGGTGAACAAACCATCAAGAAGCAGCTGAAATCAGGAATAAACCAGTATAAAGATGATTCCTTTATGTATGGCTTTGTTAATTGTGCCAATGCCAATCAGGATGCAAAGTCTATGCGTGTTATATGCAGGGAAGTACTGGCAAATGAATGTTTAAAACCCTAAAAACTTCAAAAGCATTTGAAGACTAAGCATGGCAAGTTTGAGGATAAGCCGCCTGATTTTTTTGCAAAGGATGCAGCGAGAACTTAAATCATCAGGTAAAGTCCTGAGCAGAAATGCAATATTCAATGACAAAGCAAGTGAGATCATGAAGACTTAGCAGGTTCACCTGTCACATTAAAGGTAAGCGAAAATGGTGTGTCGCAAAGGTCAGCTGGAGTGGTTCGCGAAGGTCGGCTGATTGGTAAAAGTGGGTCCCAGGAAAAAAAGTTTGAAAACACTGCTCTACAGGCTATTCCCAGGAAGGCACGCCAAGACAAACATTAGCTGCTGCTGGAGGATCACTAAGTCAGTGAAGGATGCTCTTTGGTATCCCCGAAACCTGTTGGTGTTCCAGCGCAAAGAGTTGTCCCCGACCAAGTGTTGCAGACTGTCACATTCCAAAGCCCAGGACTATGTCTTGAGGGATGCACTAAAGCTTGGGGCAGCTGCTGCAGAGGCGCAGTGGGGGACGGTCGCTGTCCAAAACCTTTCAGCCATAAAGCATCGAGAAGCTGGGTATTGTATGGACTCCTTCGGGCTGTATAACCCACATTGAATGTATGCAGAGAATATTACATGCTTCACAATTGTATTGACGCATCTCAGAGTGCAACATGATCTATGTGGACAACTTAAATACCTTTGCACCATTTTGAAATGACCATTTGAAAAGTCTATAATGTTTCTTTGACAGTATTGAAGCACCTCAAAATAATGCATGTGGAGAACTTGAATATTATTGCACTTTGTGTAATGGCTATTTTGAAATGTTTGTAATGTTCTTTACGATATTTTACAAATAAAGTATATTTTTTCAAAAAACATTTCAAACCCCCACTTGCGGCTTGCGCACAAATTCTAGGCTGATACATCAATCCAATACAGAGGAACTGCTGTACTGTTGGAAGTGCTCACTTTTGGATAAGATGTTAAACACTTCAGGTGATATAAAAGATGCCATAGCACTGCTCAGAGAGCTGGGACAGTCTGCTTAGTGTTCACTAAAAAAGATGTCATGGTCACTATCACATGACAGTTTGTGAGAGCTCAATGTGCCCCAATTGGCTGCCATGTTTCCCACTTTACAACTCTCTACTTTTCAAAAGTACCTTTCAGTCCGATGATACCTTCCCAGAATGTAAAGAATTTTGGAAATTGAACACCAATACATCTGCTACCTCATTAGCCATCGCTTTTAAAACGCAAGGATGAAGAATATCAGGGCACGGAGACTTGTCAGCCCACAGCTCCATCAAGTTGCTCAGTACCACTTCCCTAATAATTGTAATTTCACCAAGTTCCCCTCTGCCTTCTACCTCCTGGTTTGCAGCTATTACTGGAATGTTTTTTGTCTCCTCTATAATGAAGACAGGAGCAAAATACTTGATTATTTCACATAGTGGGTCCACCCCTTAGAATTTTTCTTGATAGTAGGAATATACTTATTCTCTGGATTCTGAAATATCCCCTTATATGTCTGTCACTGCTCCTCCGTTTATCTATCCTCTAGCCCAGTATCTCGGTTCACTTCAGCTAGATCAGCTTTCATGTCCATGAAACATGAAAGAGGTTAGGACAAACTAAACTATGGAGGAACAAAAATGGCTAGGAAATAAACAGAGTTATAGGGTTGGAGTGGAAGAAGATGGTTAAAAATGAGAACAACTGCTGTTAAAAATTAAAATACCAGGTTATGAGATTAAAAATGATACAACTGCAGTTAAGACACGAGGAAAGATATTATTAAACTAATCAAACTTATAAAGGTAAAGCCTCTGTTCCAGATGGATTGCACCATCCATTTTAAAAGAACCGAAGGACGAAGTAGCAATGGCATTATCACAACTATTTAACAGTTCATTAGAAAAGGGTGTGGCGCCAGATGATTTGGATAAGCTAAATAATACGTATACTTAAGAATAGAGGGAGGACACGACCAGTGAACCATAGACCAGTCAGCTTAACACCGACAAGGGAAAACAACAATTTATTTATATAGTACATTTAACATAATGAACCATCCTGGGGTGCTTATTAAAAAACAAAGTACAACACCAGGTCACATGAAGAGACATTACATCAGGTTGCCCAAGAGCTTGTTTAAAGAGTTAAGTTTTAAGGGATGTCTTAGTGGAGGAAATCGAGGTAGGGAGAAGGAGAGGTGTAAGGAGGGAATCCAGAGCTTAACTACGACGCAACTGAAGATAAAGCACCAATGAAGGAGAAGTTTTTTTTAAATAAATCTAGAGTACCCAATTCATTTTCCCAATTAAGGGGACAATTTAGCATGGCCAATCCACCTACCCTGCACACTTTGGGTTTTGGGTGCGAAACCCACGCAAACACAGGGAGAATGTGCAAACTCCACACGGACAGTGACCCAGAGCCGGGATCGAATCTGGGACCTCGGCGCCATGAGGCAGCAGTGCTAACCACTGAATGAAGAAGAAGTTATAATTGGAAATGTACAACACTTGCGGTGACGGGGATGTGCTGAGCAACTGCACGAAAGGTGGCTCTCCTCCTAAAATTAGACTCTTTTACTCAAAATAGCCCGCTGAAACAGGGTAAAAAGTATCCCCTCACCCCACCTAACAGCAGCACAAGAGAAAATGCGGAGTAACAGTAGCTCCAGATGCCGCAAAGAAACAAAAAGCGGCAGAAACCAGAAGAAACAAGCAGTCGAGACAGCAGACGCACGAGGCAATGAAATGCCGACCACACCAGAATGAGA
This sequence comes from Scyliorhinus torazame, assembly GCF_047496885.1. Taxonomy (NCBI): domain Eukaryota; kingdom Metazoa; phylum Chordata; class Chondrichthyes; order Carcharhiniformes; family Scyliorhinidae; genus Scyliorhinus; species Scyliorhinus torazame. Next base: position 151,585,390 of record NC_092713.1, read on the forward strand.
GGAACTGGCAAACCGCACACAGGACTCCCGCTCACCGGAGGATGGAAACAGTTCCTGACTAAAGAGATAAAGAGCTCAAGGAAGAAATCAAGACGGACATTAAGGTGGCAGTCAAGGTTGCGATCCCGGAGACCCTGGCCACCACGCAGGCGGCCCTGGACATGGCAAAAAGACAACCGGAGGCCCAAGGGAACACCATCAAAGAACTGGAAATAGCCTCAACAGATCAAAGCGACCAGATCGCCGACCTAGAGATGGAAATAGTGAGGTTGGTGGCAACGCGGGGCAGTCCAAAGGGAAAAATAGAGGATCAAGAGAACCGGTCATGGCGCCAGAACTTAAGGATAGCGGAAGGAACCAAAGGCAGGGACCATGTCCATGCACTATGTGGCCCAAATGTTGGGAAACCTGGTGAGAAGGGACAGCTTCCCTAACCCGCGAGGAGTAGACAGTTGCTCAGGTCGAAACCCAAGGTCGGAGAGCTGCCGAAGGTAACAACCGCCAAATGCACCAGAACCAGAACCGGGAAAGAATCCTGCACTTGGGGCAAGCAAACAAAGACCTGCAACTGGGCAGGACACCAGATCAGGATATATCAGGACATTGGGCAGACCTGGCCAAGCGCCGGGCGGAATTCAACAGAGCAAAAGCGGCTCTGTACAAGAGCAAATTAAAGTTTGGGATGCTGTACCCGGCCAAACTTTAAGTCACATTCCACGGCAGGGAGTATTTTTCACGACCCCTGCAGCTGCGGACAAGTTCGTGCAGGAGAATGGGCTGGGAAAACAGCAGCAAAAACTGTGGTGAGAAGATCACCCAGAGGGACTGAAATGATCTGAGAGGCACTTTGAGCGGGACTGTACTGCCTCGCTCTGAATCCAAGAGACAAAATGTAGGAAAGAAAGGGCGAGGGCAGCGGAGCGCAGGAGAGGGGGAGGAAAATGAAAAGAGGGGGAACCATATAGCGGGCGAAGGGTAAGCTCATAACTGGCCCCAGGAGGGGGGGGGCCATGACGCACCTCCCGTAGACGAGAGAGTGCCTGGCAATGTGGGGGGGGGGGGTTACTACCAGCGGGAGGGGGGGCAATAATAGGATGAAGGGAGAAGATATGGGGGGGACATAGAATCATAGGGGAAAAATAGGGACAAGGCGGAGAAGGGCTCTAGGCTGGCTACAACTGGCCACACGTGGCGACATGGAATAAAATGGCACCGTAAGCAGCCGCTTTGGAGGGTCCCCAAACAAAGAGAAACCCCGAAGCGAACACCCACATGACATAAACACAGTGGATTGCCATGTTAGGGGTCCCTGGACAAAGGGAAACCTGGAGAGTAGGGCCACATGGTGAGTACGGGGAACACAGCCATTTTGGATGGCCCTCTAACAAAGGGAACCCTGGAGTGCAGGGATGCAGTCACAAGGTAAGTATGGTTGATCCTGCAGGTGGAGGGGAGGGGGGCATCAGCATAGTCACCTGGAATGTCAGGGGACTTAACGGGCCAGTGAAAAATTCCAGAGTTTTCGCCACCTGAAAGGAATGAAAGCTGACATATTGTTTCTCCAAGAGACACACTTGAGGGAGAAGGATCAAGTGTGGGTAAGTACGGGCTGGGTGGGACAGACCTACCATTCCCGCTACGGGACTAGATCTAGGGGGGTAGCCATACCACTTAAGAAGAGGACAGCATTTACCGCGACAACGGTTATGGACTCAGCAGGACAGTAAGTCATGGTCAGCAGTGACCTGGAAGGGGCACCAATGGTCCTGGTTAACGTGTATGCCCCTAACTGGGACGACACAGAGTTTATAAAGAAGGCCATGGCGGAAATCCCCGACATAGATACTCACCGACTAATGATGGAGGGAGATTTTAATTATGTATAGGGCCCACGGATGGACAGATCAAACCCCAAATCGGGAAAACATTAAAAATGACAAAAGAACTAAGCACATTGAATAATAATCGCGTATTGTCACAAGTAGGCTTCAATGAAGTTACTGTGAAAAGCCCCTAATTGCCACATTCCGGCACCTGTTTGGGGAGGCCAGTACGGGAATTGAACCCGCGCTACTAGCATTGTTCTGCATTACAAGCCAGCTGTTTAGCCCACTGTGCTAAACCAGCATTTATGGAGCAGATGGGAACTGTGGACACATGGAGGTTCACACACCCAGGGGAGAAGGAGTTCTTCTTCTCCCAAGTACACCAGGTATACCCGCGTATCAACTTCTTTGTAGTGGGGAAATTGGTGCTTTCGGGAATAGTAAGAAACGAATACTCGACGGTCGTAATCTCCAACCACGCTCCACACTTCATGGATGTGAGGTTAGAAATGGACCGTGTTCAGCGCCCACCGCCCCCCCCCCCCCCCCCCCCCGCCCCCATGGAGGTTGGACATGGCCCCCCTTGCCAATAAGGCATTGTGAGAGAAAATATTACAGGCCATAGATGGGTACATCACCAACAACCAGAATTGGGAGGTCTCACCTTCCACGTTCTGGAGGCGCTGAAGGCCATGGGGGGAGATAATTGCTTATAAAGCACCCAGAGACAGGCAGGAGAGGGCGGCTAGGCAACAACTGGTAGATTCCATACTGGAGGTGGACTGACAATGCTCCGAGGCCTGACCGTAGAGCTTCTGGCAGAGAGGAGATAGCTATAAATGGATGTTGACCTGCTCTCCACTAGGGTGGCAGTGCACCAGCTCCGCCAGACATGGGGGACCTTCTACAAACATGGAGACAAAGTCAGCCACCTGCTGGCTCATCAGCTGGGAAGGCCGGCAGCCATGAGGGAAATAGTTCAGATCTGGGACAACAATGCCAGACCAGAACCGAGCCGAAAAGGTCAATGAGGCATTCAAGGCCTTCGACCGGGGTCTGCACACCTCCCTGCCCCCCGACGGGGACTCGAGGAATAAGCAGTTTCTCGGTGGACTGGACATGCCAGTTGTGGGGGTGGATAGAAAGTGGGGGCTGGAAGCACCACTAGAACTGGGGGAAGTCATGGAGAGAATCAACTCCATGCATCCAGGGAAGATCCCGGGACCAGACGGATTCCCAGCAGACTTCTAGAAAACATCCGCACCAGCACAGGACCGCACGTGCGGGAGATGTTTGCAAACTCGCTAGCAAGGGTTACGCCGTCACCAATGCTAGCACAAGCCTCAATCTCGCTGGCATCCAAGAAAGACAAAGACCCGACTGAATGCGGGTCCTAAAGGCCCATTTTGCTGCTCAATGTAGACGTGAAAATACTGGCCAAGGTCTTAGCCAAATGATTGGAAAACTGCGTGCCAAAGGTGGTCAGAGGACCAGATAGGCTTTGTTAAGGGTAGACAGCTAACATTGAACATCAAGCACCTGCTAAGCATGATAATGACCACACCTGGGGAGAGAACACCAGAGATGGTCATCTCCCTGGACGCAGAAAAGGCCTTCGACAGAGTCGAATGGAAGTACTTCATAAAGGTACTGGAGCGCTTTGGGCTTGGAGCAGGGTTCACCTCCTGGCTGAAACTCCTGTACGGTGCTCCCACAGCAAGCTTACGGACTAACACCACCAGCTCTAAATACTTCCAGCTGCACATGGCACAAGGCAGGGATGCCCACTGTTCCATCTCCTATTCGCCCTGGCAATAGAACCACTGACAATCACCCTCAGAGCAGTGAAGAATTGGCGAGGGGGCAGAGCGCACAGAGTCTCACTCTCTGTGGATAACCTGTTTCTCTACGCCTCGGACCCCCAATGTGTATTTTATGTTTGTCCCATAATGTATTTTCTTTTCATGTACAGAATGATCTATTTGAGCTGCATGCAGAACAATATATTTTACTCTACCTCGGTACATGTGACAATAAACCAATCCAATCCAATCCAAAGCAGCATAAAGGGATCATGACACTTCTGAAAGAGTTTGGAGCCTTCTTGGGCGACAAAATCAACCTGAGCACTAAACCTGCAACACTACCACTGGGCGGCCCCAGGAAAGAATGAGTGGATGGGTAAGGGAGCCGGAAGCAGAATGGGAAAGGATGGAGGAGAGTTCCTGCAGATGAACGTCTCTACAGACGCTTGCCACTGCAACACTCCCATCCCTGCCGACTAAGCACTCTACAAGCCCAGTGGCAATAGCCACGCTCCGGTCATGGAACCAGCTACGGTACAATTTGGCCTGACTGAAATATCTATCGTGGCCCCCATCTGCAACAACCACAGGTTCACGGCAGCCACAATGGATGCAACCTTTAAGAGGTGGAGACAGGACAGGACAGGGGGGGACACTGACAGCTAGGAACCTTTACACAGACGACAGACTAGCGACGTTAGAGGAACTGACGGAAAGGTTGCAACTTAGGGGCTGGTTTAGCACAGGGCTAAATAGCTGGCGTTTAAAGCAGACCAGCAGTGCGGATTCAATTCCCGTACTAGCCTCCCCGAACAGGTGCCGGAATGTGGCGACTAGGGGCTTTTCACAGGAACTACATTTGAAGCCTACTTGTGTTAATAAGCGATTTTCATTTCATTTCAACTGCCGAACGGGAACGAACTATGACATTTACAAATCAGGGTCACAGGTTCGATTCCCGGCTTGGCTCACTGTCTGTGCGGAGTCTGCACATCCTCCTCATGTGTGCGTGGGTTTCCTCCGGGTGCTCCGGTTTCCTCCCACAGTCCAAAGATGTGCAGGTTAGGTGGATTGGCCATGATAAATTGCCCTTAGTGTCCAAAATTGCCCTTAGTGTTGGGTGGGGTTACTGGGTTATGGGGATAGGGTGGAGGTATTGACCTTGGGTAGGGTGCTCTTTCCACGAGCCGGTGCAGACTCGATGGGCCGAATGGCCTCCTTCTGCGCTGTACATTCTATGATCTATGATCTACCACCAAAGTGGATACAGGTTTCCAGAGTGTGGGTGGGAGAAGGGAGGGTTTTGGACATTTATAAGGAGCTTATGGGGTCAGAGGAAACACAGACAGAGGAGCTTAAACACAAATGGGAAGAGGAGTTAGGTGGAGAGTTGGAGAATGGTCTCTGGGCAGGCACGTTCAGTAGAGCCAATGCGTCACAACATGTGCCAGGCTTAGCCTGATACACTTTAAAGATGTTCACCGGGCTCACATGACAGTGGCCCGGATGAGTAGGTTCTTTGGGGTGGAAGACAGGTGGCAAGATGTGCAGGAGGACCAGCCAACCATGTCCATATGTTCTGGGCATGCCCGAAGCTGAGGGGATTTTGGCAGGGGTTTGCAGATGTCATGTCCAAAGTATTGAAAACAAGGGTGGTGCTGAGTCCAGAGGTGGCGATTTTCGGAGTGTCGGAAGACCCGGGAATCCAGGAGGAGAAATAGCCGGAGACGGATATTATTAGCTTGGAGGGACTCAAAGCCCCCGAAGTCGGAGACCTGGCTATCTGACATGGCTAGCTTTCTCTGTCTGGAGAAAATCAAGTTTGCCCTGAGAGGGTCCGCCCGGAGTTGACAGCCGTTCGTCAACGTCTTTAGGGAGAATTAACCATCAGCAGAAGGGAGCGGGGGTGGGGGGGGAAGTTTAGTGTAGAATAGGAGGCTAGAAAAAGTGGGACCTGTGAGGGAGGAAGACGGCTTTTGCACTACGTTTATATTTGTATGTACATTGTTTCTTCCGTTACTGTTATAAAACCATAAATTCCCCAATAAAATGTTTATTAAAAAAAAGAATAGCAGGAAGTGAAAAGTGGGGCTCCAAAAGTAGCAGTACTGGGGTCACTGTTATATTAACAAATTATATAAATAACTCAGGGCGGGATTCTCTAACCCCCAGCCGGGCCAGAGAATCGCCGGGGAACGGTGTGAGTCCCGCCCCGCCGCCGGCTGCCAGATTCTACGGCGCCGGTTTTTTCGGCGGGGGCGGGAATCGCGTCGCGCCGGTCGGGGGCAATTGGCAGTGCCCCCCCCCCGGACAATCCTCCGCTCTGCGATGGGCCGGTGTGGCCGCCCGTTTTCGGCCAGTCCCGCCGGCGTAAATCAAACAAGGTCGTTACCGGCGGGACCTGGTTCTGCGGGCAGCCTGCGGAGTCCTCGGGAGGGCGTGGGGGATCTGGCCCCATGTGGTGCCCCTACGGTGGCCTGGCCCGCGATTGGGCCTGTGCCGGGGGGGGGCACTCTTTCCCTCCGCGCCAGCTGCCGTAAACGTCTGCCATGGCCGGCGCGGAGAAGCCCCCTGCGCATGCGCTGAGATCATGCCAGCACACGCTGGCACTCCAGCGCACGCGCCAACCCGTGCCAGCCAGCGGAGGCCCTTCGGCGCCAATTGGCGCGGTGCCAAGCCCTTCGCCATCGGTTGCCGTGGCGCCAAACCCGCCGGTGCCGGCCTAGCCCCTGAAGGTGCGGACGATTCCGCACCTTCCGGGCGGCCTGACACCGGAATGGTTCACGTCACTCCTTGGTGCCGGTACAGCCCGCCCCGACGGTTAGGGGAGAATCCCGGCCTTAGACTTTATAATCAAAAACACAATTGCTAAATTTTCAGATGACATCAAAATAGGGAGGATGGTCAATGTTGAGGACTGCAACAAATTATAAGAGTATATTAAGACACTTGTAAAGCAGCATATAATTGGCAAATTGATTTCAGCTAGATAAATATGAGGTATAATATTTTGGTAAAAACATATAGACGCGATTCTCCGCTACCCGGCACCAAAATCGGGAAATGCTATTGGGCGGAGAATAGCTTCCGAAGCCAAAATCGCTGCAGTCACCGGTTTGATGCGAAATCACAATTCTCTGTCACCTCAGTTGTTCCACAGGTTGGGGGCTTCTGTCAGGGCCGTGGAGAGTAGTGGGGGTGGCCAGGAGGTGGGCAATGGGGTCGAGGTGGGCGGGCACAGGGCACCATTGCTGCAGCTGGCAAGGCAGCCATGCAGCTGCACACACCGCTAACAGCCCACTTTGAACTGGTGCCACGGGTCATATAGGTGTCCCCCCAGGGCACTCCCCTGGATGCCCTCTGGCCCCAGACGACCCATCAGCTGTGTGGGTGTGCTCCAGCACAACCAGTGCCATCTTGTTGGCTGGGGTAAGTGTGTGTAGGGAGTGTAATGTGTATGTGCAGCTTGTCAGCCTCCCGAGTGTCAATCACAAACCCGGTAAATCCCGTACCGTTTTTCATTGGAATCGATTGTGTTCCACACGGCACCGGTGCTAACCCCTCAATGATAGCAGAATCGGCCCAGGTGCAGCACCGCTTTTTCTGTCGTAAAAGTCTACGGTTTCTCTTACGTCAACACTTAGTCAAAGAAATGGAGAATCCCACCCCTGACCTCTATTACTTAGAAAATAATAAATGAACTGGTGTAGAGGAACAAATAGACCTGGGAGTGCAGATACACATTATTACTAAAAATAGTGGCACAGGTTATTACGGTCAAAGAAACAAACCGACTTTTGGGATTTATTTCTTGAGGAATTGAATTATGCTAAGTTATGCTAAACTTGTATTGAACTTTATAAAACAATAGAGGCACTAGAGAGGAACAAAAAGATTCATAAAGATGGTACCAGAAATGCAACATCATACTATCTGGAAAAGATGCAGAGGTTAGCTTTCTGTTCTCTTGAAAAGTGAAAGCTGAAAGGCAGACAATACAGATCTTTAGAAATTAGCAAAGTTTTTGATAGAGTAGAAACAGAGAGAATGTTACCACTGGTGTAGAAGAGCAAAACTAGAGACAAACAATTTAGATGGTCACCAAGAAATCAGGTAAGAAGTTAAGAATGGGACATGGTGGCCCAGTGGTTATGTCATTGGACCAGTAATCAAGGAGATCCAGGCTAATTGCAGGGGGTTATCTGGGAAACCATGGCAGCTGGTGAAATTTGAACCGAAAGCCATCACAGATTGTTGTAGAAACTCATCAGGTTCACTATGTCCCACAGGGAAGACAATCTGCCATCCTTACCCGGCCTGGATGTGACTCTGCACCCACGGCAATGTGGTTGACTTTTAACTACCCTCTCAAATGTTGAGTTCAATGGCAATCATGGATGGACAACAAATGCTGGTCTTGTCAGGGACACCCTCATCTCATGGAGGCTAGATCATCATCCAAGGGAATAGGTTGTTAGAACGGGACTGGATGGGAATAGGTCCCAGTGGAGGACAAACGCCAGAATGGACTGAATGCTTATTTATGTGTCGTATATTCTACACAATTCTGTCCAAGTCGCGCCTTTTAAACATGATTATCAGGGAGCGTTGTTCGCACGTTTGGCCTTCCATCTACCTGTCAACCGAGCCTTTCCACCTGAAGAAGTCAGTAGCAGGGAATTGAGCACACTATCCTGCTAACTTTTGGCAGCTTGCTGCTTTTCCCATGGGCTCCCGCTTAGCGGTGGGGACCTCCCGATTTTAAATGGGGACACAAGGGTGGGGGGGGGGGGGGGTTATTGCTGTGATCTGAACACTCAGGCTGTGGGAAAATCGCACAAGAGCACCAAAAAAAACAAAAGGCACCACAGCAAACAATTTTTCAAAGAACTTTCTTTTCCAAGGGAAATGTTTAGCTAATCGTTTCAGTTAATGATGCCCAATTTTGGATGTTGTAAGGAGCTTGCGGCTATGAGTACAGTGGTTAAGTTCATCATGTTAAAGAAAGCTGCGGGTTGAACAAGCGCGCACACACACAGCCCCCCCCCCCCCTAGAAGTCTAATCGCTTCTCCTTTTTTCCCCTCGGGGTTGGCAGCTCCCAAGAGCGGCCAGAGACAAAACAAATCCCACGTGATGTGCCAGAGCATGAACCAGGGCCAGATGAAAGGCTTCAGTTTGAGGCAAAATTAATGTGCCTCTCCTCCAGTCTAGACAAGCAAGACAGGGGCTGCAAACTAACTGCCCTCGCCAGCCTCTCAATCCGCACACTGCCCTCCTCCCAGTTCCAACATTCAGAACGAAAACACACACTGGGTCACATAGCCTTCCCTTTCAAAATATAAAATTAACATCTTCATCTCAATCGTTTCACCCCCCCCCCCTCAAAAAAACATTAAATTCCACACCTTTGTCTTTTAAATATCAAAACAATCATTCGGAACTACTAACAAATTTCCTTGTGCACAATTTTAAAAAAAAACTAAGTCCTGAGTTCTAACATCAAGGAGGTAGGTGCCAGTCGCGCGTTCAGGTTGAAGGGGGGGGGGGGCGGGTAGAGTAACTTTGATCCAGCATCTACAACATTGGGGTTTTGGCAATGTGTGTTTGCAGATTTCTCGGGGACGAAACTGGCAGGAGAGTTTTTATTTGAAGGCACAACGTTGCTGCAGTGTGTGTGATGGGAGACTGCAACTGGAATCAGCGGGGATCCAACACACTTCGGGTGCAGGAAAGCATTAGAGATAAAGGGCGGGCGGTTCAGTTTAACTGGGCAGTCAAAGTTAGCACAGCGAGACCCTGTTTGCCTTCGCGCGCACAGTATGCATCCTACTACTCTCGATTAAAAGGTGAACAGTTCGATTTATCTCCTCTCCAAAAACGTTTTTAAATATTTCTGCTTAAACAAAAAAGTTCTCCCTCAAATCTGGAAAATATACTACACTCAATGCCATTTTAAAAACATTTTAAAGTCAGGGTGCAACAACTGATTTGCATAGTCCTTTTAAAATATGTATGTATTTCTAAAACCTTTTCAAAATAAAGCAACGAGTCAAAACAAAAATCCAAATGTTTCCTCAGCACCTCACACACGTGAGAGGATCTCACACTAAAACAGCTTTTGTCTTGTGCTGTCCTTCTGTGAAGCCGGCTATTACTCAGGTTGCAACGAGAGAGAGAGAGAGAGAGGGGGGGGGGGGGGATGAAAAAAGCATTAAAGCTCACGAGTGGGTAAGATAAGAACAAAAACTTACCATAAAGCCGTGAGCCTCAACCCGCCACAGCAGGAAAAACACAGAATAGGTGAAAAGCGCAGCAGAGCTGCTGCCGAGAGTCCAATCCCTGGCAGCCATTCTCCAGCAGAACTGCAGGAGAACACATCAAGGGAGAGCTTGATGAAACCTGGATGAAGAGCAATTAATGACTTTACAACCTGTGGGTGCAAGCGAGGGGAGCAGGTCGCTCCATTTACCCTGATTGACAAGCTAGACTAGCAGTGTGAGTATGTAAAACCCCCAGCTCAAAGGAAAAGACACCCATTCTTTTCCTCCTTTGTGCCTGTGTGTGCTTACTGCACATTCTTTTGAACTTTGTTTCCCCTCTCTGCCTCTTTCCCTCTCCCCTCCCCAAAGAGACACAAAAGAGGAGGACAAACAGGGGGGCGGGGGTGGAGAGCAGTCGACCTGAACAAGCATTCAGCCTTGCCGATTGCACGCCAGTGGGCTGCAACTCAGGAAGTGACAAGGGGCTGGGACCTGGAGCCACCTCCAGGCTGCCTGCCTGCCTTTGAAGCTTACGCAGCAGGTTAAAGGAGGAAACGTTTCCTCTTTAATACCAGACGTTAAGGAGAATAGACAGGATCCTCTTTTTTTCATGTGTGGAGACAACCTGGTAATTCAAAGCCATAGAGCAGAAATGAAAGCCACATGGCAAGTCTCTTTAAATGATCCGTATTTTCCAGGATCTTGCCTGGGGTGGGAGGGTAGGGGGACTTTTTTGGGTGTTTAGTGAAATGCCCATTTTCTCATATGCTTTGGCAGGAGTCAACAATGGCCTGGAGCTCAGTTTCTGAATGAACGTACACACAAGCCTCATCTACATAATGAAGCTCTATGATTGAGGTTGGAGTGGTTTTCGTTTTGGATTGAAGGTGGCCTAAATTGAATAGTTTTCCGTCTGTTCTGTAGATTACCTCCACACCTATGGGTAATTTGCTGGAGGTGAGTATTGCAAGAGAAAATGGAGAAGAGAGTTGGTGCAACATTGATCCCTGTTTTCACCGAGATAGTGTTTGTGGTGGTTGTTAGTCAGGATCACGACTTGAATATCTTTGCGGAGCAGGTGGATTTCTATGGGCACTCAAATTTGAGGAAGGTACCCCATAAACTTTCACATAGTCTAAGGTTGAGGTCAAAAAAGGCCATGTAGATCACAGATCATAGACTTTACAGTACAGAAGGAGGCTATTCAGCCCATCGAGTCTGCACCGGCCCTTGGAAAGAGCACCCTAACCAAGCCCAGGCTTCCACCCTTTTTCCGTAACCCAACCTAACCTTTTGGATGCTAAAGGGTAATTTAGCGTGGCCAATCCACCTAATCTGCACATCTTTGGACAGTGGCAGTAAACCGGAGCACCCAGAGGATATCCACGCAGACACGGAGAGAAAGTGTATACTCCACACAGACTGTCCTGAGGCCGGAATTGAACCCGGGACCCTAGAGCTGTGAGGAGCCTAACCACTGTGCCTCCGTGCTGCGGTTGCTGCTGTTCTTTGCACTTTTCTTGAATTTGCCGAGCAGTGAAGATCATGTTTGTGGTGTCTGTCGATGGGGAAAACCACACTATGATTCTGGAAGGAATTCTTCGGCCACTGGGAGGTGGCAATTGAGGAGAATCATTGCGATGATCCTCCCTATCACAGCCAGCAGGGAGACCTCTCTGTACTTACAGAATTTGACTTGTCTCCCTTCTTAAATAGTCGCCATATCTTGGGAGCCGAATCATCGCGCTCCTGAAAGAGTTTGGCGCCTTCTCGGGCTACAAACTCAACGTGAGCAAAAGCGAGATCTTCCCGGTACACCCACAAGTAGGTGGGGCAGCCCTAACGGGACTGCCGTTTAAACAAGCCCAAAACAAATTCTGCTACCTGGGGATCCAAATAGCCCACGACTGGAAAGGGATCCACAAATGGAACCTCACCAGTCTGACGGAGGAAGTAAAAAAGGACCTGCTAAGATGGAATACACTCCCACTCTCCCTCGCGGGGAGAGTCCAGATGATCAAAATGAATGTGCTGCCCAGGTACCTCTTCCTATTCAGAGCCATCCCGATCTACATCCCCAAGGCCTTCTTTAAAGCATTAGACAAACTAATCATGGCATTCGTATGGGGGGAGAAGGAAGAATGCTAGGATCACAAAGAAGGTCTTACAATAAACAAAATCAAGGGGAGGGCTCGCCCTCCCAAACCTACAATTCTACCACTGGGCGGCGACGGCCGAGCGAATAAGGGGATGGATCAAGGTGCCAGAAGCCGAGTGGGTGCGCGCGGAAGAGGCCTCCTGCATGGGGACCTCCCTCCAGGCCCTCCCCACGGCGACACTCCCATCCCCACCCAAAAAACACTCCAGCAGCCCGGTGGTGATAGCCACCTCCAGTCCTGGAAGCAGCTACGGCAGCAATTTGGCCTGATCAACATGTCAGACAAAGCTCCCATCTGTAACAACCATAGGTTCACACCAGCACTGACTGACGCCACCTTCAAAAGGTGGAGACAGGACGAGGGGACACTGACAGTCAGGGACCTATACATCGAAGGCAGGGTCGCGACACTGGACGAACTGACGGAGAAATCCCAGCTGGCCAGGGGGAACGAGCTAAGGTACTTGCAGCTCAGAAACTTCCTACGAAAGAAGACAAGGACTTACCCACAACCGCCACGACAGACATTACTGGAAGAGTTACTGGACGCAAGCATATTAGAGAGAGGAAACTGTAGCGACATGTACGACCGACTGATAGAAGGGGCCAACACCGTACTGGACGCAACAAGAAGGAAATGGGAGGAGGACCTGGGGATCGAGATAGGATGGGGACTCTGGAGCGAAGCACTGCATAGAGTCAACTCCACCTCCACGTGCGCAAGGCTCAGCCTGACGCAACTAAAAGTGGTACATAGAGCCCACTTAACAAGAAGCCGTATGAGTAGGTTCTTCCCGGAGGTGGAGGATAGATGTGAATGGTGCCAAGGAGGCCTGGCCAACCACGCCCACATGTTCTGGTCTTGCCCCAGACCTGCTGGGTACAGGACAACCTTCTTCGAGGCAATGTCCACAGTGGTGGGGGTGAGGGTGGAGCCATGCCCGAAAGTGGCGGTCTTCAGGGTTTCAGACCAGCCAGATCTATTCCTGGGGAGGAGGGCGGACGCCCTTGCCTTTGCCTCCCTGATCGCCCGCCGTAGAATCCTGTTCGGCTGGTGGTCAGCAGCACCACCTAAAGCTGCAGACTGACTGTCCGACCTCTCGGAATCTCTCCAAATGGAGAAAATTAAATTCGCCATCCGAGGGTCAGACAACGGCTTCCACAGAACGTGGGAGCCATTCACCCAATTGTTCCAGGATTTGTTTGTGGCCAACAAACAAGCAGAAGAATAGCCAGGTAGCCAAGTACCAGGGGAAAGCAGCCAAAGCATGAGAGGGGGAGATAGAACGGGAGAGGGGGGGGGACAAGTCTGTCTAAGAAGAAGGAAAGTCGAACCACCGGGGGGCGGGGGGGGGAAGAGACAGGGTACAATAGAGGAGAGCCAGGGAGGTCGTGGGGGGGGGGGGGAGGGGAGGCAGGGAAACGTTAACCAACCTGACATCCACAGGAACAGAGAAAAAGGAAAATACAGGTGGAGGACGGGGGGATCGGCTGAAGCGGCAGTGTGCACGAGAAGACAACGGCGGCGAAATCCGTCCGGGAGACGCGAGGGGCAACGCACCAGACCCATTCGAGGATTGCCCTCCAGAAGTGCCTCACCGGCACAAACGGATGCCTACTTACATATATATATAGATATATCATATCCTGTGTACATAACGGCAAAATATACTCTGTTCAATAATCCAATAAAAACCATTTATAAAAAAAAAATATCTTGGGGGCCTCATTTCGATGAAAACAAACATAGACGATGAAATTCATCATCACCTCCCAAGTGCCAACTCAGCTTCCAGCTGACTAAGGAGAAGCATAAAAAGGGTCATCTGGACTCGAAACTTTACCTCTTTTCTCTCCCTATGGATGCTGCCACACCTGGTGAGATTTTCCAGCATTTTCTCTTTGGTTTCAGATTCCAGCATCAGCAATAATTTGCTTTTATCCAGTGTATTTGGGGACCGGGATCTCAAACCCAAGACTCTTAAGATCACAGTTTGCCGGGCAGCAGGGATCCTCGTTCTCCTATATATACATTTCAGAAACTTGAACAACCTGCAGCAGGCACCTCAAAGCATTGGGGAAGTACATTTGCAAACTCCTCCAAATCCAGTAGCAACAAAGGCACTCCACCAGCAGCATCCTCTCCCAATCCAACAGATGCTGGGAATGCTGAGGAGAGTAACTTACCTCATGACTCCACAGCATGTCCATCATCTACAAGGCACAAGTCAAGAGGTTGATGGAATACTCTCACTTGTGTGGATGAGTGCAACTCCAACAACACCTCAAGAAGCTTGACACCATCCAGGACAAAGCAGCCCACGTGATTGGCAACCCATCCATCACCTTAAACATCACCTCTACCACCGACGCACAGTGGCAGCAGTGTGGACCATCTACAGATGTACTGCAGTGATCATCAAGGCTCCTCCAACAACACCTTCCAAACTCACAAAGTGAACCACCAAGAAGTTCGAAGGGCAGCAGATGCATGGAAACACCACAAACTCCAAGTTCCCCTCCAAGTCATTCACCATCCTGACTTGGAAACACATGGCTGTTCCTTCACTGTCGCTGGGTCAAAATCCTGGAACTCCCTCCTAACAGCACTGTGGGTAGGCCTACACCACATGGACTGCAGAGGTTCAAAATGGCAGTTCACCACCATCTTCTTAAGGGCAATTGGGGATGGGAAATAAATTCTGGCCTGGCCAGTGATGCCTACGTCCCATGAACAAATTTTTGAAAGATTAAAAGATAAAATGCCCAGCGTCATGTCACTAACCACTCACATCACTCCGTTGGGTGGGACATGTCATTCATTTCAAAGCAAAATACTGCTGGTGCTGGAAATCTGAAATAAAAACACAAAATTCAGGACTCTTTTTAAAATAGAATTTGACTGCCTGTCATCCCCACTGATTCCCCAACTCATTCTCTGTGCCCCTCCACTGAGCGTCAGTGGTGGAGATGATGTTTAAGGTGATGGATGGGATGCCAATCAAGTGGCTGCTTTGTCCTGGATGGTATCAAGCTGGCAGGTCTAGCAGCATCTGTGGAGAGAAAAACACAGTTAACATTCTGAGTTTGGGGGCGACACGGTGGCGCAATGGTTAGCACTGCTGCCTACGGCGCTGAGGACCAGGGTTCGATCCCGGCCCTGGGTCACTGTCTGTGTGGAGTTTGCACATTCTCCCCATGTCTGCCTGGGTCTCACCCCCACAACCCAAAGATGTGCAGGTTAGGTGGATTGGCCACGCTAAATTGCCCCTTAATTGGGAAAAAATAAGATTGGGTACTCTAAATGTAAAAAAAAAACATTCTGAGTCCATATGACCTTCCTATAGAATCGTCATATGGACTGGAAACGTTAAATGTCTCTCTCTCTGGTGAACTACCCTGCAGATCGTGCATTGGACTTACCAGCCATCTCATTGAACTGGAGTGTAAACAAATCGTCCTCTATCTGAGGGACAACATAAGAAGAAAAACTAAGAGGAAACCAGTGTTTCTCTCAGAAGCTTTGACAAAGTGTCACCCAGACTTGAAACGTTAGCTCCATTCTCTCTCCACAGATGCTGTCAGACCTGCTGAGATTTTTCAGCATTTTCTCTTTCGATCCAGACTTGAAACGTTCATTCCATTCTCTTTCCTCAGATGCTGTCAGACCTGCTGTGATTGTCCAGTATTTTCTGTTTTGGTTTCAGATTCCAGCATCCGCAGTAATTTGCTTTTTTCTCTCAGAAGTGTTGGATTCCCCCAAAACAATATAAAACTATAGTTTTACTTTGCCTTTTTCAAACCTTCCATTTCTGTCCGAGGATGGTGAGGCTAGGTTCATTGCTACCATGTCTGTTTCCCTCTGATACTCGTCTGATAGACCTGGACACAAAATCTAGGCTGACCCTCCATACTGGTACTGATGGAGATTGCTGCCCTGTTGGAGGTGCCGTCTTTCAGGTGGGATAGTAAACTGAGGCTCCGCCTGTAGAAGATCCCTCCACCAGTATTTTGAAGATGAGGTGAGGAGAGTACTAATGTCCCAGTTGATATTTGTCCCTTAACCACATTGCTAAAAACAGATTTTATGGTTGTTACTTCGTTGCTGTTTGTGGGATTTTGCTGCAATTAACTGCTGCATGGTGTTGGTTTTGGAGGGACACAGGCACAGAGAATGAGTGGGGGAATCAGTGGGCGTGACAGGCAGTCAAATTAGATATTAAAAAGAGCTCTGCTGGGGAGAATGAGTTTGGGAAGAGGAGAAATACACAAGTGTCACACACCGACCACACAATAGTTCTTGATCTTGATGCTACGTCCCCTGAAGTTTCAATGAATTAATACATTGTGATAAAGGGACATCGAGATTGAAAGGCTCTGGATTCAATTCCAATGTTGATGTCAGCAGTCTCATTAAAAGCTGGGGTGTGGTCGATGACTGGACTCAATATGAGGAAAGATGAGGTAGACCCATCACTCATGATCATCAGTGAGTAACCCCAATTGGAATATACATAAAAGTGTGTCATGGCTAAAACTCTCTCTTCTTTCTCATCCCTCTCACCAGTCACTTAGACATTGAAATTCAAGATACAGCATATCTTTGTCATGTTTTTGTGGGGATGCGGGTGGGTTATGCTGTGTTCCCACTGATTTTATGCCTGTAGATAATATTCCGTGTATGAAACAGTGTGACATCCCACCAGCAGGTGGCCATGTATGCAGCAGTGTGAACTCCTACCAGCAGGTGGCTTCAGATATAAGCCAGGGCAGAGCCTCAGAAGGTTGTAAGGCATACATGAGGACAGTTGTGCATAGAGGTAGTTCCAGG
This sequence comes from Scyliorhinus torazame, assembly GCF_047496885.1. Lineage (NCBI taxonomy): Eukaryota > Metazoa > Chordata > Chondrichthyes > Carcharhiniformes > Scyliorhinidae > Scyliorhinus > Scyliorhinus torazame. The sequence goes on from NC_092713.1 coordinate 151,602,271, forward strand.
GGAGTCTAGAGAAACTCCGTGATGACTTGCTCTGTATGTATCTGATCGTTACCTTACAACGTGTGCATTAATAAAAATCCTGGTTTGGACAAGTCATCAGCAGTTCTGTAGATTCCTTGCTCGACAACAAACACCAGACACAACACTGTCTAATTTCAGTGCCGCTACCTAGATAAATCTACAGACAGTATAAATCTAGAACATTGCCTCAAAGTAAATGGGAAACAGCTACACAGATTTAAAGACAAAGGAGCTTCTTCACACAGATTAATCAACACATGGAATGGGATTTCAGATTCAATAATGGAGGCACAACCCTGGAGTCATTTAAGAACCAGCTGAATGGAGTGAGGATAAACAAGGCGGGGAAGGGGGGAATATTGTCAGTGGATAAGGTTGGGTAGTTTGGGTTTCCATCCAATTCTCTTCCCGCACCTAGTGGTGCACTAAGGTGTCGTGTTGGGTGCTCTGCTACATAGACGAACCAACATGGTTGTGGATGGTACAACTCAGTTTTATTACTAACAATATTAACATCTGTAAACTGGTTACTGTGGTTCGTTCACTACCATCTAGCATGTGGACCTAGCCCTAACACTATCTTGGAGAAGCACTCAGCACATGGTGAATGTCTGAGTGGCTTGCTGTGAGCTCTGTGCCCAGAGCTGTCTCCTGCTGGAATGAGCAGGAAGTGTCATGTTCCCCGTTTTATAGTGTGTATACTCTTGCCTGTGATTGGCTGTGATGTTGTGTCTGTATTGATTGGTCCGTTGATCTGTCCATCAGTGTGTATGTATGTTTGCACCATGATGTTTATCTGAATATCATGACATCCCCCCTTTTTTACAAGAATATGTGTCTATGTGGTAATAACTATAGATGTGTACTGAGTGCAGCTGAATGTGTGTGTGCAATATCTACAACATGTACATGAGGCTAAACGATATACATAGGAAGGTGTCAGGTGCAACATAGCAACGAGCTTGTACCATAAACAAAACAAGTGTAAACATCAAGCATCAAAACGAACTCCTGTAACGACAAAAAAGAGAAACATATTAACATTGTGGCATAATACGTCAGTGAGTCCAATGTTCAAACAGGCTCATAAGTCCAGCCTAGTAGGTGGGCGACGAATTCGGGTTAACCGCCTCAAGGGTGGGTCAGGATCCACCGGCTGAGGAATGGGCCTGGCCACAGGTGACAGAGGAATGGGCATGGTGTCAGGAAGCTCCACGAAGTCGACATCAGGAACAACAGGAGGGCGTGGCACCGGTGTATGATCACGTAGCGAGCGCGGAAGCAGGCGAAGAGCCCGGCGATTGCACCTGCGAATGGAGCCATCAGGCATGCGAACGAAGAACGAGTGGGGAGCCACGCGTCGGAGAACTTCGGCAGTTGCCGACCAGCCACCCTCTGGTAGGTGGATGCGGACGTTGTCTCCAGGCGCCAGGGCAGGAAGATCAGTTGCCCGAGTGTCATGTGCCATCTTCTGCTGAGCACGCTGCTGTCGCATCCTTTGCAGTACTGGAGCATAGTTGGGTGTAGGGACCAGAATGGATGGCACAGTGGTCCTGAGGGTGCGACCCATCAACAGCTGGGCTGGTGAGAGGCCAGTGGCTAGTGGGGCCGAGCGATAGGCCAGCAGGGCTAGGCAGAAATCCAAACCGGCATCAGCAGCCTTGCAGAGGAGCCGCTTGACGATGTGAACGCCCTTTTCCGCCTTGCCCTTTGACTGGGGATGCAGAGGCCTGGACGTCACGTGTGTGAAGCCATACGAAGCAGCAAAAGAAGACCATTCTTGGCTGGCAAAACAGGGCACATTGTCCGACATGACAGTAAGCGGAATGCCATGGCGAGCAAAGGTGTCTTTGCATGCCCTGATGACAGCGGACATTGTCAAATCATGCAGGCATATTACGCCTGGAAAATTCAAAAGATGACTTAGTCCCTGCCGAGCGCATGAAAAAGGTCCACACCCACCTTCGCCCAGGGGGAAGTCACCAACTCATGGGGCTGAAGTGTCTCAGGGGGTTGCGCCGGCTGAAACCTTTGGCTGGTGGGGCAGTTGAGCACCATGTTGGCAATGTCATCGCTGATGCCTGGCCAGTGTACAGCTTCTTGGGCCCTCCGTCTGCACTTCTCAACCCCCAGATGGCCTTCGTGTAGTTGGTCGAGGACCAGCTTGTGCATGCTGTGTGGAATCACAATCCGGTCCAGCTTTAGTAGGACACCGTCAATGACGGCCAAGTCGTCCCGTACATTGTAGAATTGCGGGCACTGTCCTTTGAGCCACCCTCCTGTCATGAGGCGCATCACAAGTTGCAGAAGGGGGTCAGCCGCAGTCTCCCGGCGAATACGAGCCAGACTTGAATCATCAGCTGGCAGATTTGCCGATGTGAAGGCCACCTGCACTTCGACCTGCCAGACAAACCCCTCCGAATCGGGCGGTGTGCTCACTGCTCTGGATAGGGCATCCGCAATGATGCGGTCCTTTCCCGGGGTGGAGACCAGTTGGAAGTCATACCTCCGGAGCTTGAGCAGGATGCGCTGGAGGCGAGGGGTCATCTCATTCAGGTCCTTATGTATAATGCTGACCAGGGGGCAATGGTCGGTTTCCACGGCGAATTGGGGGAGACCATACACGTAGTCGTGGAACTTGTCTATGCCGGTTAACAAACCCAGGCACTCCTACTCGATCTGCGCATAGCGCTGTTCTGTGGGAGTCATGGCCCGCGAGGCATAGGCGACCGGGGCCCATGATGCAGTGTCATCCCGTTGCATGAGTACCGCCCCAATGCCGGACTGGCTGGCATCAGTCGAGATCTTCGTATCACGAGAGGTGTCGAAGTACGCCAATACCGGGACTCTGGTGAGCTTAATTTTGAGCTCCTCCCATTCCTTCTGGTGTGCGGGTAGCCACTGGAACTGCGTGGACTTCTTTACTAGGTGGCGAAGAGCTGTTGTGTGGGAGGCAAGGTTGGGAATGAACTTCCCCAGGAAGCTGACCATGTCTAGGAAGCGTAGCATTGCTTTCTTGTCTGCCGGCTGCGGCATGGCTGTAATGGCGCTCACTTTGTCCGCATCCGGACGCACTCCTGACCGGGATATGTGGTCCCCCAGAAACTTAAGCTCAGTTTGGCCGAAAGAACACTTGGCTCGGTTGAGGCGCAGGCCGTGTTCCCGTATCCGAGTAAGGACACGCTGGAGACGACTGATGTGCTGCTGTGGTGTGGTGGACCAGATGATGACGTCGTCGACATAGACACGCACCCCTCCGATGCCCTCCATCATCTGTTCCATGATTCTGTGGAATACCTCGGATGCCGAGATGATGCCAAACGGCATTCTGTTATAGCAGAACCTGCCGAAAGGAGTGTTGAAGGTGCACAGCTTCCTGTTGGACTGATCCAGTTGGATCTGCCAAAAACCCTTCGAGGCATCGAGCTTTGTGAAAATTTTAGCCCTGGCCATTTCACTCGTGATCTCTTCACATTTAGGTATGGGGTAGTGTTCCCTCATGATGTTGTTGTTCAGGTCGCCAGAGGGCTTCTTAACGCACACCATGGAGCTGACCCATGGCGTGGGCTCCGTGACCCGGGATAGCACCCCTTGGTCCTGGAGATCCTGCAGCTGCTGCTTGAGGCGGTCTTTGAGTGCTGCTGGGACTCTGCGAGGTGCGTGAATGACCGGGGTGGCATCCGGTTTAAGCCGTATTCTGTAGGTATAGGGCAGTGTGCCCATGCCCTCCAATGCCTCCTGGTTGTGGGCGAGGAGTGAGTGGAGCTGTGCCCTAAATTCTGCATCCGGGAAGTCTGATGTGCTTTCTGGAGACAGAGCGTGTACCTGTTGAACGAGGTGGAGAACCTTGCATGCCTGTGCACCTAGCAGGGAGTCTTTCGATGACCCAACTATCTCGAAGGACAGTGTGGCCATGTATGTATTGTGTGTCACCTGGAGCTGGCAGGATCCCATGGCCGGGATAACGTTTCCATTGTAGTCGACCATCTTACAACGGGATGGCCGAATTGGTGGCCTGACCTTCAAGGCGTAGAAGGTTGACCATGCTATTAGGTTGGCGGAGGCACCAGTGTCCAAACGGCATGTGATTGGTGATCGGTTGACCGTTAGGGTGGCACACCATTCATCACCCGGATTGACACTGTCCACTGGCATCGGCTGGTGGGTCCTGCTTGGAGACATCCGGTTCCTGTCAATGACCGCAACGCGGAAGGCTTCCCGGTCGTCTGTATCACCGGTCTGTATGTCCTCCCGGTATGAGTCGGAGTATGGAGGCTGAATTGTCCGCACGTCCCTGCGAGGCTGTCGGAATTGGGGAGCGTTGGCAGGTTCAGCTGCTCGACAGCAGGCAGCGTAGTGGCCCATCTTGCCACAGCGGAGGCATTGTCAGTTCTTTGCCGGACATTGCCGCTTTAAATGTGCGGATCCGCAGTTTCCGCACGTAGTGACGTCATGGCGTTCATTGCGCCATCGCACATGCGCAGTTCTGTCCTGCGTAGAGTGCGTCTGTGCATCACGTCCCTCTGCGTCAATGTCTCTTTTGCCGCGTACAAGCGCGGGAGGCCGCGGAAAGCGGGCGAAATGGCCGCCCTCGTCCGGGCCGCGGGCCGGGAGGGATTCGATCGCCTGGACCCGCTCGGCCTCGTAGGACCCCTGCCGTGCCAATTCGGCCGCGTAGGACCCCTGCCTTGCCGATTCGGCCGCGTAGGACCCCTGCCGTGCCGATTCGGCCGCCTGGAATTGGGAGTAGCGGCTGGTCGCGTTTTCATGGAGGACGCAGGCTTTGATTGCAGAGGCTAGGGTGAGGCTTTTAATTTTGAGGAGCTGCTGGCGTAGGGTGCCCGAGGTGACCCCAAAAACAATCTGGTCCCTAATCATGGAATCGGAGGTGGCCTCGTAACCGCAGGACTGCGCGAGGATACGGAGATGTGTCAGGAAAGATTGAAAGGGCTCATCCTTACCCTGCAGGCGCTGCTGGAAGAGGTACCTCTCAAAGCTCTCATTTACCTCGACGCTGAAGTGCTGCTCGAGTTTGAGAAGGACCGTCTTGTACTTCGTCTTGTCCTCACCTTCCGCGAACACCATGGAGTTGTAGATGTGGATGGCGTGTTGCCCTGCTGTGGAGAGGAGGAGGGCGATTTTCCGAAGCATTCTCCCTTTCTGTGGCTTCTAGGAAGAACTGGAAGCGCTGTTTAAACAGCTTCCAGTTGACGCCGAGGTTACCAGCGATTTGGAGCGGCTGCGGCGGGCTGATGGTGTCCATGGCGCAGGATGGCGGATTCCTTAAGATGCGTAGGTAGGTCACACAGTTACTGGGTCCAATCCTGGTACTATGTTGTGTTGGGTGCTCTGCTACATAGACAAACCAACACGGTTGCGGATGGTACAACTCAGTTTTATTACTAACAATATTAACATCTGTAAACTGGTTACTGTGGTTCGTTCACTACCCTCTAACATGTGGACCGAGCACTAACACTATCTTGGAGAAGCACTCAGCACATGGTGGATGTCTGAGTGGCTTGCTGTGAGCTCTGTGCCCTGAGCTGTCTCCTGCTGGAATGAGCGGGAAGTGTCGTGTTCCCCGTTTTATAGTGTGTATACTCTTGCCTGTGATTGGCTGTGATGTTGTGTCTGTATTGATTGGTCCGTTGATCTGTCCATCAGTGTGTATGTATGTTTGCACCATGATGTTTATCTGAATATCATGACATAAGGCAGACTTTTGTATGTTTCTATAGTTATAGTTCTAGAACAAGTCGCTAGTCTGTTGCCAGGACCTTATAGGTTGAGGGACACCACTCCACATTAAACGTGGCTGACCAGGAGTCTCTCCCGCTCTTGCTACTTGCCATTGGTGTTTGGAAGGATTTGCAGGTTGACACACTCAATCTGTTTGGCTGCATTATGAACGCATCTTCCTTGGCTATCAAGTCTTGGGATAGAACTCGAATCCAGAGCTCCTGGCTCAGAGATAAAGCACTACCCCCTGTATCTCAAGAAGTTTGGGCTTTGTCATACAAATCTACCTTGTGATTCGGTGCTACCCTTGGGTCAGTGAGTAGCTCTCTTGCCTGAGTCACAAGGGGCTGGTTTAGCATACTGGGCTAAATAGCTGGCTTTTAAAGCAGACCAAGGCAGGCCAGCAGCACGGTTCAATTCCCGTACCAGCCTCCCCGAACAGGCGCCGGAATGTGGCGACTAGGAGCTTTTCACAGTAACTTCATTTGTAGCCTATTTGTGACAATAAGCGATTTTCATTTTCAAGATCATGGATGGCCACCATCCATGCTGCACCAATGCAAGTGCTGTCTTTTGGATGAGGCATTAAATAGAGGCCCTGTCTGCTTTCTGAGGAGGATGTGAAATAACCAGTGGCACTATTCGAAGAAGACCAATGACCTGGACAATATTCTTCCCTCAATCAACACCACAGTTCTTTTTATGAGAAATTTGCTGTGCATAACTTGGCCGCTGCAGTTTGTACATTATGACAGTGACTATACTTCAAATGGTACTTAATTGGCTGTAAAGCGCTTTGGGACACACCCTGCAGTCATAAACAGTGCTTTACAAATGCAGGTTGTTTCATTTGTCTCTCTTTAATGCTTTAAACAACCCAGGACTGTCCACAAATGGAGTGTCCTTAGTCTCTGAAGTTTGTTACAGCCCATACGCCCACTATTGCGATCATGATTATAACAATAAAATAAAGGCTGACATTTTCAATCTCTCACATAGGACAACCAGATCTTAACACTGTCCTACTGTGAGGATGCCATGACCACATTACTTACAGTCCATAACTCAGCACTGAGTGAGGCATTGTTAAGAAATTTAGGCAGAAATTCAGGCGCGCAAAAACATCTTTTCCATTTCCTTATTGGAGATTCAGTGCTTCTAAAGTATTAATACAGTCTAACTCACAAGAGTAAATTCTGAGCAGAATACTAATAAAATCAACATGGGCCACGGTCACCCTTGGGACTGATTCCAGGAATTCCCCTTTGAGTTTTTGGGATAAGTGAATGGCCTCCCATCAAATGTGGGCCAAATCCAAACTACTTAAAAAAAAATGCACCACTCCAGACTGGCTGATGTCCAACTCTCCACTGCACGAAAAATAAGAAATCACAGTTGATCCCAGCCCAAACTCTTCTTTTAGTTGAAGGTTTTTATGTCGAAGTGAGACCCCTCAGAGTCAGCCCTGGGTTACAACCTGGAGCGGGTGGCCATCTTAATAACTTGAAATAAATCACGATTTATGACGCTGATCAAATTTAAAATTATTTTCTTGTTGAAAGCGCTGGATCTATTAATCTGTATGGAGGATATACTAAAAGAACAACAAACAAGGGCAGCACGGTGGCGCAGTGGGTTAGCCCTCCTGCCTCACAGCGCCGAGGTCCCAGGTTCGATCCTGGCTCTGGGTCACTGTCCGTGTGGAGTTTGCACATCCTCCTCATGTTTGCATGTGTTTCGCCCCCACAACCCAAAGGTGTGCAGGGTAGGTGGATTGGCCAAGCTAAATTGCCCCTTAATTGGGAAAAATGAATTGGGCACTCTAAATTTATATTTTAGTAAAAGAACAACGAACAAAGAACATTACAGCACATGAAGAGTCCCTTCGGCCCACCAAGCCTACGCCAATCCAGATTCCTTATTTAGACCTACTACTTATTGCCCAAACAATCTGTATCCCTCCTTTCTCCGCCTGTTCATGTGTCTATTAAGATACATCTCAAACATTGCTATCGTGCCTGCCTCCACCCGCTCCACTGGCAATGCATTTCAGGCACACTCCACCCTCTGTGTGAAAAACGTTCTCCGCACATCTCCCTTAAACTTTCCCCTCTCACCTTAAATCTTTCCCCCCTTGTAATTGAGTCTTACACCCTGGGAGAAAGCTTCTGACTATTCACCCTGTCTATACCTCTCGTAATTCTGTAGACTTCAATTAGATCTCCCCTCAGCCTCCATCTTTCCAACAAAACAATCTGAGTTTATTCAACCTCTCCTCGTAGCTAACACCTCCAGACCAGGTAACAACCTGGTAAACCTTCTTTGCACTCTCTTCAAAGCATCCACGTCCTTCTGGTAGTGTGGCGACCAGAACTGCATTCAATATGCCAAATGTGAGCCAAGTAAAGTTTTATACAACTGTAACATGACCTGCCAACTGTTGTACTCAATGCCCCGGCCAATGAAGGCAAGCATGCCGTATGCCTTCTTGACCACCTTATCCACCTGCATTGCCACTTTCATGGAACTAAAAGGTGAGGCGATCAAAGGATCATAGAATGGTTACAGCACAGAAGGAGGCCATTCAGCCATCGTGACTGAGCTGGCGCTCTGCAAGGGCAACCTATTAGTCCTGCTTCCCCTGCCTTTTCCCCCTAACCCTGCAAAGTTTTTCTGTATAGATAATTATCCAGTTCCCTTTTGAAAGCCATGATTGAATCAGCCTCCAGCCCATTCGCAGGCAGTGCATTTCAGATCCTTACCATTCACTGCGTAAAAATATTCCTTATGTTGCTTTTTGTTCATTTGCCATTCACCTGCAGTGTGGCAAGAGACTCACGCAGAGCATAAACATTATCCTGGGCCTATTGGACCAAATGGCCTGTTTGTAACCAGAACACTCTCTTATGTGGTTCAGAGGGAATTTTCCCTGCGGTTGCTGCTTTTAACTTGCAAGCCTGAGTCTCAGGAGAAGCAGGCGATCCAACTACTGCCCCTTATTTGCACTCCAGTGGCCTGTAGGGTTTATGAAGTGTGATATTGCAGTACATGGGACCTGTGAGTGCATCACTGGAGCTGAGTCGAGGCAGGTTGCCATTCGAAACTTGATGGAGGGCTGGAAAGGCCTCATCAGGCTGGAGCCATTTGCTGGACATAGCTCGACAGATGGAAAGATCCAGTGGCTCTTCCTGGAAATTGGTCTGAGAAGACCCAGCAGGTTGCACTTGGCCATATATTGGGGATCGGTGGAGTGGAAGTATGTCAGGCTGGCCAGCGACTAGCCCCCGGGTCCACCGGCAGCCTCTGCTGAGATTGTTGGTGTCTGCAAGGGGAGGGAGGGAAAGAGGAAGCAGGGAGGGGATGGAGGGAACAAAGATGCTACAGTTAGTCTCAGAGCCCCTCAAGTTAGAGAGGAAAATCAGGCACAGTTTCACCACTCAGTGCCTCCTGCTGGAAATGGGTGACACACACACTGGGTGTGAAGGGCATGCTCCACTCTGACTGCAATACCCCCAAGGTTGGACACCAGTTGATGCTCACAATCAAGACTCACACACAAATTCTATTTAATCAGACAAAGTACCAGAGATTGTGGGAATTATTGTTTAAGATATAATGTGTGTGTGTCGGGGGGAGGGGGGGTTAGCTCACATTGGCTAGACAGCTAGCATGTGGATCACATTAATGGTAACAGTGCAGGGTTTGATCCCCGTTCCAACAGAGGTAGACTCAGGGGCCTGCCTCTTCACCCTACCCATAGTAAAAAATCATGGCATTTTGCCACAGTTCAGCAAACAATTGCCAAGGACCTGCTTTCAGACAGAGAACTCAAGGAGAAGAAGATTTATATATAATACCAGCATTTATATTGTCCACACCCAAGTTGAAACACCTCAAAGTGATTCGCAAAAATTAAGCATTTCTGTTTAATCTAGTTTTCACTTATCATACACAATATGCCAAATGGTCTCCTTCTGTGTCTAAAGTTCAATGATCCTACCCTGTTATCCTCACAAAATCAGTTGCCAGTATCTGAGGACACCCAGGTCCTATCACAGCTTTGACAATGAGGGGATTCATGCCATAAAGTTTACAATTTTAGTTTTATGCTGTCTCCCCCAGATCACCACAATTCTTCAGTCCAAATTGCATCATAATGTAACATGGAGCCAATTGCTGACCTGAACCAGCTTTCTGTCAACCTCATTTTTGTCAACTCTCCCTCCTGGCTCGAAAACTCATCCCAGCTGTAACAGGTGGATGTGAGGGACAGGCAGTCCTCCAAACCACTGCTGTAATAGCAAGGCTTCACTTGTGATTATGTTACTCTTAGTTTCATGAAAGTTGAAAAGTTAAACCTTCAACAGGTTGTGGCCATGGTCGAGTTTCTCAGAAGTTTCCTTTTGTGAGGGCCACAAAGAGTCCAACAGAGTTTGTGAGTCAAATAAAACGTAACTTTATTTACTCTAATATTTACACAGCACCAGTGCTTTGCTGCTAGCCTTCTCTCTAGCTAGTACCTAACTGGCCGGCTCTATTTATACAACAGAAAAGGTTAACAATTGCCCCGCCCCCTTATCGAGGGAATTCATATAATTGCACCTACCCAATAGGATTTGTGCAGGTTACAACAGTTCCAATCTGTGAATTATGCATCCCTGCATGATACCATCTGAGGAATAGTCTCTGGTCTTTATTTGGCTCTGGAGATGTTCCCGTGTTCTTGACAATAGGGTGAGTTTCATCTGTGGCAGGCCAAGAACGCACCCCTCTTCTCAAATCATTAAGGATTTCTGTGACTCTGATTTGAAAATGTTCATTTGTCTGCACCCATCTGCTTGGCTGTAAAGACGATATTGTGGAATATTCAGCTGCCAGCCAATGTCAAGGCCCACTCAAGAAAAACGGTGTACCAGCTGTGGCTCAGTGGGAGCCTCCTTGAGTCATGAGGCTGTGGGTTCAAGTCCCATTGAACAGAACTATCCAGGCTGACACTCCCATGCAGTACTGAGGAAATGCTGCACTGTCTGGGGTGTGATTTTTCAAGTGAGATGTTAAAATAAATGTCTGTCTTCCCTTTTGGATGCATGTATACTGTCCCATGGCACTATCGTGAAGAAGAGCAGGGGAATTTCCCCCCCAGGCCCTCGCCAATATTTACCTCTCAACCAACATCACTAAAACAGATGAGCCGTTATCTCAATTAAAAACAAAATACAGTGAATGCTGGAGATTTGAAATAAAACCAGAAAGTGCTGAACTCAGCCGGTTGATTTGATTTGATTTGATTTATTGTCAAAGTATTTTTCAGCGGCCGAGGAACGTACACAGTACATACATAGTAGACACAAGAATAATCAACAGAGAACATTGACAAATGGCACAGCGACAAAACAGTGATTGGTTAGAGTGCGGAACAAGGGGCCAAACAAAGCAAATACATGAGCAAGAGCAGCATAGGGTGTCGTGAATAGTGTTCTTACAGGGAACAGATCAGTCCGAGGGGGAGTTGTTGAGGAGTCTTGCAGCTGTGGGGAAGAAACTGTTCCTATGTCTGGATGTGCGAGTCTTCAGACTTCTGTACCTTCTGCCTGATGGAAGGGTCTGGAAGAAGGCAATGCCTGGGTGGGAGGGGTCTCTGATAATGCTGTCTGCCTTCCTGAGGCAGTGAGAGGTGTAGACAGAATCAATGTGGGGGTGGCAAGCTTGTGTGATGCGTTGGGCTGAGTTCACCACAGTCTGCAGTTTCTTGCGATCTTGGACTGAGCAGTTGCCATACCAGGCTGTGATGCAGCCGGATAGGATCCTTCAATTGCACATCTGTAGAGGTTTGTGAGAGTCGATGCAGACATGCCAAATTTCTTTAGCTTCCGCAGGAAGTATATTACATAGAATGTAATCAATTCTGCCTCTCTGAGAAATCCCTCGGATTCGGAGCAAAGAAGGTAACCTAGTATCAGCCCCATCTCCAGGTTAATGTGGCTTTCAGTACATTTTACTGTGAGCTATATGAGTCAGAGCCTCCTCCAGACACCTTAGACATGATGAGGTTTCTAGATGGTTTACACATCCCGACCAGAGGAAGGTACGATACGGGAACTGGAATCCCCCGTAAGCCCAGTAGAGACGTTGTTGGGCTTTCTTGACTGTTGCATCAACGTGAGTGGACCAGGACAGACTGTTGGTGATGGTGACCCCCAGGAACTTAAAAAGCTATCAACCATCTCTGCTTCGGAGCCATTGATGCAGACGGGAGTGTGTGTCCTGCTGCGCTTCCTGAAGTCGATGATCAGTTCCTTGGTCTTTCCAACATTTAGAGAGAATTTTTTTTCGGTACACCATGCAACCAAGTGATTTATCTCCCTCCTGTAGTCTGAGTCGTCGTTGTTTGAGATGCGGCCCCCCACGGTCGTATCATCCGCAAGCTTATAGATTCAGTTGGAGCTAAATCTTGCCACACAGTCATGATTGTATCGGGAGTACAGTAGAGGACTGAGCACACATCCTTGGGGGCAGCATCTGTGGAGAGAGAAAGCGATTGAGTCCAATATGGCTCTTCTCTGGAGCTCCTTTTCTCATTGCTGGTTGTGGGAGCAAATTAGTTGACCTCCTGAGTTTGTAAAAGGCACTAAATAAATGCACGTTTTTTACTTTCTATAGCTAATGGTGTGAGTAGCTCATGTCCAGTGCACCAACTGACTGTGACTGATGACATTGCTTTCCCCAATACTGATGCATAGAAAAAACTTGCGACTTCAATTTGAACTAATCTTTATGAATAAAAAAGTGCATCAGTTACGACGTTCTACATGCACCTTCTATGAACATGGGGAACTCAAGAAGCAGGCTGCCTCTCTGAGAAATCCCTCGGATTCGGAGCAAAGAAGGTAACCTAGTATCAGCCCCATCTCCAGGTTAATGTGGCTTTCAGTACATTTTACTGTGAGCTATATGAGTCAGAGCCTCCTCCAGACACCTTAGACATGATGAGGTTTCTAGATGGTTTACACATCCCGACCAGAGGAAGGTACGATACGGGAACTGGAATCCCCCGTAAGCCCAGAAGAATTACAGAAATGCATCGGTCAGCTACAATCTGACAAAGCCCCCAGTCCTGATGATTTCCCATCCAAATTTTATAGGAGGCTCTCAGAGCAACTAATACCACTGTCTAGGGGATCACTACCCCCGACCGTTGCCCAAGCCACAATCTTGGTGCTCCTTAAAGAGGGTAAGGATCCAGTAGAGTCTGGCTCTTATCGACCCATTTTACTCCTTAACACTCATGTTAAGTTACTGGCTAAAGTCCTGGCAACCCGAATGGAACCCTGGCCTGGATTCTCCGCCCCGCCATGCCACTTTTCAGCCTCAACCCGCTGGCGGGATTCTCCGTTACGCCGGCCAGTCAATGGGATTTCCCATTATGGGGCATCCCCACACCACCGGGAAACCCCCAGGCCCCAGCAAAACGGAGAATCCCGCCGGCGGAGAATCCGGCCCCCTGTCTCCCAACTATAATATTGGAGGATCTGACAGGCTTTATCAAAGACAGTTATCAGCCAGTGTCCGACGTCTCTTGAACATTGGCCTTCCCCCTCATCTGCTCGAGAACCTGAAGTTATAGTATCTTTGGATGTAGAAAAAGCATTTGAAAGGGTGGAGTGGAGCTACCTTTCTGAGATCTTGGATATATTCAGATTTGGCCCCAAATTCTCCTCCTGGGCTCGCCTGATGTATAATTCCCCGAAAGCCAACATCTGCACAAATGTGGCCTGCTCTGAATATTTTCCGCTAGGCAGGGGCACTAGACAGGGCTCTTTGCAATGGCCATTGAACCTCTGGCGATAACGATGAGGTCATCGGAGGGGTGGAGGGGAATATACAGAGAGGGGAAGAAGCACCAGCTCTCGCTATACACAGATGACTTACTCTTACATATTACAGATCCGACTTCCTCACTAGAAAACATCATGAAGATACTCATGAGATTTGACACATATTCAGGTTATAAATTAAACGCGAGTAAAGTGAGTGTTTTCCAGTGAAGCCGTCGCCTCTTGCCCTCTAATTTCCCATATCTGGAGACCCGTGGAGCCCATAACCGGGCCTTACTCCACAAACTACATTTTTCAAACCTCACCAGTAAGATTAAAACAGACTTACACAGGTGGAATAATCTCCCTCTGACTCTGGTAGGCAGGATTCAAACTGCCACAATGAATGTGCTACCAAAGTTTTTATTCTTATTTCTGTGTTTCTCAATTTTTTTACCCAAAGCAATTTTTATTATAGTCAATAAATTAATATTCGCGTTTATCTGGGCAGGTAAGAACCCAGAGTCTGCAACACTCTGCTTCAGAGAGACAGAGGGTCGGGAAGCTTAGCCCTCCTGAATCTCCTGTTTGTTTACTGGGCTGCCAACATATGGAAGATCCTAAAATGGCTCAGTGGCCCGAAGTCAAACTGGAGCAGATTGGAGGCACCGTCTTGCCTCACAGCCTCCTCCCAGACAGATACAATTTAACTGGTTCCTCCAACCTTTTTCCTTTCTATTATATGTGGGATTCCTCAAGAAAGGTATTTTCCTTCTTTCCCCTGGCCCCTCCTTCCCTTCTGCAAAAGGTATTGGCCTTGGCACAGCGGGGGTGAGGGTCAATTTCAAACCTATACAACCTCGTCTATCTTCGGATCCTGCCCCTTTGGATAGAGTATATGAGAAATAGGTGGGGGAACTTGGCCCTGTGCTTACTGAGGAGGTTTGGAGGGAAGCCCTCTACAGGGTGAATTCCACTTCATCCTGTGCCAGACTGAGTTTGGTTCACTTCAAAGTGTTACTTGGAACGCCTTGTACAAAGGCAAGGATGAGTGGATTCTTTCAAGACGTGGACTGTTCACTTACACCGGCTAACCACACACATGGGTTTTTGTGCTTACTGGATACTGGGTTTACTTTTTCCACACAATATCAAAGATTTTGCAGATAATCCGAGAATCTTGTTCGATGGTTGCAATATATGGGGCAGGATTCTCCGACCCCACGCCAGGTTGGAGAATCCACAGGGGCCGGCGCGAATCCCGCCACGCCACCCCGACGCCGGCTGCTATATTCTCCGGTGGCGCTTTTCAGGTGGGGGAGGGATTCCCGTCATGCCGGCCGGGGACCGTCGGCAGCAGCCCCCCCCCCCCCCCGGCAATTCTCCCCGGGGGGGGGGCCCACGGTAGCCTGGCCCGCAATCGGGGCCCACCGATCTGCGGGCGGGCCTGTTCCGTGGGGGCACTTCTTCTTTCCGTGCCAGCCCATGTAGGGCTCCGCCATGGCCGGTGCGGAGAAGAGAACCCCCCGCGCATGCGCCACAATACGCCAGCCGGTCTGCACATGTCCGGAATCACGCCGGCGGTTCCGCGCATGCGCAAACTCGCGCTGCCCCTTCGGCGCCAGCTGGAGCAGCGCCAACCCCACCACATCCACCTAGCCCCCGGGACAGGTGAGAATTCCTCATCTTAGGGGCCCATTGATGCCGGACTCGTTGGCGCAGGTTTTCCCGCCGGCGTGGGGACTTAGTCCCCGGAAGGGAGAATCCCGGCCATGGGGTTTCGGACTCCCCATCTTTCTACTCGGGAGTGAGGGCAGATCTTCTTGCCTTCGCTTCATTAATAGCCAGGAGATGAATATTACTCAACTGGAGATCTCCCTCACCACCCAATGTATCCGCATGGGTGGAAGAATAAGGCTGGATTCTCCGATTCTGAGACTAAATGCTGACGCCAGCTTGGGAACAGTGGCCTTTTACGACTGCAAAAACGGCGCAAAATGGCCACCGATCCCCCGTCTGGTGGGGGGCTCGCAGGCACACAGCGTAGAGCACCCAGCTCTAGCTGCCGATACGGCTGGAGAATTGGCGAGTCGGTGGCCGCGCAGGCGACATGGCGCCGGCCGCACGCGGACCCGGCCTGCCAAAGTCCGGTTGACCAGACTCGTCAACCCCAGACCACCCCCCCACCAGTGCCCCCAGCCCCTGCCAAAGCACCCCCTGCCCGCGGATTGGCTCTCACCCGAAAGTGGCGGCGCTGGACTCAGTCCACAGCTGCCACGCCGAGTTCCCGACAAAAAATAGCATGAGAGGCCCATGCCGTCAGGGACTCGGTCCGTCGGGTTCAGAGCATTGGGGGGAGGGCTTCAGAGTAACGCCCTGAGGCCGCCCATATGGCGTGTGCCGTAGTTTTGGAGGGGCGAAGCATCACAAAAGCGGCGCCACCCCCGACTTCGGCGCCAACATGAATTCTCCAGCCGATCGCCGAACGCGATTTTGGCGTCGGTGACTGGAGAATCCCACGCAAGATATCAGTCTTGCACCTGTAAAAGATCAAGTAGACTATCAGAGGCTCGGTGTAAAGGTTCTACCAGAGATGGGGGCCGTTCATTTCTTTCTTTAAGGATCTGGACACGTTCGAGGGTTAGTGGGGTTGAATTAGTGGGGGTTAGTTGAGTCGTAGAGGTTCCTTGTTCCATTGCACTCGTTAATTACCTTCCTACGTTTTACTCTTTTTTTTGTTTATGTAATATATATAATGTGTATCTATCTTTGTCTATATGTATATTACTGTTTATATTTGATAATTCAATAAAATGTTTAATAAAAAATGACATTGGTTTCCCCGTAGGTACATTCCCTTTTCTGAGTTCATGTTGCTTTACATTCACAATTAACTAGCCATTCTCTGGTAGTTTACTAGTGAACCCTCTCTGTATCTGAGTTTAAAAATCCAACAGACCTTGTCTTGGCAGCTCAGTGAAGTCATGTATTCAGCGTGTGTCTTGCCTGCGAGCTAAGTGGATCCCCCAGCTCGTTAAGCTGCAGTTTTATCTATAATCACAGTCACGGTCGATAAAGTAACACAAAGAATAACAATAATAAACTTCCCACAAAAACACAACAGACTGCAAAACCCTCTGTACCATGTTTTCTGGGAAAGCTGCCTGTAGTTCCTTGTAAATGCACAGGATTCCCATCTGTGCTGCTAATGGGCTGGAACACCGGGGAACCATGAAATACTAAACTCAATACACAAGCTTCCGTCTATTCCCTGCTCTTCAGATTCTTTGAAAATACAAGGAAGGAGAGCTGTGGCTTCCAACTCTACTTTCTGGTATATTAGCCCTGACTATCAGTGCATTCAAAGGGCATATCCGATTAACCTGGGGATTCCTTCTTGCACTTTAAGCACTTTGGTTGGATGCTACACATGATAAATAAACTTAGTGGACAGTCAGATTACTGAAAAGACGTAATAATTTAAAGCAACAGTAAGAAGAAAAATAACTTGGCCCTTTCCTGGTCACAAAACCTCCCAAGTGCCCGACAGACATATATGTGTTAAACGGTAGCCATTATCGTAATGTAGCCAATAGACAATTTTTGTAGAGCCAAGTTCCACAAACGGCAATGAAATAAATGACCAGACAATCTGTTTTAAGGGTTAGTTGAGGTATAAATATTGCCCAGGTAAACTCACTTGCTCACCAACAAATATGCCATGTGATCATTTACCTCGATCTGGAAGGGCGAACGGGGTTTTAAGAGTAACATTAAATTTGAAAGATGGTGGGCGGATTCTCCATTGCCCAACGCCAATATCGTAATCGGCGATCGGGCGGAAAATCCCTTCCGACGTCCAAATTGGGGGAGACACCGGTTTGACGCCGATTTCAGAGTCTCCGCCCCGTCCGAAATGGCATCATCGCATCGTGCACCGCACGCCGTTGGTACGCCGTTGGCGCGTCACCTGCATGTCCTCCCCCGATGCTCAGCCCCGATGGGCCGAGTTCCCGACCACACGGTTGACGTGTGGTCTGAGCAGTCGGGAACCCGGCCTGGTGGCCGCGGACTGTGTCCAGTGCTGCCACAGTCCGCCAGGAGCCGTGCTGCTGGCCGGGGGAGGGGGGGGCGGGGGTGTCCTCGACGGCTGGGGGGATTGGTGGGGGGTGGCCAGGAGGTGATCTGTGGGGCCGTGAATGGCAGGTCGGGTCCGCGCATGGCCGGCGCCTTGTTGTACGGCACGACATCTGCAGGTCATCGGCGTGCACATGCACGGCCATGGACTCGGCCATTCTTCAGCCATTTTTGGCGAGTGAGCCGGAAGTTTTACCCTGCACCGCTGCTAGCCCCTGACCAGTCCCGGAATCGGTGAGGGTTCGGTGCCGATTTTGGTATCATAAACTGCCACAGTTCCCACGCTCGCGTCGGCACTTAGCCACAGAAATAGAGAACCCAGCAGGTTCCTCTGACATTCTCTGATGCACATTGCACTGGACGTCAACCTAGATTATGTGGTTATGTCTCTAAAGTGGGCTTGAACCCACAATCTATTGAATCATAGGCAGGAATACCATCACTGTGCCACAACTGACAGTAACTATTGTTTTCAAACAATAGCTTTTTTGCACTTTGAAATTAAGCATGCAGTGATATAAGTCATCACGCCATTTGCATCCAATCCTCCTGTTCTTCCAGTGTCACCTGTGTTATTGGCCAGGGGTTAGAGAACACCAAAGTGTATCATGGAGTTCACCTGACCCACAACTTTTAATAGATTGTGGTATGGGGAGCACACGGCCCACTCGACAGGTGTGGTACAGCAGAAATCGAAAAGTATTTTTTAAAGCAAAACAATGTTTATTCTATGAACTCAAATTAACCTTTTTAAAACATACAGTGAACATCTTAGCAACCATTAATTCAAATACAACCCCCAAAGAATACAACACTAAGTAATCCTTAATAAATTCCCAAACAACATCCAGATGACAAAGGAAACACCTTTTAACAGAAGCACATCAGGTTTAAATTCACTACTGAGAACATTTATAATTCCGAATTCACCAAATGATCAAGAGATAGTCTTTTCATGGCAGAGAGAACAACAGTACACCTGCTTTATTTGGCTTCAGCTCCAACAATGAAACAAAACCAAATAAAACACAGACGCACTCAAGCTTTTCTCAAAGTGAAACTAAAAAACAGAGCCAGAAAGTGAAGTTGGTACCTCCAGGGTTGCTCTCCCTTTAAATATAACAGAATCATTTTCTTTTAAACAGACATCTGAAACATATTGGGGCACAAATTATTGCATCGTTCAGTTCTTCTGCAACAACAATTATTCCTCTTTCCCAATGACATTGTAAAATAGTTTCCCACAGAAGCAGACGGCCAGAAGAGAGTTGCATTTATATAGCATTTGTCATGAGCACTTGATGTCTCAGAGTCCTTTACAGCCAATTAAGTACATTTGAAGTGTAGTCACTACTGTAATGTAGGAAGTGCAGCAGCCAATTTGTTCATGGCAAATTCGCACTAACAGTAATTAAATAAATGGCTGGATCATTTATTTTCGGTGGTGCTGATTGAAGGATAAATCTTGACCCGGACATACCTCCCTGCTCCTTTTAGAGTAGTGCTGTGAGATTTTTTACATTCACCCGAGGAGACAGATGAGACCTTAGTTTGGCATCTCATCTAAAAGCTGACACCTCTGACAGGACAGCACTCCATCAAGGTGTCAGTACCTGGAGTGGAGCTTAAACTTTATCTTTTGAGCAGAATCAAGTGTGCAACTATTGTGCCATAGTTGACACCTCTAGTGCCAGGTTAATATTTCATATATAGCATGTCTTGGGATCTCCTTTCCCTCTCAACTTTTACATAATTTGACGACTACCTGACTATTTTAGTAAGATTAAAAGAAAGGGCCTATTAAGTTGCCAGAAATAGATTAAACCTGAGGATTGGGAGTATTTCAGAATACAGCATATGAGGCCCAAGAAACCGATAGAGTAAAGAGAAAAGAATGTGAATGTAATCGAGCAAAAAACATAAAAATGGACAGTAAAAGTTTCTATAGGTACATAAAAAGGAAACGCTTGGTTAAGACAAATGTGGGTCCATTACAAGCAGAGTAAGGAGAACTTCTAATGCATAATGGAGAAATAGCAGAAAGAAGAGAGTATCCTACCGGTGCATGGATTCGTGGACCAGAAGTGGTCGAAAAAGGAGGGAACAATTGTTGAAAGCTGGTGTGGAGCCTGTGACACAGGGGAAGATGGTGGAGATTGCCTGCCCAGTGGTCGACGGATCAGCTAGTGAGCTTCCTCCATGAGACATTTGCCCAGCAGAGGAAGGAGAACTTGGAGGACCTGGCCAGGGTTGTAGTTCCAATAAAGGTGGGAATCGAGCACGTGGAGATGAGGTTAGAGGCCCAGGGTCAGGCGATCCAGAAGGTGGAGGAGGCGGTGGGGGAGCACGAGGAGCAGCCCGCCTCGATGGCTGCGGAGATGGGGTTGATGAGAGATCAACAAAGGAGGCTGCAGGAGCATGTGGAGGATCTGGGGAATAGATCGCGCATGCAGAACATTCAGATCGTTGGCCTGCCGGAGGGCAGTGAGGAAGCGGACGGCGGCACATATGTGGCACGGCTGTTCAAGAAGCTGCTGGGTGAAGGGGCATTTACTCGGTCACTGGAGGTGGACCGAGCGCATAGGGCACTAATGAGGAAACCGCAAGGGAACGAGCCACCGAGGGCGATGGTGTTGCGACTGCACCGGATCCTGGATAAGGAACGGATTTTGAGGTGGGCCAGGCAGACGAGGCTCTGTACTTGGGAAGGCAGTGAGCTGTGCGTCTGTCAGGACCTGGATGCAGAGCTGACCAAAAGGAGGGCGAGCTCCAATAAGGTGAAGTCGGCCCTCATCAAGAAAGGGGCGAAGTTCGGCATACTATACCCAGCGCGCTCGTGGGTAATGTATGAAGGTTGGGTACTGTACATTCCGCACCTACCGCCCCAGGGGATACAGGACAAGATAGTGTCGAAAATGGGAGTGGCGGAGGGGAAGGTCTTGGAAATGTATAAAGAGCTCATGGAATGGGAGGGAACCCCGATAGGGGAGGTAAAGTGAAAATGGGAGGAAGAGTTGGGCAAGGGGTTAGAGGCGGGATTGTGGGAGGATGCCCTGAGTAGAGTAAATGTGTCCTCGTTGTGTGCCAGGTTTAGTCTGATACAATTCAAGGTGGTCCACAGGGCGCAAATGACTGTGGCCTGTATAAGCAGGTTCTTTGAAGGGGTGGAGGATAGGTGTGGGCGGTGTGCGGGAGGGCCCGCAAATCATGTCTACATGTTTTGGGCATGTCCGAGCCTTAGGGGATTCCGGCAGGGATTTGCCGATGTTCATGTCCACGGTATTGAAGGCAGGGGTGGTTCCGAGTCCAGAGGTGGTGATTTTTGGTGTGTCAGAAGACCAAGGAGTCCAGGGGGCGAGAGAGGCAGATATTTTGGCCTTTGTCTCCCTGGTAGCCCAGAGACGGATCTTATTGGCGGGGAGGGACTCAGAACCCGCAAAATTGGAGGTATGGGTCAGTGACATGGCCGTGTTTCTCAGGCTTGGGAAGACCAAGTTCACCCTAAGAGGATCGATGCTAGGATTTGCCCGGAGGTGACAGCCGTTTATCGACTTCTTTGGGGAAAATTAAGCTGTCAACAGATATAAGGGAGGGGGGGGAGGGAGAGAGGGAGACATGGGGGGCTGGTAGAGGTGGGAAATAGTGAGTGGGAAAGGGGGATTGGGGAACTGCGTATGCAAGCTACATTGGTTGGGTTTGGTTGTTGGTTGAGTGGTTGTTATTTGTTTAGTTTTTTCCTCTTGAAAATTGCTAAAATTATATATGCTTTAATAAAATATTTTCAAAAAAATAATAATAATTTGGGGACCAGTCTTAATATTTCCAAATTCGAGGATGACACAATGCTAGGTGGGAATGTGTTTTGTGAGGAAGATGCAAAAGCATCTGGACAGACTTTATGAGTGGGCAAGAACATGGCAGATGGAATTTAATGTGGAAAAATGTGAGGTTATCCACTTTGGTAGCAGGAACAAGTGTGCAGAGAATTTCTTAAATGGTGAGAGATTAGAAAGTGTAGATGCAAAAAAGGGCCTAGGTGTCCTCGTCAATAAGTCACTGGAGGCTAACATGCAGGTGCAGAAGGCAATTAGGAAGATTAATGGTACGAGATTTGAATACATGAGTAGCATATGTATTGTTTCAATTGTCATGAGAATGTCGCTTTAAGAAATGGTTAGCTGCTCGTGTTACTGCAGTGATGTCAGAGTGTGGGTGGAGCTGAGATCTGGTTCTGCTTTTTAGTTTCACTTTGAGAAAAGGTTGGGTGTGTCTGTCTTTTGGTTTTGTGTCTCAGTGTGTTGCAGCTGAAGTCAGCCAAAGCAGCTGTATTGTTGAGCTCTCTGCCATGAAGGACTATCTCTTAATCATTTGGTGAATTCAGAATTATAGATGTTTTCAGTATTGAATGTGATGTGCTTCTGTTAAAGATTTGTTAAGTCTTTTGGGTGTAAAGGACAGCATACAGATGAAAATGAAAATCGCTTATTGTCACAAGTAGGCTACAAATGAAGTTACTGTGAAAAGCCCCTAGTCGCCACATTCTGGCACCTGTTCAGGGAGACTGGTACGGGAATTGAACCGTGCTGCTGGCCTGCCTCGGTCTGCTTTAAAAGCCAACTATTTAGCCCTGTGCTCTAAACCAGCCCCCGATTACTTAGTGTTGTATTCTTTGGGGGGTGTATTTGAATTAATGGTTGCGAAGATATTCACTGTTTGTTTTAAAAAGGTTAACTTGAGTTCATAGAACAGACATCGTTTAGTTAAAAAAAATACTGGTCCATTTCTGCTGTACCACACCTGTAGAGTGGGCCGTGTGCTCCCCATACCACAATCTACTAAAAGTTGTGGGTCAGGTGAACTCCATGATACACTTTGGGGTTCTCTAAACCCTGACCCATAACACAATTGTATAAACCTTGGTTAGACTTCACCAGGAGTATTGTGTGCAGTTTTTGTCCCCTGACCTTAGGAAGGGTATTCTTGCCACAGAGGGAGTGCAACAAAGGTTCAGCAGGCCCGTTCCTGGGATGGCAGGACTGTCCTATGAAGAGATATTGGAGAAATTGGACCTGTATGTTCTAGAGTTTCCAAGAATGAGACGCAATCTCATTGAAACCTACAAAACACTTAAAGAGATAGTCAGGATAGATGCAAGTAAGTTGTTCCCTAGAACCAGGGGACACAATTTCAAAGTAAGGGAAGCCACTTAGGACTGAGATGTATAGGAATTATTCTACTCAGAGGATAGTGAATCTTTGGAATTCTCTACCCCAGAGGGTTGTGGAAGCTCAGTCATTGTGTATATATATGGTATTGCAATTGCGTATTGCAATCCCAGATCATGGCCGGGCTTCTCCAATCCCGCGCCGGGTTGGAGAATCGCCGGGGGGGCGCGAGAATTGTGCCACACTGCTCCGATGCCAGACCACCGATTGGTGCGGAGAATCGGCACCAATCACGCCTGCGCGGTTGCCGCCGCGCCGCTAAAAGCGGCCCCCGCGGCGATTCTCCGCGCTCGACGGGCCGCGTTTTGCCGAGTCCCGCCAGCTTGGGTTACATATGGTCCCACCCTGCGGAACCTCGGAGCTCTGACTGCGGGGGCCGTCCTGGAGGGGGGGATCCGACTCCGTGGGGTGGGGGGGCCTCCACAGTGGCCAGGCCCGCGATCGGGGCCTACAGATCGGTGGGTGGGCTAATTCCAGGGGGGACCTATGTTCCTCCGCGGCGGGCCCCTGTAGGGCTCCGCCATATTGCCCGGAGGCCGGTGAGGAGGCGGCAACCCACGCGCATGCACGGACCCATGCTGGCTGCTTTCACTGCATGCGCGGATCCGCGCCCGCCGTGTCGCAGCGGCTTTCGAGCGCGCAGCACTCCGGCGCCATACTAGCCCCCGAAGAAGGGGTGAATGCCTGGGCCTGGGGCCCATTGACGCCGGCGTCGCTCGCACCGGTTTTGACGCAGGCGTCAACACTTGGCCAGGATTTCGGAGAATCCCGGCCCATGTTCCTATTTTCTATGCTCCTATGTTCCAGACCAGACCCCAACAACGGCTAGGATAGGAGACAGAATCTGCAATATTTTATGTTAATTTTGTAAGACTGTGAGGAAAGAATACCTTGTTGTAAGTGCGATTTCACAAAGAAATAGAGATAGGGGGCGAGATTCTCCGACCCCCCCGCCGGGTCGGAGAATCGCCGGGGGCTGGCGTGAATCCCGCCCCCGCCGGTTGCCGAATTCTCCACCACCGGGGATTCGGCGGGGGCGGGAATCGCACCGCACCGGTTGGCGGCGCCCCCCCCCCGCGATTCTCCGGCCCGGATGGGCTGAAGTCCCGCCGCTAAAATGCCTGTCCCGCCGGCGTAGATTAAACCACCTACCTTACCGGCGGGACAAGGCGGTGCGGGCGGGCTCCGGGGTCCTGGGGGGGGCGCGCGGGGCGATCTGGCCCCGGGGGGGTGCCCCCACGGTGGCCTGGCCCGCGATCGGGGCCCACCGATCCGCGGGTGGGCCTGTGCCGTGGGGGCACTCATTCCCTTCCGCCTTCGCCACGGTCTCCACCATGGCGGAGGCGGAAGAGACTCCCTCCACTGCGCATGCGCGGGAATGCCGTCAGCGGCCGCGGAAATTCGTCCGGCGCAGGCCTAGCCCCTTAAGGTTGGGGCTCGGCCCCCCAAGATGCGGAGCATTCTGCACCTTTGGGGCGGCGCGATGCCCGACTGTTTTGGGCGCCAGTCGGCGGACATCGCGCCGTTTCCAGAGAATTTCGCCCCCTGAGGGTATATTAAAACAAACTTTATTACTAACACAATATTAAAATCTTTAACATCACACCCGAAAATAGCTCACAATTACCCCTTAATTGGGCAGCACTGTAGCATAGTGGTTAGCACAATTGCTTCACAGCTCCAAGGTCCCAGGTTCGATTCCCGGCTTGGGTCACTGTCTGTGCGGAGTCTGCACGTTCTCCCCATGTCTGTGTGGGTTTCCTCCGGGTGCTCCGGTTTCCTCCCACAGTCCAAAGATGTGCAGGTTAGGTGGATTGGCCATGATAAATTGCCCTTAGTGTCCAAAATTGCCTTAGTATTGGCTGGGGTTACTGGGTTATGGTGATAGAGTTTGAGATGTGAGCCTGGGTAGGGTGCTCTTTCCAAGAGCTGGTGCAGACTCGATGGGCCAAATGGCCTCCTTCTGTACTGTAAATTCTATGATTAAACAATACTACCCAATACATTGAAAACAAAACCTTAACTGCTATCTTTATTCCCACTGAAACAACATGAATAAAACCCCATCTCATAATCCACTATTTAAAAAAATATATATATTTATTAAAGTTTTTAACACAATTTTTCACCCTTACAAACAAACCCCCCCCCCCCTCGTAACAAAATAGAAAGAAAACGCACATAGCAAGATATAAACATGGTAAAACGATATGTTACAGAACTTTGTACATTGGATTCCTCCCATACATGCCAATTTACCAGATCTTTCATGTATTATCTTGCTCAAATACCCCCCAGACAGACCCCCCTTGCCCCTCCCTCCCTCCCCCCCCTTCACAAGACACACCCCCCCTCCCCCCCCTGGGTTGCTGCTGACCGACCTTCCTCTAACGCTCCGCGAGATGGTCTAGGAACGGTTGCCACCGCCTGTAAAACCCCTGCGCAGACCCTCTCAAGGCGAACTTAATCCTCTCCAACTTTATGAACCCAGCCATGTCGTTTATCCAGGCCTCCACGCTGGGGGGGGGGGGGGCTTCGCCTCCTTCCACATTAGCAAGATCCTTCGCCGGGCTACTAGGGACGCAAAGGCCAGAATGCCGGCCTCTTTCGCCTCCTGCACTCCCAGCTCGTCGACTGCTCCAAATATTGCTAGCCCCCAGCTTGGCTTGACCCGGACTTTCACCACCTTAGATATTGTTCCCGCCACTCCTCTCCAGAACCCCTCCAGTGCCGGGCATGACCAAAACATAAGGACATGGTTTGCCGGGCTCCCTGAGCACCTCCCACATCTGTCCTCCACCCCAAAGAACCTACTCAGCCTCGCCCCCATCATGTGCGCTCTGTGAACCACCTTAAATTGTATCAGGCTAAGCCTGGCACACGAGGAGGAGGAATTAACCCTACCTAGGGTATCAGCCCATAGCCCCTCCTCAATCTCCTCCCCCAGCTCCTCCTCCCATTTACCCTTCAGCTCCTCTACCAACGCCTCCCCCTCTTCTTTCATCTCCTGGTATATTGCCGACACCTTGCCCTCTCCAACCCATACGCCCGAGATCACCCTGTCTTGAATGTCCTGTGCCGGGAGCAACGGGAATTCCCTCACCTGCCGCCTCACAAACGCCCTCACCTGCATGTATCTGAAAGCATTTCCCGGGGGTAGCCCAAACTTCTCCTCTAGTTCCCCTAGGCTCGCAAACGTCCCATCAATGAACAGGTCCCCCATTCTTCTAATCCCCGCCCGATGCCAGCTCTGAAACCCCCCGTCCATCCTCCCCGGGACAAACCGATGGTTACCCCTGATCGGGGACCACACCGAGGCTCCCATTGCACCCGTGTGCCGTCTCCACTGGCCCCAGATCCTTAGTGTCGCTGCCACCACCGGGCTCATGGTGTACCTTGTCGGCGAGAGCGGCAGCGGTGCAGTCACCAGCGCCCCCAGGCTCGTTCCTTTGCAGGACGCCATCTCCAACCTCTTCCATGCCGCCCCCTCTCCCTCCATCACCCACTTACGGATCATTGTCACATTTGCTGCCCAGTAGTAGCTCCCCAGATTCGGCAACGCCAACCCCCCTCGGTCCCTACTGCGCTCCAAAAACCCTCTCCTTACCCTCGGGGTCTTATTCGCTCACACAAACCCCATCATGCTCCTGCCTATCCTCTTAAAAAAGGCCTTGGTGATCACGATGGGAAGGCACTGAAACACAAAGAGAAACCTCGGAAGGACCACCATTTTGACCGACTGCACTCTACCCGCTAGCGAGAGCGGTAACATGTCCCATCTTTTGGAGTCCTCCTCCATCTGCTCCACTCGTCAGATTCAGTTTATGTAGGGCCCCCCAACTCCTAGCTATTTGGATCCCCAGGTACCGAATGCTCCTTTCCGCCCTCCTCAGCGGTAGATCGTCTAGCCCCCTTTCTTGGTCCCCTGCCTGTACTACAAAGAGCTCACTCTTCCCTACATTAAGCTTATAGCCCGAAAAATCCCCAAACTCCCTTAGAGTCTGCATGACCTCCACCATCCCCTCCACTGGATCCGCCACATACAGCAACAGGTCACCTGCATAAAGCGACACTCGATGCTCCTCTCCCCTTCGGACCACCCCCCTCCATTTCCTAGACTCCCTTAATGACATGGCCAAGGGTTCAATTGCTAATGCAAACAACAGGGGGGACAGGGGGCACCCCTGCCTCGTCCCACGGTACAGACGGAAATACTCCGACCTCCGCCGATTCGTAACCACACTCACCACCGGGGCTCTGTAAAGGGGCTTAACCCAACTAATAAACCCTCCCCCGAGCCCAAACCTACGCAGCACTTCCCAGAGGTACTCCCACTCTACTCGGTCAAAGGCCTTCTCCGCGTCCATAGCTGCCACTATCTCCGCCTCTCCCTCCACCGATGGCATCATTATCACGCTTAGGAGCCGCCGCACATTGGTGTTTAGCTGCCTGCCCTTTACAAATCCCGTCTGGTCCTCGTGAATCACCCCCGGGACACAGTCCTCGAACCTCGTAGCCAGCACTTTTGCCAGCAACTTAGCATCCACGTTGAGGAGCGAGATCAGCCTGTACGACCCACATTGCAGTGGGTCCTTGTCCCGCTTCAGGATCAAAGAGATCATCGCCTCCGACATTGTCGGGGGCAGGGTCCCTCCCTCCCTTGCCTCATTAAAAGTCCTCACTAGCAGCGGGGCCAACAGGTCTACGTACTTCCTGTAGAACTCAACCGGGGCCTTCCCTGCCTGCATACTCCCCAAACATTTGCTCAGCTCCTCCAACCCAAACCAGCCACCTCCTGCTCCTCCACCCTCGGGAACCTCAGTTGGTCTAGGAATCGTCTCATCCCCTCTTCCCCCGCTGGGGGCTGGGATCTGTACAGCTCCTCATAGAAGGCCTTGAATGCCTCATTTACTTTCGTCGCACTCCGCACCGTAGCTCCCCTTCCATCCTTGACTCCACCTATTCCCCTCGCTGCCATCCTCTTACGGAGCTGATGTGCCAGCATCTGACTCGCCTTCTCCTCATACTCGTACGTCGCCCCCTGCGCTTTCCTCCACTGTGCTTCTGCCTTCCCTGTGGTCAACAGGTCAAACTCCGTCTGGAGACGTCGCCTTTCCCTAAGTAATCCCTCCTCAGTGGCCTCTGCGTATCTCCTGTCCACTCTTAAAATCTCCCCCACTAACCTCTCCCTTTCCATGCCCTCTATCTTCTCCCTATGAGCCCTGATGGAGATTAACTCTCCCCTGATCACCGCCTTCAGCGCCTCCCATACCACCCCCACCTGCACCTCCCCGTTGTCGTTGGCCTCCAAGTACCTTTCGATACACCCCCTCACCCTCCCACACACCACCTCACCTGCCAGCAGTCCCACATCCAACCGCCACAGCGGGCGTTGGTCCCTCTCCTCTCCCAACTCCAGTTCCACCCAGTGCGGGGCGTGATCTGAAATGGCTACGGCCGAATACTCCGTTCCCTCCACTTTCGAGATCAGCGCCCTGCCCAAAGTAAAAAAATCTATCCGGGAGTAGACTTTGTGCACGTGGGAGAAAAAAGAAAATTCCCTGGCCTGCGGCCTGGCAAACCTCCACGGATCCACTCCCCCCATCTGATCCATAAACCCCCTAAGCACCTTGGCCGCCGCCGGCCTCTTTCCAGTCCTAGATCTGGAGCGATCCAGTGCTGGGTCCAACACCGTATTAAAATCCCCACCCATTATCAAGCTTCCTACCTCCAGGTCCGGAATGCACCCCAACATGCGCTTCATGAATCCGGCATCATCCCAGTTCGGGGCGTATACATTTACCAATACCACCCACGTCCCCTGCAACTTACCGCTCACCATCACATATCGACCTCCATTGTCCACTACGATATTCTTGGCCTCAAACAACACCCGCTTCCCCACCAATATTGCCACCCCTCTGTTCTTCGCGTCCAGCCCCGAATGGAATACCTGTCCTACCCATCCCTTTCTTAACCTGACCTGATCCGCCACCTTCAAATGTGTCTCCTGGAGCGTGACCACGTCTGCCTTCAGTCCCTTTAAGTGCGCGAACACTCGGGCCCTCTTAACCGGCACATTCAGGCCCCTCACATTCCACGTTATCAGCCGGATTGGGGGGCCTCCCACCCCCTCCCCCCGCCGACTAGCCATCTCCTTTTCTAGGCAAGTCCCGTGCCCACGCCGCCCTCACCCTCCAGTCCCCCAGACGGGAGACCCCTGCCCCAACCATCTCTTTTGTGTCCCATTCCCCTTCGGCCAGTGCAGCAGCAACCCTATTCCGCCCCCCCCCCCCCCCGCTAGACCCATGTCTAGCTTTTTTGCTCCCCCATAACACTCCCGTAAGTCAGCTGATTCCTGCTGACCCCGGCTTCCCCCGCCGTCCCATTAACCCCTACCATGTGGGAATCTCCCAATCAGTTCCTCCATTCCCCCCCCCCCTCCTTTCTTCCCTAGCGTGGGAAAAACCCGCGCTTTCCTAAGCCTGCCCCGCCCCCTCTGGCGCAGCTCCTCTCTCATTTCCCCCATCCCCAAGCCTCCTCTCCCTCCAGCACCAGCGCCCACCGTCTCGTACGGTCTTCTCACCCGGTCCCTTTCCCCATCCCCATCCCTCCCCCAGCCCGTGGAACATTTCCTGCGCGTGATTAACATCCTATGTACAACAAACATCAACCATCCCCCCCCACCCCCACAAACCCTCAGTTTGAGTCCAACTTTTCAGTTTGAATAAAGGTCCAAGCCTCTTCAGGCGTTTCAAAATAGTGATGTTGATCCTTGAATGTGGCCCACAATCGCGCTGGCTGCAGCATTCCGAATCTCACTCCTTTCCGGTGTAGCACCGCCTTGGCCCGGTTGAAACCCGCTCTCCTCTTTGCAACCTCCGTGCTCCATTCTGGGTATATTCGGATCTCCGCAATCTCCCAGCTGCTGCTCCGCTCTTTCTTGGCCCATTTCAAGACCCTCTCTCTGTCCGTGAAATGGTGAAACCTCACCACAATCGCCCTTGGCGGCTCGTTAGCCTTGGGCCTCCTCGCCAGCACCCGGTGTGCCCCATCCAGCTCCAAAGGCCTCGAAGGGGCCTCCGCGCCCATCATCGACTCGAGCATCGTGCTCGCATATGCCCCGGCATCGGCCCCCTCCACTCCTTCAGGGAGACCCAGGATCCGAAGATTCTTTCTCCTCGACCTGTTCTCCAGGTCTTCGAATCTTCCCGCCCACCTCTTGTGCAGCGCCTCGTTCTGCTCCACTCTCACCGCCAGGCCCAAGATCTCATCCTCGTTCTCATTGACTTTTTTCTGCACCTCCTGGATCTTTACCTCGTGGGCCTTCTGGGTCATCCCTAGTCCTTCAATCGCTGACAGCATAGGCACCAGCATCTCCTTCCGCAGCTCCTCGAAACAGCGCTTGATGAACTCTTGCAGCTCCGGCCCGCATTCCACTTTATCCCCGGCCGCCGCCATTTTGTTTTTCTTCCCTCGCTTCTCCCGCTGCTCCAATGCCGCTTTTTGGCCATTTCGCTTCTAGTCCGGTCCATAAACGGTGAAGTGGGACCTCATTCTTCCCTTCCCACACGGAACTTCTTCAAAAAATTCCCGTTGGGGCTCCTCTAGAGAGCCCGAAAGTCCATGATCGCGGGAGCTGCCGAATCGTGCGGCTTAGCTCCGCATTGCCGCAACCGGAAGTCTCATAATCCACTATTAAACCATTGGCATTGAAGAATATTTGCTTCAGACAGATGTAATTTGAGAAAGAAAGATCTTTTGACATTGCTTTAAAGAAAAGATCTGACTCCTGTCAGCCACATGCATAAACTCTGGCTATATTTCTTAAGTAGCTGTTTCTCAGCCTGTTTCAGCTCCCCTTGTTCTCAGGCAAGGCTGCACTGCTTTAAACTGAACGGCAGTGAGAGAAAACTGCTTCACGTATGGTTGCAGCTTCATTCAGCTCACAACTGAACTGCTTTCTGCAAAATGCCTGATGTCTTAGCTCCACCCAGCAACAACATCATCTAACCAAGCTGAACTCCAATTAACTCCACAGGGAATCCCCTTATTCAAAACAACATTTCATTAGCCCAAGCTTTTTACGATGCTTTAATTGCACCCCTGGCGCCCAAAAGCTTGTCTTTCAAATGAGGATTTCTTCAAAACATAAGGGCAGCAATCACACACGCACTAACCCAGGCCTTTAACCCTTTCTGCACCAAATACCTATAATGCAATGCATCTGAAATTCCTACATTCATCTCAAGCACATCTTTGGACACTAAGGGGCGCTATTTTTTAAAACAGGCCAATCCACCTAAACTGCACGGGCTGAATTCTCCATTTCTGAGACTAATCGTTGACACCGGGGCAGGATTTGTGGAGTTCCATGACAGCAAAACTGGAGCCGCACCAGGACCGATTCTGTGACTGTTGAGGGGCTAGTACCGGCACCACATGGAACACAATCGATTCCAATGGGAAACGGTGCCGGATTCGCTGGCTTCGCAATTGACACTCAGGAGGCTGACAAGCTGCAGCCACATATACACACTTCACCCCCCACACACACCATCCCAGCCAACAAGATGGCAGCAAGGAGAGCAGTTCCACACTTCACCGATGCCGAGTTGGAGACCCTCCTGGACATGGTGGAGGAGAGGCAGATGATCCTGTATCGCAGCCGGGGAAGGAGGCTGCCAGCCGCCATTCGCTGTGCCTGGGCGCAGCTGGCAGAGGCAGTCAGCGCCATTGGCAACGTCGTCCAGACTGGCCAGCAGTGCCGTAAAACACTGCACCACCTCCTCAGGGATGCCAGGGTGAGTGGGCAGCACAGTGCTCCTGGCATTAACCCACATGCCACACACCCATAACCCAATCCCCCCCAACCTGGAGGGCTGCAGAACCCCTACCCTGCACCACACACCGGCACCCATACCGCCTCCATGGCTGTGTGCCCTGGCCACTGAGGTCACCAGCTACTCACCCCCTGAGCTGCATGCGTCTGGCTGTCTAACACAGATGTTTTCCGTTTGCTGCACCCACCCACCCCCAACCTCCACCCCCTCCCCCACAGAAGACTGGAGGGGGACCGACGGACCTGACCGGAGCACAGCAGAGGGCCCTGGACGTGGTCGACGGTTGGGGGGAAAGGGAGGTCGCCAGGGTGTGGTTGGCCATGGATGAGCAAGTGAGGCCCTGCTGAGTTGCAGTTCCCCGCGACACGAGTGTCAACCCCACCAACACCACCCTCATCATCACCCCCACACTCACCCTGAGCCCCATCCTCACCCTCGCCCTTACTCTCACACCACCCCCACCCTCATCCCCACACTCACCACCCACTCACCCCCACCCTATTCCCCTCCCCGGCCCGCGGCCTAATCATGCATCTTGCCTTGTGTCTTGCAGGACCTGCTGGAGATGGGGCAGGTCCATCTGTCATCCCCCGCCCCCAGCCAGTGCCACAGCCGGAGCCGCCTCATGAGCCAAGCACCGTGATGAGGGCAGCTCGGACGACAGCCCTCCGCCTGAGACTCAGGAGCCCCCGGAGTTCCAGTCTGAGGATGACACTGACTTACTGTCACAGCTCTCTCCAATACCCTCCACCATCCCAGAGTCACTCAACTCGGTTGGGCACTTCAGTGAAGAGGCTCCGGGGACACTATCTGGTGCGCAACACACAGGTGAACCGGTACAGCAGGTCCCATCGATCGTGGCGATGCAGTCGCAGAGCCAGGGACGACATGAGGGGATTTCAGTGAACATCCAGCACCTGCAGGTGCAGTTGGAGGAGTCCAATCGCGTGCAGGAGCAGGAGGTGGTGCCAACCATGCATGCTACCAAGGCCAACACCGCACGGGTGGCGTCTGCGGCAGAGGCATCTAGAGCAATAGTTTTGCCCATGGATCAGCGTGTCCAAGGCCTGGGGCATTCGGTGAAGTCGCTGACTGAGGCCCAGGACAGGGTCGCCTCCTCACAGGCAACCGTGTGCCAGAGCCACCTGGAAATCGCTGCGGTGCTCCTGAGCTTGGTCCAGTCAAAGCGAGCCATGACTGGGAACGTCGGCGACATTGCTTGCCGACGTGGCGCAGTCACAGAGAGAGGTGGCTCAGTCCCAGAGGGAGATGGCGCAGTCACTGGCTGACACAAAACCAGAATGTGGTGGCACAATCAATGGGTGATGTGGGGAAGTCCCAGAGAGTTGGTCCACTCCCGGGATACGGACCCCGGAAGTGTAGAAGAATTTTGTTTAGACGGGCAGCATGGGCGGCACAGCTCGGAGGGCCGAAGGGCCTGTTCCAGTGCTGTACTGTTCTTTGTTCTTTGTTCCCTGTGCTCCATGGCCGCAAGCATGCTGACCCTCATCAAGACCAGGGCGGGCCTCCAGGACTGGCAGCGGCAGATGGTGTGGGAGCCTCAGGGGATAGGTACGCTCGCACCCCTGTCCCATGGAGTAGCCCGGGGGCCATCGGGCACCCCAAGGGAGGAGGAGGTGATGGGGTTCGTGCCGGTGACTACTGCAATGGAGGTGCCAGAACACCGCAGCACTTCGGACTCCCCCCTCCAGTCCCTGGTGGACAGCGGGCAGAACAGGGTAGCACCACGCCGCCTGGGACACCCGAGCAGCGGCCGGGCCCAGCTAGGCCGGGTAACTCCAGAAGACAGCCGCCAACGGGGACCCAGCTCGCAGTGCAGGAATCACAGCAGGGCGCCTTCACACCTACTGTGTGATCTGGGGATCCGCCAAGGCGTAGCTTTATGGCCCGCAAGGCCAGAAAGTTAGTCACCAGTTAAGTTGGCACAGAGGCAGGGCACAGTTTAGTGATGGGGTAGGTCACAAATCTGTATATGCTTTGTCACATTAAACGCCTATTCATACTGTTTCAACCTGCCTCGGTGCTTTGTCAGATGGTGTGAGGGGTGGGCTGGTCTAACTGGCCAGAGAGGGAACATGCAGACGTTGTGGGTGGCCTGGGTTCCACCCCCCCTCCCCCGACAGTCCCCACTACTGTCACCCCAGGGATCCAATGGCACCAGGTAATATAATGGCCAGCTCACATGCAGGGATCACCCAGGCCGACGGTGGACAGTGCTACAGTGGGCAGGAGTCCGGCGTTGTCAAACAATGCAGAGCACCAGACCTCATCGCAGAGCGGGTTGTCATCAATGTCATCCCATGGACCGGACCCAATGTTACTGCCAACCCAGGGCCCGCTCCCTGTAATGCTGCAGGTAGGTGTCACGGAGAGAGAGGAGGGGGGGGGAGGGGTTGTGATGCAGTGTCCGTGCCCCTGACCAGTGTCCCACCCCACCTCCTCAGTCGGTGAACCTGAAGGCGAGCAGAGCGTCCAGTACACGTTGGCCCTGATGCACACATCGTGCGGCCTCCCATGCCTACCTGGGCCCCATGTCCTACCCACCCTCGCCCTCCCCTGCATCCTCCTCATCGGACGAGGCCTGGTGTTCATCCTCCTCCTCCAGGAGTCGGCCCTGGGCTGCGCGATGTTCTGGAGGATGCAGCAGGCCGCCACGATGCGGGCGAGTCTCTCAGCATTATATTGGTGGGCCCTTCCAGACCGGTCCAGGCACCTGATTCAGGAGGCCAACGCACCGCTCGATCACACCCCTGGCCGCAGCATGGGTGTCGTTGTGTTGGGCCCCCATGTCGGTCTGTGGCCTCTGGATAGGCGTCATTAGTCTCGACCGCAGTAGATAATTCCTGTCACCGAAGAGCCAATCCCTCAGACTGGGACGGGTCTCGAACATGTCAGGAATTGTCAAGTGTGCCAGGATGAAGGCATCGTGCACACTGCCCGGGTATTGGGCGCAGACGTGCGTGATGCGCAGCTGGTGGTGACATATCAGCTGCACGTTCATCGAGTGGAACCCCTTTCACTTTGTGCAGAATAGCCTGTCATCTGCAGGTGCTCGTAGGGGACATGCATCCCATCAACCACGCCCTGGATCCAGGATATGTCAACGATGGCGGCGAACCCTGCTACTCAGGCATCCTGGTGGGCTCTATCCATATTGAACTCAATGTATTGAGCCACCTGGGCGTATAGGGCCACCCCGACGTCACGGATGCACCTGTGCACCGAAGTCTGTGAGATCCCGGACAGGTCCCGACTCGGCGCCTGGAAGGAGTCCGTGGCGTAGAAGTTCTGGGCGACCTTCGCCTTGACGGCCAATGGAGCGGATGTCCTCCCCATACCCTTGCGGTGCCAGGTATCCCATGATCTGGCAGATATGTTACACTGTCCTCGAATGACAGGCGCGGCTGGTACACACAGCGCCACATGCAGCACCTCCTTGGCACCTCAACCTCCTCCTCCTCGGTCTGTTGGGTGGCCAGCTCTCCATCCTTGGCAGCTGTCTCCTGTCCCAATGCGGCACGCTCGGCTGCTGCACGCTCCGCTGCCACACGCTCCACTGCTGCAGCGCCAGCTCGTACAGCCGCAGGGTTTCCCCAGGGCTGCAGCGACGAGCAACAAGGCCACCATTGCTGATTGAATCCCAATATCCATTGTCTGGAGGGGGTGAAAGGTGACATGTTAGCATGGTGCGAACACCTGTTCCCAACCAGGTCCAACGGGCTACATGGTGGCCCCAGTTGGCACTGCGGGGTGTGCCCCTGCAAGTCCCCTCCCCTCACCCACAGCCCTGGCCCCGTACGTGCCCAGCACCGTGGTGGCCTCTGACCCTGGTGCCTGACAAGGCTGCCAGGGTTAAGTCGGTTGGCGCTGTCTTTGCCAGCAGTGCGCTCCGCGGCCGCCATAGGGGCTACCTTAGGCACTATCCTGGGTGGGTCGCCTGATGCCCCGCCGGCGGATGGTGGAGGGTGGGGTGTGGGGGTAGGGGGGTATGGAGGATGGGGGCTGGGGTGCGGGGGTGGAGAGGGGGCGGAGGCACCCATATGGCTGGTGTAAATCTACAGAATCAGAGGCAAGGAGGATGGTCAGTGTGATGCACAGCAAGGTGCGATTCCTTGCAGGCCGCGGAAATGGCAGTCCGTGATTGGACACCGCCACAGTCCCGTGGGGGTGGGGGGTCATCCGACCACTCGGTCTGTTCCCCCCCCCCCAGCCCTGGCAGGGCCCCACTCCCAACCCAGAAGCCCGGCCAGAGTCTGACCTGGCAGCCACAGTCGCGGCTCCCTGTATCCTACCTCCGCTCTCCCCCTCGTCAGCTACGATGCCGGTTTCACGGTTTTTAAAAGCACAAGTGAACCGGGCCGTCGGGAACTCGGCCCATCAGAGGCGGAGAATCGGGGAGACTCCGGAGAATACCGGGTCATGTCCACTAGTGATATGCAAACGTTGTTTACTGTATGTGGGTTCTGAACCGCATTGACATCGCTGTCGAGGTGACAGATAATTGCGATTTTGCGTCAAATCGGCACCCGCCGTGATTTTGCCGGAACCTATTCACCACCCATTCGCGTTTCCCAATTTCGGTGTGTCATGTGAGTGTCCCTGTTTTTGTCTTATCACATGGCTTCAGTGGTGTCATTGTGTGGATGGAGCTGGGCTGTGGCTCTATGAGTTCACTTTTGCTTTTAACTTTTACTTTCACTTTGTGTTTTGGACTGGTGTGAACTGCACAGATTGAAAGAAGTGTTTCTCTATCTAAATTGCTGTTTCCAGACTACTTGATAACTTACAAATGATAATTGCTTTCTGCAAGGAATTCAAACCTGCTGTTTGGAAAGGGGAACAAGAGTATCAATAACAGTCTTATACCAGTAAGAGTGGTGTGTTTTAGGCCACACCTTTGAAAAGGGGGTTCTGTTTTTGCTTGGATCTTGTTATTAAATTGGAACAGTAAAGAGGGGATTCATTAAGGGTTATACATAGATTACTGTAGCCGTGTGGGGTATTTATGTTTGCAGTTGATAAAAATTCTTGCATGTATTGTGAACTAAAATGTGAACTAAATTCGTAGAATAATGTTTGTTGAATAGCACTTGAAAGGCAGGCTCTTGTGCTCATCCCAGCCACATTCAATAACTAGTTGTAGGTCAGGTAAACTCCATGATATACTTTGGAGTTTTCTAAACACTGGCGTCAGCCAAAGGAGAATCCCGCCGCACATCGTTGGACTGTTGGAAGAAACTGGAGTACTTGGAGGAAACCCACGCAGACACAGGGAGAATGCGCAAACTCCACACAGACAGCCACCCAAGGCCAGAATGAATCCGGGTCCCTGACATTGTGAGGCAGCAGGGCTAATCACTATGCCACCATGCACCATTAAGGTAGAAATTGAGACTTCCGGTTGCGGCAATGCGGAGCTCAGCCGCACAATTCGGCAGCTCCCGCTAGAACGGACTTTTGGGCTCTCCGGAGGAGCCCAAACGGAAATATTTTGACCAATTTCTGTGTGGGAAGGTGAGAGCATGGTCCCCCTTCCGTCGTGTGTGGAGGGGACCAGAATTGGAGCGGCGGAAAAAGAGGCTTTGGAGCAGCGGCCGAAACGAGGGGGAAAAAACAAGATGGCGGAGGGCGGAGATCGAGCAGCGTGGGGGCCGGACCAGCAGGAGTTTCTCAGGCGCTGCGTGGAGGAGCTTAAAAAGGAGGTGCTGGCGCCAATGCTGATGGCGATCGAGGGGCTGAAGGAGACCCAGAAGGCCCAGGAGGTAGAGCTCCGAGAGGTGAGGGACAAAACCAACGAGAACAAGGACGAGATCTTGGGCCTGGCAGTGAAGATGGAGGCACACGAGGCGCTGCACAAGAGGTGGGCCGAGAGATTTGAGGTCCTGGAGAACAGGTCGAGGAGGAAGAATCTCCGGATTCTGGGTCTCCCTGAAGGGGTGGAGGAGGCCGACGCCGGGGCATATGTGAGCACGATGCTCCATTCGCTGATGGGTGCGGAGGCCTCTTCGAGCCCCCTGGAGCTAGAAGGGGCTCACCGGGTCCTGGCGAGGAGACCCAAGGCCGGCGAGCCGCCAAGGGCGATGGTGGCGAGGTTCCATCGTTTTGCGGACAAAGAGAGGGTCCTGAGATGGGCCAAGAAAGAGCGGAGCAGTAGATGGGAGAATGCGGTGATCCGAGTCTACCAGGACTGGAGCGCGGAGGTGGCAAAGAGGAGAGCTGGCTTCAACATTGCCAAGGCGGTGCTGCATAAAAAGAGGATGAGATTCGGAATGCTGCAGCCAGCGCGACCGTGGGTCACGTATCAGGACCGACACCACTATTTCAAAACGCCAGAACAGGCTTGGACCTTTATCCAAATGGAAAAATTGGACTCGAACTGAGGGGCTGTGATAGTGGGGGAGATGTTGACTGTATACAGGGTTGTAAATATGGGTAAAGAATGTTTCACGGGTGGGACGATGGATGGGGATGGGAGAAGAGTTTTGATGGGGAGACTGTGAGGAATGTGGGCGCCGGTGCTGGTGGGAGGTGAGACCCGGGGATGGGGGAATTGGGATAAGGCCGCAACAGGAGCTGTGCCACAGAGGGCGGGGCTGGCTCAGGAAAGCGCGGGCTTTTTCCCACGTTAGGGAGGGGCGGGAGGGGGGGGGATGGAGGAGCGCAAGGAGGAGGAGGGATTTCCACACGGGGGGGGGGGGGGTCAACGGGAAGGCGGGGGAAGCTGGGGTCAGCAGGAGTCAGCTGACTTACGGAAGTATTATGGGGGGAGCAAACAATCTAGATTTGGATATAGCAGGGGGGGAGGGTGGGAAGGAGGGGGAGAGGGGGGGAAATAGGGTTGCTGCTGCATTGACCAAGGGGGAACTGAAAATGGAAGAGGTGGTCGGGGCGGGGGTTCCCCATCTGGGGGACTGGAGGGTGCGGGAGGCGCGGGCACGGGACTGGCCTAAAATAGGAGATGGCTAGTCGGCGGGGGGGGGGGGAGCCCCCCAATCCGCTGATCACGTGGAATGTGAGGGGCCTAAATGGGCCGGTTGAGAGGGCCCGAGTGTTCGCGCACTTATAGGAACTGAAGGCAGACGTGGTCATGCTTCAGGAGACACATCTGAAGGTGGCAGGTCAGGTCAGGTTAAGAAAGGGATGGGTAGGGCAGGTGTTCCATTCGGGGCTGGATGCGAAGAATAGAGGGGTGGCAATACTGGTGGGGAAGCGGGTGTCGTTTGAGGCCAAGAACACAGTAGCGGACAATGGAGGTCGATACGTGATGGTGAGCGGTAGGTTGCAGGGGACGTGGGTGGTATTGGTAAATGTATACTCCCCGAACTGTGACGATGCTGGATTCATGAAACGTATTTTGGGGCGTATTCCGGACCTGGAGGTAGGAAGCTTGATAATGGGTGGGGTTTTGGGCCCAGCACTGGATCGCTCAAGATCCAGGACCGGAAAGAGGCCGGCTGCGGCCAAGGTGCTTAGGGGGTTTATGGACCAGATGGGGGGAGTGGATCCGTGGAGATTTGCCAGGCCTTTGGTCAGAGAATTTTCTTTTTTCTCCCATGTACACAAGGCCTACTCCCGGATAGATTTTTTTGTTCTGGGCAGGGCATCAATTCCGAAAGTGGAGGGAACGGAGTATTCGGCCATAGCCATTTCAGACCACGCCCCGCACTGGGTGGAACTAGAATTGGGGGAGGAGAGGGACCAATGCCCGCTGTGGCGGTTGGATGTGGGACTGCTGGCAGACGAGGGAGTGTGCGGGAGGGTGCGGGGGTGTATTGAAAGGTATTTGGAGGCCAACGACAATGGGGAGGTGCAGGTGGGGGTAGTATGGGAGGCGCTGAAGGCGGTGGTCAGGGGAGAGTTAATCTCCATCAGGGCTCACAGGGAGAAGAGAGAGGGCAGGGAAAGGGAGAGGTTAGTGGGGGAGATTTTAAGAGTGGACAGGAGATATGCAGAAGCCCCTGATGAGGGACTACTCAGGGAGAGGCGAAGTCTCCAGATGGAGTTCGACCTGTTGACCACAGGGAAGGCAGAGGCACAGTGGAGGAAGGCACAGGGGGCGACGTATAAGTATGGGGAGAAGGCGAGCCAGATGCTGGCACATCAGCTCCGTAAGAGGATGGCAGCGAGGGAGATAGGTGGAGTCAAGGATGGAAGGGGAACTACGGTGCGGAGTGCGGTGAAAGTAAATGAGGCATTCAAGGCCTTCTATGAGGAGCTGTACAGATCCCAGCCCCCAGTGGGAAAAGGGGTGATGCGACGATTCTTGGACCAACTGAGGTTCCCGAGGGTGGAGGAGCAGGAGGTGGCTGGTTTGGGGGTGCCAATTGTGTTGGAGGAGCTGAATAGAGGACTGGGGAGCATGCAGGCAGGGAAGGCCCCGGGACCGGATGGGTTCCCGGTGGAGTTCTATAGGAAGTATGTAGACCTGTTAGCCCCGTTGCTGGTGAGGACTTTCAATGAGGCAAGGGAGGGGGGGTACCCTGCCCCCGACAATGTCCTGAGCGATGATCTCTTTGATCCTGAAGCGGGATAAGGACCCACTGCAACGTGGGTCGTACAGGCCGATCTCGCTCCTCAACGTAGATGCTAAGTTGCTGGCAAAAGTGCTGGCTACGAGGATCGAGGATTGTGTCCCGGGGGTGATTCACGAGGACCAGACGGGATTTGTAAAGGGCAGGCAGTTGAACACCAATGTGCGGAGGCTCCTAAATGTGATTATGATGCCATCGGTGGAGGGAGAGGCGGAGATAGCGGCAGCTATGGACGCGGAGAAGGCCTTTGACCGAGTAGAGTGGGAGTATCTCTGGGAAGTGTTGCGGAGGTTTGGGTTCGGGGGAGGGTTTATTAACTGGGTTAGGCTCCTATATAGAGCCCCGGTGGCGAGTGTGGTTACGAATCGGCGGAGGTCGGAGTACTTCCGGCTATATAGAGGGACGAGGCAGGGTGCCCCCTGTCCCCCCTATTGTTTGCATTAGCAATTGAACCTTTGGCCATGGCGTTAAGGGAGTCCAGGCAATGGAGGGGGGTGGTCCGAGGGGGAGAGGAGCATCGAGTGTCGCTATACGCAGACGACCTGTTGCTGTATGTGGCGGATCCAGTGGAGGGGATGGCGGAGGTCATGCAGATTCTAAGGGAATTTGGGGACTTTTCGGGCTATCAGCTTAATGTAGGGAAAAGTGAGCTCTTCGTGGTGCATCCAGGGGACCAGGGAAGAGGGACAGACGACCTACCATTGAGGAGGACGGAAAGGAGCTTTCGATACCTGGGGATCCAGGTAGCTAGGAGCTGGGGGGCCCTGCACAAACTTAATTTGACGCGGCTGGTGGAGCAGATGGAGGAGGACTTCAAGCGATGGGACATGTTGCCACTCTCGCTAGCGGGCAGAGTACAGTCGATTAAAATGGTGGTCCACCCGAGGTTTCTTTTTGTATTCCAGTGCCTTCCAATTGTGATCACCAAGGCCTTTTTTAAGAGGGTAGGCAGGAGCATTATGGGTTTTGTGTGGGCAAGCAAGACCCCGAGGGTAAGGAGGGGGTTCCTGGAGCGTAGTCGAGATAGAGGAGGGCTGGCGTTGCCGAATCTGGGTGGCTACTACTGGGCAGCCAACATGGCGATGA
Source organism: Scyliorhinus torazame (assembly GCF_047496885.1). Taxonomy (NCBI): domain Eukaryota; kingdom Metazoa; phylum Chordata; class Chondrichthyes; order Carcharhiniformes; family Scyliorhinidae; genus Scyliorhinus; species Scyliorhinus torazame. Next base: position 151,643,691 of record NC_092713.1, read on the forward strand.
TCCGTAAGTGGGTGATGGAGGGAGAGGGGGCGGCATGGAAGAGGCTGGAGATGGCGTCCTGTAAAGGAACGAGATTGGGAGCGCTGGTGACGGCACCGCTCCCACTCTCGCCGACAAGGTACACCACGAGTCCGGTGGTGGCGGCAGCGCTAAAGATCTGGGGGCAGTGGAGGCGACACAGGGGAGCGTTGGGAGCCTCGGTGTGGTCCCCGATCAGAGATAACCATCGGTTTGTCCCAGGAAGGATGGACGGGGGGTTTCAGAGCTGGCATCGGGCAGGGATTAGAAGAATGGGGGACCTGTTCATTGATGGGACGTTTGCGAGCCTAGGGGCGCTTGAGGAGAAGTTTGGGCTACCCCCGGGAAATGCTTTCAGGTACATGCAAGTGAGGGCGTTTGTGAGGCGGCAGGTGAGGGAATTTCCACTGCTCCCGGCACAGGAGATTCAGGACAGGGTGAATTTGGGCGTATGGGTCGGAGAGGGCAAGGTGTTGGCGATATACCAGGAGATGAAAGAAGAGGGGGAGGCTTTGGTAGAGGAGCTGAAGGGTAAATGGGTGGAGGAGCTAGGGGAGGAGATTGAGGAGGGTTTGTGGGCTGATGCCCTAAGTAGGGTTAATTCTTCTTCCTCGTGTGCCAAGCTTAGCCTGATACAGTTTAAGGTTATTCACAGAGCGCATATGACGGGGGCGAGGCTGAGTAGGTTCTTTGGGGTGGAGGGCAGATGTGGGAGGTGCTCAGGAAGCCCGCCGAACTTCGCCCATATGTTCTGGTCGTGCCCGGCACTGGATGGGTTCTGGAGGGGTGTTGCGAGAACTATATCTAAGGTGGTGAAAGTCCAGGTCAAGCCAAGTTGAGGGCTAGCACTATTTGGAGTGGCGGACGAGCCGGGAGTGCAGGAGGCGAAAGAGGCCTTTGCGTCCCTGGTAGCCCGGCGAAGGATCGTGTTAATGTGGAAAGATGCGAAGCCCCCCAGTGTGGAAGCCTGGATAAATGACATGGCAGGGTTTATCAAGTTGGAGAGGATAAAGTTTGCCTTGAGAGGGTCTGTGCAGGGGTTCTCCAGGCAGTGGCAGCCGTTCCTGGACTATCTCGCGGAGCATTAGATGCAGTTCGGTCAGCAGCAGCAGCAACCCGGGGGGGGGGGGGGGGTAGAAATTGACAGAGTTCTAAATATCAATGATGCGAAGGTATATGGGGTTAGTGTAGAGAAAATGCATTAAAGTGGATGATCAGCCATGACCATATTGAATGGTGGAGCAGGCTCGATGGGCTGAATGGCCTACACCTGCTCCTATTTTCCTAACTGGGGAGAGTTTGTCATGCTGCACTTCTTCTTCACCAATGGTGTAAATGTAACCCATATCAAACATCTGGACTTGCATCAAACCAATTCTCTTCCCCTCCGTCCGCTGCCAGGAGTCAGAGTGGGCTCCTGCACTTCCAGGGTCATGGAATGGGAGAAAATCCAGCTTCAAAATGGTTCATCAGAGATCTGGCATGTTCAGAGAATGTGATAAGATTACACCAAAATGTAAGTTATTTATATAAGCAATGTTACATTGTTCAAATGTCAAACCTAAAAGAATGATTCCACAGTATCTACACCTCACGGGACCAAAATGTGACATAAAAATGGTTGGTTGGTTCAAATAACCACTTGCCTGTTAAGTTGTCGATCAAGTTGCCAATTGTATCAGCCATGGCTCTGTGATAACACTGTCACCTCTTAGCAGACTATGAGTTCAAATCCCACGCCTGAGACTGGGCACATAATCTGAGCTGACATTATTTATTTACTGGGGCCGAAATTGGTTGTGTTTTAAAAAGACGTACAGCAGCAATTTAAAAAGAAAATGACTTAAGTAGCAGCTTCTAAGATGAACATTTGCAATTTGTGAAGCCATTAAGGTAGAGTTAGGGGGCGGGATTCTCCCTTACCCGGCGGGGCGGGCGGTCCCGGTGCCGAGGAGTGACGTGAACCACTCCGGCGTTGGGCCACCCGGAATCCTCCGCACCTTCAGGAGTTAGGCCGGCGCCGGCGGGGCTGGCGCCGCGCCAACCGGCACGCAAGGGGCTCCGCCAGCTGGCATGAGTTGGCGCATGCGTGGGAGTGCCAGCGTGTACTGGCGTCATCCCAGCGCATGCGCAGGGGGGTTCATCTCTGCACCGGCCATGGCGGAGGTCCACAGCAGCCGGTGCGGAGGGAAAGAGCGCCCCCACGGCACAAGCCCGCCCGCGGATCGGTGGGCCCCGATCGCAGGCCAGGCAACCGTGGGGGCACCCCTTGGGGCTAGATCCCCCCCCCCCCCACGCCCCCCCAAGGACCCCGGAGGCCACCCGCAGAGGCCAGGTCCCGCTGGTAAGTACCAGGTCCAATTTACGCCGGCGGGACCGGATTAAAATGGGCGACCACTCGGCCCATCGCAGGCCAGAGAATCGCCGGAGGGCCCGCTGCCAGCGGCCGCTGACCGGCACGGCGTGATCCTGCCCCCCACCAAAACCCCGGCGCCAGAGAATTCGGCAGCCGGCGGGGGCAGGATTCACGCCGTCCCCCGGCGATTCTCCGGCCCGGCGGGGGGTCGGAGAATCCCGCCCAGGTTGTCTAGGAGAACCCAAAGACAATTGCCTTAGCGGAATGTTAAGGATGCATCTATTCACAGAACATGCAGACAGCACCTGTAATGCAACTACAGTTGAAGAAAGCATTAGACACAATCACTTTGAACAATAAACACTGGCTGAAGAGGGAAATATTCCAGACATAATCTAATCGTGTCTGAACCATGAACCTGGAACCAACTTACTCTGGCTATGTTTGAGTAACTGGTCAGTCGGTGAACAAATTCTATTTTTTGTCTTAAGAAATTGTTTTTCTCCAGGCCAGTCAGAACAGAAGAAGAGACACAGAAGATCTCGCCCTCTCTACCCATACTGCAGCCTTGAGCCCTGCCTATTGTCTGACCATCCCAACACTGTAGGCTGTGTTTTAAGAATCAATCCAGCAACTGCTGTCTCCAGAGGAAAATATATAAATTGTCCGTCAACATCTTTAAATCATCTCAATGCAGAATCCAAAAAGACCGTTGAGCCCAGTCTAAAACCATCCAAGTCATCAATCTACAAGATCCATATGCCACTGACTTTTATTGGACTTTTAAACTACTTAACCTGTACTCCCATAATGTAACTTACTTGTGTGTGCATGTCTAAACCCTTGAATGCATGCATGTGTGAGTCAGAACGGTTTAATTCTTTTTATTTAGATCAGGTGTTAAGTAGAATAAACACTGTTCTCTTTTCTTTCAAAACTTATAAGAAAACCTGCCTGTGTGTCTTTAAAAGCCACAGCACATGAGCATTTAAACACTCAATAAATTATTGTTGCAAACTTTGTTGCAGTCAAACGAGGAGTGGAAAAAGGGGGAATCTGTTCTACCCCTCCTCACCTGGCCGTGACAAGGAGTGCTGCACTGTTGAATATGCTACCTTTCAGCTGAGACATTAAGCTCAGGCCCAACCAGCCTCTCAGTTAGCTGTAAAAGATCCAGGGGCACTATTCAAAGAAGACCTGGGTATGCTGGCCAACATTTATCCCTCATCAGCCAAAACCTTGCCCTTATTGGGGTCTTGCTATGTGCAAGTTGGCTGCTGTGTTTATTACATTATAACAGTGACTGGATTTCTAAAATACTTAATTGGTTGTAAAATATTTTTGGATGTCCTTTGGGTGGCACGGCGGCACAGGGGTTAGCACTGCTGTCTCACAGCGCCAGGGGCCCGGGTTTAGTTCTGGCCTTGGGTGACTGTGCGGAGTCTGCACCTTATCCCGATGTCTGCGTGGGTTTCCTCCGGGTGCTCCGGTTTCCTCCCACAGTCCAAAGATGTGCAAGTTAGGTGCATTGGCCATGATAAATTGTCCTTTAATGTCCAAAGGTTAGGTGGGGTTATGGAGTTGTGGGGATAGGGCGTGGGAGTGGACCTAGGTCGGTTGGTGTGGACCCGATGGGCAATTGGCCTCCTTCTGCACTGTAGGGATTCTATGGAATGAGGATACTATGGAGCGAGGTGATGAGAGGAACTATATGAATTCATTTATCCAGTGAATAAAACTGAGTCAAAGGTAGCAAAAACTACCACAAGGGACAAAGAGCAACAAACAAAGCAGCTGAATTTTCTTGTCTCCACAATTACCATTCATAAATGACGTACCACAAACCAATCACACAAATAACCTCTCCATTAGCCTTAATAAGAACTTTAATTCCACCATAGGAAGTAATGGAGAGAAAAATATTTTGTTTATACTCACGAAAGAAGATGCAAAAACTGTAATCAAAATGCAGAATACTGTGGATGCTGGAAATCTGAAATAAAAACAGAAAATGCTGGAAATACTCAGCAGGTCAGGCAGCACCTATGGAGAGAGAAACAGAGGGTGCGATCGAACAGCCTCGTCATGCCCGACTCGGTGACACGACGAGGCCGTTAAGTCTCGCAAGAGGCCTCTCTTGCATTGTGTAGGGGAGGGTGGCCCTCTGATCGACTTTGGGGGCAACTTCCTTAAAGAATTATCCCCTTGGCCCACCACGAAATCCACCACGTCACGGCCAGGTTTGTCAGGACCAGAGGACCGGAGAATCACGCGGGCCCGAAGGATATCTGGTTTAGCACAGGGCTAAAGAGCTGGATTTTAAAGCAGACCCAGGCAGGCCAGCAGCACGGTTCAATTCCCATACCAGCCTCCCCTGAACAGGTGCCGGAATGTGGCGACTAGGGGCTTTTCACAGTAACTTCATTTGAAGCCAACTTGTGACAATAAGCGATTTTCATTTCATTTCATTTTCATTTTCATACGGTGCCCGGTCCGGTAAGTGAACCTTGATAAGTGAACCTTAATCCCGATGACAACCAGGGGACCAGAGCATCGGAATGGGCGGCAATCCCGTTTTCTCCCTGATGCTGGATTTTCAGCCCCATTGGTAACTCCGCTATCGGCCCGCGAGGCGGAAAATCCAGCCCCTGAAATCTCACCGGCGCAAATGCAGTTTTTGACCTCATGCGATCATTTGCAGCCCAGGTTTAGGGCCCACAACTGACAAACCCACAAAATCGTGCTCTACATGTGAGATTCCTGTATCTTTCAATAACAGTTTTGTTTTGACTGAGCCATGTGATGTCGTGATGATCAACTGCAGTGTTTATACTCTGATACAACTCCAGTTCCCATCAGGAACTGCTTCAACTCCAATAGTAGGTCTGAACAATGCCATGGGAGAGCTAAGAGTGATGTGAATCTTTAAATGTGATATGGAACTGTTGCGCAGGGAGCTCAAGAGTCAGGGTGGTTGGTTAATAGCTAAACTGATCCAGAGCACAGGTTAATAGACTGGAATGCACAGCCTAAGCAGCCAATAATTGTTCATTTCTATGAGTATATTAGCCAATTAGAACGATATTCCACTTGCAATCTTTGCATACATTGTTTGGTCTCTAATATTGCTTAAGAAGAAATATTCTGTACCGCCCTCACCTTGCGCCCCCACAAACCCTCACCCTACTGCATGCTCACTTGACACAAGCTCCTCAGAACTCAGAAACCACAGGAAGGAAAGGCTGACATCAGAAATATGTATAGAAATGTCTGAACCCATAGACCAACAATAACCCCAATCAGTGGGACAATTTGCTCATATAGGCCAACAGCCAGTACTAAACTTCCTCAGCTCTTAGAAGGGCAGTGCTCACAGTAAATACACAGCCCTAATAACAAAGACTTGCAGTTTTAGAGCCTTTCACAACTGGACTGTCCCAAAGCATTTTACAGTCAATGAAATACTTTTTGAACTACACTTACTGCTGTAATTAAGGAAATGCAACAGTCAATTTGCGCACAGCAAGGTCCCAAAAATAGCAATGAAACCGTGACCAGGAAATTTGTTTTACTGATGTTGGCTGAATCATCTGAAAAACAGCATCCCCAGCAGTGCAACACTGCCTTCGAGGATTTGTGCTCAGATCGCTAGAGTGGAATATGAACCATGCTTGCTCCGAGATAAGAGTGATATCTGAGCCACGGGTGACGTCAGGATCAATATGTTTTTCCACAGACACAAATAGAGTGTACAATACATGTATCTGCATACGTAATCTTGAAGTTGCAAGTTAAAATAATGTACCAGCATTTCAGCAGTAAGGGACTCGCAGATTTTGATGTGTTAAACTCTGAAGTGAATAATGTACTGTGGTGAATGGGTTACTGATTGGACAGGGATTGGCTGCATTCCCAGCAGTAACAGCCACTCAGACATGTTTCCTGCTGGAGTAAGTTTCGTACAACACGTCTGGAGAGCAGACTGTGTGATAACAGCTATTTAATATAAACCATACCAGGTCCTCAATGGTTTTGCTTTAAAACCGCACAATCATTCCCTTATTACACTCTTCTGTCAATCCTGTAAGCATGTGGTGAGTGAACCCCAGTGCAGCCTCTCCCAGTCAGTAATTCCAGCGATGTTTCCCGTTTTCATTTTCTTTTTCGGATTTTCTGCTCATCAAGGCAAGGAATGTCGGCGCTATTTTCCTGAAGGAGGTGTCCTTTGTCAGGGTTGCAGTGCCCTGGTCAAGAGGCGATCTCTGCTACCTCAGCCAAATAGCCCCTGTATTTGTATGAACCTCAAAGTGTGAGCGCTGGCAGCCCACTTAACTGGAGGGGCACCACAGACCGGTCAAAATCGTGTCCTCACCTTTCATCCACATGTCCAAATTTCCAGCAGAGGTCCAAGGTCCCAATTGTGAACACTTTTTTCCTTCCCAGAAAAGGGTGCAGGAGTCATCTGCAAATTTCCCAACCACTGCCTGCTTATGAATCAGAAGGATGTGGATTTGAGCCCCTCTCCGGAGGTTCAAATGCATCATCCACTCTGACACTCCGACACAGTACTGAAGGAGAGCTGCACTGTTGGATGCCGTGTTAAACTAAAACCTCACCTGCCCTCTCACAAGGGCATAAAAGCTCCCATGATACTATTTTGAAGAAGATGAATGCTCCCCGATGTCTTAGTTAATATTTATCACTTTTCGAAAATCTAAAAGCAGATGATCTTATTTTATCAGAAAGCTGTTTGCGTTACCTTCCTATACTCAAATATTTCCTCCATTTCAGAAGAACTTCATTAACTGTAAATTGCTTTGGGATGACCTGTGGTTGAAAGATACCTTACGAACTCTTTCTTTGTCCCAAGCTGTAATGGTAAAATTCCAAAGAGCAAAATTGTATTTGTTCTCTGTTATTGTGTTTTTCTCTTTGCATCTGTTTTATGCCAGTACAATCTGATATGTGGATTTTATGTTTCCACTAGATTTTTAATTTGATTGCAGCTGGAGTAAAGGTGGTGAGGGTGTAGCGGCTGGTTGATGCTTTAAGGGCAAGAACAGCCATTGGTTTAAATACAGCCCAGATTGTGGGGTGATTGTCTCCTCTGTCTACTGGCTCGAGGGTCCCATGTGAAGTACTCGAGGAAATATCAACCGATTTCCTAATTGAGGATAAATCCACAGGCTGAAGCTGTCCACACTTCGGCAGTAATTCACTTGGAGAGGTTAGAGGCTGACTGGTGTCACACTGGCACAATTCAGTGTGCTTTGTCTGAGATTATAGCGCAGCACAGTGGTTAGCACTGCTGCCACACAGCCCCAGGGACCGAGGTTCAATTCCGGCCTTGGGTCACTGATATGGGCCAGGGTTTAGAGAACCACAAAGGATATCATGGAGTTCACCTGACCCACAACTTTTAATAGATTGTGGTATGGGGAGCACACGGCCCACTCTACAGGTGTGGTACAGCAGAAATGGAAAAGTATTTTTTAAAGCAAAACAATGGGTGGAATTCCCCCCCCCCCCCCCCACGCTGGGTGGGAGAATCGCCGGGGCGCCGCGCGTGTCCCACCACGCCGTCCCGACGCCCGCATGCGATTCTCCCACCCCCCCCCCCCCAAACCGGCGCGGCGAGAATCACGGCTGGCCGCTGGGAGAATTGCCGCCCGCCGTTTGCAACGGGCGAGCGGCGATTCTCCGGCCCAGATGGGCTGAGCGGCCTGCCCAATACGACGGGTCCCCGCCGGCACCATCCACACATGGTCGCTGCCGGCGGGAACAGCGCGGGAACGCTGGGGGGGAGCAGCTTGTGGGAGGAGGGGGGGGTTCCTGCACCAGGGGGGGCCTCAAATGGGGCCTGGCCCGCGATTGGTGCCCACCGATTGGCGGGCCAGCCTCTCTGAAGGAGGACCTCCTTTCCTCCGCTACCCCGCAAGATCCATCTGGCATCTTCTTGCCGGGCGGCCTCGGGGAGGACGGCAACCACGCATGCACGGGTGACGTCATTTACGCAGCGCCGGCTGCGTCATTTACGCGGCACCGCTTTTATGCGGTGCCAAGGCCCACCGCGCGCAAATGATGCGACGCCGCTCCTAGCCCACAGGGGGTGGGAGAATACAGGGCTGGGAGCGGGCTCCGACGCCGGAGTGAAACACTCCGGTTTTCACTCTGGCGTCAGTACTTAGACTCCCGATGGGAGAATTGCGCCCAATGTTTATTCTATGAACTCAAGTTAACCTTTTTGAAACATACAGTGAACATCGTAGCAACCATTAATTGAAATACAACCCCCAAAGAATACAACACTAAGTAATCCTTTGAGCTTTCCTTTTAACATCCATAAGACTTAAAACACCTTTTACCAGAAGCACATCAGGTTAAAGTCATTACTGTTATTAGTTTTAAGTCACCAGGATCGATTTACAGTCTTTAGATTACAGAGAGAGATTTATACACCTTCTGGCTGTGACTGCAGCTATCCAGCTCTGAAAATGAAACTAAAACAAACCCTGCAGCAAACAAACTAAAACAAAAGTAAAAAGCTGACAGACAGCCCAGCTCCACCCATTCTCTGACATCACTGCAGTAGTAAACACCCATTTCTTAAAGGTACTCTCACTACAGATATTTATATACACACCCATTTATAAACACCCATTTCTAAAAGATACTCTCACATGACACCTCCCCCCAAGAAAAAAAAATAAACCATCAACTTCAAGATGGTTTCATTTTTCACCTTTTCACTGTACTTTAAGAAATGCACACAGCAAATATACTTTATCGTTTCAAAAAAACAACACACGCAAATAGGTATAATAATATAGTCCATTTTTTTTCGTTCGTGTTCCTCCAACTGAAATCCTTCCCGATTGACAGTCTCTTTGAACAAGAAGGTCCATGCACGATCCATCCATTTCTCTATGCCTTGGCATTTTTCTTCAAAGTTAGATACTTTAGTTCAATCTGATCGCAGAGTCCCTTGTAATTCTCCAACACAGGAGCATTGGTTATCACAGCTTTCAGGCAGTCAAATGCCTGCTGAAAGTCTGCTGTCCACTGAAATGTTTGACGTTTCTTCAGTAAGTCCATCAGTGGAGCAATCACGCTGCAAAGCTTTTGCACAAATGTTCGATCGAATCCATTATTTCTTTTGTCTTGAGGGTATCGGAAACTCCTCAAGGAAAGTGATTTGGGCTTTTCCAAATTCACTTTTGGCTAGGTTTATCACCAAACCCGTGTCCTGCAGTCGATCGAATAACTCCATCAGATGTTTCAAATGTTCTGTCCATATCTGGCTGAAAATTACCAGATTGTCGGTGTATACTGCACAATTGGATAATCCTGAAACAACTTTGATAGTTAACCGTTGAAATGTGGCTGGTGAGTTTTTCATGCCAAATGGCATAACTTTGAATTGGTATATACCATCTGGAGTCACAAAAGCTGAAATCTCCTTCGCCCTTTCGGATAAAGGTATCTGCCAGTAACCTTTAAGTGAATCCACTTTAGAAATAAAAGCTGATTGTCCTACTTTTTCAATGCAATCCTCCAAACGTGGGATAGGATAAGAGTCCGTTCTTATAACTGCATTAACATTTCTATATTCCACACACAACCGTTGGTATAGGCACCATCACTATGGGTGAGCTCCATTGGCTGCAACCCACTTCAATCATGCCATTTTTAAGCATACTCTCAATCTCTTTGTTAACCTGTGCCAATTTTAAAGGGTTAAATCTGTATGGATGTTGTTTGATCGGAACAGCCTTTCCCACATCTACATCATGTATAGCCATTTTAGTACTTCCCAATTTATCTCCATAAACTTGCCCATGTCTTGCCCAAGACACTTGTCTTAGCAGGAGCAGGCCAGTCGATTTCAGCGGGAGCGGAGCAGATTAGTCAATTTCAGCGGGAGCAGTGCGCAAGTGATTTCTGGGAGGTAAGTCTCTCCTTTAAAAACACTTGTCTTTGCAGGAGCAGGCCAGTCGATTTCAGCGGGAGCGGAGCAGGTTAGTCAATTTCAGCGGGAGCAGTGCGCAAGTGATTTCTGGGAGGTAAGTCTCTCCTTTAAAAACACTTGTCTTTGCAGGAGCAGGCCAGTCGATTTCAGCGGGAGCGGAGCAGGTTAGTCAATTTCAGCGGGAGCAGTGCGCAAGTGATTTCTGGGAGGTAAGTCTCTCCTTTAAAAACACTTGTCTTTGCAGGAGCAGGCCGGTCGATTTCAGCGGGAGCGGTGCGTCAATGATTTCTGGGAGACCTTCACAGGAGCAGGCTAGTCAATTTCAGCGGTAAACACTTACCTGGTCCCGTTTTCGGTCCCTCTTTGCTGTTTTTTAAAACATTTTAGTGTTTAAGGTGGGAACAGGAAGTTTGACCCGCGGACTTCTGGGAAGACCCTCACCAATAAATTCTGGTGGAGAGGAAACCCGAGACACTACACGTGTAGTGTCTCCCACCCGCCCTCCTCCTCTAACCTAATGATAAAACCCATTGGTGTGAGGTAAGTACCATATTTTATTATTATTATTATTATTTTTTAAAATTTAATTTAGTTGTTAGCCAGACCTTGGTAGAAAGTTAGAGGGATGGCAGGGAAGGACGTGCAATGTTCCTCCTGCAGGATGTTTGAGGTGAGGGATGCCGTTAGTGTCCCTGCTGATTTTACCTGCAGGAAGTGCTGCCATCTCCAGCTCCTCCAAGACCGAGTTAGGGAACTGGAGCTGGAGTTGGAAGAACTTCGGATCATTCGGGAGGCAGAGGGGGTCATAGATAGCAGCTTCAGGGAAGTAATTACACCAAAGATTGGAGATAGATGGGTAACTGTAAGAGGGACTGGGAAAAAGCAGTCAGTGCAGGGATCCCCTGCGGTCGTTCCCCTGAGAAACAAGTATACCGCTTTGGATACTTGTGGGGGGGGGGGACTTACCAGGGGTAAGCCATGGGGTACTGGCCTCTGGCACGGAGTCTGTCCCTGTTGCTCAGAAGGGAAGGGGGGAGAGGAGCAGAGCATTAATAATTGGGGACTCGATAGTCAGGGGCACAGATAGGAGATTTTGTGGGAGCGTGAGAGACTCATGTTTGGTATGTTGCCTCCCAGGTGCAAGGGTACGTGATGTCTCGGATCGTGTTTTCCGGGTCCTTAGTGGGGAGGGGGAGCAGCCCCAAGTCGTGGTCCACATTGGCACTAACGACATAGGTAGGAAAGGGGACAAGGATGTCAGGCAGGCTTTCAGGGAGCCAGGCTGGAAGCTCAGAACTAGAACAAACAGAGTTGTTATCTCTGGGTTGTTGCCGGTGCCACGTGATAGTGAGATGAGGAATAGGGAGAGAGAGCAATTAAACACGTGGCTACAGGGATGGTGCAGGCGGGAGGGATTCAGATTTCTGGATAACTGGGGCTCTTTCTGGGGAAGGTGGGACCTCTACAGACAGGATGGTCTACATCTGAACCTGAGGGGCACAAATATCCTGGGGGGGAGATTTGTTAATGCTCTTTGGGGGGATTTAAACTAATTCAGCAGGGGCATGGGAACCTGGATTGTAGTTTTAGGGTAAGGGAGAATGAGAGTATAGAGGTCAGGAGCACAGATTTGACGTCGCAGGAGGGGGCCAGTGTTCAGGTAGGTGGTTTGAAGTGTGTCTACTTCAATGCCAGGAGTATACGAAATAAGGTAGGGGAACTGGCAGCATGGGTTGGTACCTGGGACTTCGATGTTGTGGCCATTTCGGAGACATGGATAGAGCAGGGACATGAATGGATGTTGCAGGTTCCGGGGTTTAGGTGTTTTAGTAAGCTCAGAGAAGGAGGCAAAAGAGGGGGAGATGTGGCGCTGCTAGTCAAGAGCAGTATTACGGTGGCGGAGAGGATGCTAGATGGGGACTCATCTTCCGAGGTAGTATGGGCTGAGGTTAGAAACATGAAAGGAGAGGTCACACTGTTGGGAGTCTTCTATAGGCCTCCAAATAGTTCTAGGGATGTAGAGGAAAGGATGGCGAGGATGATCCTGGATAAGAGCGAAAGTAACAGGGTAGTTATTATGGGAGACTTTAACTTTCCAAATATTGACTGGAAAAGATATAGTTCGAGTACATTAGATGGGTCGTTTTTTGTACAGTGTGTGCAGGAGGGTTTCCTGACACAATATGTTGACAGGCCAACAAGAGGCGAGGCCACGTTGGATTTGGTTTTGGGTAATGAACCAGGCCAGGTGTTGGATTTGGAGGTGAGAGAACTTTGGGGACAGTGACCACAATTCGGTGACGTTTACGTTAATGATGGAAAGGGATAAGTATACACCGCAGGGCAAGAGTTATAGCTGGGGGAAGGGCAATTATGATGCCATTAGACGTGACTTGGGGGGGATAAGGTGGAGAAGTAGGCGCAAGTGTTGGGCACACTGGATAAGTGGAGCTTGTTCAAGGATCAGCTACTGCGTGTTCTTGATAAGTATGTACCGGTCAGGCAGGGAGGAAGGCGTCGAGCGAGGGAACCGTGGTTTACCAAAGAAGTGGAATCTCTTGTTAAGAGGAAGAAGGAGGCCTACGTGAAGATGAGGTGTGAAGTTTCAGTTGGGGCGATGGATAGTTACAAGGTAGCGAGGTAGGATCTAAAGAGAGAGCTAAGACGAGCAAGGAGGGGACATGAGAAGTATTTGGCAGGTAGGATCAAGGACAACCCAAAAGCTTTCTATAGGTATGTCAGGAATAAGCGAATGACTAGGGAAAGAGTAGGACCAGTCAAGGAAGTTGTGTGTGGAGTCTGAAGAGATAGGCGAGATACTAAATTAATATTTTTCGTCAGTATTCACTCAGGAAAAAGATAATGTTGTGGAGGAGAATGCTGAGACCCAGGCTAATGGAATAGATGGCATTGAGGTACGTAGGGAAGAGGTGTTGGCAATTCTGGACAGGTTGAAAATAGATAAGTCCCCCGGTCCTGATGGGATTTATCCTAGGATTCTCTGGGAGGCCAGGGAAGAGATTGCTGGACCTTTGGCTTTGATTTTTATGTCATCATTGGCTACAGGAATAGTGCCAGAGGACTGGAGGATAGCAAATGTGGTCCCTTTGTTCAAAAAGGGGAGCAGAGACAACCCCGGCAACTATAGACCGGTGAGCCTCACGTCTGTAGTGGGTAAAGTCTTGGAGGGGATTATAAGAGACAAGATTTATAATCATCTAGATAGGAATAATATGATCAGGGATAGTCAGCATGGCTTTGTGAAGGGTAGGTCATGCCTCACAAACCTTATCGAGTTCTTTGAGAAGGTGACTGAACAGGTGGACGAGGGAGGAGCAGTTGATGTGCTGTATATGGATTTCAGCAAAGCGTTTGATAAGGTTCCCCACGGTAGGCTATTGCAGAAAATACGGAGGCTGGGGATTGAGGGTGATTTAGAGATGTGGATCAGAAATTGGCGAGCTGAAAGAAGATAGAGGGTGGTGGTTGATGGGAAATGTTCAGAATGGAGTTCAGTTACAAGTGGAGTACCACAAGGATCTCTTCTGGGGCCGTTGCTGTTTGTCATTTTTATCAATGACCTAGAGGAAGGCGCAGAAGGGTGGGTGAGTAAATTTGCAGACAATACTAAAGTCGGTGGTGTTGTCGATAGTGTGGAAGGATGTAGCAGGTTACAGAGGGATATAGATAAGCTGCAGAGCTGGGCTGAGAGGTGGCAAATGGAGTTTAATGTAGAGAAGTGTGAGGTGATTCACTTTGGAAGGAATAACGGAATATTTGGCTAATGGTAAAGTTCTTGGAAGTGTGGATGAGCAGAGGGATCTAGGTGCCCATGTACATAGATCCCTGAAAGTTGCCACCCAGGTTGATAGGGTTGTGAAGAAGGCCTATGGAGTGTTGGCCTTTATTGGTAGAGGGATTGAGTTCCGGAGTCAGGAGGTCATGTTGCAGCTGTACAGAACTCTGGTACGGCCGCATTTGGAGTATTGCGTACAGTTCTGGTCACCGCATTATAGGAAGGACGTGGAGGCTTTGGAGCGGGTGCAGAGGAGATTTACCAGGATGTTGCCTGGTATGGAGGGAAAATCTTATGAGGAAAGGCTGATGGACTTAAGGTTGTTTTCGTTGGAGAGAAGAAGGTTAAGAGGAGACTTAATAGAGGCATACAAAATGATCAGGGGTTGGATAGGGTGGACAGTGAGAGCCTTCTCCCGCGGATGGAAATGGCTGGCACGAGGGGACATAGCTTTAAACTGAGGGGTAATAGATATAGGACAGAGGTCAGAGGTAGGTTCTTTACGCAAAGAGTAGTGAGGCCGTGGAATGCCCTACCTGCTACAGTAGTGAACTCGCCAACATTGAGGGCATTTAAAAGTTTATTGGATAAACATATGGATGATAATGGCATAGTGTAGGTTAGATGGCTTTTGTTTCGGTGCAACATCATGGGCCGAAGGGCCTGTACTGCACTGTATCGTTCTATGTTCTATGATATCAAGAACTCTTTCAGGTCAGTTCATTTTTCCTCTGGAAGGTAACTCGGCAATTTATCCCAATTTTTAAGAACATCCTCGTTTTCCAATTTAATTTGAGGTATGTCAAATTCACAGTCATCTGGATTTGGTTCGTCACTTTGAGTTAGAATCATTAAAACCTCCTCTTTTTTCTCTCCTTCCCTTTAAAAGTACCTTTTAAACATATTCACATGACACACTTGGTGAGATTTCCTTCTATCCGGCGTTTTTACCACATAATTCACCTCACTTAATTTCCTTTCAATCTGATAACGTCCACAAAACCTAGGTTTTAAATGTTCACCTACCACTGGTAACAACACTAAAACTTTATCTCTAATGGCAAAACTACGAACTTTGGATTTCTTGTCCGCTCCCCGTTTCATCACATTTTGTGCAACTTTTAAATGTTGTCTCGCCAATTAACCTGTTCTATTTAATCGTTCCCTAAAGTTTGACACGTAATCCAATAATGTAATTTCCGATTTCTCACTCACCAATTTTTCCTTAATCAATTTAAGTGGTCCTCTTACCTCATGACCAAAAATTAGTTCAAAAGGACTAAATTTGGTTGATTCATTAGGTGCATCCCTTTTTTAAAAAAAATATATTTTATTCAAGTTTTTTGGCCAAACATAACAATACGGAGTGTTTCTTTTACACAACAATAAAGCAATATAAATAACCGTGGCCAGTTTTAAACAAATAAGTAAGTAATATATAAACAAAAACAAAAAAACAAAACTAAATGGCAACTGCCTTGTCCAAAATAAATACTCTCCAAAAATACAATCCAACAATCCAATATACAATTACATATACCAAATACCTATACATATACAATAACATCCCTGAGAGTCCATCCGATTCCTCCCCCCGCCCTTCCCCCCCACCCCCCCCTCCCCCCTGGGTTGCTGCTGTTGTCTACTTCTTTTCCATTCCCTCTATCTTTCTGTGAGGTAGTCGACGAACGGTTGCCACCGCCTGGTGAACCCCTGAGCCGAACCCCTTAACACAAACTTAATCCGTTCTAACTTTATAAACCCTGCCATATCGTTTATCCAGGTCTCCACACCCGGGGGTTTGGCTTCCTTCCACATTAACAATATCCTGCGCCGGGCTACAAGGGACGCAAAGGCCAACACGTCAGCCTCTCTCGCCTCCTGCACTCCCGGCTCTTCTGCAACCCCAAATATAGCCAACCCCCAGCTTGGTTCGACCCGGACCCCACCACCTTCGAAAGCACCTTTGCCACCCCCACCCAGAACCCCTGTAGTGCCGGGCATGACCAGAACATGTGGGTGTGATTCGCTGGGCCTCTCGAGCATCTCGCACACCTATCCTCTACCCCAAAAAATTTACTAAGCCGTGCTCCAGTCATATGCGCCCTGTGTAGCACCTTAAATTGTATCAGGCTTAGCCTGGCACACGAGGACGATGAGTTTACCCTATGTAGGGCATCAGCCCACAGCCCCTCCTCAATCTCCTCCCCCAGTTCTTCTTCCCATTTCCCTTTCAGCTCATCTACCATGATCTCCCCCTCGTCCCTCATCTCCCTGTATATGTCCGCCACCTTACCGTACCCCACCCATGCCTCTGAGATCACTCTATCCTGCACTTCCTGCGTCGGGAGCTGCGGGAATTCCCTCACCTGTTGCCTCGCAAAAGCCCTCAATTGCATATACCGAAATGCATTCCCTTGGGGCAACCCATATTTCTCCGTCAGCGCTCCCAGACTCGCAAACGTCCCATCTACAAATAGATCTCTTAGTTGTACTACCCCAGCTCTTAGCCATGCTCCAAATCCCCCATCCATTCTCCCCGGAACGAACCTATGATTGTTTCTTATCGGGGACCGCACCGAAGCTCCCGTCCCTCCCCTATGCTGTCTCCACTGCCCCCAAATTTTCAATGTAGCCACCACCACCAGGCTTGTGGTGTATTTCTTTGGTGAGAACAGCAACGGCGCCGTCACCATTGCTTGCAGGCTAGTCCCCCTGCAGGGCGCCCTCTCCAATCTCTTCCACGCTGCTCCCTCCCCTTCTCCCATCCACTTACACACCATTGAAACATTGGCGGCCCAGTAGTACTCACTTAGGCTCGGTAGTGCCAGCCCCCCCCTGTCCCTACTACGCTGCAAGAATCCCCGCCTCACTCTCGGGGTCTTCCCAGCCCACACAAAACTCATAATGCTCTTCTCAATTCTTTTGCAAAAAGCCTTCGTGATCACCACCGGGAGGCACTGGAACACAAAAAGGAATCTCGGGAGGACCACCATTTTAACCGCCTGCACCCTACCTGCCAATGACAGGGACACCATGTCCCATCTCTTGAAATCCTCCTCCATCTGTTCCACCAACCGTGTTAAATTAAGCCTATGTAATGTACCCCAATTCTTGGCTATCTGGATCCCCAGGTACTCACTTTTCCCCATGTTCAGTTTATACCCTGAAAAATCCCCAAACTCCCCAAGTATCCGCATTATCTCTGGCATCCCCTCCGCCGGGTCCGCCACATATAGCAACAAATCATCCGCATACAGAGATGCCCGGTGTTCTTCTCCCCCCCTAAGTACTCCCCTCCACTGCCTGGAACCCCTCAGTGCTATGGCCAGGGGTTCAGTCGACAATGCAAACAATAACGGGGACAGAGGACATCCCTGCCTCGTCCCTCTATGGAGCCGAAAATAGTCAGACCCCCGTCCATTCGTGACCACGCTCGCCATCGGGGCCCTATACAGCAACTGTACCCACCTGATATACCCGTCCCCAAAGCCAAATCTCCTCAACACCTCCCACAAATAATCCCACTCCACTCTATCAAATGCTTTCTCGGCATCCATCGCCATCACTATCTCCGCTTCCCCCTCTGGTGGGGGCATCATCATTA
The DNA here is from genome assembly GCF_047496885.1 of Scyliorhinus torazame. Classification (NCBI taxonomy): domain Eukaryota; kingdom Metazoa; phylum Chordata; class Chondrichthyes; order Carcharhiniformes; family Scyliorhinidae; genus Scyliorhinus; species Scyliorhinus torazame. Next base: position 151,661,437 of record NC_092713.1, read on the forward strand.
CCCCTAGCAGCCTCCGTATATTTGTATTTAGCTGTCTCCCCTTCACAAACCCAGTTTGGTCCTCATGGACCACCCCCGGGACACAATCCTCTATCCTCATTGCCATTATCTTGGCCAGAATCTTAGCGTCCACATTCAGAAGGGAAATGGGCCTGTATGACCCGCATTGCAGCGGGTCTTTTTCCTTCTTTAGGAGGAGCGATATCGTTGCCTCTGACATAGTCGGGGGCAGCTGCCCCCTTTCCCTCGCCTCATTAAAGGTTCTCATCAGTAGCGGGGCGAGCAAGTCCAAATATTTCTTATAGAATTCAACTGGGAATCCATCTGGTCCCAGGGCCTTCCCCGCCTGCATGCTCCCAATCCCTTTCACTACTTCCTCCGTCTCAATCTGTGCTCCCAGCCCCACTCTCTCCTGCTCCTCCACCTTCGGAAATTCCAGCTGATCCAGAAAGCACATCATTCTCTCCTTCCCGTCCGGGGGCTGCGCTTCATATAGTCTTTCATAAAATGCCTTGAACACTCCATTCACTCTCTCCGCTCCCCGCTCCATCTCTCCCTCCTCATCTCTCACCCCCCCCCTATCTCCCTCGCTGCTCCCTTTTCCTCAGCTGGTGGGCCAACAACCTACTCGCCTTCTCCCCATATTCGTACTGTACACCCTGTGCCTTCCTCCATTGTGCCTCTGCATTACCCGTAATTCTACATGTAGCCTTTGCCTTTCCCTGTACAGTCCCTCCTCCGGTGCCTCCGCGTATTGACTGTCCACCCTCAGAAGTTCTTTCAACAATCGCTCCCTTTCCCTACCCTCCTGCTTTCCTTTATGTGCCCTATCAGCTCCCCTCTAACCACTGCCTTCAGTGCCTCCCAGACCACTCCCACCTGTACCTCCCCATTATCATTAAGTTCCAAGTACCTTTCAATACACCCCCTCACCCTTAAACACACACCCTCATCTGCCAATAATCCCATGTCCATTCTCCAGGGTGGAAGCTGTTGTTTTTCTTCCCCTATGTCCAGGTCCACCCAGTGTGGAGCATGATCCGAGATGGCTATAGCCGTGTACTCCGTTCCCGTCACCTTTGGGATCAGTGCCCTTCCCAAAACAAAAAATCCCATTCGTGAAAATACTTTGTGTACATAGGAGAAAAACGAAAACTCCTTACTCCTAGGTCTACTAAATCTCCAGGGATCAACTCCTCCCATCTGCTCCATAAAATCCGTAAGCACCCTAGCTGCAGCCGGCCTCCTTCCGGTCCTGGACCTCGATCTGTCCAGCCCTGGGTCCAGCACCATATTAAAGTCTCCACCCATTACCAACTTCCCCACTTCTAGGTCCGGGATTCGTCCTAACATACGCCTCATAAAATTGGCATCATCCCAGTTCGGGGCATACACGTTCACTAATACCACTGCCTCCCCTTGCAATTTGCCACTCACCATCACGTATCTGCCCCCACTATCTGCCACTATAGTCTTTGCCTCAAACATTACCCGCTTCCCCACTAGTATGGCCACCCCCCCTGTTTTTTGCATCTAGCCCCGAATGAAACACCTGCCCCACCCATCCTTTGCGAAGTCTAACCTGGTCTATCAGCTTCAGATGCGTCTCCTGAAGCATAACCACATCTGCCTTAAGTTTCTTTAGGTGTGCGAGTACCCGTGCCCTCTTAAACGGCCCGTTCAGCCCTCTCACATTCCACGTGATCAACCGGGTTGGGGGGCTCTTTACCCCCCCCCCCCCTTGACGACCAGCCATTTCCTTTTTCAATCCAGCTCCTCACCCGGTTCCCACGTAGCTGTATCCCCCCCAGGCGGTGCCCCCCCCCGCCCCGACCCCCCCCCCCCCATACCAGCTCCCCCTTCTCCTCTGGAAACTTAGTAGACACATCCATAATCGTCAAAAGATATTAATTCCCACTTTTTGTTTTAGGAAGTGGTCCTACGCAATCAATTAGGATCCTCGTGAAAGGTTCCTCAAATGCTGGAATGGGTATTAAGGGAGCGGGTTTTATCACTGCTTGAGGTTTCCCTGTCACTTGACATGTGTGACATGATTGACAAAATTTAACTACATCTTTATATAATCCAGGCCAATAAAAATGTTTCTGGATTTTAGCTTGAGTTTTCCATATTCCCAAATGACCTCCCACTGGTACCTCATGTGCAACTCGCAACACCTCCTTTCTATACCCTACCGGCAATACCACTTGTTGAACTTCTGCCCAGTTTTCATCCGCCTGCATATGTAAAGGTCCCCATTTTCTCATCAAGACATTACTTTTACGGTAATAACACTCTGGTATATACTCAGATTCCTCTTCTGAGTATACTTTCTGATACTCCGTTTTATTTCGACATCTTTCTGTTGTAACTCCGCCAATTTTCCTGAACTAAAAAATCCGCCTCATCCTCCACCTGTTCTTGTTCTTTTTCAACCATCTGATCAAAAATTGTTTCTGATAATTGCACTTCAACTTCATCTTCACTCTTTGATTTCTCCTCTTGTCTTAACCTGTGACTTTGCGACCTTGTTACTACACAACCCGGAAAAATCCCAGGATATTCATCCTTCAACACTTCAGTTGTCTGATTTTCCACTGGCTTATCAACCACAGTAGGCATCACTCCCACCTGCGATCTAGCTGTACCATTACCCAAGATAAACTGTATTCCTGGACAAGATAGTTTCTCTATTACTCCTACTGCCACTTCACCACTCTTCACTGGACTTTCCAATCCTACCTTATATAATTGAACACTACTCCTCTCACCCTGAATTTCACATATTACCACCTTTTCTGGCAATATTCTTCCCAGACTACATAACTCCTCATCTCTTACCATTAAAGATTGACTAGCTCCCGTATCTCTTAAAATTGTGACTTCTTTACCTGCTCCTCCTGATACACATGAGTAAACTTTACCCACACAAGTAAATTCTTTAAAGAGATCTGGCACCTTCTTATCAATCACCTCTTGATCAGGCTGTGCAATTTTTTGCACCTCCTTCACTTCACTTGGGCTTTCCTTTAACACTTTAACAAACCCCACTGTCTTATCCTGTTTTACCACATCAGCCTTCCCAGTGCTTTTCTTCAACCACCAACACTGTGACTTTACATGGCCTAGTTTATTACAGTGAAAACATTTGAAACTTTTCATGTCTCTTCCACCCTCCTGGATTTCTTTGTTCATCTGAGGTACACTCTCCTTATTATCTCCCATTCGATCACCTTTACCTTTACCACTTGAGTATTTCTCATGTCCCCAGTTTCTATCCCTCACAGGCTGAAACTGATGTCGGAAACCAAGCTTTGATTTATGAACTGATTCATAATCATCTGCCATTTCTGCTGCTAACCTCACAATTTTATACCTCTGCTCTTCCACATGAGCTCCCACTACATCAAGAATTGAATTTTTAAACTCCTCCAAAAGTATAATTTCTCTGAGAGCTTCATACGTTTGGTCTATTTTCAAAGCCTTTATCCACCTATCAAAATTACTCTGTGTGAGCCTTTCAAACTCCATGTATGTTTGACCAAATTCTTTCTTTAAATTTCTAAACCTTTGTCTCTAGGCTTCAGGCACCAGTTCATATGCACCCTAAGATGGATTTTTTTCACCTCCTCATACGCCCCAGATACCTCCTCCAGTAGTGATGCAAATGCTTCACTAGCTCTACCTACCAGCTTTGTTTGAATCAGTAATACCCACATGTCCTGTGACCATTTCATTTGTTTAGCTACCTTCTCAAATGAAATGAAAATGGCTTCTACCTCCTTCTCGTCAAACCTTGGCAATGCTTGGACATATTAAAATAGATTCCCATCCAGCCTTCGACTTTGACGCTCTTTCTCACTATCCTCACCACTATCATCCAACTGTACGTTTCCCTTTACGTCTGCTAATTTTAACTGACTGTCATGTTTCATGGCCATTTTCTGAAGTTCAAACTCTCTCTCTTTATCTTTTTCCCTGATCTGTATCTCCCTTTCTCTTTCTTTTTGTTCTGCTAGGGCTATTCTTTCTTTTCTCCTTTCTCCTCTCTCCTTTTCTTTTTCCTCTCTCTCTCTTTCTTTTTCCTCTCTCTCTCTCTTTCTTTTTCCTCCCTATCTCTTTCTCTCTCTCTTTCTTTTTCCTCTCTCTCTCTTCCGTATTCAAGCTGCTTTAATACTTTCTCATGTTCCATTTGTTTAATTTGTAACTGAATTTTTGCCATTTCCAATGAGCCAAACTGTATCTCAGGCAACTTTAAATGCTTAGCCACCGCCATAATTACCTCATCTTTTTGCATTTTGACCGGTGATGTTAACTGCAATGTTTTTGCCAAATCTAACAGTCTGCTTTTAGTCTCTGTCCGTAAGGTACTGCGTGTGATCGTCTCCACCCCCAAAAACCTCAGAGCCTCTGAAAGAGCCATTGTCCAAAGCACACTCCCCACTTAAACTAAAATACCACACCTGAAAAGCAACCACAATATGCTCACCCCTCACTGTCTTTAAATTCACTTAGCCAATCCAATAGATAGACTTTTATCCCCATCGAGCCCCCAATTTGTTATGGGCCAGGGTTTAGAGAACCCCAAAGTATATCATGGAGTTCACCTGAGCCACAACTTTTAATAGATTGTGGTATGGAGAGCACATGGCCCACTCTACAGGTGTGGTACAGCAGAAATGGAAAAGTATTTTTGAAAACAAAACAATGTTTATTCGATGAACTCAAGTTAACCTTTTTGAAAGATACAGTGAACATCTTAGCAACCATTAATTCAAATACAACCCCCAAGGAATACAACACTAAGTAATCCTTTAAGCTTTCCTTTTAACATCCATAAGACGTAAAACACCTTTTGCCAGAAACACATCAGGTTAAAGCCATTACTGTTATTAGTTTTAAATCACCAGGATTGATTTACAGTCTTTAGATTACAGAGAGAGATTCATACGCCTTCTGGCTGTGACTGCATCTATCCAGCTCTGAAAACGTAACTAAAACACAGCCTGCAGCAAACAGCCTAAAACAAAAGTAAAAAGCTGACAGACAGTCGAGCTCCACCCACTCTCTGACATCACTGCAGTAGTAAACACCCATTTCTTAAAGGTACTCTCACTACAGATATTTATACACACACCCATTTATAAACACCCATTTCTTAAAGGTACTCTCACGTGACAATCACTGGCTGTGTGGAGTATTCACGTTCTCCCCGTATCTACGTGGGTTTCTTCCATGTGCTCTCTGGTTTCCTCCCACAGTCCGAAAGTGCACTGGTTAGGTGGATTGGCCATGCTAAATTGCCACTGTGTGTCCAAAGATGTGCAGATTAGATGGAATGACCACGATCAATACCCGGGGTTATGGGGATAGGGCGTGGGAGTGGGTCAAGGTAGAGAACTCTTTCGATGGGCCAAATAGCCACTTTCTACACTTTAGAGATTCTACTGATGAGGACTGAGGCCCATTGTTGGGATAGAGTAGAGGGAGCAGTGTTCTGTGCTGTTCCTGACCTGGGGCTGCTTGATGTCAACACTGAAATAGAACATTCATCATCTTGAACATTCCTCACCCATAGAGCACAAAACAATTGTTTAAAGATAAAATAATTGAATTCAGGAGGTTGTAATTAATTTATAACAGGCTGCATCATTTTTGTTTTTGATAGTTTTCCAGCCACCCAATTCCCAGGATTTTTCATGTTTCTGATTTTCACAGTTTTTTCTTGCATTTCCAGGAGCCCAGTAAGTACTCCAGGAATTGCTTGAGGATTCATCTCAATTACCTCGAGTTCTGTATTCCTTCCACTAAATGTCCTTATATCCTTCCGGTTTTCAGCCAGGTTTCACCAGAAATAACCACTATTTAACCTTACCAGAATGATTTACAGCCGTTCAACAGTGATTGGGTGAGTTGAGGTACAATTAACGCTTCGATGGTTTGTATGGTCCAAACAGAATGAAAAGAAGTGCAGTCTTAGATTTGCTTCCTTGTTTCCTTGAATTTCCAGGAATTTTCATTGTGTTTTTATAATTAGTCCAAGATCAGCATCCAGATTTTCTATTCCTGAGAAGTGTTGATGCCGGGACAGGATTAATGAAGTTAAAGTATCCAATTTATTTTTTCCAATTAAGGGGTAATGTAGCGTGGTCAATCCACCTACCCCGCACATCTTTGGGTTGTGGGGGCGAAACCCACGCAAACATGGGGAGAATGTGCAAACTCCCAGGGCCAGTTTGAACCTGGGACCTTGGCGCCGTGAGGCAGCAGTTCTAACCACTGCGCCACCGTGCTGCCCCTGCATGTACACGTTTCACTCCCTACACACACCACCCCAGCCAACAAGATGGCAGCAAGCCACACGACACCGAGATTCACAGATGTGGAACTGGAGACCCTGCTGGACGCTGTGGTGGAGAGGCAGGTGACCCTGTACCCCGGGTGGGAAGGAGACTACCAGCCTTCGCCGTTCGCCGGGTCTGGATGCAGGTGGCAGCGGTGTGTAATGGAATGCTCTCCACTTTTCTTGAATGAGTGCAGCTCCAACAATACTCAAGTAGCTGGACATCCAGGACAAAGCAGCCCACTTGACTGTTACCTCTTTGTTACAACACCCTGGACTAGTGCATGGTCAATTCCAGCCCACTTGACCAGGAGTGCAACACAATTGAATTGACCAATAATTCTTAGAAAAATACCCCAAACCTTTGGCTCTTGGCTGCCCAATAATTATACTCACCAGGTTTGTAAATGTAAACACAATTATTTTTTATTAATAACAAGAAATATAATGAAATATACACCAAATACAACTGGTTAACTATCATCTAATTCCTAATTCCACACTTTAACTTGCCTCACCCACCCTTTACAAACACACACAAGACAGACAAACATAGAGGGGAGGAGAAGGGTGTAAAAAATAAGTAAAAGGAAAAAGAGTTTTTGTTTCAGATGGCTGTCTTTAAACACATTACTGCTCTTCAAACTATACTTTCAGTCTGAGGTTTTATTGTAGATTCATTCAGGCCTCTGTAGTTTCAGAAATGCAGCACTCATAGCCTTTCTGGAAAGAGAAAGAGTGGCCTGGATTTTGTTTTGAAGCCTGTAATGGTTTTCCTGTATGTTCATTCACTCAGGTTTTCTGAGTTCCAGAAATACAGCACTCACAGCTTTTCTGGAGAAAACACAGAGGAGAGAGAGGGAGACCCTGGCCTGTGTTTCCAGGAATCAGACAGTTCCATACCTCTCTGAAAATTCTTCATCACAGGCAGGATCCAATCATTACCTGTCAATGGGCAGAGTACGGCCTTTTGGCCAATCCATTGGCCACCAGCCAATCAATCAAACCAAGTCCCACTCCATCTTTCTCTCTGGTGTTGAAAAGTCTGAAGCTACTGTTCAAACCAGCAGAGACTAGCAGAGTGTTCTCTCCTGTAATTTCTGAATTCCCTATTCTCTCTGCTGCTTGTCTTAAAGATAAATGTCCATTAATCAACCATGGATCAAAAATGATAATGGCAAATTAAAAGAAAGAGAAAATAATGGAATAAACATGAAGGATCCTTACACATTCCACAAACATTCAATCCCTCCATCACCAATGAACAGTGGCAGCAGTGTGTACCATCCACAAGATGCACTGCAGTAACTCACCAAGGTTCCTTGAGCAGCAACTTCCAAACCCACAACCACTGCCATCTCGAAGGACAAGTGCAGCAAATACCTGGGAAAACCACCACCTGGAAATCCCATCCAAGTCACTCACCATCCTAACTTGGAATTATATCACCGTTCCTTCACTGTCACTGAATCAAAAGCCTAGAATTCCCCCCCTAACAGCACTGTGGGTGTACCTATACCTCAGGTACTGCAGTGGTTCAAAAGGACGCTCGCCACCATTTTCTGAAGGGCAACTAGGGTTGGGCAATAAATGCTGACTGAACTAGCGATGCCCACACCCGCTAAATGAATAAAAAGTTATTTTTTCATCCTTACATTGCATTCAAAAAGCTGCTATGTAACCATTGATGCCTCATTACACATAAACTTTGTTTCTTTACTACACCGATTACCACTCTCTTTGGCTGTTTCATCATGAAACATTTTATCAGTTAATCTCTCCCGTCCTCCACGCACAGATGAGGCGAGAGTGAATGTCCATGACAACAAGCGGCATTTGACCGAGCAGCATCAAGAAACCCCAGAAAAACTGAAGTCAATGGAAATCAGGGGAAAACTCTTCACTGGCTGATATCACACTTAGCACAACGGAACATGGTTGTTGGAGGTCAATCATCTCAATCCCAGGATATCACTTCAGGAGTTCAACAGTTATGGGCCAGGGCTTAGAAACTCCAAAGTGTATTTTGAAGCTCATCTGACCTGTAACTTATATGTTGAATTTAACTAGGATGAGCACAGGAGCCTTCACTTCAGGTGTGATTCATCAGACTTCCTAGGCACTTTAATCAAAATAAAGTTTATTATAAGAATGTAGTTAGCATATATAAAACAATTAGCAAGAATTTGTTATCAATTACAAACATGAAAAAAAAACACAACAGCTATAGTAATCTATGTATATAACGCTTATTGAATCCCCCTTAGCTGTTCCAATTCAATACAAAATCCAATTAAACCAAAACCCCTTTTGAGGGCGCGGCCCAGCACACTGTAATCTCACTTGAATGGGACTGATCCTTTCCCTGAGATTCTGGACCAGTTTTCAACCAGCAGATTCAAACCTCCTTCAGGAAAGCAACTCTAGCTTTAAGGTTACCAGGCAGTTTGCCACACTCAGTGTGCCTTCAGTTCACTGGAACAGCTTTAAAATAAGCAGAGAAATCTTCCTGCAGCTTAACACAGTGTTTTCCAACATTGCTTCTCTTCTTCTTCTGCAGTCCAAACGAACAAACCAAAGAGGAAATTAAAACACTAAGCCCCCTCTCACCTGACAGCCACAGCCCAGCTCCAGCCACAGATGACATCACTGAAGCCGTACTACAAACCATGTGGTAAAGCATTTGTTAATGGGACACTCACATGGCAACTGTCCTAGGCCCAAATAACTTCAGCTGCTTCATCAATGACTTTCCCTCCCTCCAACGTAACGTCAGAAGTGGGAATATTCAATGATGATTGGACAGTATTCATTTCCATTCCCAACTCCTCAAATAAAGCAGTCCATGTTCATATGCCACATGGCTTGGACAACATTCAGACATGAGCTGTTAAGTGGCAAGTAACATTCGCATAAGACAAGTGGCAGGCAATAACCATCTCTAACCAGAGATCATCTAATTATCTCTGCTTGACATTCAATGGTGTTACCATTGCTGAATCCCCACTATCAACATTCTGGGGAGTCACCCTGGATCAGGGACTAAACTGGACTAGCCATATAAATACTGTGGCTACAAGAGCAGTTCAGGATTCTGCAGGAACTCACTTCCTGATTCCCCAAAGCCTGTCCACCACCTTCAAGGCGCAAGTCAGCAGTGTGATGAAATACTCTCCACTTGACTCGCGAGTGCAGCCATGAAGTGAGCGGTCACATATTTGGCAGCTCCCGCTCGAGGTAGTTTTTTTGGACGTTTTCCCCATTTGTAGGGTGGATATTTTGTTGGGAAAAAGGTGCAGGAGTGACTGGAGAAAGTTAAACTCCACTGTTGGGGCTGGTGGATGGATCTACGGACCAGAAGTGGAGCTAGAAGAAAGGAGCTGCTGGAGCAAGAGACTCTTTGTGCATCACAGGTCAAGATGGCGGAGGGTAAAGGGTCTACCTTGCCTGCTCAATGTTCGACGAAGTACCTGCTGGACTTCTTAAATGAGAAGTTTAGCCGACAGAGTGTGGTAAATCACGGTAGTGCATTGTATGGCATTGTATTGTATTGTGCATGCCTGAGCTTGTCCAGTGTGGTTGATGCGACCATCAATTCACCATCAGTTCTTTGAGAAGGTGACTGAACAGGTAGACGAGGGTAGAGCAGTTGATGTGGTGTATATGGATTTCAGCAAAGCGTTTGATAAGGTTCCCCACGGTAGGCTATTGCAAAAAATACGGAGGCTGGGGATTAAGGGTGATTTAGAGATGTGGATCAGAAATTGGCTAGCTGAAAGAAGACAGAGGGTGGTGGTTGATGGGAAATGTTCAGAATGGAGTACAGTCACAAGTGGAGTACCACAAGGATCTGTTCTGGGGCCGTTGCTGTTTGTCATTTTTATCAATGACCTAGAGGAAGGCACAGAAGGGTGGGTGAGTAAATTTGCAGATGATACTAAAGTCGGTGGTGTTGTCGATAGTGTGGAAGGATGTAGCAGGTTACAGAGGGATATAGATAAGCTGCAGAGCTGGGCTGAGAGGTGGCAAATGGAGTTTAATGTAGAGAAGTGTGAGGTGATTCACTTTGGAAGGAATAACAGGAATGCGGAATATTTGGCTAATGGTAAAGTTCTTGAAAGTGTGGATGAGCAGAGGGATCTAGGTGTCCATGTACATAGATCCCTGAAAGTTGCCACCCAGGTTGATAGGGTTGTGAAGAAGGCCTATGGAGTGTTGGCCTTTATTGGTAGAGGGATTGAGTTCCGGAGTCGGGAGGTCATGTTGCAGCTGTACAGAACTCTGGTCCGGCCGCATTTGGAGTATTGCGTACAGTTCTGGTCACCGCATTATAGGAAGGACGTGGAGGCTTTGGAGCGGGTGCAGAGGAGATTTACCAGGATGTTGCCTGGTATGGAGGGAAAATCTTATGAGGAAAGGCTGACGGACTTGAGGTTGTTTTCGTTGGAGAGAAGAAGGTTAAGAGGAGACTTAATAGAGGCATACAAAATGATCAGGGGGTTGGATAGGGTGGACAGTGAGAGCCTTCTCCCGCGGATGGATATGGCTGGCACGAGGGGACATAACTTTAAACTGAGGGGTAATAGATATAGGACAGAGGTCAGAGGTAGGTTCTTTACGCAAAGAGTAGTGAGGCCGTGGAATGCCCTACCTGCTACAGTAGTGAACTCGCCAACATTGAGGGCATTTAAAAGTTTATTGGATAAACATATGGATGATAATGGCATAGTGTAGGTTAGATGGCTTTTGTTTCGGTGCAACATCGTGGGCCGAAGGGCCTGTACTGCGCTGTATTGTTCTATGTTCTATGTTCTATGTTCTAATTCACGCGAAACAGAGAGTAAACTGTGGCTTTAATCGACTAGAACAGTGCCTGCCTGCGACTGCTCTGCTAGTGAGAGCCACCTACAGGGCTGCTGCTCTTTATACCTCCCCTCAAGGGGCGGAGCCAGGGGCAGAGCTCACAAGAGCACCAACATGATACATTCTATGTAATATTGTACACTAGTCCATAGGTGGAGCCCACATGGGCAACAGCGTGATACAGTGAGACATATGGTGAATGGTTAGTACAATACGTTCACCACATTCACCCCCTGTTAAAAATTGAAGTCCGGCGGGGGTGAAGGGTTCACAGGTTCAGCCTGTCCGGCGCCCTGATCGTGCGCTGTGATCGCCGAAGCTCTGGTATCACAGCTGGCCCGGGTGACAAACTCATCCGTGCGGGCATGGGTAGTGAAGTCGCCGGTGTGGGCACAGACGTGGACTCCGGGGGTGTGTCTTCTGGAGCTTCGTTCCTGTGGGTCGGTGAAGGGGGGAGGAGGGGCAGGAAGGGGTGCGGGTAAGTAGGGGCGGGGGCGCTGGGCAGCGTAGGTTGGGGTGGGTATACGTTGGGGTGGCGGTGGTAGTGGAACCTGCGGGTGCCAGGTCTCGGAGGGAAACCATATCCTGTCAGCCTGTATGCGTACTGGGGGTTGGTGTGAAGGAGCTGGACCCTCTCGACCAGGGGGTCGGACTTATGGCTCCTGACGTGTTTGCGGAGTAGGACGAGCCCCGGTGTCTTCAGCCAGGATGGAAGCGAGACCCCGGGGGTGTATTTCCTGGGGAAAACAAATAGGTGGTCATGAGGGGTCTTGTTCGTGGCCGTGCAAAGGAGGGACCTAATGGAGTGGAGCGCATCGGGGAGGACCTCCTGCCAGTGGGAAACTGGGAGATTCCTAGACTGTAGGGCCAGGAGGACAGCCTTCCAGACTGTTGTGTTCTCCCTCTCCACCTGCCCGTTTCCCCGGGGGTTGTAACTGGTAGTCCTGCTCGAGGCGATGCCCTTACCGAGCAGGTACTGACGCAGTTCGTCGCTCATAAACGAGGAGCCCCGGTCACTGTGGACATAAGTGGGGAAACCGAACAAGGTGAAGACACTATGCAGGACCTTAATGACAGTGGCCACGGTCATGTCGGGGCAAGGGATTGCAAAGGGGAAGCGGGAGTGCTCGTCAACGACGTTGAGGAAATACGGGTAGAGGGGAGGGGGCCTTTGAAGTCGATACTGAGGCGCTCAAAGGGCCGGGATGCCTTCACCAGATGGGCCTTATCCGGTCGCTAGAAGTGCGGTTTACACTCCGCACAGATTTGGCAGTCCCTGGTCATGGCTCTGACCTCCTCGGTGGAGTAGGGCAGGTTGCGGGCCTTGATGTAGCGATGAAGCCGGGTGACCCCAGGGTGGCTGAGGTCATCGAGGATGGCCCGGAGTCGGTCATCTTGCGTGCTGGCACACGTGCCGCGGGACAGGGCATCTGGGGGCTCGTTGAGCTTCTCAGGACAATATACTATATCATAGTTGTAGGTGGCGAGTTCGATCCTCCACCTCAAGATCTTATCATTCTTGATCTTGCTCCGCTGTGTATTATCGAACATGAAGGCTACCGACCGTTGGTCGGTGACGAGGGTAAACCTCCTACCAGCGAGGTGGTGCCTCCAGTGCCACACAGCTTCCACGATGGCTTGGGCTTCTTTGTCGACCGAGGAGTGTCAAATTTCGGAGACGTTGAGGGTACGGGAACAAAATGCTACTGGCCTGCCCGCCTGGTTAAGGGTGGCGGCAAGGGCGACTTCTGACACGTCGCTCTCCACCTGGAAGGAGACGGACTTGACCACCGCGCGCATCCCGGCTTTGGCAATATCTGCCTTGATGCAGCTGAAGGCCTGGCGGGCCTCAGTCGCCAGTGGGAAGATGGTGGGCTTGATCAGTGGGCGGGCTTTGTCCACATAGTTGGGGACCCACTGGGCGTAATAGGAAAAGAACGTGAGGCACCTTTTCAGGGTCTTGGGACAGTGGGGGAGGGGGAGTTGCATGCGGTCGGGGTCGGGTCCTAGGACTCCCTTTTCCATGACATAGCCGAGGATGACTAGTCTGGTTGTGCGGAAAACGCATTTCTCCTTGTTATAAGTGAGGTTGAGGGCTTGGGCGGTTTGGAGAAATTTCTGGAGGTTGGCGTCGTGGTCTTGCTGGTCATGGCCGCAGATGGTGGCGTTGTCCAAGTACGGAAATGTGGCCCGCAGCCCGTACTGGTCCACCATTCGGTCCATCATTCTTTGGAAGGCCAAGACCCTATTTGTGACGCCGAAGGGGACCCGGAGGAAGTGGAAGAGGCAGCCGTCTGCCTCAAAGGTCATGTAGTGGCGGTCCTCCGGGCGGATTGGGAGCTGGTGGTATGCAGACTTCAGATCCACCGTGGAGAACACCCGGTAATGTGCGATCTGGTTAACCATGTCTGCGATCCGGGGAAGGGGGCACGCATCGAGTTGCGTGTACCGGTTTATGGTTTGGCTGTAATCTACAACTATCCGGTTCCTTTCCCCGGACCTGACGACCACCACCTGAGCTCTCCAGGGGCTATTACTGGCCTCAATTATCCCCTCCCGTAAGAGTCGCTGGACCTCGGACCTGATAAAAGTCCTGTCCTGGATGCTGTACCGCCTGCTTCTGGTGGCGACTGGCTTACAGTCGGCGGTGAGATTTGCGAAGAGTGGGAGAGGGTCGACCTTCAGGGTCGCGAGGCTACATACGGTGAGTGGGGGTAGGGGCCTGCCGAACTTCAGGGTTAGGCTCCTGAGGTTGCAGTGGAAGTCCAGTCCCAACAGAAGAGGGGCGCAGAGGTCGGGGAGTTCCTATAGTTTCAAATCGGCGTACTCGGCGCCCTGTATTGCAAGGTTTGTGGCAGTGTACCCCCAGATCTACACCGAGTGCGACCCAGAAGCGAGGGAGATGGTTTAACATGCAGGGAAGATTGGGAGCGAGCAGCGCCTTACCATGTCTGGGTGAATGAAGCTCTCCGTGCTCCCGGATCGAACAGGCAAGGCGTTTCGTGTCCATTGACCCGGACGGTTATCATGGAGCTCCGGAGATGATTTGTTTGCGACTAGTCGAGGGTGACCGCGCCGGGTTGCGGGTAGCCGGCGTGGTCGGAGATGATGGGTTGGTCCCAAGATGGCGGCCCCCATCAGTCGCACGTGTCCGGCTGCGTTGCAGATGGCGGCCAAGATGGCGGCTCCCATGAGTCGCACGTGGCGGGCTGCGTGGGAGACAGTGGCCAAGATGGCGGCCCCCGTGAGTCGCATATGTTGTGCGGGCTTGAAGATGGCTGCCCCCACGGACAACACGAGGCTGATGATGCGTCTGGAGGGGGCGGAGCCGGCAGGCACGCAGGAACACTGCGGGGTCTGTGGGCCTGTGAGTCTGAGAGTCGGGTCTGTGACTTTGAGGATTTGGACCTGACCAGGCAAACTTTGGCGAAGTGTCCCTTTTTGCCGCAGTCGCTGCAGTTCGAGTTCCGGACTGGGCATCGCTGCCTGGGGTGTTGGTGCTGACTGCAGAAATAGTAGGGTAGCCCCCCGGGTTGGGCAGGCAGCCGCGCAGCACAGGCCTGGGGTACTCTCTGGTCGGGGGTCCATGAGGGGGTCGCGTGATCAGACGGGAACGCGTTGAGACTTTGGAACGCATCTTCTAGGGAGGTGGCTAGCTTTACCGTTTCTTCCAGGTCGAGGGCACCTTTCTCGAGTAGACACTGTCTCACGTAGTTGGACCTGACTCCAGCCACGTAGGCGTCCCGGACGGCGAGGTCCATATGTTGAGAGGCCGTAACGGCCTGGTAGTAGCAACTGCGCGCGAGGATTTTGAGGTCGCGTAGGTACTCCTCCTGTGATTCCCCAGGGCGTTGGCGGCGAATGGTGAGGAGATGCTGCGCGTACACCTCGTTCACTGGCCTTACGTATAGGTGGTTCAGCATCGCGAGGGTGTCTGCGTACGTGGAGGCTTCCTCGAGTTGTACAGAGATTCGATGGCTCACCCAAGCATGGAGGAGGCTCGGCTTCTGATCGTCGGAGACGGAAGGCGAGGAGGAGGCGGCGAGGTAGGCCTCGAAACAGCGGAGACAGTGCAAAAAAATCCTTTTGGCCTCCGCGGCCTATGGGTCGAGTTCCAGTCGGTCAGGTTTGAGGGTCGATTCCATTGTGGTGTTGTAGTCGATTAAATTGATGAGACCATCAATTCACGCAAAACAGAGTAGATGTAAACTGTGGCTTTAATCGACTAGAACAGTGCCTGCCTGTGACTGCTCTGCTAGTGAGAGCCGCCTACAGGGCTGCTGCTCTTAATACCTCCCCTCAGGGGCGGAGCCAGGGACAGAGCCCACAAGGGCACCAACATGATACATTCTATGTAATATCGTACACTAGTCCATAGGTGGAGCCCACATGGGCAACAGCGTGATACAGTGAGATACATGGTGAATGGTTAATACAACATGTTCACCACAGTGGTGAACTACTGTTATTGGAGTTCCACTGTTGTTCCACTGTTACTTACAGCGCTGTATATATTCTCTGTTACTGTTTGTTCCATTGTTACTCACTGTGTTATATATTGTTGTTCTTCCGTGGCTCCGCCCATCTGGGTGTTGTATATAGTTGACTGATCTGTAGCCCTGTCTCCAGTCTGGGTTCAGCAGCAGACAGGCTACATCTGAGAGTATTAAAACCATTTCTTCGTTTCCTACAACTTGCCTCGTGTGTAATTGATGGTGCATCAGTTTTATACTCTAAGACAGTACGATGGATAAATCACTCAAGCCTGAGCGATTGGACCTGGACCCAGAGGCAGCCGACGCCACCGCGATCTTCCAGCATTGGCTAAGTTGTTTTGAGGCCTACCTCGACTCTTCCACTGATGCCTTCTTAGGGGAGCACGAGCTTCGGGTCCTCAACGCCCGGGTGAGCCACCGAATATTTACCCTCATCAGAGACGCGGCCACGTACGACGAGGCGATTACACTCCTCAAAGGGCAGTACGTGAGGGCAGTGAACGAGGTGTACGTCCGGCACCTCCTCGCCATGAGGCGGCAGCGCCCAGGAGAGTCTTTAGCCAAGTTCCTGCGTGACCTGCGGGTACTCGCCCGGAATTATAGCTGCTAGGCAGTAACGGCAGTTCAACATACCGAGCTCCTGATCCGGGACGCCTATGTGCCCGGCGTTCGGTCTGACTCCATCCGTCAGCGCCTGATCGAAGGGGATACCCTCGACCTAAACGACATGGTGCGGCTCACGAACTCCCTGGAAGTGGCCTTCCAGAATATGGATGCCTTCACGCCCGGCCACGCGGCATCCTCGTGAGCGTCCTGGGCGCAGCCATCACCCGATCCGGGGGTGTCACAAGCCTGTGCTGCGTGGCAGCCCTGGGGGACCCTCCTGCTACTTCTGCGGCCAGGGTAAGCACTTCAGACAACGCTGCCCAGCTTGAAACGCGACCTGAAGCAAGTGCGGTAAGAAGGGCCACTTTGCAAAAGTCTGCCAGGCCCGGCCTAAAACGTCCAAATCCCGCCGCGTGGTATCTTGCCTGTCGGGACCGCCCCCTTCTAACGCGTCATCCGCCTCGTGCGACCCGTGGAGTCCGCCGTCTTGTTCGCCATCTCCGCCGCGACCTGCCACGTGCGACTCATGGGGGCTGCCATCTTGGCCGCCATCTTCGACGCCACCCGCTACCAGACCGGCCACCTTCCGCAGCTCGCCTCCGTCACCCTCGACCAGTCCCAGCCCCGTCATCTCAAGAACTCCATGATGACCGTCCGGATCAACGGGCACGAGACGACCTGCTTATTCGACTCCGGGAGCGAGGACAGCTTCTACCATCCGGATACAGTAAGGCGCTGCTCCCTCCGAATTTTCCCTGCGTCCCAGACAATCTCCCTGGCTTCCGGATCACACTCTGTTGAGGTCCGGGGGTACTGTGTCGCAGCTCTAGCGATACGTGATGTAAAGTACATTAACTTTAAACTCTACGTCCTCCCCTATCTCTGCGCTCCCCTTTTATTAGGCCTAGACTTCCAATGCCATCTCCGAAGCCTGACCTTAACGTTGGTGGACCCCTGCCCCTTCTCACCGTCTGTAGCCTTGCGACCCTTAAGGTCGCCCCACCCCCGCTCTTCGCTAACCTCACCCCGGACTGTAAGCCCGTCGCCACCAGGAGCAGACGACACAGTGCCCGGGAAAAGGCCTTTATCAGGTCAGAGGTCCAGCGACTCCTGCGGGAAGGGATCATAGAGGCCAGTACCAGCCCCTGGAGAGCCCAAGTGGTGGTCGTCAAGACTGGGGAGAAGCACCGGATGGTCATCGACTACAGTCAGACCATCAACCGGTACACGCTGCTAGATGCGTAACCCCTTCCCCGCATATCTGACATGGTCAACTGGATTGCGCAGTACCGAGTCTTCTCCACGGTAGACTTGAAGTCTGCGTACCACCAGCTCCCGATCCGCCCGGAGGACCGCTAATACACTGCCTTCGAGGCAGATGGGCACCTCGACCACTTCCTCAGGGTCCCCTTCAGCGTCACCAATGGGGTCTCGATCTTCCAAAGAGAAATGGACCGAATGGTTGACCAATACGGGCTGCGGGCCACGTTCCCGTATTTGGATAATGTCACCATCTGCGGCCATGACCAGCAGATCCATGACGCTAACCTCCAGCGTTTCTTTCACACCGCCAAGCTCCTTAATCTTACGTATAATAAGGAGACCCGCCTAGCTATCCTCGGCTACATTGTGGAAAACGGAGTCCTAGGGCCCGATCCCGACCGCATGCGCCCCCTCCTGCAACGTCCCCTCCCCCACTGCCCCAAGGCCCTGAAGAGATGCCTGGGGTTCTTCTTGTACTATGCCCAGTGGGTCCCCAACTATGCGAACAAGGCCCGCCCACTCATCAAATCCGCCCTTTTTCCCCTGTCGGGTGAGGCCCATCTAGCCTTCAACTGCATCAAGGCAGACATTGCCAAGGCCACGATGCACGCTGTGGACGAGTCCATTCCCTTCCAGGTGGAGAGCGATGCGTCTGACTTTGCTCTGGCCGCTACCTTCAACCAGGCGGGCAGGCCCGTGGCTTTCTCTCCCGTACCCTTCAGAGCTCCGAAATCCGACACTCCTCCGTCGAAAAGGAAGCCCAGGCCATTGTGGAAGCTGTGCGATATTGGAGGCATTACCTGGCTGGCAGGCGATTCACTCTCCTCACTGACCAATGATCAGTTGCCTTCATGTTCAATAACACACAGCGGGGCAAGATCAAGAACGACAAGATTCTGAGGTGGAAGATCGAACTCTCCACCGACAATTACGACATCTTGTATCGACCTGGGAAGCTCAATGAGCCCCCAGATGCCCTGTCCCACGGTACATGTGCCAGCGCACAGGTAGACCGACTTCAGCCCTCCACAATGGCCTCTGTCACCCGTTTTTTTCATTTTGTCAAGGCCTGCAACCTGCCTTACTCCATCGAGGAGGTCAGGACCATGACCAGGGACTGCCAGGTCTGCGCGGAGTGCAAACCGCACTTCTATCGGCCCGACAGAGAACGCCTGGTAAAGGCCTCCCGCCCCTTAGAGCGCCTTATAATCGACTTCAAAGGGCCCCTCCCCTCCACTGACCGTAAAGTGTACTTCCTCAACATCGTTGATGAGTACTCATGTTTTCCCTTTCGCCATCCCATGCCCTGACATGACCTCGGCCACTGTCATCAAGGCCCTGCACAGCCTCTTCACCTTGTTCGGTTTCCCACCTACATCCACAGTGATCGGGGCTCCTCGTTCATGAGTGATGAGCTGCTTCAGTTCCTGCTCAGCAAGGGCATCGCCTCAAGCAGGACTACCAGCTACAACCCCGGGGAAACGGACAGGTGGAGAGGGAGAACGCGATGGTCTGGAAGGCCGTCCTCCTGGCCCTACGGTCTAGAAGTCTCCCAGTCTCCCGCTGGCAGGAGGTCCTTCCCGATGCACTCCACTCTATCCGGTCGCATCTGTGTATTGCCACCAACGAGACCCCTCACAAACGTATGTTTGTCTTCCCTAGGAAGTCCACCTCAGGGGTCTCGTCTCGCTCCCGTCCTGGCTGACAGCCACAGGGCCCGTCCTCCTCCGGAAGCATGTGAGGAACCACAAAACCGATCCCCTGGTCGAGCGGGTTATGCTTCGCCACGCTAACCCACAATATGGCACATCAGGACGGGTGGCAGGACACAGTCTCCCTCCGGGGCCTGGCACCCGCTGGTTCCCCACCCGACCCTCCACCGTCTCCTCCATTACCATCGCTCCCGCGCATACACCGTATCCCTCTCTGTCGACGCTTCCTGAAGAGGAAGAAGAGGACGACACGCTCCCGGAGGCGCAGGTCTCAACATCAGTGCCCGCATCACAGCCGAGACTGAGGCGATCACAGCGGACGGTTAAAGCTCCTGATAGACTTAATCCATAAATTTGCTTCACCCCCACTGGGCATAATAGGAGAAGAACCCCAGGCATCGTTTGAGGGCCTTGGGGCAGTGGGGGAGGGGGAGTTCCATGAGGGGGCGCATGCGGTCGGGGTCGGGCCCTAGAACTCCATTTTGCACCACATAGCCAAGGATGGCTAAGCGGTTGGTGCTGAACACGCACTTCTCCTTGTTATACGTGAGGTTCAGGAGTTTGGGCGGTGTGGAGAAATTTGAAAAGGTTAGCGTCGTGGTCCTGCTGGTCGTGGCCGCACATGGTGACGTTATCTAGGTACGGGGAGGTGGCCCACAATCCGTACCGGTCAACCATTCGGTCCATCTCCCGTTGGAAGACCGAGACCCCATTAGTGACGCCGAAAGGAGCCCTAAGGAAGTGGTAACGGCGGACGTCTGCTTCGAATGCAGTGTATTGGCGGTCCACCTTGCGGATGGGGAGCTGGTGGTAGGCAGATTTCAGGTTAACTGTAGAGAAGACCCGGTACTGTGCAATCTGATTGACCATATCAGATATGCGTGGGAGGGGGTACGCGTCGAGCTGCGTGTACCGATTGATGATCTGACTGGAGTCAACAACCATCCTGTTTTTCTCCCCAGTCTTTACAACTACCACTTGGGTTCTCCAGGGGCTGTTGCTGGCCTCGATGATGCCTTCCCGCAGTAGCCGGTGGACCTATGACCTGATGAAGGTCCTGTCCTGGGCACTGTACCATCTGCTCCTGGTGGTGACGGGTTTGCAATCCGGGGTGAGGTTTGCAAACAGGGAAGGTGGGTCAACCTTAAGGGTCGTGAGGCCTCATACGGTGAGGGGTGGTAGGGGTTCGTCGAATTTTAGAGTTAGACTTTGGAGGTTGCACTGGAAGTCCAGGCCGAGTAGCAAGGCAGCGCAGAGGTTGGGGAGGACGTGGAGCCGGAAGTCGCTGAACTCTACGCCCTGGATGGTGAGGGTGGTGATGCAGTACCCCCGGATTTCCACGGAGTGGGATCCGGAGGCCAGGCAGATTCACTGGGTAATGGGGTGTACCGCGAGGGAGAATTGCCTTACCGTAGAGGGGTGGATAAAGCTCTCCGTGCTCCCGGAGTCGAGAAGGC
Source organism: Scyliorhinus torazame (assembly GCF_047496885.1). Taxonomy (NCBI): domain Eukaryota; kingdom Metazoa; phylum Chordata; class Chondrichthyes; order Carcharhiniformes; family Scyliorhinidae; genus Scyliorhinus; species Scyliorhinus torazame. Next base: position 151,682,177 of record NC_092713.1, read on the forward strand.
AAGGTGTCTTGTGGCCATCGACTTTCACCGTCGTCGTCACGGTTGTGAGGTTGTGCGGCCAGGATTGGTCGAGCATGATGGAGTTGCGGCTGGTGTTTGTGGGCCCCGGGCTGGTCGGCGGCGGTGGCAGGCGATGAGCGGCCATATGAGGTGCCTGACGACCAGGGGTCCTGAGGTGCCGTCCAAAATGGCGCCAAAAATGGCGGCGCCCACGGGGCGCACATGGCTGGCGGCGTTAAAGATGGCGGCGTCCACGGGCCGCACGAGGTCTGATGGGGGGGGAAGATGGCGGCTGCACGCGGGCTGCGGGGATGAAAATGGCGGCGCCCACGGGTCGCACGTGGGGGGGTGCAGGAACAATGGGCCTGGATACCGGGTGATCGACCGGGCCTGGCACACCGCAGCGAAATGTCCCTTCTTCCCGCAGGTCTTGCAGCTTGCACTCCGCGCCGGGCAGCGCTGCCAGGGGTGCTTTGTCTGCCCGCAGAAATAGCACTTGGGCCCCCCGGGGTTGGCTGGCTGCCACGGGGCGCAGACTTGGGGTTGGCTGGGGGCGGCCGCTGGTGGGGCCCACGATATCCATGAGGGGGGCAGCGTGCAGTCGGGGACATACGATTGTACATTATGGGAGGCTACCGTTAGTGAGGTCGCGAGTTGCTTGGTTGCCGCGAGGTCGAGCGTACCCCCTTACTAAGCAGTGCTGGCGGATGTACGCCGACCCCATGCCCGTAACGAAAGCGTCCTTGATTAAGAGTTCAGTATGTTCAACGGCCGAAACTGCCTGGCAATCGCAGTTCCTCGCCAGGGCGTGCAGGGCACGCCCAAAATCGTCCAATGACTCACCAGGAAATTGTTGCCACGTGGACAGGAGGTGCCTGGCGTAGAGTTTGATCGGCCGGATGTAGTTCCCTTTCAGAAGCGCCATGGCCTCAGTGTAGTTGGGCGCATCCCGGATAAGGGGAAAAATATCGGAGCTCAACCGTGTGTATAGGATCTGGAGTTTCTGTGCTTCTGAGGGTTGTTCTGTCGCTGATCCGATGTAGGCTTCAAAGCAAGCTGGCCAGTGGTCGAAGGCCGACGTGGTGTCTGCTTGAGGGTGCAGCTGTAGGCGATCTGGCTTGAAGCGTAGTTCCATCGCTGTAATATCTCTGCTTAATAAATTGATGCACTATCAATTACGATGAGACGAGAGTAGAGAGAAATCGAGGCTTTATTAAGCAGAGCTGCGTTGCCCCCTGCAGCTGCTACTGAAATGGCAGCAGCTCGGTGAGCACACACATTTATACTCCGCCTACTGGGTGGAGCCAGCAGGCAGGGATCTACCCCCGTACCTGTAGTACAGGAGCCTTACCGTATTACCTCTAATACACGTATTATACAAACAGTGGTGACTACCACAGTGGCACACCAGGACGGGCGGCAGGATACGGTCTCCCTTCGGGATTTGGCACCTGCAGGTCCCCCAGCTACCATCACCACCACCTCCGACCCAGTTCGGGTCCAGAGGCAGGAGGCTTGCTGTTTAGTGTATTAAAGCCATCGCTCGTCGTGTGTTATTGATGGTGTATCACAGAGGACGGAGGCCCAGGAGGATCTAGCCAAGGCGGTGGGACCGTTAAAAGTGGGAATTGACCACGTGGAGCAGAGGCTGGGGCCCCAGGGCCAGGCTATTCGGAAAGTGGAGGAGGAGGTGAGGGAGCACGAGCAGCAGCTCACCTCGTTGGTGACTGAAGTGGGTCTGACGGAGTGGTTAAAGGAGAAGGTGGAGGACCTGGAGAATCACTGCCGGAGACAGAATCTAAGAATTGTAGGGATGCCTGAAGGCATCGAGGGAGCGAAGGCTGACATGTATGTGGCCAAGATTCTGGAAAGGTTGATGGGGCCTTTGAACGGTTCCTGGAGATCGACCGAGCGCACAGGGCGCTGATGGGGAAGCCACAGGCGAATGAGCCGCCGAGGGCGTTGGTCACGCGTCTTCACCGGTTCCTGGATAAGGAGAATATACTGAGTTGGGCGAGACAGACGAGGAGATGCACCTGGGAAGGGAGCGAGCTTCGGGTGTACCAGGACCTGGGTGCAGACCTAGCGAAGAGGAGGGCCGGGTTTAATCGGGTGATGGCTGCCCTCTTTTAAAAAGGGGTGAAGTTTGGGATGTTGTACCGGGCCCGCCACTGGGTGACTTTTAATAGCCGAGAACATTATTTCAAAATACCAGAGGGCGATGGAGTTTTTAAGAGACAATGGACTGGAAGGAGAAGGAGGACATTGACCTGTGGAGGAGGTGGGAGGAGAAGGGTGCTTTTCCTGTCCATTTTCTCTTGTATCTTTTTTTGTGTGTTGGTTGTTGGAGAACTTTTCTCCTTCGAGATGTTTTGTTGCTTTGAGAGTGCAACTTTTTTCTTGTTCCATTGTTGTTTGTGCAATGGAGGCGTGCGAGCGGAGGGGAGGGGAATCAGCGTGGGTGGGGGGTAGGAGGCTCTGGCGCATTGGGTGGGGGCTGCCAGGCTAGCTCGATGGCTATTTAATGGGTGTTCAGTGGGGGGGGGGGGTCAGTAGCTTAATGTAGTAGAGGGGGATGGGGTTGTTGTTTTGTTCAGGGGAGGGCAGAGCTGCTGACAAAGATGTGGTTGTTGTGGCGTAGCATGGGAGGGAGTGGTGATGGTGGACATCCAAGGGTGGGCCTGGAGAGTCGCATGGCATGGGCCTGAGGCTGGCCCAAGAAGGGCTATGGTTGATCGGCAGTGTTAGGGGGGAGGGCCCTCCCTCCCATCAGGCTGGTCACATGGAATATGAGGGGGCTGAATAGGCCGGCTTCCATACACCTGAGGAGCTTGAAGGCGGATGTGGCATTTTTGCAAGAAACACACTTGAAGATCGGGGATCAGACAAGGCTAAAGAAAGGTTGGGTAGGGTAAGTCTTCCATTCGGTATTAGACATGAAGACATGGGGGGGCGGGGGGCCGTGTCGGCGGTGACGAAGGAGTTGAAAAGGTTCATGGAGTGCATGCAGGATGGTGGACCCGTGGAGATTTGAGAGGCCAAGGGCGAAGGAGGTCCCATACGTCTCCCATGTGCACAGGGTATACTCCCGGATTGATTTTCTTGTGGTGGGCAAGACTTTATTGAGGGGGATGGTCGACTCAGGGTACTCGCCGATCGTGGTTTTCGACCACGCGCCACATTGAGTGGACTTGAAAGTGGGCCAGGAGGAGTCCAGTACTTGCAGTGGAGGCTGGACTTAGGGTTGTTAGCGGATGAGATGGTGTATAAGCGGGTGAGGGCCGCCATCCGGGGGTATGTGGAACTAAATGATACAGGTGAGGTCTCAGCCGCCACGCTGTGGGAGGCACTCAAGGCAGTGTTTAGGGGGGAGTTCATATTGATTCAGGTGCATATGGAGAAGGAAGGGTGAGCAGAGATGACAAGGTTGATGGACGAGACTCTGCGGGTGGACAGGAGGTATTCAGAGGCCCCAGAGGCAGGATTGTTGAAGGAGACACAGAAGCTTCAGATGGAGTTCGGGATGGTGTCCACAGGGAAGGCATTAGGGCAGCTGCAGAGGGCCAGATGGGCAGTGTATGAGTACGGAAAGAAGGCTAGTAGAATGCTGCCTCACCAACTCAGGAAGCAGGAGGCGGCGGCGGAGATTGGAAGGGTGATTACGAGGAGGGGTAAAGTTGTACTGGACCAGTGGGGGTGAACGGGGTATTTGAGGAGTTTTACAGGAGGCTTTATGAATCGGAGCCCCCGACCTGGGGGGAGGGAATGCGGCGATTCCTGGATAGGTTGGAGTTCCCAAAGGTGGGGGAAGACCTAGTGGAGGAGCTGGGGGCTCCCACTAGACTGGTAGAGGTGGTGGAGGGCATGAGGGCGATACAGGCAGGGAAGGCCCCAGGCCCGGATGGGTTTCCTGTAGAATTCTATGAGATGTTTGGGGCGGGACCTGAGGCCCCTGCTGGTGAGGGCATATAATGAAGTGAGGGAAAAGGGGGAGCGCCCCGCCCGCCCCCCCCCCCCCACCCCCCCCCCCCCCCCCCCCACCCACATTATTGCAGGCGTCCATATCCCTCATACTGAAAAAGGATAAAGATACGGAGCAGTGTGGGTCCTACCGCCCAGAATTGCTAATAAATTTGGACGCTAAGTTGTTGGCAAAGATCCTGGCCTCGCGAATTGAGTACTGTGTGCCGGGGGTGATAGGGGAAGACCAGGCGGGGTTTGTAAAGGGGAGGCAATTGTCGGCGAATGTTCAGAGATTATTAAATGTAATAACAATTACATTTACATAACAATGCCTGCAGAGGGACAGGACGTAGAGGTGGCAGTGGCAATGGACGCAGAGAAGGTATTTGATCGTGGAGTGGGAGTACTTGTGGGAAGTGCTGGGCGGTTTGGCTTCAGGCCGGGGTTTGTGGACTGGGTCTGATTGTTGTATAGTTCGCCGGTAGTGAGCGTGCGGATGAATCGAGTGAGCTCGGGCTATTTCGGGCTACACAGTGGGACAAGGCAGGGGTGCCCACTCTCGCCATTGCTTTTTGCCTCAGCGATAGAGCCATTGGCAATGGCGCTTAGAGTGTCGAAGAGCTGGAGAGGGATTGTGCGGTGCGTTAAGCAGAGGGTCTTGCTGTACGCCGACAGCCTGTTGCTTTATATTTCGGACCCACTGGGAGATATTGAGGAAATTATGAGTATTCTGGAGGAGTTTGGCCGGGTTTTCCGTGTATAAGCTAAACATGGGGAAGAGTGAGGTGTTCCAGATCGAGGTCAGGGGGCAGGAGAGGAGGTTGGGAGAGCTATCGTTCAGGGTGGTGGGGGCAAGCTTCAGATATTTGGGTATCCAGGTGGCACGGGGATGGGAGCAGCTGCACGAGTTGAATCTGGCACGGGTGGTGGAGCAGATAAGGCAGGATTTTAAGAGGTGGGATGAGTTGCCTCTGTCACTGGCGGGGCGGGCACAAACAGTGAAAATGACGGTGCTGCCAAGGCTCCTATTTGTTTTTCAGAACCTCCTTATGTTCATATCAAAATCATTCTTTCAAAAAAACCAATACTTTGATCTCGGGCTTTGTATGAGCGGGGAAAACCCCACAGGTTAAGAAGGTGCTGTTGGAACGGGAGTGAGGGGGGACGGGTTGGCCTTGCCAAACATAATGAATTATTATTGGGCAGCAAACATCGGTATGGTGAGAAAGTGGGTAATGGGGATGGGGTCAGTGTGGAGTCAGACAGAGGCAGCCTCTTGTAGGGGTACGGGTTTAGGGGCATTGTTGACGGCACCTCTGCCGTTCTCGCTGGCCAAGTACTCCACGAGCCCAGTGGTGGTGGCTGCCCTGCAGGTGTGGGGCAGTGGCGGCAGCACCTGAGGTTAGATTTCAACGTGGGCGCGATTTGCGATAATCACAGATTTGCTCCGGGGGGGGGGGGGGTTGGAGGCGGAGATCCGGGGGTGGCGATGGGCAGGGATCGAGCGGTTTCGGGACCTTTTTGTGGGGGGTGTGGTAGTATGTATTGGGGGTCATGTGGGACTGGAAGCCCTAATGTCATTGGCTGACAGATCCCGGGTCCTGGTTGGCTGTTGACCTCTAGCTCCACCCTGAAGGCGGAGTCTTCCCCCGCAGGCCAGTTTACTATCGAGCTGCGGGGGAACAGACACGCTTAATAAAGCCTCATCGACTTCACTCTATTCGTCTCACGGAGTCTTTGTGCGTTACAATTTATTAAGCGTGCCTAAAAAGGACTATGGAGCTCAGGATCATTCCGGAATGCCTGAGGATCAGCCCCCACGCAGTGAACGCGGCAGCAGCCTTCAAGCACTGGCAGACTTGCTTCGAGGCCTACCTCACAACGACCACCGGCCGGGTCACAGAAGACCAGAAACTGCAGGTCCTGCACTCGAGGGTGAGCACGGAGATTTTCTCCCTCATCGAAGACGCGGAGGATTTCCAGACGGCGTTCGCAGCACTGAAAAGTCTCTATGTCCGCCCAGTTAACCAAATCTACGCTCGCTACCAGCTCGCGACGAGACGGCAAGCTCCCGGAGAATCGATGGACGAATTCTACGCCGCGCTGCTGATTTTGGGACGAGCCTGCAGCTGCCCGTCGGTGAAAGCAAACGAACACACGGACATGTTAATGCGCGATGCTTTTGTGGCAGGTATGCAATCCTCCCAAATCCGCCAAAGACTTCTCGAAAGAGAGTCGCTAGGACTCTCAGAGGCCCGGGCCCTAGCAGCCTCCCTAGACGTGGCCGCGCGTAATACCCGCGCCTACGGCCCCGACCGCGCGGCAGCCCATTGGGCTCCGTACGTACCCGTCGCGACAAACCCACCCCCCCCCCGCCGGACACCCCACAGGCTTGCGCGGTCCAAACGCCGAGTCGCACCGGGGGCGCCCGCTGTTATTTCTGCGGCCAGGCGAAACACCCCCGACAGCGCTGCCCGGCCAGCACAGCTATCTGCAAAAGCTGCGGGAAAAAGGGCCATTATGCGGTTGTGTGCCGGTCCCGCGAGGTCGCCGCTGTCCCGGGAGAACAGGGAGCCCTGCAAGCCGTTTACGCGCCCCAACCCCCCCAGGACGCCATGTACGACCCGCAGGCGCAGCCGCTCTGGGTCCCGACCACCGCGGTCCCGGGAGAACAGGGAGCCCTGCACGCCGCTTACGCTCCCCAACCCCCCTCCCCGCAGCCCATGTATGACCCGCCGCCGGCGCTACCGCTTTGGGTCCCGGCCAACACTCTCCACGGAGAGGAGGGAGTTTTGCGCGCCTCCCTAATGCCCCCCTATCCCCACCCCGCGCCCCACGCCTGACCCGCCGGCGCCACCTACTTGGGCCCCGACCACCGCTGTCCCCGGTGAGGGAGCTCCGCGCGGTCCTAGCGCTCGCGGTCCTAGCACTCGCGGTCCTAGCGCTCCCCAGCCCCCCCAGCGCACCATGTGCGACCCACAGACGCCGCCATTTTGGGTCCCGGCCACCACGAGGGGAGGAGGGGCGCCGCCAGCTTGGACCGCCCCAGACCTGTACGACGCGTGGGGGCGGCCATTTTGTCCACCCCCGCCGCCATCCTGTGACCCCCCAGCCACGTGCGATGTATGGGGGCGGCCATTTTGACCATCCCCGACGCCATCTTGGACGGCAACAACAGACCCCACTCCACTACTACAACCACGTCTCGCTTCAATTACGCTCGATCAAGCTCGGCCCCGGACACTCCAGACAACGACGACAACGGTGCTAATAAACGGCCACGAGACGCCATGCCTAGTCGACTCCAGGAGCACGGAGAGCTTTATACACCCCGACACGGTAAGACGCTGTTCCTTGACCACCTATCCCAGCGCACAAAAGATTTCCCTAGCTGCAGGATCCCACTCCGTACAGATCCAGGGATTCTGCATAGTTACCCTAACGGTGCAGGGGAGGGAGTTCAAAAACTACAAACTAAATGTCCTTCCCCAACTCTGTGCCCCCACCTTGCTGGGATTAGATTTCCAATGCAATCTACAGAGCCTTACGTTCAAATTCGGCGGCCCAATACCCCCACTCACTATCTGCGGCCTCGCAACCCTCAAGGTGCAACCCCCGTCCTTGTTTGCGAACCTCACCCCGGATTGCAAACCCGTCGCCACTAGGAGCAGACGGTACAGCGCCCAGGACCGGACCTTCATTCGGTCCGAAGTCCAGCGGCTACTAAAGGAGGGCATAATCCAGGCCAGCAATAGTCCCTGGAGAGCGCAGGTGGCAGTAGTGAAGACAGGGGAGAAACAAAGGATGATCATTGACTATAGCCAGACCATCAACAGGTACACACAACTAGACGCGTACCCTCTCCCCCGCATATCCGACATGGTCAACCGGATTGCCCAATATAAAGTCTTCTCCACCGTGGACCTCAAGTCCGCCTACCATCAGCTCCCCATCCGCCCAAGTGACCGCAAGTACACAGCCTTCGAGGCAGACGGGCGATTATACCATTTCCTACGGGTCCCTTTTGGCGTCACAAACGGGGTCTCGGTCTTCCAACGGGAGATGGACCGAATGGTTGACCAACATGGGTTGCGGGCCACGTTCCCGTATCTCGACAATGTAACCATCTGCGGCCACGATCAGCAGGACCACGACGCCAACCTCCAAAAATTCCTCCAGACCGCCAAAGCCTTGAACCTCACGTACAACGAGGACAAGTGCGTTTTTAGCACCGATCGGCTAGCCATTCTGGGCTACGTAGTGCGCAATGGGATAATAGGCCCCGACCCCGAACGTATGCGCGCACTCATGGAATTTCCCCTCCCGCACTGCCCAAAAGCCCTGAAACGCTGCCTGGGGTTCTTTTCATACTACGCCCAGTGGGTCCCCCAGTACGCAGACAAGGCCCGCCCCCTAATACAGACCATGACCTTCCCTCTGTCGACAGAGGCTTGCCAGGCCTTCAGCCGCATCAAAGCGGATATCGCAAAGGCCACGATGCGCGCCATCGACGAGTCCCTCCCCTTCCAGGTCGAGAGCGACGCCTCCGACGTAGCTCTAGCGGCCACCCTTAACCAAGCGGGCAGACCCGTGGCCTTTTTCTCCCGGACACTCCACGCCTCAGAAATCCGCCACTCTTCAGTAGAAAAGGAAGCCCAAGCCATAGTGGAAGCTGTGCGACATTGGAGGCATTACCTGGCCGGCAGGAGATTCACTCTCCTCACTGACCAACGCTCGGTAGCCTTCATGTTCGATAATGCACAGCGGGGCAAAATCAAAAACGACAAGATCTTAAGGTGGAGGATCGAGCTCTCCACCTTCAACTATGAGATTTTGTATCGTCCCGGAAAGCTGAACGAGCCGTCCGATGCCCTATCCCGCGGCACATGTGCCAACGCACAAATTAACCGCCTCCAAACCCTCCACGAGGACCTCTGCCACCCGGGGGTCACTCGGTTTTACCACTTCATCAAGTCCTGCAATCTCCCATACTCTTTAGAGGAGGTCCGTACAGTCACAAGGGACTGCCACATCTGCGTGGAATGCAAGCCGCATTTTTTCAGGCCGGATGGAGCGCACCTGATTAAGGCTTCCTGCCCCTTTGAACGCCTCAGTCTCGATTTCAAAGGGCCCCTCCCCTCCACCGACCGCAACGCATATTTTCTTAATGTGGTGGACGAATACTCCCGCTTCCCTTTTGCCATTCCCTGTTCTGACATGACCGCGGCCACAGTCATTAAAGCCCTGAACAGCATCTTCACACTGTTCGGTTACCCCGCATACGTCCACAGCGACAGGGGGTCCTCTTTCATGAGTGACGAGCTGCGCCAGTTCCTGCTCAGCAAGGGCATAGCCTCAAGCAGGACGACCAGCTACAACCCCCGGGGGAACGGGCAAGTAGAGAGGGAGAACGGCACGGTCAGGAAGGCCGTCCTACTGGCCCTACGGTCCAGGGACCTCCCAGTTTCACGGTGGCAGGAGGTCCTCCCGGACGCTCTCCACTCCATCCGGTCGTTATTACGTATGAGCACTAATCAAACGCCTCATGAGCGTCTCCTTGTTTTCCCTAGGAGGTCCTCCTCTGGAACGTCGCTGCCGACCTGGCTGGCGGCCCCAGGACCCATCCTGCTCCGAAAGCATGTGCGGGCACATAAGGCGGACCCGTTGGTCGAAATGGTTCACCTCCTCCACGCGAACCCCCAGTACGCCTACGTGGAGTACCCCGACGGCCGACAGGACACGGTCTCCCTGCGGGATCTGGCGCCCGCCGGCAACACGCACACACCCCCGACACCATCAACCCAACCCCCCCCTTCCTGCCACCGCCGCACCCCGCGACCGCCCCCTTCCCAGAAGGATCGGTTCCCCTCCCCTCAGCACCGACAAAGAATAAAGCCCAAGCTGAAACCGTAAGGCTCCTGGAGGCGACAACACCGGTACAAGCACCACCACCACCGGGGCCGAGGCGATCGACACGGACGACCAGACCACCCGACCGACTTGTGGCGTCGATCTAAAACTAAATATGGACTTTTCACAAGAACATTTTGCTTTTCTTCCTATACCCTCTGTAAATAGTTGCAACAGGACAAAATTGTACAATACTGTATTGCCATGTGAATGTTTTTTTTCCTCCCAGGACCAGCCCTGTAAACCCTTACCACCATACGAAGCATCACCCCGCCGGGTTCATTTTTGACAAGGGGTGAATGTGGTAGTATGTATTGGGGGTCATGTGGGACTGGAAGCCCTAATGTCATTGGCTGACAGATCCCGGGCCCTGGTTGGCCGTTGACCTCTAGCTCCGCCCTGAAGGCGGAGTATAAGAAGCCGGAGTCTTCCCCCGCAGGCCAGTTTACTATCGAGCTGCGGGGGAACAGACACGCTTAATAAAGCCTCATTGACTTCACTCTATTCGTCTCACGGAGTCTTTGTGCGCTACAGGGGGCAATTTTGCAAGTTTAGAGTATTGGAGGAGGAGCCTGAGCTGCCTAGGGGGAATGGGTTCAGATTGCTCCAAGTCCGGGACTTTGTGAGGAAGCAGGTGCCATCCTTTCCCGGTTGCCGCCCTTGGGATTACAGGATAAGGTGCGATCGAGGCAGGGAGTGGGTGAGGGCAAGGTGTCTGAGATATATAGGGAACTAATGGATTGGGAGGGAGTCCAGATAGGAGAAGTCAAGCGGATATGGGAGGAGGACCTAGGAGGGTGGGGAAACAGCGGCCGGGTTGTGGGAGAAGGCCCTGAGGAAGGTGTATGCACCTTCATCATGCGCAAGGTTCAGCCTTACCCAGTTTAAGATAGTTCACAGGGCACACATGACGGTGGCCAGAATGAGCAGGTTCTTTGAGAGGGTTGAGGACAGGGGACTGTGGCAGTGCCCAGCCACAGGTCGCAGTTGCCGTGGCCTGCAGCCATCTTGCTGCTCACCACACTGACCACCCATCTTGGCCCCTGGGTCTGCAGAATGACACTGGCCATATGGGTGTCCCCACCCCCGCACCCCACCATCCGCCATACCCCCCACCGGCCGCTACCTGCCAGCAGGGTATCAGGCGGCCCTCTCAAAGGTATGGGGGTGAGGGTGATGCTGAGGGTGAGGATGGCGTGTTGGAGTGAGGGTGGTGTGCGGGGGAGAGCAAGGGTGAGGGTGATTTGGGGGTGAGGATGGTGTGGGAATGTTGTTGGGGGGGTGGTTAACACATGTGGCATGGGGAACCTCAACTCAGCAGGGTCTCACGTCCTTGCCCAATCCTGATCTCCACCCCGGCGACCCCCTTTCCTCCGGGCTGCGAGCCACGTCCAGGGAGGGTCAATGCCACTCTCCTCGATGGTTCCCGATACCTCCGGATGAGGTTTTGGTTCTTGGACGACCGGGGCTATCCACTGCGGTCGTGGCTGATGACGCTTATCCGGAGGCCACAGGCCGATGTGGAGACCTGCAACAACGATGCCCATGCCATGGCCAAGGGCATGATTGAATGGTGCATCGACAGCCTGAAGATGCGTTTCAGGTGCCTGGACCGCTCTGGAGGGGTTCTACAGTATAGCGCTCGGAGAGTCTCCCACATCGTGGTGGCCTGCTGCATTCGTCAGATGAATGCCAGGATGGCCAGGATGGTCATGGCATGGGGTCCGGGCAGCCACTGTAGACCGCACAATGTGTGCGCCAGGCCCGCCCCATACGGGACGCTCTAATCGCCTCCAGGTTCACTGGCCCCGGGGGCCTGGCCAACAGCACGAACATCCCATCCCCACACCCCCCAGCTCCTCCTCCCCCTGTCCAACCTTCCCACCTTGCCCTCCCACTCCCCCGGCCAACCGCCCCCTCCCATGACCACGCATCCTACCACCCTTCTCCACACAATCCCGTCCATGATTCCTACCTGCCTCACTATTGGGTGCGGGCACAGGGTTGGCAGTAACAGCGGATCTGGTCCATGGGACGGAGGATGATGGCGACCTGCTCTGTAATGAGCTCTGGTGCTCCCTATTGTTTGAGAACGGGAGATGGAGATAGAGAACCTGGTGGTATGGTGTAGCGACAAGAATCTCTCCCACAACGCCAGCAAAACAAAAGAACTGATCATTGACTTCAGGTAGCAAAGTATCGTACATACCCCTGTCTGCATCAATGGTGCTGAGGTGGAGATGGTTGACAGCTTCAAATTCCTAGGTGTGCACATCAGCAACAATCTGTCCTGGTCCACCCACATCGATGCAATGACCAAGAAAGCACAACAGCGCTTATACTTCGTCAGGAAACTAAGGAAATTTGGCATGTCCACATTGACTCTTACCAACGTTTACAGGTGCACCATAGAAAGCATCCTATCTGGTTGCATCAAAACCTGGTATGGCAACTGCTCAGTGACAGAGAGTCGTGAATACAGCCCAGTCCATCATGCAAAACCGCCTCCCATCCGTTGACTGTCTACACCTCCCACTGCCATGGGAAAGTGGGCAGTATAATCAAAGACCCCTCCCACCTGGGTTATTCTTTCTTCCAACCTCTTCCATCAGGCAGGAGATACAAAAGTCTGAGAACACGCACTAACAGATTCAAAAACAGCTTCTATCCCACTGTTACCAGACTCCTGAATGGACTCTTATGGACTGAACTGATCTCTTCACACACCTTCTCTACTGAGTAGCACTGCACTCCTGTATGCTTCACACAATTGTCATGTGAGAATACCTTTAAGAAATGGGTGTTTATAAATGGGTGTGTATATAAGTATCTGTAGTGAGAGTACCTTTAAGAAATGGGTGTTTACTACTGCAGTGATGTCAGAGAGTGGGTGGAGCTGGGCTGTCTGTCAACTTTTTACTTTCGTTTTAGGCTGTTTGCTGCAGTGTTTTAGTTTCGTTTTCAGAGCTGGATAGCTGCAGTCACAGCCAGAAGGTGTATTAGAGTCTCTCTCTGTAATCTAAAGACTGCAAATCGATCCTGGTGATTTAAAACTAATAACAGTAGTGACTTTAACCTGATGTGCTTCTGGTAAAAGGTGTTTAACATCTTATGGATGTTAAAAGGAAAGCTTAAAAGCTTAAAACTTAGTGTTATAGTCTTTGGGGGTTGTATTTGAATTAATGGTTGCTAAGATGTTCACTGTATGTTTTAAAAAGGTTAACTTGAGTTCATAGAATAAACATTGTTTTGCTTTAAAAATTACTTTTCCATTTCTGCTGTACCACACCTGTAGAGTGGGCCATGTGCTCCCCATACCACAATCTAGTAAAAGTTGTGGGTCAGGTGAACTCCATGATACACTTTGGGGTTCTCTAAGCCCTGGCCCAACCCCCCAGCATCCTCTCTGCAGCCAGCCCAGCCCACCCCTCACACCCTTCTGACAGAGCACCGAAGCAGGTTGGAACTTTTGTGCACTGTTGTTTTTAGAAAATACCATGTGGCCATCACTATAAAGGTTTGTGCCCTAGCCTCTAATGCTATCCTATGTGCTGTACCCGTGCCAACTTAACTGGTGTCTACCTTTCTGGCATTACATATAATAATAATAATATTTTACTGTCACAAGTAGGCTTACATTAACACTGCAATGAAGTTACTGTGAAAAGGCCCTAGTCGCCACATTCCGGCACCTGTTTGGGTCACAGAGGGAGAATTTAGAATGTCCAAATTACCGAACAGCACGTCTTTCAGGACTTGTGGGAGGAAACCGGAGCACCCGGAAGAAACCCACGTGGACACGGGGAGAACTTGCAAACAGACAGTGACACAAGCCGGGAATCGAACCTGGGACCCTGGCGCTGTGAAGCAACTGTGCTAACCACTGAATGCTATTTCTAGGTAGATACCCAGGCAGTACAGCCGGGGTGGAGGCAGCCTGCTGTGAATTTCGGCCTGTGAATTCGGTCCCCTTTGGCGGTCGTCCTCTAAAGCAACCTGGCCTGGGTGGGCCCAGCAGTTGCTCGGATGTCTCAAGCGCCGTGGTGCCACCCTGTTCTGCCCGCTGCCCAACGGCCAGGGACAGGAAAGAGGGAGTCTGAGGTGCTATGGTGTTATGGCACCTCCCCTGCAGGAATCACTTGGCCCAACGGCCGCCGGACTACTCCATGGGACTGGTGACGGGATTCTGCGTTTCAGAGACTGGGGGCTGAATTCTCTGCCGGCAGAGCACTCACGCCCGCAGATTTCTCAACGGTGTGGGGTTGCCCACAATGAGAAACCCCATAGGCCGGCTGTCGGGACGGGGGTTCCCGCTGCCGGCGGGGCTGGAGTAGGGATTGACACGTTGGAGGCTGACAAGCTGCAGCCGCATATTAGAACGCCACTCCCCGCACACACTCATCCCAGCCAACAGGTGGCAGCACGGAGAACGGCCCCCGATTCGCGGACACCGCTCTCGAGATCCTGTTGGACGCCATGGAGGGGAGGCAGGCTCCCCTGGACCCCGGGGTGGGAAGGAGGTTGCCGCTTGCCGCCACTGGGTGCTCCCCACTCCCAAGACCGGACAGCAGTGACATAAAGGCCACCAGCTACTCTCCCCCTGTGCTGTATGCGTCTGACAGTCTAACTCTGCACGTTTTCTGTCCCGCCCCTCCCCCTCCCCCAGGAGAAGGCAGCCCACAATTGTCAGGAGAGGGAAAAGCTTGCAGGGGGACCGCCGGACCCGCGGACCCTCACCTCAGCGGAGCAGCGGACACTGGACCTGGTTGGTGGGCCCGGAAAGAGGACAGTCGCCGAGACGGAGGTCAGCGTTGGGCGGGCAAGTGAGACCCTGCTGAATTGCAGTTCCCCATGGCACATATGTCACCACCCCCACCACCCCTCTCATCCCCCCCACTCCCCCAAACCCTCACCACCCCACCCCCAACACCACCCCAACAACACCCTCCCACACACCCTCCTCCACCACCATCAACCCCGCATCCCCCTTCCACCACCCACCACCCAACCCGCGATCCAATGATGTGCCATGTCTTGTGTCTTGCAGGATCTTCTGCCGATGAGGCGGGCCCTTCTGGTATCCCCCACCCCCCACCCCAACTCCAACTCCAAGTGGAGAGCAGCAAGCAAGAGGACACGGGCAGCGATGGGAGTCCTCAAATTGCAGCTAAAGATACCTCAGGGCACCTGTCTGGGGACTATACTGACTTCCCGACATAGCAGTCTCCAACACCCTCCACCGTCCCAAAGACACTCACCTCAGTTGGGCATGTTAGTGAAGAGGCTCATGGAGCACTATCTGTGTGCATCACACACGTGCTGTGATACATCAGATGGAGATAGGAACCCCGCGAGGGAGTGGACGGTCGGAGGGCGGCTCGACCCCCAGGGACAAGTTGCCATCTGGACAGGTTTCGGGCTTTTGGAGAGAGCGGTCCCATTGATAGTGGAGATGCCACACATAGCCAGGGACTACATGACGGGTTGTCAGCAACCATCCAGCTCCCACAGGTGCAGTTGGAGGAGTCCAGCTGCCTTCAGGGGCAGGAGATGGTGATGACCATGCGTAGCACCCAGGCCAACACTGCACAGGTGGCAACCGCGCTGTTGGCCTTGGGTGGCAAAGGTATCGGCCATGGGTCAGGGTGTCCACGCTCTGGGACAGTCTGGGCTGGCGATGGCCGAGGCCCAGGACACGGCTGCCCTGTTACAGGCAGCCATTTCCCAGGGCCACCTGGACATTGCAGCGGCGCTCCAGAGCATGGCCCAATCACAGAGGGTCATGGCTGTGGGCGTTGGCGGCATTGCCCAGATGCTGGCTGACCTGAGTCAGGCACAGAGGGAGGTGGCACAGTCACTGGCTGATGTGGCACTGACCCAGAGGGAGGTGGAGCAGTCACTGACTGATATGGCACAGACCCGAGGGAGGTGGCACAGTCACTGGCTGATGTGGCACTGACCCACAGGGAGGTGGAGCAGTCACTGACTGATATGGCACAGACCCGAGGGTGGTGGCGCAATCACTGGGTGATGTGGACAGTCCCAGAGGGAGGTGGCGCAATCACTGGGTGATGTGGCACAGTCCCAGAGGGAGGTGGTCCACTCCCTGTGCTCCATGGCCGCGGGCCTGCAGACCCTGGTCGAGACAGGAACAGGTCTCCAGAACTGGCGGCATCAGGTGGGGCTGGGTGGGGGATGGGGAGGGGGGGGCCTCAGGGGTTGGCTCCACTCACCGCCCCCCCCCCCCGTCCTAAGCAGTATCCCAGAGGCCATCGGGCATCCCGATGGATTGGGGGATGGGGCCCGTGCCAGTGGCTCCTGAAGGAGTGGTGCTGGAACACCACAGCGCCTTGGACTCCCCTCTCCTGAACCTGGTGCATCCAATGCCAGTGGGCAGAACAGAACAGCACCAGGGATCCTGGAACACGGTTGCACCAGAGGACCGCCAAAGGGGACCCAGGTCACAGGGTGTGAATCACAGCAGGTCACCTCCACTTCTGATGTACCGCCTGGGGATCCACCTAGATGTAGTGTTCGAGCCTGCAAGATCAGAAAGGTAGACACCAGTGAAGTTGTCATGGGTGCAGCACAGAGGATAGCGTTAGGGGCTAGGTCACCGTTTCACAATAAACACCTGTTTAGAATGTTTCAACTTGCCTCTGTTGTCTATCAGATGGGTGTGAGGGATGGGCTGGGCTGGCTTCAGAGTGGTCACTGGGGCAGGGGCAGAGATGGACAGGCGGTGGGGGTGGGCTTGGGCCAATGACACCAGTTCAGTCAGCACTCACCAATCCGGTGCCCCACCACCATCCCCCTCCACCCCATACCCCCATGCCACCGCCCCCCCCCTCGCCCTTGCCACCGCCCCACCTCTGCCACCCCAATGGTTCGGTGGGACCCTGTGATGGAATGGTCAGCTCTCATCCAGGTGGATGGTGGAAAGTGCTACCAAGGGCAGCACGGTGGTGCAGTGGTTAGCACTGCTGCCTCACAGCGCCAAGGTCCCAGGTTCGATCCCGGATCTCGGTGACTGTCCGTGTGGAGTTTGCACATTCTTCCCATGTTTGCATGGGTTTCGCTCACACAACCCAAAGATGTGCAGGGTAGGTGGATTGGCCACGCTAAATTGTCCCTTAATTGGAAAAAATGAATTGGGTACTCTAAATTTATTTTGAAAAGGTGCTACTAGACCCGTAGTTCCTGCTGACCCATGGCCCACATCCAGTAGTGAGGCAGATAGGAATCTGCTGGGGGGGGGGCACTGGAGGGGGCGGTCTGCCAGGAGGGGGGTGGGGTGGGATGGGCTGTCTGTGCCTCTGGCCAGGCCCCCTACTCGGTGAACATGCAGGTGATTAAAGGATCTCGTGCCTTATCAGCCCTGGCGCACACGTTATGTAGCCTCCTGTGTCTGACCGGACCCCATGTCCTGGCCATCCTGGTCCTCCTCCGCATCTTCCTCGTATCGAGGCCTGGCATTCATCCTTCTCCTCCAACACATCACCCCTCTGCTGCGCGATGTTGCAGAGGATGCAGTAGGTGGACCACACTGTGGGAGATCCTCCCAGCACTGTTCTGAAGGGCCCCTTCAGAGTGGTCCAGGCACCTAAACCCATATTCAGAATGCCAAAGCACCGCTCGATCACACCCCCCAGTCACGGGTCTCAACGTCAGTCTTTCGCCTCCATGTCTTTTCGTGCCATCAGCCACGACTGCAGCGGATAAACCCTGTCGCGCAAGAGCCAACCCCACACCCGGGGGGTGCGCCTGGAAGAGGTCAGGAACTGTCGAGTGTGACAGAATGAAGGCTTTGTGCACACTGCCCAGGCATTGGGCTCAGACGTGCATGAAGTGCATCTAATGGTCACACATCAGCTGCAATTTTTGAGTCGAACCCCTGTCGATTTGTGAAGACGGGCCCATCATGGGCATGTCTCCCTCCACCACCCCCCTCAACCCCCAATCTCCACACCCACACCCGGCCATTCCCCCTGGCATTCTGCCCTCGGCATCCCTGGCCACGTTGGTGCCTGGCACTGTGGGGGGCTTCTGTCACTGGCGCCCGTCCCTGCTGCCAGGTGCACCATTGGCTGGCTTTACCCATGCCAGCATTACATTCCGTGACTCCCGTCTAGCACCCTCCTATAGGAGCTACAGTGGCCGTTGCCCCTGGGTGGGCTACGTGCTGCCCCATCGGCAGGTGGCAGCCGGTTTGGAGAGGGGGAGGAAAAGAGTTGGTGGTGTGGTGTGCAAGAGTGGTGAGGTGGAGGGTGAGGGGCGGGGTGCAGGGGGGGTGGTGGTGTGGGTGCACCCATCGGACCAGTGTCATTCTGCACAACCATGGGCCATGGTGGGTGATCAGGGGAGTGCGCAGCAAGTTGGTTGCCTTGTAGGCCACGACAATGGTGGTCCATGCCTGAACAGCCCGGTCCCATGGGGGGGGGGGGCACCACCTGGACCCCACAGCCCATTCCCTGACACCCCCCACTGCCCCCTTCGGGCGTGGCAGACATCCCACTCCCCTGTTCCTCCCCCCACCAGCCAGTCCTGCCAGTGGCAACCTACGGTCGTGCCTCTGCGTGGCCTACCTCCTCTCTGTCCCTCATCAGCCACGGTGCTTTTTTTCAGATTTTTTAAACCACAAGCAAAGCATAACGGGAATCCTGGAGAATACCAGGTCGTGCCTGTTAATGATATGCCAACGACGTTTACTGTACGTGTGGAGTAGAATGCATTGGCACCACTGTTGAGGCACCAGAGCATGGCATTCAGGTGGGCGCCCGGCTCTGGCCACGGTTTTGGCTTCACGACTGATTATCCGTCCAATCGCCTTTCCTGATTTTGGCGTCGGTCGACTGAGAATTCTGCCCTTAGTTTCTGAAATGGAGAATCCCACCCTACGTTCTCCTGCGGAGCTGAATTCCCCTAGTTTTACGATTGTCTTGTGGTCATAAAGCAGGATGCAATTCGTATTCCTTGCCATGTAAATTTATGCATGCTGTGGAAAACTATAGGATTCCCGTTGGAATCCCGATATCGGGCTGTCATCTTGATTGGGGAGTGTCTGTATAGGGGGTTTCTTTAGGCAGGGAGTCCCTGTGGGGGGTCCCCAATTACAAAGGTCCCTGTGAGGGGTCCCCCTTATACAGGGGTCCCTGTGGTGGTCCCCCCATTGCAGGGATCCTGAGGCATGTTCCGCTATTACAGGGGTCCCCGGGAGTGATGGGGGGGGGGCGGGGGGAAGGGTCACCCATGTTATGGGCCCCAGTTTTTAGAGAACCCCAAAGTGTATCATGGAGTTCACCTGACCCACAGCTTTTAATAGATTGTGGTATGGGGAGCACAAGGCGTACTCTCCAGGTGTGGTACAGCAGAAATGGAAAAGTATTTTTAAAGCAAAACAATGTTTATTCTATGAACTCAAGTTAACCTTTTTAAAACATACAGTGAACATCTTAGCAACCATCAATTCAAATACAACCCCCAAAGAATACAACACTAGATAATGCTTAAGCTGTCATTTAACATCCATAAGACTTAAAAAAACAACCTTTAAAACAGAAGCACATCAGGTTTAAATTCAGTACTGAGAACAGTTACCATGTTGAAATCAGCAAATGGACATTCATAAGCTTGCAGAGATTCACACACATCCTGCTGTGATTTCAGCTTCTCCAAAACTAAAATGAAACCAGACCCACCCTGCAGCAAAAAGCCTAAAGTGAAAGTAAAAAGCTGACAGACAGCCCCGCTCCACCCACTCTCTGACATCACTGCAGTAATAAACACCCATTTCTTAAAGGTACTCTCACATGACACCCAAGCAATTCATGGGTAGCTGGCAGCTTTGTGGTGTGGGAGGGAGAATGGCCTTGGATGGTCCAGCAATCGTGCCCTGGTGTGATGGCCCATTGCGTGCTCCACCACATCAGGGCCACGATTGTAGGGACCAGAGGATCACAGGGAGGGCAGAGCATAGGGCACAAGGCCCGCTAAGTAGATGAAATAGGTCATTACGACCCATTTGCATTTATTTCCACGCTCCTGCTGGCATGAGACGTGGAACTCTTTCATGCCACCAGCGATGGGTCGGAGCCTGGCATTGGGCGTCGACCTCGATTTTGCCCCGAAGCCTGATTTCTATCCCATCGGGGATCGCATTCTGGGCAAGCCAGCGATGGAGAATCCCGCCCACTAAGTGTGGTTAGATCATGGTGGGGAACATGCTGACAGAGCTGGTGGGAACCCGCCACAAATGACTCTCATTTTCCGTTAGGTCGTGCCCTAAATGTCATTTCAGGCGGGTTTGGATGGGAGTTTCTCCCCAGTGCTGTCAGTGAGTGCTCCACTGACTTCTGACCACACACTTGGGGCGCAATCTACTGGCTGTGTTGCGTCCAAATAACAACGTGCCATGGCGCAATGTGGCTGGTAACTGCAGGGAGACCCCGCTCCCGGGATCTACCTCGGTGACCACGCCTCACGAAATCCAATGTGATCTCGTGAGACGGTGCGATGTGGAGCCCACCCATTGTGGGCGGGATCACCTTTTCGGCAAACTTGCATATTAGAGTGAAACAGCTAGTCACACAATTCCCAGAGGTAACCAAGATGTTGGGAGCTATCCGCTTCTCCTCGGAGACCTCCAGCAAACATTGTTTCGTACTGGTCTCCACAGCGACCAGATGGAACAGTATTCCTGAGGGTCTCCCAAGGGATTGGAAGCCCATGGGTAAAAGCCCTATGGTCCTGATGGTACCCTGGCACTGCTGTCGCTACCTGTGCACACTGGCAGTGTCAGCCTGGCACCCAGTCAGTGCCACTGGGTGTCAGCCGGTTACTACCAAGCTGGCATTTTTTGCACGGCGGTGATTGGGCCAGGGGTGCCCTGCGTGGATGCGGGTAATCTAGGGGAGCCCCGTACAGTGCGTTGGGGTTGTGGGGGAGGGGCAGTTCTTGGGTCGGGTCAGAGGCTCAGGAAATTGAGACGCCATTTAAGACTGGCATCCCGATTTCTCCCTGCAGAGGAGTTTTGGCGAGCAGAGGTCGTCAGTGCAGGAAGCAAGACTCAGTTGAGCCTTGACCACGTGTTCCCCAATGACGCCCCGTATCCAACTGGAGCCACGATAGATAACATTGTGTTTCACGGCGCTGCGAGCACCAGTAAACACATGGCTAAATGCGCTTGCCCTGGGACATAGTTCTCATTTAGTTCAATTACGGTCTTAGTCATTTTCCTGTGACTTGGAGACTTTCTCTCTGGGCTAGCCCACACTTGGAATTGTTTTTCATCGCAGGGCGCTGAACTCGCTGGCCTGACCGGCTCCTCAGAGAACGGCCACCATTATGAAAGGGCGCCCCGATATCTAAGTGAACTTGAGGGCCCCCCACAACCCCCACCCATGGAATGCCAGCCCCCACCACATGGACAGTCCCCGCCCAAGTGAGGACACCCTGCTATGGGGTTGCTGAGGGACCCCCATTTCGGCCTCCCCCTTTCCAGGGCCCCTACCCCTCACCCACCCTAACCTTCTAGAGGTCCCTTTACACCCACCCTTCAACACCCTTCCCCACCCTTCATATCCCCTATTATGGGCATAATCTTCCTTTCATGGGCATGGCCCCCCTCAGGCCCTGATCCTTGGCAGTGCCATCCTAGCAGTGCCACCCATGCATCTTAGCAGTGCCAGGGTGGCAGTGCCAAGTTGCTCAGGTGCCACCCTGTCCTGTCCCTGACCAGCCAAGTGCTCCAATGGCCTGGGAGACCCCCGGATGCCGTTCCGCCTGGTCCACGTTTGCGTGGGACAGTACCAAACGGTGCCCTGTTGGGGTCTCTCTGGGAGACTCATAGATGCCGGTAACCGATTAAATCCAGCGTCAACACAGTTAGCTATGCGAGACTGTGGGTGGGAGGGATGCAGATTGCAATGCCTTGTGAGACCTGGTTAGATCCCGCAAGTACAATTGCCGTCGGGACCCCGGGAAGACGTCTCCCAGCATTTACCAGGTGCATCCAACTCCGATTCTGGCGATACGCGGCTGGTAGATTGTGCTCCTGTTTCTCTCCACAGATGTTGCCTGTGTGGTTGAATATTTCTTGCAACTTTTGTTTTTTTCATATTTCGCATCTTCAGTATTTTGCTATATAACAATCTATCATTCTAATTTCTCAGTCATTTGGATCCTGACTTCCACTAATGTTTGCATTAAAAACTGTTTCCTGACATCACTCCTAAATAGCCTAGCTCGAATTTGAAGATCATGGCCCCTATTGACTCATGTCTCTGGGCTCAACTATTTCAATGCTGTCCTGACCAGCCTCCTACCACCCCACCTTCATAATCCTAAGCTTACCCAAAACTCTATTCTAATTCGCATCAGGTACTGTCCACACATCACCCCTATGTTCCCTGAACTACATTGATTCCTGCTCTAGCAGCGCCTTGATTTTAACATTTTCATCTCATAAACATGCCACTCTCTGTAACCTCCTCCAGACCTACAACTCTCCGAGATCTCTATACTTCTCCAATTCTGGCTTTTTATACATTCCCCGCGCGCGCCGCCATTGACAGAGGCCCCCACGCCGATTCTCCGCTGAAAACTGGCCGAGTTCCCATCGGCGTGGTTCTAACCTGCTTTGCCTGTCGGGAATTGCCAGTGGCGGCTGAGGGAAATGGAGGATCCCGCTGGCAGAGGATCCAGCCACATGTCCGGCGCCGGGCTCCCGATAGAGTGCTATGCTCAGGTGCCTCAACAGCAGGGTCAATGCATTCTACTCCGCGCGTACAGTAAACGGTGTTGACATATCATTAACATGCCCGACCCGGCATTCTCCCGGGCTCCCGTGATGCACTGCCACCTCCAGGAAGAATTATTGACGGCAAGGTTCACTTGAGGTTTTAAAAATCAGAACACAGGCACCGTGGCTGCTAAGAGAGAGGAGGTAGGACATGTTTGGGCAGCACGGTAGCATAGTGGTTAGCACAATTGCTTCACAGCTTCAGGGTCCCAGGTTCGATTCCCGGCTTGGGTCACTGTCTGTGCGGAGTCTGCATGTTATCCCCGTGTGTGCGTGGGTTTCCTCCGGGTGCTCCGGTTTCCTCCCACAGTCCAAAGATGTGCAGGTTAGGTGGATTTGCCATGCTAAATTGCCCTTGTCATAATATACACCAGTATATCATGGTGCAGACACACACTGATGGACACACAGTGGGACCAATCAACATACACAACACCACAGCCAATCACCAGTGAGAGCACACGCACTATAAAGACAGGGGACATCAGAGTTCCCGCTCATTCAAGTAGCAGCTAGTTAGGAGCACAGAGCTCACAGCCTGCAACATAGACATTCACCATATGCTGAGTTCATCAACTGGTTAGGACAAGGCAAAGGTCTTTAGTTAAAGCTGGTATCGTATTTACCCACAGTTCAAGTATGTTTAAATAGTTAACCTTTTAATAAAATAGTGTTGCACTACTTCAAGTGTTGGTGACCTGTATGTGATCCAGAACACCCAACACATCAGCCCTGAGTGTCCAAAATTGCCCTTAGTGTTGGGTTATGGGGATAGGGGGGGGGGGGGGGGGGGGGGGGGGGCTTGGGTAGGGTGCTCTTTCCAAGAGCCGGTGCAGACTCGATGGGCCAAATGCCTCCTTCTGCTCTGTAAATTCTATGATTCTAAGTTCCCAGAGGCACGACGGTGGGCTGCCAGTCCTGCTGCTGGCATGGCTGGCAGGGGATGAGCATCTGCTCGCACCAGAACGGGGAGTAGCAGGGGGCGACCAGGGGATGGGCTGTGGGATCAGATTGATCCCCCCGGGACCTGTGTGTCAAGGCACAGACCGCCATTGCCGCGCACTTGCTGCACACCCCACTGACTGCCCACTGTGGCCCCTGGTTGCGCAGAGTGAGACCAGCCCTGCACTCCATCACACCAACACACCCCCCCAACAAGGGGACACCCACCAGCAGGGCATCATGCGGCCCATCCCTGGGCACTCCCAGAGTAGCCCCTACAGGAGGGCGCCAGACGGGGGCCGTAAAGAGTATCCCTGGCGTGGGTAGGGCCAGCCACTGGTACCCCTGCTGTCAGGGACAGGTGCTGGGGCCAGAAGCCAACTGCCGGCGGGTGGGGTTCAGTCACCCTCCGGGTGGGGGTGGGTACGGGAGTGTGGGACGGCTGTTGGCGCCAAGGGCACAGTGCTGGTTACTCACCCTGGCTGCCCTGAGGAGGTCATGCAGCTTCTTCCTGTACTGCTGTCTGGTCCTGGCATTGGGGCCCAGGCCTCTGCCACCTGCACCCAGGCCCGGTGTACGGCGGCAGGTGGCATCCTCCTTCCCACCCTGGGGAACAGGGTGGCCCGCCTCTTCTCCATGGCATCCAGCAGGGTATCAAGCTCTGCGGCAATGAACTGGGATGCCGCTCGCCATGCTGCCATCTTGTTGGCTGGGATGCATGCGTGTCAGGAATGAAGTGTCGATATGCGGCTGCAGCTTGTCAGCCTCTTGAGTGGCAATCGTGACCCTGGCAAATCGGACACCGTTTTTCATTGGAATCTGTCAAGTTCCACATGGGACAGGTGCTAGCCCATTAATGGATCATGAATTGCTCTGGGACCGGCACCAATTTAGTTGTGGTAGATTCAGTCCCGGCGTCAACATTTTAGTTTCTGAAACGGAGAATCCCACCCACTACATAAATGCAAGTTGCTGTAGTTCTGTATTCTCCAATCGGAGGAAATAGTTTTGCTGTATTTACCCCATCGAATCCCTTTCCCACGTTAAACACCTTGATTAGATCACCTCTCAGTCACCAAACCAGACTGTTACAAGGGTCTGGAGTTTCTAGCCTCGACAGCAGCAGGCATCGTCACGGGTGGGCTGGACAAATTTGGAGAGTACCTAAAACGGCTTTCCAAATTTTCCCACCCTGCCCACGATGATTCCTGCCGGTGTCAGGGCCATGAAATCCCATCCAAGGTGACAAATCCTGGAGCAAACGATAATTAATTGGAGGCCTCCGTCATTTTGTGAAAGAAAATAAGGAAAACTCCTAAAATTGAAATCCCAGCTCTCCAAAAAATTATAATTGGAACTAATAGCTGTGTCCGCTGTTAAAAGTGAGTAAGAGAAAAACAATGTCATATGAAGTTCATTTTCTGATCTTTCTGCTTAACATGTTCAGTTTTGATTGAATATATTAACAGATAACAGGGACTGGATTCTCCGCAGCCTGGCGCCAAAATCCCATTCAGCGATGGGGCGGAGAATCCGTTTCCCCGCACGAAATCGGACCGGCGCCGGTTCCACTATTCTCCACTCCCCCCCCCAAAGTGGCGTACACCGAGAGTATGCCGCGCCGAGTATCCACCACCTCAGGCCATTGCCTGAGGCCCACCCCACTATTCTCCGTCCCCGACCAGCCGAATTCCCGACGGCGTATTTCTCATGTCGTCCTGCCATTTGGGAAACGCTAGAGGCGGCTGCGGACTCATTCCGTGGCCGCCACAGTCGGGGGAGGGCCGAACGGGGACACTATTTCGGTGGCCAGATCCCCGGGCTGAGACCACCATGGAGCAGGGCGCGGTCGTGCATGCGCGGCCTCTGACCCGGACGTGCGGGGGGCCGTATCGGCAGCTGGAGCTGCGAGCTCCACGACAGCTGCCTGCTAGCCCCCTGCAAGACGGTGAATCTGTGGCCTTTTGACATCAGTTTTCCTGGCGTAAAAAGACCACAGTTTTCACGACGGCGTGGGGACATAGTCCCTGAAATGGAGAATCATGCCCAGATTCCAGAGCATGTACAAGATTATCTGCAGATTTCACAATTTACAAATGGGCTGCGTTGTGTGAAAATGAGCCACACAGACCAAGTAGCCAAGACAGCAATCTGCTTGCTATTGTTGCTAACTTTGCCTTAGTTCGATTGCTCTGTTTTATTACCTTTGCTCTCGAGTCGGCAGGCATCTTTATGATACCGCCACGAGGTTCAAGTCCGAGTAAAGATCAGGGGCGTCATTCTCCGACCCCCCGCCGGGTCGGAGAATGGCCGTTGGCCGCCGTGTATCCCGCCCCCGCCCCCGCCGAAGTCTCCGATCCCGGAGATTGGGCGGGGGCGGGAATCCGGCCGCGCCGGGGGACCCCCCGCTCAATTCTCCGGCCCGGATGGGCCGAAGTCCCGCCCAGGAATTGCCTGTCCCGCCGACGTAAATCAAACCTGGTATTTACCGGCAGGACCAGGCGGCGTGGGCGGGCTCCGGGGTCCTCGGGGGAAAGCCGGGCGATCTGACCCCGGGGGGTGCCCCCACGGTGGCCTGGCCCGCGATCGGGGCGCACCGATCCGCGGGCGGGCCTGTGCCGTGGGGGCACTCTTTCCCTTCCGCCTCCGCTACGGCCTCCACCATGGCGGAGGCGGAAGAGACTCTCCCCACTGCGCATGCGCGGGAAACTGACAGCGGCCGCTGACGCCCCCGCGCATGCGCTGGGAAACTGACAGCGGCCGCTGACACTCCCGCGCATGCGCTGCATTTCCGCGCCAGCTGGCGGGGAAACAAACGCCATTTCCGCCAGCTGGCGGGGCGGAAATCCCTCCGGCGTCGGCCTAGCCCCTCAATGTTGGGGCTAGGCCGCCAAAGATGCGGAGCCTTCCGCACCTTTGGGCCGGCGTGATGCCCGTCTGATTGGCGCCGGCTTTGGCGCCAGTCGGCAGACATCCCGCCGTTGGGGGAGAATTTCGCCCCAATAATCCATTACACCGATTAGTAAGGTTTAAATCAAAGCACATTTATTATACACAGTAATCGCTACTCATGCACAAATTCTACGTCTAAGCTACTTCTATAACTAACAGGCCTATACTTAACTTTGAACTGGCCCACCAGGTCAGGGAAACAAATGGCCTTTCGTTCGGGTTCTGAGCCTGCAGGATTCGAAGTTGGTACGGATTGGTAGCTCGGAGTGCCTATCTCGTAGCGAGCGTTGAATTAAGACTTACGATTTCGATCTTCACTGCTCTGGTCACGGTTAATGTTGGTTCGTTGTTGCTGGGTGGCCCGGGCAGGAAGAAGAGCGTGAAGAGAGCGAAGAGGTGGAGAAGAAGAGAGCGATTTGAACTTGGGGCTCAATTCGTATAGTCCCCAGGTGCTTCCCGCCTTTCGGGGCGTACCCTGTACCTGGTCCCAAGTGATTGGACTTTGTCCCAATCGCTTGGTTCGATTTTCTCCAATGCTGGAGCGGTTCCCTGATCGATGGGCGGTCTTGAGGTGCTCATTCACCTCCTTTTGTGTTGGCTCCTGCTGGCGCCGAAGAGTTCTGCTTTGTGTGTCTAAATGTTGCTTATTGTTCCTGGGGATTGTTCATTAGAATGCAGATGGCTGTTGTTTTGTTATACTGATGGTTGCTGGTATCGATATTGTCCGGCCTTTCCAGAGGTAAATACACAGCCAACCTGCAGCTGCTGGTTTTTGTCTTGTTGGCTGACTTTCCCATCAGCCTTTGCCGTTCGCCATTTTGAATCGGGAGTTGGCCATTTTAAGTGGCTACACTATGATCAGTCATCTCTCCTGAAGATGCAGGTCTGCAATGTTGTGGGCATGAGCAGCTCTATGGAGCCCATTCTTCCCACCAATCCAGATAGTGGGTGCCACAGAAGGCCATCTGATGAGATGGAATCAGATCACCTGCCAAAGATGCATTCGCCTTCGCCTTCTGTCCAGCTATTTAATTTAGTGTCAGCAAGCCTTGATCGTTTCAGTGGTACGCATGCTCAAATCATTCATATAAATGGGGACCGAGAGATTCTGTCTGGATAGGCGTCATCCATCCTACTACTTACTACCTGCAATCCCAAAATTCCAAAAAACTTCAACTTCTCCCAATCTTTTCCTTTCTATTCCCTTAATTCAAGCTATCCCTCCCTCCACACAGCCCCATTCACTTTAAAACGAAGCACTGTCATTTATCTAACAAGCCCCTGAAGTGACAAGTTATCAAACATCTTCTTGAAGTCCTTGTACACAACCACCGCATTCTTTTCATTGATTACTTAATAATTTCTTCAAAATAAAATTTAATTATCCAAGATTGATGTGATCTCAGCAAGTCCATGCTGACTGTCCTGGATTAGCCTAAACTCTTTGAAGTGTTTTCCAGTTTTATCCCATACTGAGAACTCAAAGCTTACCCACAACTGAGGTAAAACAGCTTTCCTTAGCTTTACACATTTTTTTCACAGGGGTATGTCATAATATACACCAGTATATTATGGTGCAGACACACACACACACACTGATGGACATGCAATGGGACCAATCAGCATACACAACACCGCAGCCAATCACCAGTGAGAGCACACGCACTATAAAGACAGGGGACAGGAGAGTTCCCGCTCATTCTAGTAGCAGCCAGCTCAGAGCACAAAGCTCACAGCCTGCAACACAGACATTCACCATGTGCTGAGTGCATCACCTGGTTAGGACTAGGCAAGGGTCAACAGTTAAAGCTGGTATTGCATTTACCCACAGTTCAAGTATGTTAATATAGTTAACCTTATAATAAAATAGAGTTGCACCACTTCCAGTGTTGGTGACCAGTTTGTGATCCAGAACACACAACACATCATGATACCAGGAGTGAACTGGTTCAGTCCAGATGGCCATACCTCAGCGCGCTGTGACAACCAGCAACGATACCCAGGCGAGATGTTCAAGATCCGGGTTCTGCAGCAGCTCCAGTGCCACAGCGATCTCCGTGAAAACTGGCGAGCATTCCGGCAAAAGTTTGAAATCTTCCTGCTGGCAGCCGAACTAGAAGACCTGGCCGATCCTGAAAAAACAGAGCTTCTCCTCACCATCGTCGGTGCCAGAGCAGAAGAAATCTTTTAAAAATTCAAGTTCTCCAAGGGGCAAAACAGGAGTGACTTCCAGGCAGTCCTGGACAAATTCGGCAAACACTGTACGGAAAACACACTCCAACCAGCAAGAAAAGGTAAGAGAAGCGCCAGTACTCACCTCGAGGCCGAAATCCCGGAACAGAGATCGATTTTGGTCGGCGGCCATCTTTCTAAACGGAGTGCACTTGCGCAGTTGCGCGATGCCCGCATGCGCAATCACGAAAATGGCCATCAGTAAAGGAACCGCGATCTGCGTATGTGCAAACGCCTCCTACGTGCTACGTCACACGCTTCATGACGTCAGAGGCCCCGGACCACGCCCATTTAAAGGGGAAACGTCCCAAATCAAAGAAAAAATCTTTGAAAGCTGTAAAACAACCTTCCTTTTTTAAAAAAAATATATTTATTAAAGTTTTTTAACACAATTTTTCTCCCTTACAAACAATAACCCCCCTCGTGACAAAAAAAAAAACGAGAAATCGCGCAGAGCAAGATATATACATGGCAAAATGATATATTTACACAGCTTTGTACACTGGCCCTCACCCGTACGTGCCAGTTTCCCCAACCCTTCATGTTATCTCTTGCTCATCCACCCTCCCAGGCAGTCCCCCCTCTCCCCCCCCCCCCTCCCCTCCCAGGACGTCCCCTTCACCCGCCCCCCCCCCCCAAGGTTGCTGCTGTTGCTGACCGACCTTCCTCTAACGCTCCGCGAGATAGTCTAGGAACGGTTGCCACCGCCTGTAAAACCCCTGCGCAGGACCTTTCAAGGCGAACTTAATTCTCTCCAACTTTATGAACCCAGCCATATCATTTATCCAGGCCTCCAGGCTGGGGGGCTTCGCCTCCTTCCACATTAGCAAGATCCTTCGCCGGGCTACTAGGGACGCAAAGGCCAGAATGCCGGCCACTTTCGCCTCCTGCACTCCCGGTTCGTTCACTACTCCAAATATTGCTAGCCCCCAGCATGGCTTGACCCGGACTTTCACCACCTGAGATATTGCTCCTGCCACTCCTCTCCAGAACCCCTCCAGTGCCGGGCATGACCAAAACATATGGACATGGTTCGCCGGGCACCCTGAGCACCTTCCACATCTGTCCTCTACCCCAAAGAACCTACTCAACCTCGTCCCCGTCAAATGCGCTCTGTGGAC
The DNA here is from genome assembly GCF_047496885.1 of Scyliorhinus torazame. Lineage (NCBI taxonomy): Eukaryota > Metazoa > Chordata > Chondrichthyes > Carcharhiniformes > Scyliorhinidae > Scyliorhinus > Scyliorhinus torazame. The sequence continues at coordinate 151,712,096 of NC_092713.1, forward strand.
CACCTTAAATTGTATCAGGCTGAGCCTGGCACACGAGGAGGAGGAATTAACCCTACCTAGGGCATCAGCCCACAGACCTTCCTCGATCTCCTCCCCCAGCTCCTCCTCGCATTTACCCTTCAACTCTTCTACCAGCGCTTCCCCCTCTTCTTTCAACTCCTGGTGTATTTCCGACACCTTGCCCTCCCCGACCCATACACCCATGATCACCAAATCTTGAACTTCTTGTGCCGGGAGCAACGGGAATTCCCTCACCTGTCGCCTCACAAAAGCCCTCACCTGCATATATCTAAAGGCATTTCCCGGGGGTAACTCGAACTTCTCCTCCAGTGCCCCTAGGGTCGCAAACGTCCCGTCGATGAACAGGTCCCCCATTCTTCCAATCCCCGCCCGATGCCAGCTCTGGAACCCCCCGTCCATCTTCCCCGGGACAAACCGATGGTTACCCCTGATCGGGGACCACACCGATGCTCCCATTGCACCCCGGTGCCGTCTCCACTGGCCCCAGATCCTTAGCGTTGCTGCCACCACCGGGCTCGTGGTATACTTTGACGGCGAGAGCGGCAGCGGTGCCGTCACCAACGCCCCCAGGCTCATTCCTTTACAGGACCCCATCTCCATCCTCTTCCATGCCGCCCCCTCTCCCTCCATAACCCACTTGCGGATCATCGCCACATTTGCTGCCCAGTAGTAGCTCCCCAGGTTTGGCAGCGCCAACCCTCCTCGGTCCCTACTGTGTTCCAGGAACCCTCTCCTTACTCTCGGGGTCTTATTCACCCACACAAACCCCATAAAACTCCTGCCTACTCTCTTGAAAAAGGCCTTAGTGATCACAATGGGAAGGCATTGAAACACAAACAGAAACCTCGGAAGGACCACCATTTTGACCGACTGCACTCTACCCGCCAGCGAGAGCGGTAACATGTCCCATCTTTTGAAATTCTCCTCCATTTGCTCCACCAACCCCGTCAGATTCAGTTAATGTAGGGCCCCCCAACTCCTCGCTATCTGGATCCCCAGATACCGAAAGCTCCCCTCCGCCCTCCTCAGCGGTAGGTCTCCTATCCCTCTTTCTTGGTCCCCCACCAGTAATACAAAGAGCTCACTCTTCCCTACATTGAGCTTATAGCCCGAAAACTCCCCAAACTCCCTTAGAGTCTGCATGACCTCCACCATCCCCTCCATTGGATCCGCCACGTACAGCAACAGGTCATCCACATATAGCGACACCCGATGCTCTTCTCCCCCTCAGACCACCCCCTTCCATTTATTAGACTCCCTCAATGACATGGCCAATGGTTCGATCGCCAATGCGAACAACAGGGGGGACAGGGGGCACCTCTGCCTCGTCCCTCGGTACAGTCGAAAGTACTCCGACCTCCGCCGGTTCGTCACTACATTTGCCATCGGGGCTCTGTAAAGGAGCTTAACCCAATTGATAAACCCTACCCCGAACCCAAACCTGCGCAGCACCTCCCAGAGCTACTCCCACTCTACTCGGCCAAAGGCCTTCTCCGCGTCCATAGCTGCCACTATCTCCGCCTCTCCCTCCTCCGATGGCATCATTATCATGTTTAAGAGCCTCCGCACATTGGTGTTTAGTTGCCTGCCCTTTACAAATCCCCTCTGGTCCTCGTGGATTACCCCCGGGACACAGTCCTCGATCCTCGTGGCCAGCACTTTAGCCAGCAACTTTGCGTCCACATTGAGGAGCAAGATCGGCCTGTACGATCCACATTGCAGTGGGTCCTTGTCCCACTTTAGGATCAAAGAAATTGTCGCTTCCGACATTGTCGGGGGCAGGGTCCCCTCCTCTCTTGCCTCATTAAAGGTCCTCACCAGTAGCGTGGCCAACAGGTCTGCGTACTTCCTGTAGAACTCCACCGGGAATCCGTCCGGTCCCAGGGCCTTCCCCGCCTGCATGCTCCCCAAACCCTTGCTCAGCTCCTCCAACCCAATTGGTGCCCCCAAACCAGCCACCTCTTGCTCCTCCACCCTCGGGAATCTCAGCTGATCTAGGAATCGTCTCATCCCCTCTTCCCCCGCTGGGGGCTGGGATCTGTACAGCTCTTCATAAAAAGCCTTGAATACCTTGTTTATTTTCGTCGCACTCCGAACCGTGGCTCCCCTTCCATCTTTGACTCCCCCTATTTCCCTAGCTGCCATCCTCTTACGGAGCTGGTGTGCCAGCATCCGACTAGCCTTTTCCCCATACTCGTAGGTCGCCCCCTGCCCTTTCCTCCACTGTGCCTCCACCTTCCCTGTGGTCAACAGGTCAAACTCCGTCTGGAGTCGTCGTCTTTCCCCAAGTAATCTTTCCTCTGGGGCCTCTGCGTATCTCCTTTCCACTCTCAAAATCTCCCCCACTAACCTCTCCCTTTCCATCCCTCTGTCTTCTCCCTATGAGCCCTAATGGAAATTAGCTCTCCCCTGATCACCGCCTTCAACGCCTCCCATACCACACCCACCCGCACCTCCCCGTTGTCGTTGGCCTCCAAGTAGCTTTCGATACACCCCCTCACCTTCCCACACACCACCTCGTCCGCCAGCAGTCCCACATCCAGCCGCCACAACGGGCGTTGGTCCCTCTCCTCTCCCAGCTCCAGTTCCACCCAGTGTGGGGCATGGTCCGAAACGGCTATAGCCGAATATTCCGTCCCCTCCACCCTCGGGATGAGCGCCCTACCCAGAACAAAGAAATCTATCCGGGAGTAGGCTTTGTGTACATGGCAGAAGAAAGAAAATTCCCTGGCCTGCGGCCTTGCAAACCGCCATGGGTCCACTCCCCCCATCTGATCCATAAACCCCCTGAGTACCTTGGCCGCCGCCGGCCTCTTTCCAGTCCTTGATTTGGAGCGTTCTAGTGCTGGATCCAACACTGTATTGAAGTCCCCTCCCATTATCAGGCCTCCTATCTCCAGGTCCGGAATGCGTCCCAACATGCGCTTCATGAATCCTGCATCATCCCAGTTCGGGGCGTATACGTTTACCAACACCACCCACGTCTCTTGCAGCCTACCGCTCACCATTACATATCGCCCTCCATTGTCCGCTACAATAGTCTTGGCCTCAAATGACACCCGCTTTCCCACCAATATTGCCACCCCTCTATTCTTCGCGTCCAGTCCCGAGTGGAATACCTGTCCTACCCATCCCTTTCTTAGCCTGACCTGGTCCGCCACCTTCAGGTGTGTCTCTTGGAGCATGGCCACGTCCGCCTTCAGTCCCTTTAAGTGCGCGAACACTCGAGCCCTCTTCACCGGCCCATTCAGGCCCCTCACATTCCACGTTATCAGCCGGATTGGAGGGGCTCTCACCCCCCCCCACGCCCTGCCGACTAGCCATCTCCTTTTCTGGGCCAGTCCCGTGTCCACGCCTCCCTCACCCTCCAGTCCCCCAGAGGGGGGATCCCCGTCCCGACCACCTCTTCTGTGTCCCATTCCCTTTCGGCCAGTGCAGCAGCAACCCTTTTTTCCCCCCCTCCCCTCCCCCCCACGCTAGACCCCTGTCTAGCTTTTTTGCTCCCCCATGTCACTCCCGTAAGTCAGCTGACGCCTGCTGACCCCGGCTTCCCCCGCCGTCCCATTGACCTCCCCGCGTGGGAGTCTCCCAATCCATATGCATTCCTTCGTTCCCCTTCCCGCCTTTCTTCCCGCGCGCGGGAAAACACCCCGCGCTTTCCAAAGCCCGCTCCGTCCCCTCTGGCGCAGCTCCTGTCGCGGCCTTGTCTCTCTCCCCCAGCCCATGTAACATTTCCTGCGCGTGAATGACCCCCTATATACAACAACCATCACACATCAAACCTCAAACATCCCCCCCTATCCTCACAAACCCTCAGTTAGAGTCAAACTTTTTGGCTTGTACAAGGGTCCACGCCTCTTCAGGCGTTTCAAAGTAATAGTGTTGGCCCTTGTATGTGACCCACAGTCGCGCTGGCTGCAGCATTCCGAATTTCACTTCTTTCCGGTACAATGCCGCTTTGGCCCGGTTGAAACCCGCTCTCCGCTTTGCAACCTCCGTGCTCCAGTCCGGGTATATTCGGATCTCTGCATTGTCCCACTTACTGCTCCGCTCCTTCTTGGCCCATCTCAGGACCCACTCTCTGTCCGTGAACCGGTGGAACCTCACCACCATCGCCCTTGGCGGCTCATTTGCCTGGGGCTTCTTCGCCAGCACCCGATGTGCCCCGCCCAACTCCAGCGGCCTCGAAGAGGCCTTCGTGCCCATCATCGCCTCGAGCATCGTGCTCGCGCATGCCCCGGCATCAGCCCCCTCCACTCCCTCAGGGAGACCCAGGATTCGCAGATTCTTTCTCCTCAACCTGTTCTCCAGGTCTTCGAGTCTTCCCGCCCACCTCTTGTGTAGCACCTCGTTCTACTCCACTCTCACCGTCAGGCCCACAAGCTCGTCCTCGTTCTGACTGACTCTTTTCTGTACCTCCTGGATCTTAGCTTCATGGACCTTCTGGGTGATCCCGAGTCCTTCAATTGCCGAAAGCATAGGCGCCAACATCTCCTTGCGCATCTCCTCACGCTGCTCCTCGAAGCAGCGCTTGATGAACTCCTGCAGCTCCCCTTTGTCCCTGGCCGCCGCCATTTTGTTTTCTTTCCCTCGCTTCTCCCGTTGCTCCAGTGCCGCTCCTTTGGCCGTTACACTTCTGGTCCGTTTAAAAAGTCTATGGAAACTCCAAAAAAAGGTCTGAGAGTCAGTTCCAGACGGGAGCTGCCGAATGCGTGACCTACTCCTCCATGGCTGCCACCGGCAGCCTCGTCCCTGCTTCTTCAATGGCCCTGGTAGATCCTTTCACAGTTGTTCCACCTGCTGCTAGAATTCACCTTTGATAGAGTCAAGTCAGATTGCAGCTTTAAGCTTGCCCTTGTAAAACAACCTTCCTTCACCTGGAATGACAGCACAATGCCTCAAATTGAACCAGAAAATGAAATAAACCTCCGAGGAACCCTGCAACAAGCAGTTACATACGCCCAAACCAAGTCCGATTCCGACTTCCAGCAGACCAGTGACACCGAGGACCCGAGGGAGCCTTTTCGAGTCGCTGTTATAACAAAGAACAGGCTGTCCCCTAATCAAAACCACCAGGCGCTGTCGGTGCACAGCATTGATCCAGACGACGAGTGGTGTGCCACCCTGATGGTCAACCGATCCCAGATACGATTCCGTCTGGACACTGGTGCTTCCGCTAATCTCCTAGCGTGGTCAGCCTTTCAGACCCTTGGGGTTAAACCAACCATTCTTCCGTCGACCTGCCAAATACTAGACTACAATGGCAACGTCATTCCTGCTCATGTTCATGCCAACTCGAAGTGACGCACAACTCGCGAAAAACCATCCTTCCCTTCGAGATCGTGGGCTCCTCGAAGGACTCTCTGCTAGGCGCACAGGTGTGCAAACTCCTAAACCTCATTCAACGAGTACTCTCTCTCTCTCCAGAGGACACATCTGCCTTCCAGGAGGCGGACTTCAGGGCGCAACTCAATGCCATCATCGACCAGCACCGCGACGTTTTCGAAGGCATGGGCACGCTTCCATACACTTATAAAATCCTGCTCAAACAAGACGCCACGCCTGTGGTTCATGCACCTCGCAGAGTCCCAGCACCCCTCAAGGACCGCCTCAAGCAGCAGCTGCAGGACCTCCAGGACCAAGGAGTGCTCTCCAGAGTGACGGAAACAACCGACTGGGTCAGTTCCATGGTGTGCGTAAAGAAGCCTTCCGGTGAGCTCCGGATCTGTATTGACCCAAAGGATCTGAATCGCAACATAATGAGGGAGCATTACCCCATCCCCAAGCGCGAGGAGATCACGTGCGAGATGGCTCGGGCCAACATCTTCACCAAACTTGACGCCTCGAAAGGATTCTGGCAAATTCAACTAGACAGGTCCAGCAGAAAGCTGTGTACTTTTAATGCCCCGTTTGGCAGATACTGCTACAACAGGATGCTGTTTGGGATTATATCGGCATCAAAAGTATTCCACCGGATCATGGAGCAAATGATGGAGGGCATTGAGGAAGTGCGCGTCTATGTTTACGACATCATCATGACGACATCATTTTGTCCACCACCCCGCAGGAGCATATCAGTCGCCTCCAGCGCGTTTTCAAACGAATACGGGACCAAGGCCTTCGCCTCAACAGAGCCAAATGTTCCTTCGGCCAGACGGAGCTCAAGTTCCTTGGGGACCATATCTCCCGGTTGGGTGTGCGGCCGGATGCGGACAAGGTGGCAGCCATCACGGCCATGCAGAAGCCAGCAGATAAGAAGGCTGTTCTCCGATTTTTGGGCCTGGTCAACTTCCTGGGGAAGTTCATCCCCAACCTCGCCTCCCATACCACAGCTCTCTGGAACCTGGTCAGGAAGACGACAGACTTCTAATGGCTTCCCGCCCACGAGCGAGAATGGGAGGAGCGTAAGACCAAGCTTACCACGGCCCCGGTATTGTAATTTTTTGATCCCACGAAGGAAACAAAAATTTCAAGGGATGCCAGCCAATCCGGCATTGGGGCGGTGCTCCTGCAACACGAGGAGCCTCATCATGGGCCCCCGTTGCATATGCGTCACGTGCCATGACCCCAATGGAACAGCGCTACGCACAGGTCGAAAAGGAGTGCCTGGGCCTGTTGACTGGGGTCGACAAATTTCATGATTACATGTACGGCCTCCCCCAATTCACTGTCAAGACCGACCATCGCCCGTGGTCAACATTATACAAAAAGACCTGAATGATATGACCCCTCGCCTCCAGTGCATTCTGCTTAAACTCCGGCGGTATGATTTCCACCTCCTATACACCCCGGGCAAGGACCTGATCATCGCCGACGCTCTGTCCAGGGCAGTCAACACCCCGTGTGACCCAGAGGGGTTCGTCTGCCAGGTTGACGCCCATGTGGCCTTCACGGCCTCCAATCTGCCTGCCACGGATGAACACCTTATCCACATTCGCCGCGAGACTGCGGCTGACCCCCTACTACAGTGTGTCATGTGCCACGTGACGGACAGGTGGCTCAAGGGCCAATGCCCGCAGTTCTACAATATCAGAGACGATCTGGCAGTAGTCGATGGTGTTCTCCTGAAGCTGGACCGCATCGTGATCCCGCACAGCATGCGCCAGCTCGTTTTGGAACAGCTACACGAGGGCCATCTTGGCGTGGAAAAGTGCCGACGGAGGGCCTGAGAGGCGGTGTACTGGCCCGGCATCAATGAGGACATCGCCAACACAGTGCTCAACTGCCCCACTTGTCAGCAGTTCCAGCCGGCCCAACCATGTGAGACCCTACAGCTCCATGAGTTGGTCACGTCCCCTTGGTCTGTGGTAGGCGTTGACCTGTTCCATGTGCTCGGCAGGGACTATGTTCTGATTGTAGACTATTTTTCGAACTACCCGGAGGTCGTACGCCTGCACGACATCACATCATCGGCGGTCATCCGTGCCTGCAAGGAGACCTTTGCTCATCACGGCATCCCACTCACTGTGATGTCGGACAATGGCCCCTGCTTCGCGAGCCAGGAATGGTCCAACTTTGCCAGCAGGTACAACTTTGTGCATGTGACATCCAGTCCCCTGCACCCCCAATCCAATGGCAAAGCGGAAAAGGGCGTCCACATCGTCAAACGGCTCCGCTGCAAGGCTGCCGATGCAGGATCCGACTTCTACCTCGCCTTGCTGGCCTATCGTTCGGCCCCACTCTCCACGGGCCTGTCGCCAGCCCAGCTGCTCATGGGTTGCACCCTCAGGACCACAGTGCCGTCCATTCACGTCCCAGACCTCGATCACATTCCGGTCCTTCAGCAGATGCAACAGTCTCGTGCACAACACAAAGCGGCGCATGACGCTCGGGCGACTGATCTCTCTGCTCTGGCGCCGGATGCCAACGTCCGCATCCATCTTCCGGAGGGTGGCTGGTCTGCAACTGCTGTGGTTCTTCGGCAGGTGTCTCCCCGCTCGTTCCTGGTTCGTCTGCCAGATGGTTCCATTCGCCGCCGCAATCGGCGTGCCCTTCGTCTCGTTCCATGCTCGCTACGTGATCCTCCACCGGTGCCACGCCCTACTGTTGTCCCCAACCTGGACTATGTGGAGATTCCGAATACTCTGCATCCTCCTCACTCTGCCGTGGCCCAGCCCGTTCCTCAGCCGGTGGCTCCTGACCCACCCTTGAGGCGGTCAACCAGAATTCGTTGCCCACCTCAAAGACTTGACTTATGAGTTTTACAATGTTGGCCACTTTGATCTGTTCTGTTATCCTGTTTCAACATTCCAATAGTTTGTATATAATGTTCATTTCGTTGTTGGTGTGACACCCTATTTCTCTGCACCAGGCACCGCCCCGTGTAAATAGATTAGCCTCATGGACATAGTCATGTAAATAACACGCACACACATAGTCAGGTACATTCACTACACAATATTTATTGTCACGCAGGCACATGTTCTTTATATAAAAGGGGGGATGTCATAATATACACCAGTATATTATGGTGCAGACACACACACACATGCAGTGGACATGCAGTGGGACCAATCAGCATACACAACACCGCAGCCAATCACCAGTGAGAGCACACGCACTATAAAGACAGGGGGCAGGAGAGTTCCCGCTCATTCTAGTAGCAGCCAGCTCGGAGCACAGAGCTCACAGCCTGCAACACAGACATTCACCATGTGCTGAGTGCATCACCTGGTTAGGACTAGGCAAGGATCAACAGTTAAAGCTGGTATTGCATTTACCCACAGTTCAAGTATGTTAATATAGTTAACCTTATAATAAAATAGAGTTGCACCGCTTCCAGTGTTGGTGACCTGTTTGTGATCTAGAACACCCAACACATCAGGGTTTACCATTCTCCAACCCCAGTCTTTTGGCAAAGTTCTCAAAGGTTTTGGAAACATGATGATTTGTGTCTCCGCTAGCTCCTCGCCATCTCCCTCAGTACTCTAGGACACCAGACCATATAATTTTGCAATTTTTGTCGCCCCATTATCATTGTAGTGGTTCCCCAAATTCATCCCCCGTTATATCTACAATTCCTTAGTCCCTCCTCCCTTTGTCAAACCTGATGCAATGTACTTTTCTATTTCTACCATTCTCCAATTTTATCTGAATTTTTAGAAATCTTCCTTACCTTCGATTGAGTCAGTTGATGAATATACCATAATTCATAGTTGCAACCATATTTTCTTCAATATTCACGCACCAAGTACTGTCCAGTGATGCCATCGGTTATGTGACAGCACACTCAATAAAGCAGTGATAGTAGGCCACAGGTTGATAAGGATGAGGTGCCAGGTTGAGGCATGCCCGCAAAATGAACAAAACATTCCCAAACCTACCCAGGGAGAAATTTTAATGTCAGTCCGGCAGAGAAGCACTCTCACAGAAAGCTGTAGGTTTTAGTCCCACTTCAGATGCTTCAGCACAGAATCTAGGCTGACACTCCTGTGCAGTACTGAGGGAGTGCTGCACTGTCAAAGGTGCCATCTGTCAGACGAAACATTAAAGCAAAGCCCATCTGCCCAGTTAGGTTGGCATAAAAGATCACATGAAGCTATTTTGAAGGAGAACAGGGAAGTTCTCCCTCAGAGTCCTGGACAACACTTATATACCAAAGCAAATTACCTGGTCACTTAACACATTGCTGTTTTTAGAACCTTGCTGTACATAAATTAGCTGCCACATTGCTTACATTCCAACAGTGACTACTCTTTAAAATACTTAATCAGTTGTAAAGCAGTTGAAACCTCCAGATTTGTGAAAGGCATTATATAAACGCAAGTCTTACTTAAATTTTAATAATAGGATAATGATTTTAAAAATTAAACAAACTTTTTTAAAATGATAAAAACCTTCAAATACTGCCATTTTGCAAAGCTTTCTAAAGAATCAGTCATTTAATATGAAAATGAATAAAAACAGTGCTCACTCACACTTGGTTCACTTGACAATCAAGCGACTGGGATGGTCTAAACACTATTCAGATGGGTACCAAAATATCTTTCTGAAGTTTGACCCATGTTTTTCAAGTGCATTTAATGCCCCATTTAGCCTAGCCAATGATCGTAATTGAAACAAGCTTTATTAAGTGCTATGCAACTTTTACAGTGTAAAGGCAGCTGGAATGTGTTCCCTTTTCCTGTGAGGCTGCTGCCTAACTGTACTGTTACATCCAAGTAGTCAGAGGGAAGCCAAAAAAGCTGTGCTGCAACGCTGAAGACTGGTCTGTTTAAGCTGCCTGCATTGCCCCAGTGTGGATTATCTTGCATATCCCTCGTGGATAACCCAGCTGTGACAGAGGCTGAGTAACCAACCCAGAGTGCCAGTTGTGGAATGACCAGAAGCCAGTGGGAAATGAAATGAAGCCGAATTGCCATCACTGTTTGCAAATGGCTGGTGAGACTCCACCCCCCCCCTCCTGTGTTTTATCAGTGGCTTAACTCCATTGCCTTGCTGTTGTACAACAATGTACAAAACACATAATATCCCAGGTTAAATTCCTGGCCTGCAAGTTGACTTTACTGACCCCTGCAATGGTGCAGGGAGGTGGGAGGATTGGCAGGGCGGGGATTAGTAGGGGTGTAACAACCAATCTCAGTAAAGAGACATAAACAAAATCAAGCACAGTTGTTGTTCCTGTTTGATATCCAGAGATCCCTGTTAAACAGTGAGTGAACATAAATATTAAGCAAAGATGGGGTGTGGCTCTACTGAAAAACAATGGCTGATACAATGAGGGTACAGAACAGCTCAAGGTCAGAATGAAAATCAGTGCCTGAAAGAAAAGAGCTGGGGAAAGTGCAAAACCAATGAACAGACATCACTTTATTTGGATACATCAACGCTTTATTTGAAGAATGAACACACTTTTGTGAAAATTTTATTCGTAGAAAAGGGATTTAGATTTATTTCAAATATTGACCTTTTTTTGGAGTAATAGCTGGGCAGTAAAACTGAGCTCCTGTAATCTGGCACTCACTTAATACTGAAGACATCTGTCCCTTAAGATAACATTTTAAAAACCAGACAGGATTCAGACAGCTTCTGAGCAACACACTACCCTCCCTGCTTCCACATTGATTTTTCCAAGAATTTCTTGACTCCGTTCAAACAGGTTTGCAAGGAATGTTTCGGCACCTCTCCTAATTGCCAGCTCTCGCTATTGCACAAAGGATGAGAACTCACGCTATCAAGGTCGTGTCTTGGTAAGTGACGGATGCACTGGTGTTCCAGATGTTCGCAATTTTTTCAGCCAAGTCCATTACTTCTTGAAGGTCCCGTCCACAGAGTTTCAAGCAGCAGGAGACAAACTGCAGAGTTAAAAGAGTTGTGGTTTAGGGTCTCATTCCTACAATGGTTCAAGGGAATCCTGCCCTTTCTCCCATCTGTAATGTCCAGTATTACAGTGTCTCTGCATTATCTGTCCATGTTATAGCTGAATTACAAAGGATTGCAGCTTATTTTTTCTGAAACTGTATCCCGAAAGGTCTGCCCCTTTGCTGAGTTACGCCCCCGCTCCAGTGACAAACAATCAACTCATGGGTCATTCTTCCCAGGAACTGGGCCATGAAATATTCACATGTTGACAGCTGTCATGCCTCATTCAGTTACCATTGAGTTGCCATTAAGAACCAAGGGCTGGATTCTCCACACCCGGATGTCAAAATCGTGTTCGGCAACAGGGCGGAGAATCCAGTTTCACGCATGGAATCGGGACCGTCGCCAGCCCCCCGAAAAGCAGCATACTCGGGGAGTACGCTACGCCAAGTATCCACCACCTGAGGCCATTGCTTGAGGCCCGCCACGTTATTCTCCGCCCCGACCGGCTGAATTCCTGACAGCGTATTTCCAATACGGTCGTGCCATTCGGGAATCTTGCATGGCGGCTGCGGACTCAGTCTGCGGCAGCCACAGTCGGGGTGGGCCGATCGGAGGGCAGGGGGGGCCTCATTTGGGACTGGGCTTTTATTGTGCGGGCGGTCCGGGTCGGGCGTGCATCTGATCGGTTTTCGCGGTCCAGGTCCGCAGTCTGAGTGCACCATGGAACACAGCGCAGCTGCTGGAGGCCACCGCCATGCGCATGCCGGGCCTCTGACCTGTAAGTGCGCCGGCCGTAAAGCAGCTGGAGCTGCAAGCACCACGACAGCTGGCTGCTAGCAGCCTGCAAGGCATAAATCTGTGGCCTTTTGATGCCAGTTTTTTTGGCGTAAAAGATCACGGCCGGCATTCTTCAAACGGCGGCCATGTGTTGACACCGGCGTCAACGGGCCTCTTGGCACAGTGATTCCGTGGCCCGCAGGCGGAGTGCTCCACGCGGCCCTGCACTTCCGGCCGTTGGTTTGCACATCCAGCGGGTCCGTGAATGTGTGCTGGGCCCCCCCCCCGGAGACTGATCCCCCTGCCCCCCACCAGGACGGCCACCGCAGCCACGACGCTGAGCTCACGCCGGGTGGAACCAACCGTGAACCACGCCGGGGGGAACTTGGCCGGTCGACAGCAGAGAATCGCCATGGGGGCCTCTTTCAACAGCTCCCGACCGGCGCCGTGTCGACAGCACGCGCGCGAATGGCACCGATTCTCAGGTCGCCGGAGGTTCGCAGATCTGACGCCCCATTCTCCGCACCGAGCGCGATTTCGGCGCCGAGGCTCGGAGAATTCCGGCTTACAGCTTTCACGATGGCGTGCGGTCCTTGAAACGGAGAATCCAACCCCTGAGCTGGCTGAGGTTGTTTTCTCCAACAAATTAGAAATAACTTTCAGGAAAATATCCACAGTTCACTATGAAAGGGTTGTGGCATAAGTGTGCTTTGCTCCCAGCCTAAGTACAGCCATCATCAAGACTATTCCTCGCATAAGCGATATGTAGTCAATGCAAAAATGTCTTCATAAAATGTATGTGTATATGTCTGCGTGAGGTGCTTGGAATTGCAGCATCAATATGAAGTTATCACTGCTACAACAAACCTACAGCTCCATCACCTAGAGGGACAGTGACAGTAGGTGTATAGGCACACCACCATCTCCTAGCTCCCCATCTAACGTGGACATATGCCACTATTTCTTCATCGTTGCTTGGTCAAAATCTTGCCACTCCTTATCTAACAGCACCAATGGGGTACCTTCACTGCACAGGACTGTGCTGTGCAGAAAGGCAGCTCACCACCATCTGAAACTGTTTCCATTACAAGAACACACAGATTTAAGGTATCTGATTTTTAAAAAGCAAGGATGGAAATTAGGAGAATTATTTTACACAGTGAGTTAAGATCTGGAATGTACTGCATGAAAATGTTTGTATGGTACCATTTGAATGGTACCATAGATTGCAGCATACAAGTCAACCCAGAGTGTAAGACAACTCAATTGTTCCAACCCCAAAATACATGTGTACAAATCCCCCTTTTCAGCCGCAAAATGCTCTCCTCCATTAATACTCAGCCTCAATTCTTCACCCCACAAATGCATATCTTACTTATTGGTATCTTATATCTAGGTGCAAGAGCTCTGTTGAGAAGATGCGCAGGGGTTTAAGACACACCCACACAGAGCGTATGGCAAACAATGAAAAGTGTGAGTCTTCCAACATAATGAATGAAATATGAAGCTGGTTTCAAGTTAAAAGTCAGAATATTTCCAACTCATCAAATAACTACTGCAACAAGGGAATTTTGTGTTAATGAAAATCCAGGTGTGAGTGTGGAAGAAGAAGGACAAAGATGTCCATGACAAAATGCACCATGAGAACAGGGATCACTGGCCCGATCTTGAGAAGCTTATGTATCAGAATTAGTCCTCGAAAACCGTTAGCATGGTTACATCATCACCAGAAATGCAATGCGAATGAACATACTTAAGTGGGCCTTTCAAATCAAACCCTGAATCCATTAAAGATTTCAGATCAACAGGTGGCTGGTGTAGCTGCTTTATGGAACAAAAATGTCCAATGTTGGGGCAGAAGCCCAAAATCACTCAGAGATTACCAAAAGACCCTGATGACAAAATTCCCAATGTCCAGCAAAATACACATGTAGCCATTATGCCACATCGGGGAACATGAGTGAAAAGCCCATGCACTTCAATATACCCAGCAGCTGAACAAATGGGGTGGAAAGGTTCAAAAACAGTTCTAGTGAAAATCATAGAACATGATTGTGAAATCATAGGACAAAGATGTGCAGGTTAGGTGGATTGGCCATGCTAAATTGCCCTGAGTGTCCAAAAAGGTTAGGTGGGGTTACTGGGTTATGGGGATAAGGTGGAGGTGTGGGTTTAATAGGGTGCTCTTTCCAAGGGCCGGTGCAGACTCGATGGGCAGAATTGCCTCCTTCTGCACTGTAAATTCTATGATTCTATAAGAAGACATTCTTATGGCACCTGCCAGCATGGCTGATGGAACAAAATTAAAACTTACGGAAATATTCAAATGTAAAATCACATCAAAACTCAAATTCCCTGCAGGGGTTTTGTGCATGTCCATAGCAACCAATGGCTGGATAAGGGTGGGGTGAAGGTCTGGATCAGTGTAGGGACATGTTCAGATCCTATACAACCAATGAGATGAAGAGATGTCTGCAAAGGAACTCACTTTGCAGTTACACCAGAGGGTCTAGCGTCCATAATTCAACCTTTGGACGTATACTTCAACAAGCCTTCAAGGATTATCGTTGCACTGAATAGGTGGATGGTTGATGGAGAAAAAACTTGCACAAAGAGTGGAAATATGCACACTGCCCTTCTTGAAATTTTGTGCATTGTATCATGGGATTTTAGTAATGCACCAATTGTCATCAGATCACTCATAAAAATGAATAGTATCCAATTCAATGGATGGGAGGAAAATGATTTGGTTTGAAGGGATGATTATGAAAATGAAAGCATCACATCTGATCCAGAGTATGATACTTATGATGATGCCCCAACCGAAGTGGCACAGAATGAATTTGTTGAACTCTTTGTGCAGATGGCAAAGTTAATAGGCGGGATAGGCTGACGCCAGAATCGGGAAATTCAATTGGCGGAGAATGAGTTTTGACGGCGAAATCGTGGCGGGCGCCAGTTTCACGCCAAATCGCAATTCTCCGGTGCCTCGACAGCGGCGTCAATGCATTTCAATCCGCATGTACAGCAAATGCCATTGGCATATCATTAGCGGGCCTAACCCGGATTTCTCCGGGGCCTTCACGATGCTCCACCTCCACTGGGGCGAATTCCTACGGTGAGGTTCACTTGTGCTTTTAAAAATCGTGAAAAAGGCGCCATGGCTACTAGAGAGACAGAGGGGGAACGGAAAGTGATCAACATCGCCATAGTTTGCTGACAGTCGTGCCGCTGGCCAGGAGGCTTCTGCTAGGGCTGAGGAGAGTAGCGGGAGTGGCCAGGAGATGAGCTGTGGGGCTGGGGTGGACGGGCAGGGAACACCACTGCCGCGGCCTGCAAGGCAGCCATGCAGCTGTGCACGCCACTGGCTGCCCACTGTGAACTTCGGGTCGTATGGGTGTTCTGCCAGGGCACCCGCCTATGCGCCCTCTGGCCCCAGCCGACCCATCAGCGGGATGGGCGCAACCAGTGCCATCTTGTTGGGTGGGATGGTGTGTGTGGAGAGTGAAGTGTGTATCGGCGGCTGCAGTTTGTCAACCTCCCAAGTGTCAATCACGGACCCGGCACATCCCGCACCGTCTCTCATTGGAATCAATTGTGTTCCACGTGGTGCTAGCTCCTCACGGTCGTTAAATCGGTTCAGGTGTGGTGGCAGTTTGCAGTTGTGGAAATCCACAAATCCTGTTCCAGCGGCAACACGTAGGTCTGGATTCTCCGATTCTGCGGCTATGTCCGCAGGATCCGTCTGGTCTTATGACCAAAAGTCGGTGCCACCCCCGCACCGATCCTCCGCCTGGTGGAGGGCGAGCAACTGTGCTGCGTAAAGACCCTGGGCAGGATTCTCCACTCCCACGCCGAAGTGGCCGCGCCGTCGTGAACGCCGTCGAGGTTCACGATGGCGCGGAAAGGCCCCGGTCCCGACCGATTCAGGCCCTGACAATGGGCCAGGATCGGGGCCGCGTCATCTACACGCGCCAGGCCTTGTCGCCCACATAAAGCGGCGCCGCATAGATGACGCGGCCGGCGTCGCATAACGGGCATCATCTGCGCATGCGTGGTTGCCGTCCTCTCTAAATCCGCCCCGCAAGAAGATGGGGGACGGATCTTGCGGGGCCGCTGAACGAAGGAGGTCCTCCTTCAGAGAGGACGGCCCGACGATCGGTGGGCACCGATCGCGGGCCACCCCACATTCCAGGTGAAGCCCTGTGCAGGATCCCCTCTCGTCCCCCCCACAGGCCGCCCCCCCAGCATTCATGCACCGCCCACGACTGTAGCGACCAGGTGTGGCGGCGCCGGGGGGAACCCGCCGTTTTGGCCTGGCCGCTCGGCCCATCCGGGCCTCAGAATAGCGGGGGTGCCGGAGAATCGCCATTTTCGGTGTCTCCGGCCTGCGGCCCGTGAAACTCGACCAGGCCGTTCCCGCCGCTTGGGAGAATCGCGGGAGGGCGTCGGACCGGCGTCCCCGGAAATTTTGGCGGCCCAGGCGATTCTCCCAACCGGCGTGGGAGTGGAGAATCGCGCCCCCTGACTTTACCTGTGAATACGGCCGCAGAATGGCCGGGTCCGTGGCTGCGCATGCACACGGGGTCGGCCAGCGGCGGCCGCACCGTACAACATGCACCGGCCTCCCAAAAACCTCCCCCTGTAACCCCCCTTGCCATCCCCGGACCACTCCCCACCAGTCCTCCCCAGAAGCCCCCCCCCCCCCCGACTGTGGCAGTGTTGGACACAGTCTGCAGCCACCACGCAAGGTCCCCGAAGATGTGAGGACAAGCGCCCCACGCCGTCGGGGACTCGGCCTATTGGGGGCTGAGCATCGGGGGAGGGCCTCAGATGATGGCCTGAGGGCGTCCCGACGGCATGCGGCGTACTCGGGTTTTTGAGGGGGTGGAGCATCGGAAAAACGGCACCGCCCCGATTCCAGTGTAAAAACACATTCTCCAGCTGATCGCCGAACGCGATTCGGAGTCGCTGATCGGACAATCTAGCCCTTAGTCTCAGGAATGGAGAATCCCGCCCAATGAATTTGTTTCAAAAAGCTTTATGGTTAATCTTTGTACGATGAATTCATTCAATAAGGCATGACATATCAGTGGCGCAGTGGTTAGCACTGGTGCCTCACGACCCAGGGTCACTGTCCGTGCGGAGTTTGCACATTCTCCCCATGTCTGCGTGGGTCGCATCCCCACAGCCCAAAGATGTGCAGGGTAGGTGGATTGGCCACGTTAAATTGCTCCTTAATTGGAAAAAAGAATTGGGTACAATTTCAGCAGGTAACAGGGAAGGAAATGGAATGTTGGCCTTTATTTCAAAGGAAATTAAGTATAAAAATAGGGAAGTCTTGCTAAAACTATAAAAGGCACTAATTAGATCGCACCTGGAATACAGTAAATAGTTTTGGTCCCCTTATCTAAGGAAAGATATTCTGGCATTGGAGGCAGCCCAGAGAAGGTTCACTAGGTTTATCATGGGTATGGAGGGATTTTCTTACGAGGTGGGGTTGAGTAGGTTGGGCCTGTACTCATTGGAGTTTAGATGAATGAGAGTGTGGTGAACCACTGTAATAGGAGATGTAAGGTGGGACCTGCACTACAGGTTCGCCGGTAGCTCCTGCCGGCTGGCTCCGCCCACGGAGAACTGTACAAATATACATGACCTCCAGCGCCCTGCCATTTCGCCAGCTGCAGCAGGAGGCCACGCATCTCACTGTAATAAAGCCACAGTTGTACCCAACTTTAGTCTTTGTGCAATTGATCGTGCATCAGAGAGCTATCCTTATAGACTCTCTGGAGTCTTAAGGGTAGGTGCGGAGAGGTTGTTTCCCCTTATGGGGGAATCTGGGACCAGAAGGCATAATCTCTGAGTAAGGGGTTGTCCATTTAAGACAGAGATGAGGAGGAATTTGGGGCTGGTTTAGCACAGGACTAAAGAGCTTGCTTTTAAAGCAGACCAAGGCAGGCCAGTAGCACGGTTCAATTCCCGTACCAGCCTCCCTGAACAAGCACCGGAATGTGGCGACTAGGGGCTTTTCACAGTAACTTCATTTGAAGCCTACTTGTGACAATAAGCGATTTTCATTTCATTTCAATTAATATGTGGAAATCTTTACCAGAGAGGGCTGTAGAGGCTGAGCTGTTCAATATGTTCAAGGCTGAGATTGACGGATTTTTAATCAGTAAGGGAATCAGGATTTATTTTTTAAAAATATATTTTTATTAAAGTTTTACAAAATTTTTCATAATAAACAATGGTAATAATACTAACACAACAAAATAGAGTGAACATTAACTTAGTGCAGAAAGAGAATATACAATAGCCATTAACTAGACGTTACCCCACGCGCCTCAGTCTTCCCACACCATGACGGAACACTCACCCAACCCCCACCCCCACTATGGATTGCTGCTGTTGCTGACATTTTAATTTTCCACGAAAAAATCAACGAGTGGTATTATGCATCCACTCAACAGCAGCAACTCTGTATACTTGGCAAAATTAATTACACACATAAGTAGGCATCTGTTTGTGGTGTTATCCCTTGCTTCTCCCGGACGGATTTCACTGCCGTTGTCGTCTTGTGCTCACTTCCGATTCAGCGGCCCTCCCGTCTTCCCCGTTTTCTCTGTTCCTGTGGAAGCCAAGTTTGTTAACGTTTCCCTGCCTCCCCCTCCCCCTCCCTGGTTCTCCTCTATTGTTCCCTGTCTCTTCCCTCTACCCCCCTCCCCCCACTTCTGCCCCCTCCCCCCCCCCTGTGGTTCGCCTTTCCTTCCTCTTAGATTTAGCTGTCCCCCCCCACTCTCTCGGTCTAGCTCTCCCTCTCATGCTTTGGCTACTCTCCCCTGTTTCTTGGCTACCTGGCTATTTTTCTGCTTGCTTGTTGGCCACAAACAGGTCTCGGAACAATTGGGTGAATGGCTCCCACGGTCAGTGGAAGCCGTCGTCTGACCCTCGGATGGCGAATTTGATTTTCTCCATTTGGAGAGATTCTGAGAGGTTGGACAGTCAGTCTGCAGCTTTGGGTGGTGCTGCTGACCGCCAGCCGAACAGGATTCTACAGCGGGCGATCAGGGAGGCAAAGGCAAGGGCGTCTGCCCTCCTCCCCAGGAATAGATCTGGCTGGGCCGAAACCCCGAAGACCGCCACTTTCGGGCATGGCTCCACCCTCACCCCCACCACTTTGGACATTGCCGCGAAGTAGGCTGTCCAGTACTCCACAAGTCTGGGGCAAGACCAGAACATGTGGGCGTGGTTGGCCAGGCCTCCTTGGCACCGTTCACATCTATCCTCCACCTCCGGGAAGAACCTACTCATACGGGTTCTTGTTAAGTGGGCTCTATGTACCACTTTTAGTTGCGTCAGGCTGAGCCTTGCGCACGTGGAGGTGGAGTTGACCCTATGCAGTGCTTCGCTCCAGAGTCCCCACCCTATTTCGATCCCCAGGTCCTCCTCCCACTTCATTCTTGTTGCGTCCAGTACGGTGTCAGCCCCTTCTACCAGTCGGTCATACATGTCGCAGGGAATCAAGAATTATGGGATCAGGCGGGAAAGTGGAGTTGAGGGTTATCACATCAAATCAGCCAAGATCTATTTGAATGGCAGAGAAGAATCGATGCGCTGGATGCCTACTTCTGCTCCTACATCTTATGGAGTTAGATATGCACAAGAGCAATTAGCAGAGCTATGTGGAAAGAGCAATAGAGTGGGACTAATTGGATAGCTTTGTCAAAGAGCAGGCATGGACATGATGGGTTAAATGGGCTCCTTCTGTCCTGTATAATTCTATAACCACCTTCACAAGGGCAGAAAGGAATGGACAGTAAAAGAACACTGAAATCATCAGAACAGAGTTTAAAAACACAAATGCATCCTGTCTGCAAAATCCTCTTGTCCACCCCACCACCCCCGTTCCTCTGACTGAGAAAACACAGAACTCTGATAAACTGAGATCAATTAATAGGATCTGAAATTAACTCTTTGTTATTGGCCAGTTGCTGGCATATACATAAAATTAATGACCACAACTGATCAAAACCACCCAACCCTTAACTCCGGGGAGGTAGGATGGCTGGTATATGCACCCGTGCCAGAAGGATACACTTCAATGGGAAACTCTGTTCCATCAACTGTATAGTACAGAACAAACCAAAAACATACAGATTATCCAATCCATCACTTGTCCACAAAGACTCGGCTCTTTCTACAGGCAGGACACGACTTTCGAGTGAACCATGGGATATTCAACTCCCATCTTACAACTGGGCTAGTTAAAATAAAGGGGTTTGACCTCCACGGCCATATTTGGCTATTAATTTACTCACGATCTTTGCTTTTTAGTGCAGTTTGAAATGATGCAGCGGTTCCATATCCCAAGAGACCATCAGACCAGAGGGGAGATTTATGTTCTCCTATTGTTGAACTGAATTGCGTGGAAAGAAAAAAGTTGGGCAAATTATCAAAATGAATAACAACACAGTAATTACTGTTTGAAGTACCAGCAGGTACCTACTCAGATTTATAATTAAATTGTCTGAACTGAGGTCAATTAATGGCCCCAATAAATAAGAGCTGGTAAGAGCCAAGACGCCTCCAATTCTGGCCTCCTGATCATCCTCAATTTTAATTGTTCCGCCATTAGTGGCTGCCCCCTCAGTTGCCAAGGCCCTAGAACAGTGTTTTTCAAACTTTTTTTCCGGAGACCCATTTTTAACAACTGGCCAACCTTCGGGACCCAACCCGACCGACCTTCGCGACCCACGCCGGCCGACCTTCGCGACCCACTCCGGCCGACCTTCGCGACCCACGCCGGCCGACCTTCGAGACCCACGCCGGCCGACCTTCGCGACCCACGCCGGCCGACCTTCGCGACCCACGCTGGCCGACCTTCGCGACCCACGCCGGCCGACCTTCGCGACCCACGCCGGCCGACCTTCGAGACCCACGCCGGCCGACCTTCGCGACCCACGCCGGCCAACCTTCGCGACCCACGCCGGCCGACCTTCGAGACCCACGCCGGCCGACCTTTGCGGCCCGCGCCGGCCGACCTGTGCGACCCACGCCGGCCGACCTTTGCGGCCCGCACCGGCCGACCTGTGCGACCCACGCCAGCCGACCTTTGCAACCCGGCCAACCTGCGCGACCCACCATTTCCTCTTACCTTGATTGTTGCAGGCAAAAATGGTGGAAATGGTTTTGGGTCCCTTTGGCCCCAATGGTCCCTTTGTCCCTTTGGTCCCTTTGGCCCCCGAACTTGCAAAAAAAAAGGCTGCCACCGTATAAAAAGAAATGCGGCCGCACTGCGCATGATCGGGCACGCATGCGTAGTGCGGCCAAATGTTTTTTATCTGTTCCTGGCCATTTTGAAGGCTGCTCGCAGTCGGCATTATTAAAAGCCGGCTGCTGCGCGTGGATTTCCGCAATCGGGAACGCCGCGATGGATGGCTCCGCGACCCTCCCGACACCCGCCCGCGGGTCGCGCCCCTGAGTTTGACAATGCCTGCTCTAGAATTCCCTCCCTGAATCATTCTACCCCTCCTTTAAGGCCCTTTTCAATCAAACCTTTGGTCATCTGCCTTATGTGACTTGGTGGCAAGTTTTATTTATACTGCTCCTGTGAAACATCTTGCGTTATTTGCAATATTAAAGGCCCTATATAAATGCAAGTTATTGTTTAGTCAATGTTTTAAACCAGCACCATTGTTCTCTGTACTGTAATTCCTACATTCAACCAAAACAATTCTGAGAGTGAGGGATAGACTGGTCTACACATATCTTGTCCAGAAGGACCATTATAAGAGGGAATAACTTTGCACTGAGCTCCAACCAGTCCTGGAGATGCCTATACGAGCATTAGTCAGAATTTTTAGAAGAGGAAAGATTTACATAATGAAATGAATACTGATAGAAGAGGGGACTGCGGTGGTATAAGGATGCACAGGAATTTTTGAGAAACAATTCAAATACAAAACCATCAAGGAGTTCACATTGTCTCTGTAATATTGTTGGAATAATGGAATGTAGGAGCAGGAGTAGGCCATTTGGCCCTTCGAGCCTGCTCCAGCATTCAGTAAGATCATGGCTGATTTGGGTTGGGTCTCAAATCCATTTTCTATCTTTCAGCCCCCACTGCTCTCCCACGCAGCTGTCACCCCCTTTTCTATCAAATATCTATTTAACTCAGCCTTGAATAAATTTGATGACCCAGCCTCCACTGCTTTCTAGGAAATGGAACTGCACATACTAACAACCCTCAGTGGAAGAAAATCTCCTCTCCCACTTAAAGTGTGTGCCTTGTTTCAAGCCTCTCCAAGAAAGGAAACATCCTTTCAACATCCGCACTGTCAAGTCCCCTCAAACTTTTAATAGTTCAATATGTTTACGGCCAGAATTCTCCAGTCATCGTGATTCACTTTTCCCGCTGGCAGCGCACCCCCGCCCGCGGGTTTCCTGGCTTCAATGGGAAAACCCATTGACAAGCGCTTGGCAGAGAGAATCCCGCCGCCAGGGAACAGCATCCCGCTGAGAAACACGTGGCTTAGGGACTGGAGAAAACCACCCCACCTCTCATTCTTTTAAATTCCAAGGGTGCAATCTACCGGCCGCATCGTGCCTCAACGACAGTGGGACATGGCTGGTAGATGCCGGGAGAAGCCTCATGTTGGCTTCCCGGCATCCAGCACACCTCACGAGATCTACCCGGACATTTCAAGGCAGCACAATCAGGATCCCGCCCACAATGGGCTTGACCAAGCAGCACAATTCTAAATAGATTTTAAACCTACTTAGGCATACTCACCCGGGATCTACTGGCCTCCCAGCATCTCACGACCTCCTCAGGAAGTCCCCAGCCGGGCACCGTTCAGTACTGGTCTACACAAACATGGACAAGGCGGAATGGCCCTGGGGGGTCTCGCAAGTCATCGGAGGTCCCCCGGGTGGCCAGCGATAGTGCAAGGTGGCCCCCTGGCCCACCCCTGGAACACAGGCACCTTGGCACTGCCACCCTGGCACTGCCACCCTGGCACTGCCACCCTGGCACTGCCAAGGTGTCCGGATGGAACTGCAAAGGCGGCAGGAGCACTGCCAGAGTGGCAGTGCCAGGCTACCCGGGTACCAGAATG
Source organism: Scyliorhinus torazame (assembly GCF_047496885.1). Lineage (NCBI taxonomy): Eukaryota > Metazoa > Chordata > Chondrichthyes > Carcharhiniformes > Scyliorhinidae > Scyliorhinus > Scyliorhinus torazame. The sequence continues at coordinate 151,735,315 of NC_092713.1, forward strand.
GCACTGCCAAGGGTCAGGCCTGAGGGGGCCATGCCCATAATAGGAGGGTGGAGTGGAGGAATGGAGGGTGAGGGGTTGCAGGGCGGGTATGAAGAGGCCTCTGGAAAGTTGGGGGGTGAAGAGCGGGGGTCCTAGAAGGGCAGGTGGGAAGGCCTGAAAAGATCCAAAACTAAAATGAAACCAAACCCACCCTGCTGCAAAAAGCCTAAAGCAAAAGTAAAAAGCTGACAGACAGCCCAGCTCCACCCACTCTCTGACATCACTGCAGTAATAAACATCCTTTTCTTAAAGGTACTCTCAAATGACAGATAATGTGGGAAACTTGCCGACAGAGCCAGCACGAAACCCCCAGCAAAACTTGCCACAAATGGCACTTAGAAAAATTTCTGTTAGATTGCACCCCAACAGTATAGACCCAACCTGCTCAACCTTTCTTCTGAAGGTAAGCCTTTCATCCCAAGAATGCGTCATGTGAACTTTCTCTGAACTGGTTCTAATGCAATTATATCCTTTTTCAAATAATGTGAACAAAACTGTACATAGTACGCCAGATGTTCACCCTCTGCAGGGATCTTTCCACGTCCCGGTCCTCACCTCCCCACCCAACTCCTCCAGCAATTTGCGCTTGATCTCCTCCACCGGTGCAATCTTCCTCTCCATCAACTCTCATAAATGTCTGACATGCTCCCCTCCCCAATATCATTCCGACAACAATTTGTCTTGCTACACTGGAGGAGCAGCCCCGGGAAGGACGGCACACATCTCCTCACAAAATCCCTCACCCACAGGTACATGAAACCATTCCCCTTAGGCAACTCATACATTTCCTCCAACTCTTCCAGGCCGGCAAAAGTTACCCCATAAACAAATCCCTGAACTACTCTATCCCCAGCTGCCACCATCCCCGGAACCTCGCATACAGCCCTTCTGGCTCAAACCTATGGTTGTCACATTTCGGCGTCACAGCAACATGCCCTCCAACCTGAAGTGTTGCCTGCACTGTTTCAAAACTCACAGACCACCGGGCTCACAGAGTATAGGACCAGCGAAAACGGAGGGGCGCCAACAACAGTGCCCTCAAACCCGTCCCCCTACACGACGCTGCCTCCATCCTCCCCCACACCGATCCCTCCTCCACTGCCCATTTTTCACCATTGCGATATTCGCCGCCCGATAATAGTTCATCAAACTTGGCAACGCCAGCCCCCCTCCCCCCTCCCCAACACTTGCCCCCTCTCTAAAAACACCCTCCTCATCGGCGGGATCGCCCCCGGGCACTCAAACCCTGAAATTATCTAGTCCACCTTCCTGGGAAGGGGCTTGAGAATAAAGATGGGGAGATTTTGGAAAACGAACAAGAACCTGGGCAGCACCGCCATTTTAACCGTCTGCCCGTGCTTAGTCAATGACAGCGGCAACACATTCCACCTCTTCAAATCCGCCTTCATTCCCTCCACCAGTTGTGTCAAGTTCAATTTATGATGCTGCGCCCAGCTTCACACTATCTGAATTTCTAGATACCGAAAACCCACCCCCACCACCTGGACAGCACATCCCCGAGCCTCCTTTCCCGTCCTCTAGCATTAATCAGGAACATCTTGCTTTTCCCCATGTTCAATTTCAACCCGAGAACCGGCCAAATTCCCTCAGGATCTCCAAGATCCTTTCAAAGCTGCCCACCAGGTCCGAAATATCTTACAAAAGGTCTTCTGCACACAACGAGACTCTGTGCTCGGCCCCACCCCGCTCAATCCTTCTCCAACCCATCAATGCCCTAAGTGCCATTGCTAGGGGCTCTATCGCAAAAGCAACGAGAAGAGCAGGCATCCCTGCTTTGTCCCCCGATGCAGCCCGAAGTACCCCAAACACATCATATTCATCAGGACATTAGCCATCGGCGCCCTCTACTGCAGCCAAACCCAATCCATGAACCCCTGACCAAACGCGAACCGACCCAGCACCTCCAACAGATATGCCCACTCCACTTGATCAAAAACCTTCTCCGCGTCTATTGCCACCATTACGTCTACCTGCTGCCCCTCCGAGGGCACCATAATTACATTAAGCAGTCTACACACATTCACCGATAGCTGCTGTCCCTTCGCCAGCCATGTCTGGTCCTCCCCCAGGGCCCTCGCACACGGTCCTCTATACGCGAAGCTAACATCTTCGCTAACATCGCATCCATATGAAGCAGCGATTTTGGGCAGTATGACTTACACTGCTCCAGGTCCTTATCTTTCTTCAAAATCAGTGAAATGGACGCCTGCGACAATGTGGGGGGAGCCCCCTTTCCCCTCGCCTCATTGTACATCCCCACTAGCAGAGGCCCCAGCCGCACACCAAATGTCCTGAAACTCCGCAGGAACCAGTCCAGCCCCAGAACCTTTCCTGCCTGCACTGATCCTACGCCGTCCATCACCTCCCTCAGCCCAATCGGGGTCTCCAATCCCTGCACCCTCCCCTCCTCCACCCTGGGGAACTCCAATCCATCCAAGAATCGCCTCATTCCCTCCTCACCCTGCCAGTCTCCTCGTCGCTGCCTACTTCCTCAGGTGGTGTGCCAATGTCCTACTCACTGTTTCCCCATACTCGTACACTATCCCTCTGACCTTCTGCAATTGCCCAACCCCTTCCCCGTGGACATCCACCCAAACTTCATCTGGAGACTCTGCCACTCCTTTAAAAGCCCCTCCTCTGGCGTAGCAGAGTACTTCCGATCCACCCCCAACATTTCATCCACAAGCCTTGCTTTCTCCTCTCGCTCCACCTTCTCCCCATGCAGCTGGATCGAGATAAATTCACCCTGACGACAGGCTTCGGTGCCTCCCACAGCGTGGAAGCCAAGACCACTCCCATGTCATTCCGCTCCACATGCCCTCGAATGGCACACCTCCTCATCCACCAACAACCCCACGTCCAATCTCCACTGCGGCCGTTGGGCCTCTTCCTGTGCCACCCGCAATCCACCCAGTGTGGCGCATGGTCAAAACTACGGTCACCAAATATTCCGAATCGACCACCCCCACCAGCAGCACCTTGTCCATCACGAGAAAATCGATCCAGGAGTATACCCAGGTCACTTATGAGATGTACAACAACTCCTTCAGCCTCGGCCTCCCAAATCTCCATGAGTCTGTACCCCTCCCATACGTTCCATGAATCCTCTCAACTCCCTTCCCACTGCCGACCCCTTTAACGACCTGGGACAGGCCCGGTCCATCCTCAGATCCAAACCAATGTTGAAATCGCCCCCCATTATCAAAGTGCGTTTCCAGGTCCGGGATCTTCCCCAACACTCTCCTCATAAAGTCCATGTCATCCCAATTTGGGGCATAAACATTCACCAGGACCACCGGCATTCCCCTTCAGCTTCCCACTGACCATCACATACTTAACCCCCAGTCGGCTACAATACCTCGAAAGCCACTTTCCTATTGACCAGCACCGCCCCCCCCACTCGTCTTCATGTCCAACCTGAGTGGAACACCTTCCCCACACATCCCTTCCTCAGCCTCTTCTGATACCCCAACTTCAGGTGCGTCTCCTGCAGAAACACAATGTCCACCTTCAAACTCTTCAGATGCGCGAAAACGCATGAGCGTTTAACTGGCCCATTCAACCCTCGCACGTACCATGTAACCAGCCTGGTCGGGGTGCTCCCTGCCCCCTTCCCGTTCCGATCAACCATACCTCTTTCTTAGCCAGCTCCCTTCGGCCTCCATCTCACACTTTTCCAGGCCCACCCCAAGATGTCCGCCGCCACCCCTCCTTAACCAACTGTGCCACACTAACCACACCCATGTCAGCATCCCTCCCCCCCAATCCCTCCCCATGACCACACCAAAAACCAACCCCATCCCCCACATACCCTCCACCTGGCAGCCCCCCATTTCACTCCTGTTAACTAGCCCAACCAGCTAGCCTGATGGCCTCAGCGCAAGACCTCTAACCTTCCCTCATCCCCCCAAACCGCCCCTCCCCCATCGCTCCAAACAACAAACATACAAGGGAAAACAAAAGGCACATTCACCATCATCTATCTCCCCATTGTAACCTGCACCAATCCATCCTCCGTATGGGCCCAGAGTTTACACAAAACTCCACTCAAAAGTTCAATGTTCTCACATACCTCCCAGTCCATGGTCCCCATTAAGTCCATCGCCTCTTCTGGCAAGTCAAAATAAAACTCTTGCGTCTGGTGTGTAACCCACAAGTGGGTGGCGTAAAGAACCCCGACCTTCATCCTCTTCTTGTAGAGGGTGGCCTTGATCCGGTTATACCCGGCCCTCTGCTCAGCCAACTCCGCCCCCCGGCCCTTATCTATTTGCAGCTCACTCTCCCCCCCCCCAGGTACATTTCTTGGTCTGCTTTGCCCACCTAAGGATCTTGCCTTTATCCAGGAACCGATGCAGCCTCATCACCACCACCCTCGGTGGCTCCCCCACCTGCGGCCTCCTCCTCAGTGCCCTGTGTGCTCGGTCCACTTCGGGAGGCCGGTCAAAGGCCCCCTCCCCCACCAGCTTCTCCAGCATGCTCGCCACATACTTGCCAGCTTCCGTGCCTTCCATGCCTTCAGGCATCCCCACGATCCGCAGGTTTTGCCTCCTGGAGTAGTTCTCAAGGTCCTCCAACTTCTCCCTCAGCCTTTCTGGCTGCTCATCACCATCCCCATCTCCGCCTCCAGCGAGGTCAGCCGATGCTCGTGCTTCCGAACCGACTCCTCCACCTTTTGGATCGCCAGGGCCTGTGTCTCCTGCCTCTTCTCCACCCGCTCGATCGCCGCCCTAAGCAGTTACCACACCTTAGCCAAGTCCCCTCAGGTCTCCTTCCTCTGCTACTGGAACTTGGTATTGAGGAATTCCACAAGCTGCTCCATAGACCACACGGCAGGCAGCGTTGCCCCCAGCTCTCCGCCATCTCCTCCGATGTTGCACTACAAAACCTTTGTTGCTCAAGTTGCTGTCTCTTTCTTGTGTGCTTCTCGTCCGATGAGCCATACACCAGTCCCATCAGAGGAGTATTACATTCCCTTGGCATTCATGCACCTTTTGCTATCAAACACCACACAATTCGGGTGGGGAAGGACCGGAAAATTCCTCCTCAAGCGGGAGCCACCAAATGTGTGACCACTCACTCCATGGCCACCACTGCAAGTTGACAAGATCACATTTGCCAACATTATACTCCATCTGCCAAATTGTTGACCACTCACTTAACCTATTTATAACTCTTTGTAGACTCTTCATCTCCTCCTAACAACTTACTTTCCGACTTATCTTGGTGTCATTGGCAAATTTAGCTACGATACATTTGGTCCCTTGATCTAAGTCTGACATTGATTGTAAATCGATGAGGCCCCAGCACTGACCCCTGTGGCACATCACTAGTTACAGCTTGCCAAACCAAAAAAGGCTCACTCTCTGCTTTCTGTTAGCCAACCTATCCTTTATCAATGCGAGTATGTTATCCCTACACCATGGGCTGGAATCTCCAGTCCTCCGGCTGTGTGTTTCTCGATGGCCGGAGGTAGCACGCTGTTCGCTGGCAGCGGGCTCCTCATCACTGTCAATGGGAATTTCCATTGGAGTCATCCCACAATGCCGGGAAACCTGCGGGCAGGAGTAGATTGCCCGTGGGACCCGACAATCCCGCCACCAGCAAATAGCTGGAGAATTCTGGCCCATGTGTTTTTATCATATGTCGTAACCTTTCATGTGGCACCTTATCTTTTTTTTTAAATATTTTATTGAAAATTTTTGGTCAACCATCTCAGTACATTGTGTATCCTTTACACAATAATATAACAGTATAAATAACAATGACCTGTTTTATAAACAAAGAATAAATAATATATAACAAAAACAAAAACTAAAACTAAATGGCAACTGCCTTGTCTCAGATAAACACTCTCCAAAAATATGATTTAACAGTCCAATATACAATTATTTATAGCAACGACCTATACATATTATACATATATATTAACAACCCTGAGAGTCCTTCTGGTTCCTCCCCCCCCCCCTCCCCCCCCCCCCCCCCCCGCCCCCCCCCCCCCCCGGGCTGCTGCTGCTGTCTTCTTATTTTCCATTCCCTCTATCTCTCTGTGAGGTATTCGACAAACGGTTGCCACCGCCTGGTGAACCCTTGAGCCGACCCCCTTAGAACGAACTTAATCCGCTCTAGCTTTATAAACCCTGCCATGTCATTTATCCAGGTCTCCACCCCCGGGGGCTTGGCTTCCTTCCACATCAACAGTATCCTGCGCCGGCATACTAGGGACGCAAAGGCCAAAACATCGGCCTCTCTCGCCTCCTGCACTCCCGGCTCTTGTGCAACCCCAAATATAGCCAACCCCCAGCTTGGTTCGACCTGGACCCCCACTACTTTCGAAAGCACCTTTGTCACCCCCACCCAGAACCCCTGTAGTGCCGGACATGACCAGAACATGTGGGTGTGATTCGCTGGGCTTCTCGAGCATCTCGCACACCTATCCTCTACCCCAAAAAATTTACTGAGCCGTGCTCCAGTCATATGCGCCCTGTGTAACACCTTAAATTGAATCAGGCTTAGCCTGGCACACGAGGACGATGAGTTTACCCTACTTAGGGCATCCGCCCACAGCCCCTCCTCAATCTCCTCCCCCAGCTCTTCTTCCCATTTCCCTTTCAGCTCATCTACCATAATCTCCCCCTCGTCCCTCATTTCCCTATATATATCTGACACCTTACCGTCCCCCACCCATGTCTTTGAGATCACTCTGTCCTGCACCTCATGCGTCGGGAGCTGCGGGAATTCCCTCACCTGTTGCCTCGCAAAAGCCCTCAGTTGCATATACCGGAATGCATTCCCTTGGGGCAACCCATATTTCTCGGTCAGCGCTCCCAGACTTGCGAACATCCCATCCACAAACAGATCTTTCAGTTGCGTTACTCCTGCTCTTTGCCATATTCCAAATCCCCCATCAATTCTCCCCGGGGCAAACCTATGGTTATTTCTTATCGGGGACCCCACCAAGGCTCCCGTCTTTCCCCTATGCCGTCTCCACTGTCCCCAAATTTTCAAAGTCGCCACCACCTTGCTTGTGGTGTATTTCTTCGGTGAGAACGGCAATGGGGCCGTCACCATAGCTTGTAGACTAGTCCCCCTACAGGACACCCTCTCCAATCTCTTCCACGCTGCTCCCTCCTCTTCTCCCATCCACTTACTCACCATTGAGATATTGGCGGCCCAGTAGTACTCACTTAGGCTCGGTAGTGCCAGCCCCCCCCCTATCCCTACTACGCTGTAAGAATCCCTTCCTCACTCTCGGGGTCTTCCCGGCCCACACAAAACTCATGATACTCTTTTCGATACTTTTGAAAAAAGCCTTCGTGATCACCACCGGGAGGCACTGAAACACAAAGAGGAATCTCGGGAGGACTACCATTTTAACCGCCTGCACCCTCCCTGCCAGTGACAGGGATACCATGTCCCATCTCTTGAAGTCCTCCTCCATTTGTTCCACCAATCGCGTTAAATTTAACCTATGCAATGTACCCCAATTCTTGGCTATCTGGATCCCCAAGTAACGAAAGTCCCTTGTTACCTTCCTCAGCGGAATGTCCTCTATTTCTCTGCTCTGCTCCCCTGAATGCACCACAAACGACTCATTTTTCCCCATGTTCAGTTTATATCCTGAGAATTCTCCAAACTCCCGAAGTGTCCGCATCATCTCTGGCATCCCCTCCGCCGGGTCCGCTACATATAACAACAAATCATCCGCATACAGAGATACCCGGTGTTCTTCTCCTCCTCTAAGTACTCCCCTCCACTTCTTGGAACCCCTCAATGCTATTGCCAGGGGCTCAATCGCCAGTGCAAACAATAATGGGGACAGAGGGCATCCCTGCCTTGTCCCTCTATGGAGCCGAAAGTATGCAGATCCCCGTCCATTCGTGACCACACTCGCCACTGGGGCCCTATACAACAGCTGCACCCATCCAACATACTCATCTCCAAAACCAAATCTCCTCAGCACCTCCCACAGATAATCCCACTCCACTCTATCAAATGCTTTCTCGGCATCCATCGCCACCACTATCTCCGCTTCCCCCTCTGGTGGGGGCATCATCATTACCCCTAGCAGCCTCCGTATACTCGTATTCAGCTGTCTCCCCTTCACAAACCCAGTTTGGTCCTCATGGACCACCCTCGGGACACAATCCTCTATCCTCATTGCCATTACCTTGGCCAGAATCTTAGCGTCTACATTTAGGAGGGAAATAGGCCTATAGGACCCGCATTGCAGCGGGTCCTTTTCCTTCTTTAGGAGAAGCGATATCGTTGCCTCAGACATAGTCGGGGGCAGCTGTCCCCTTTCCTTTGCCTCATTAAAGGTCCTCATCAGTAGCGGGGCGAGCAAGTCCACATATTTCCTGTAAAATTCAACTGGGAATCCATCCGGTCCCGGAGCCTTCCCCGCCTGCATGCTCCTAATTCCTTTCACTACTTCCTCTATTTCAATCTGTGCTCCCAGTCCCACCCTTTCCTGCTCCTCCACCTTGGGAAATTCCAGCCGGTCCAGAAAGCCCATCATTCTCTCCCTCCCATCTGGGGGTTGAGCTTCATATAATTTTTTATAAAATGCCTTGAACACTCCATTCACTCTCTCCGCTCCCCGCTCCATCTCTCCTTCCTCATCCCTCACTCCCCCTATTTCCCTCGCTGCTCCCCTTTTCCTCAATTGGTGGGCCAGCAACCTGCTCGCCTTCTCCCCATATTCGTACTGTACACCCTGTGCCTTCCGCCACTGTGCCTCTGCAGTACCCGTTGTCAGCAAGTCAAATTCTACGTGTAGCCTTTGCCTTTCCCTGTACAGTCCCTCCTCCGGTGCCTCCGCATATTGCCTGTCCACCCTCAGAAGTTCTTGCAGCAACCGCTCCCGTTCCCTACTCTCCTGCTTTCCTTTATGTACCCTTATTGATATCAGCTCCCCTCTAACCACTGCCTTCAGCGCCTCCCAGACCACTCCCACCTGGACCTCCCCATTATCATTGAGTTCCAAGTACTTTTCAATGCACCCCCTCACCCTTAGACACACCCCCTCATCTGCCATTAGTCCCATGTCCATTCTCCAGGGTGGGCGCCCTTCTGTTTCCTCCCCTATCTCCAAGTCCACCCAATGTGGAGCGTGATCCGAAATGGCTATAGCCGTATACTCCGTTCCCCTCACCTTCGGGATCAACGCCCTTCGCAAAACAAAAAAGTCTATTCGCGAATAGACTTTGTGGACATAGGAGAAAAACAAAAACTCCTTACTCCTAGGTCTGCTAAATCTCCACAGGTCTACTCCTCCCATCTGCTCCATAAAATCTTTAAGCACCTTGGCTGCTGCCGGCCTCCTTCCAGTCCTGGACCTCGACCTGTCCATCCCTGGTTCCAACACCGTATTGAAATCTCCCCCCATTACCAACTTTCCCACCTCTAGGTCCGGGATGCGTCCTAGCATACGCCTCATAAAATTGGCATCATCCCAGTTCGGGGCATATACGTTTACCAAAACAACGGTCTCCCCCTGTAGTTTGCCACTCACCATCACGTATCTGCCCCCGCTATCCGCCACTATAGTCTTTGCCTCAAACATTACCCACTTCCCCACTAATATAGCCACCCCCCTATTTTTCGCATCTAGCCCCGAATGGAATACCTGCCCCACCCAACCTTTGCGTAGTCTCACCTGGTCTATCAGTTTCAAGTGCGTTTCCTGTAACATAACCACGTCTGCCTTAAGTTTCTTAAGGTGTGCGAGTACCCGTGCCCTCTTTATCGGCCCGTTCAGCCCTCTCACGTTCCACGTGATCAGCCGGATTGGGGGGCTTTTTACCCCCCCCCCCTTGTCGATTAGCCATCCCCTTTTTCCAGTTCCTCACCCGGTTCCCACGCAGCTGTGTCCCCCCCCCCAGGCGGTGCCCCCCGCCCATCCCACCCCATGCCAGCTCCCCCCTCTCCCCAGCAGCAGCCCAATAATTCCCCCCCCCCCCCCCCCCCCCACTAGGTCCCCCACTAGCGTAGTTACACCCCCCATGTTGCTCCCAGAAGTCAGCAAACTCTGGCCGACCTCGGCTTCCCCCCGTGACCTCGGCTCGCACCGTGCGACGCCCCCTCCTTCCTGCTTCCCTAGTCCCGCCATGATTATCATAGCGCGGGAACCGAGCCCGCGCTTCCCCCTTGGCCCCGCCCCCAATGGCCAACGCCCCATCTCCTCCACCTCCTTTCCTCCCCCCACCACCTCCTGTGAAAGAGAGAAAAGTTACCACATCGCAGGATTAATAACATAAAACTCCTCTTTCCCCCCTTTTTACCACCCTCTTCGCCCTCCATACTCGCCCCACCACTTTGTTTCAAACGTTCTTTTTTTAATAACCCGCTCGTTCCAATTTTTCTTCCACGATAAAAGTCCACGCCTCATCCGCCGTCTCAAAGTAGCGGTGCCTCCCTTGATATGTGACCCACAGTCTTGCCGGGTGCAGCATTCTGAATTTTATCTTCTTTTTATGAAGCACCGCCTTGGCCCGATTAAAGCTCGCCCTCCTTCTCGCCACCTCCGCACTCCAGTCTTGGTATACGCGGATCACCGCGTTCTCCCACTTACTGCTCCGAGTTTTCTTTGCCCATCTAAGGACCATCTCTCTATCCTTAAAACGGAGGAATCTCACCACTATGGCTCTAGGAATTTCTCCTGCTCTCGGTCCTCGCACCATCACTCGGTATGCTCCCTCCACCTCCAGCGGACCCGCCGGGGCCTCCGCTCCCATTAACGAGTGCAGCATCGTGCTCACATATGCCCTGATGTCCGCTCCCTCCGCACCTTCAGGAAGACCAAGAATCCTTAGGTTGTTCCTCCTTGCGTTGTTCTCCAGCGCCTCCAGCCTTTCCACACATCGTTTATGGTGTGCCTCGTGCATCTCCGTCTTCACCACCAGGCCCTGTATGTCGTCCTCATTCTCGGCAGCCTTTGCCTTCACGACCCGAAGCTCCCGCTCCTGGGTCTTTTGCTCCTCCTTTAGCCCTTCGATCGCCTGTAATATTGGGGCCAACAGCTCCTTCTTCATTTCCTTTTTGAGTTCTTCCACGCAGCGTTTCAAAAACGCGTGTTGTTCAGGGCCCCATATTAAACTGCCACCTTCCGACGCCATCTTGGTTTTTGCTTGCCTTCCTTGCCGCTGCTCTAAAGGATCCACCGCAATCCGGCCACCTTCCTCTCCTTTTTTCATCCGTATCCAGGGGGGATTCCCTTCTGGTTCACCGCACAGTACTTTTAGCCGTTAAAATTGCCATTGGGGCTCTTATTAAGAGCCCAAAAGTCCGTTCCACCGGGAGCTGCCGAAACGTGCGACTCAGCTGGTCATCGCCGCACCCGGAACCATGTGGCACCTCATCAAGTGCGTATTGGAAATCCAAGTACACCACATCTACAGCTTCCCCTTTATCCACCTTGCTTGTCATTTCCTCAAAAGAATTCCAATAAATTAGTTACACTCTGTTATGGACAAGGGGGAAAGACAACTGAACACCCTAATTCTACAAATCTCCCATGCATAATCAGAGTGGTTTTAATTTTTGCTAAGTTGTGTTTCCCAAACCCCGCTTATGTACAATCAGTTTTGGAACAAAGTCACTAGCAGCAGACTTTCTTGGATTTTTAAAGCAGGACCATTATTTACTCACACACATTATCCTCCCGGAATAGGTTTTCATTGCTACTCAACACGCACAGACAAGATATAGTCAGATAAAATAGTTTAACTTTGACAAATATTAAAACCATACAGTGTAGTTAATAGTTCGCATGATTATCACAGTCTAGTGAGAGGGGTTCTTCCATTCAGGAGTTAATTCAGTTGAGTCCAGGGAGTTGAGGACAGGAGCTTTCTTCCGAATAAGAGATGCGCAGCAAGTTGAGAAAAGCAGTTTTGATAATATTTGTAGCCAGAGGACCAGTTTGCTTTTCCAGGCGAATTTAGAACCTGGTTTGAATCTTGAACCATTCTTGTAAATCTTTTCTGCACCCTCTCTAATGCATCCTTCCTAAAGTGTGGTGACCAGAATAGAACACAAGACTCAATTTGAGGATGAACCAATGTTTTATAAAAAGTCATCAGAACTTCCTTGCTTTGGCTGGTGGAGGAAATCCTGGAGGTGGATGGGAAGTATGCAGAAGGTCCCACTCCAGATCTTCTGGCGAGGAGAAAGGGATTGTCGATCTTTTGTCAACAGGAAAAGAAATTTGGGAGTTGAGGCGGGCGAAGGGGGTGGTATATGAGGATGGGGAGAAGGCCAGCTCTGCTGGCAAGCGGCCGCTCGAGAGATTTTCGGGTCTGGTATGAGGCGGGGGAGTTGGTGGTGGTGCCAGAGCAGGTGAACAATGCATTTGAGGAGTTTTGTAAAATGTTGTATAGGTCAGAGCCCCCAGAGGACAAGTCAGATATGAGGGATTTTTGGGGGGAGTTGGACTGTCTTAGAGTAGGAGGGGAGGAGAGGACGAGGTCGGAAGAACTAGTGGGGATAGAGGAGGCTCGGACGGTGATAGGGAAGATGCAAATGGGCAAGGCACCAGGGCTGGATGGGTTCCTGGTGGAGTTTTATAAAACATTTTTGGATAGGCTGACACCGCTGTTGGTGAAGATGTTTGACGATGCAGTGGTTAAGGGGGATCTCCTGGAGACGATGGGGTAGGCATCCATTTTGTTGTTATTAAAAAAGGATAAGGACCCAGCGGAGTGTGGGTCATATCGGTCAATACCTCTGTTAAATTTGGTTGCTAAGATTCTTGCCAGGTTATTGCCGCTTAGGTTGGAAGGGTGCCTCTCGCTAGTGATTGGGGAAGATCAGACGGGGTTTGTAAAGGGTAGGCAGTTGTTCTTGAACGTGCGCCGAGTGTTAAATGTGGTTCACTCTCCAGCAGAAGGGAAGGAGCCAGAGAATGCATTTGACCAGGTAGGGTGGAGTTATTTGTTTGTGGTTTGGAGAGGTTTAGGACTGGGCCTCAGTTTGTGGCGTGGGTCAAATGGTTGCAAAGGAAACCGAAGGCAAGTGTGCGCCCGAATGAGGCCAATTCAGGGTACTTTCGGTTGCATAGGGGAACAAAGCAGGGGTGTCCCATGTTCTCCCTCCTGTTGGCAATAGAATCCTTGGCCATTGCACTGAGGTGCTCAGATAAGTGGGGGATAGTGAGGGGTGCGTGTGGAGCATAAGGTGTCTTTGTATGCCGATGATTTGTTGCTGTACATATCCAACCGGGTCCGGTGGTGGGGGATATAATGGATCCGCTCAGGAGATTCAGGGCTTTTCAGGTTATAAGCTGAATCTGGAAAAGAGTGAGTGTTTTTTGGTGTCTTCCCTGAGGGTGGGAGTTGGTTTGGGGGAGTTGCCGTTTCAAAAGCAGACTACCCACTTTAGGTATTTGGGGGTGCAGATAGCTTGAGACTGGGCTTGAGATATTGCTGGATGTCGTGAAGGAGAGGTTGGGAAACCCTGTTCCGCGGGGTGGCATGGAGGCTGCCACCTGTCGACTTCAAAAGGGCATGGGCGGAGGTGGCAGAGACCATGAGTGCCATGGGCCCCACCACGATGGCCGGACAGCAGTGCAGAAAGAAGCTGCACGATCTCCTCAGGACTGCCTGGGTGAGTCACCACCTCCGTGCTCCTGGCACCACCCTGTCCCACACTCCCCAATACCCATAACCCCCCCCCCACATGCGGCTCCCACTAGCTGGACCACTAGGTGATAGGCAGTGGTGGGTGAGAATAGGCAACCCCCAGACCAGCCAGGGAAAGTCACCAACTCCATGCCCCTGGCACCACCCTCACCAGCTCCATGCCCCTGACACCACCCCATCCCACACTCCCCTACATCCACCCGCCCCCCCCCCCCCCCCACCAGACAGCGACCATACCCCACCCGCTGTCAGTCCACATGCACCCCACCCTGCACCCCTGCCAACACCTATATAGCCACCAGCTATGGACCCCCTATGCTGCCTGCACCTGAGTGTCTCACACTGTGCATTATCTCCCTCCCAGGAGAAGGTAGCCCACAACTGCCGGGAGAGAGAGGAGGCTGAGGGAGTCCGCTGGACCTGTGGCCCCTCACCGCTGTGGAGCAGAGGGCGACGGACCTGGTTGCTGAGGTGGGACAGTGGGCAGTCGCAGGCGGAGGTCGGCATGCAGCACGATCCCTTGCCTTGTGTCTTGCAGGGTCACCTCCCGGCGAGGCGGGACCATCTGGGTCCCTCGCGACCTGCCACAATCCCACGACTCACCTGGCGACGAGGCGGGACTGTCCAGCATCCCTCGCTCCCACCACAGCCCCGCATCACCCCAGAGCACATGCCCAGGGATAATACTGACCTCTTGTAGCTACTGTCGCTGATACCTTCCACCATCCCAGACACACTCATGTCGGTTTGACACTTTAGCGAAGAGGCTCTTAGGGCACTATGTGGTACACAAGACACACATGCACCGATGCATCAGGTGGAGGTAGGAACCCCAAGGAGGCAGACAGCCTGAGGGTGGCCTGACCCGAGGGACTATCCCTGTAACCCAGTAACCCCACCTAACCTTTATGGACACTCAGGGCAATTTAGAATGGCCAAGCCACCTACCCTGCACATCTATGGATGTGGGAGGAAACCGGAGCACCTGGAGGAAACCCATGCAGACACAGAGAGAACGTGCGGACTCCGCACAGACAGTGACCCAAGCCGGGAATCGAACCTGAGGACCCTGGAGCTGTGAAGCAACTGTGCTAACCACTGTGCTACCGTGCCGCCCACGCCACAGGTGGCACCACGCCACCTGTGACAAACAGAAGACTGCTGGGCCCATCCAGGCCCGGCCACTCCAGGGGACGGCCGCCAAAGAGGACCCAGGTCACAGGGCGAGAACACAGCAGGCTGCCAGCACCTGGGGATCAACCTAGATGGGGCATTAGGCCATGTACAATGAGAAATATAGACACCAGTTGTTATGGGCCAGGGAACCCCAAAGTGTATCACGGAGTTCACCTGACCCACAACTTTTAATAGATTCGGGAGCACACAACCCACTCGACAGGTGTGGTACAGCAGAAATGGAAAAGTATTTTTTAAAGCAAAACAATGTTTATTCTATGAACTCAAGTTAACCTTTTTAAAACATGCAGTGAACATCTTAGCAACCATTAATTCAAATACAACCCCCAAAGACTACAACACTAAATAATTTTTTAAGCTGGGTGAAGAGGTTGTGCACGGGGGATGCAGTGGTAATGGGAGGGTGGCATGAGGGAGGTCGGTGATGTGGGGACACCATTTGGTAGGGCCTACCCGGTGAGTGACCATCACCACTCACCACCCCATAAACGCACCCTCCTCTGGACCCCATTCTCACCCCGCCTCTCTGAAGGTCTGTGGTCTCATGTGATAGAATGGCCAGCATGCATGCAGGGGTCACCCGGGTGGACAGTGGAATGTCACACCGGGGCAGGAGTCAGATTCTGTCAAATGATGCGGAGCACCAGAGCTCATTGCGGAGCAGGTCATCATCATCTTCCTCCCCATGGACCAGACCTGCTGATACTGCCGACCCAGGATCAACACGCTGTGGTGCAGCTGGTGGGAAACCTGGAGGGGATGGAGCTGTTGGAGCTGTGGGGGTGGAATGCAGGGAGGGGAGAAATTGGGGGGGGGGGGGGGGGGGTGGGGGTTGGTTATGGTGGGGTGGGAAGGGATAGTTGAACTGCCGGCCACCAGGCCCCCTAGTCGGTGAACCTTGAGGCAATCATGGTGTACATGTCATGCGGCCTCCTGTGCCTGCCCGGGCTCCATATCCTGCCCATCCTGGCCCTCCTCCGCATCCTCCTCGTCGGATGATGCCTACCGTTCCTCCTCCTCATCCAACATGTGGCCCCTCTGCTGCGTGATGTTGTTGAGGATGCAGCAGGCCACCACGATGTGGGAGATCTTCCAGAGGCTACACTGGAAGGCCCCCCCAAAGCAGTCCAGGCACCTGAACCGCATCTTGAGGATGCCAATGCACCACTCGATGACACTCCTGGTCGCTGCAACGGCATCGTTATAGCGGTTCTCCACGTCGGTCTGAGGTCCGGAGAGGTTTCTTCAGCCACGACCACAGTGGACAACCTCTGTTGCTCAAGAGCCAACCCCTCATCCAATGGTGCACCTCGAAGGTGTCGGGCACCAACGAGTGTGCCAAGACAAAAGCATTGCGCACGCTGCCGAGCGCAGGCGTGCGGGATGTGCAGCCGGTGGGAACACACCAACTGCACATTCATTGAGTGGAAGTGATGAAGGGTACTCCCTCATGCACTGGTGCTCGTAAGGGGAGGTGTGTCCCATCTATCACCCCCTGGACCTGAGGCATGCCTGCAATGGCGGAGAATCTCGCTGCTCGGGAAACCTGGTGGACTAGGTCCAGACTGAAGTTGAGTATTATGCCGCCCGGGCATATAGGGCATCCGTGACAGCATGGATGCACCTATGAACGTACATCTGCCAGATCCCAGACAGGTCCCAATTCGGCGCCTGGCAGGAGCTCATGGCAAAAAGGTTCATGGCAACTGTCACCTTTGTCAGAATATACACCAGTATATCATAGTGCAGATACACACACACTGATGGACATACAGCAAGACCAAGCCAATCACAGTTAGAACACACGCACTATAAAGACAGGGGGCATCAGAGTTCCCGCTCATTCGAGCTGCAGCCTCCTACAAGGACAGAGCTTACAGCTTACAGCACAGATCCTCACCATGTGCTGAGTGCATAGACTGGTTCGGACAGGCATAGGTCTTTAGTTTAATCTAACATCGTGTTAACCCACAGTGAAAGTATGTTCAACAGTTTCTAACTTAATAAAATAGTGTTGCACTATTTTAAATGTTGGTGGCCTGTATGTGTTCCACGGATCCAGAGCACCCAACACATCAACCTTGACGGCCACAGGGAGTGGGTGCCCTCCCCCATACCCCCTTCGTTGCAGGTATGCCATTATCTGGCACAGATGTTCCATGGCCTCCCTGCTCAGCCGCAGTCAATGGCGACAAGCTCGATCCGGCAGATCCTCTAGGACAGGCGCTACCAATATACAAGGGGCCCGATGCGGCGCCTCCTTTCTACCTCCTTCTCAGCCTGCTGGACGGCCCGCTCGCCAGCCTCACTAGCTGGTCCATTCTACTCTGGGGCATACTCCTGTTCTGCAGGGTCCTCCCCGAGCAGTTCCTGTTCATGCAGCCTCATTGCATTCGCAAGGGCCAACGCGGTTAGGCAGATGCCACCCATTCCAGGCTGGACTCTGAAATCCATTGCCTTCAGGGAGTAAAGAGCAAACATGTTAGCATGTGCACATTCCTGTGCCCATCCAGGTCCAGTGGACTACTTGGTGGCCCTGGCCTGCACAGCATCCCCTGTCCCACATGTTCTCCTCTTCCCTTCCATTCCTACCCCTACCCGCGGCCATTCCTCCTGATACTCTACCTTCTACATCTCACCCCTGGCCCTGTCGATGCCTGGCACTGGGCCCCCCCTAACCCCGCCACCCGTCCCTGTTGGCATGGGTACCGATGGCTGGTTCTACCCATGCCAGTGCAACACTTCGCGGCTCCCTGTGCAGTCTACTGAGGTGTCCTCCTTTGGTCAATCATGTGCTACCAGGCGAGCAAGGTAGCACCTGGTTGTGGGGTGGGTGAGGCCATGTGTCACCGACCAGCGCCATGTGTGGTGGCATGTGTGTGGGCAGGGTCAACTGATGCGGCTGGGCGAGGGGGAGGTGGGCACCCATTGGACCACGCTCTTCCTGTTGATGGGTCAGCTGGGCTCTGAGGGTTCTTGGGTGGGTGGCTTGGGGTGGTGGGTTGTGTCACCCAAAACGCCGGTGGTGCTCTGCACATTTACGGGACACAATGGGCAGCTGGTGGAGTGCGCAGCCCGATGTTTACCTTGCAGGCCGCGGCAGTGGCGATCTGTGCCCAGACACCCCGGTCCCAGGGGCGACATCCCAGACCCACGGCCCGTCTCCTGGTTACCGCCCCCCCCCCCTGCGCCCCCCCCCCCCCCCCCCCCCCCCCCCGCCCTCCCACTCCCAGCCAGCTACATAATTGTCAGCCCGCTGTCATGCCTTTCTTACCTCCTCTCTTCCCTCAGCAGCCGCGGCGCCTGGTCCCCGATTTTAAATACCATCTCACTGGCATCACTTCCATCTGGCGGAGGTGGAGCATCGCAGGAGGCCAGAGAGCACTAGATCTGACCCGTTAATGATATGTTAACGAATGCTACTGTATGTTTTGCAAGTCCATGCCGGGCATGAACGCATTCATGCCGCCAGCGCGGCACCAGAGCATGGCGCTCCATTGGGCACTGGCACGCACCTCCATTTTCAGCTGAGCCCGATTTTCTGCCCAATCACAATTTGTGATTCCGGTGTCACTGGACAGAGGATCCACCCCAACCAATATCTTTCCACATTTTCAAAGAAACATCCATTTTGTGAAGATATGGACCGGAATTCTCTGGCTGTTGGGATTCCCTGTTCTCGCCGGCAGCGGACTCCTGCTGTCAGGTTTCCCAGCAGCGCGCGGGGTGGCTTCAATGAGAAATCTATTGACAAGCAGCGGGTGTAGAGAATCCCGCTGCTCGCGAACCATGGCTGGGGGACTGGAGAATCCAGCCCACTGTTTCACCAACGCTTTTAACCACTTTCTCAACTTTTCCTGTCATCTCCAATGATTTGTGCACACATATTGCCAGATCTCTCTGATCCTGCACCCCCTTTTAGAATTGTGCCTTTATTTTATATTGACTCTGCTTGTTCTTCCTACTAAAGTGTATCACTTCACACTTCACTGTATCAAATTGTACCTGCCATGTGCCTGGCCCTACTCCAGCTTGCCGATGTCCTTTGGAAGTCGACTACTATCCTCCTCCCAGTTTATGAACATATTTTGCGTTAAAATCACGTCAGTACATTAACTTGCACAAACATAAGGTTGTGTCAATCAGATTCAAACTGGTGCACCAGGTCGCTCACTCCACACAGCACACACCCTAGTGTAAAACCAAAATACTGCAGATGCTGGAAATCTGAAATAAGAGTTCCCTCCTGTTTTCCGTGAGCTGCTGTGAGTTCAAAGGAAGTCATCAATCCCACAACAAAACACAAGGTTTGACTTAGATTCGTCAGATCAAAAGCAACAGTAAATTCAAAGATTTCAATAATACAAGTGGCTGGCAATATAACAATGGTTTGTACCATAAGGTTAATGATTAAAATGTTCACAAGATGCAGTTTAATTATTCTGTTAAATAAGGTCTCTATTTGAGACCCCCTCCATCTGTGACACTAAAAATGCGGTGTTAGGGTTGATTTCTAAAAGTAAAGAGTCTCCCTTGTCAATAGCCTTGATGACGCAGGGCCGGTATTTGGTTCCTCAGTGGTAAGTACACTATAAGGTATGGAATTGGTATGTGCATTAACAAAAATCCTAAACTCAAGAAACAGCACTTCATCTTTCAGTTTGGCACTTTACAAACTATCGGACTCATAACGTTTGCTCCCAGTATTGTTTTGGAAGGTGGTGGTCTGCTTTTTTCTATTTACACCTCTTTTTGACATTTGTTTCTTCACATTCCCAATACCGCCTCTTTTTGCTTATACCATTTCATAATTTAATCTCGCCTTCTTTCCACCTTAACAGAGACCTAACCAGCTTCCATTTATTCTTTCCTCCTCTTCCTGCCTCCCCTTTCCCTTGTTGCCTTTTTTACCTACTGTAAATATGGCAGTCAATGTGGTTGCCCTTTTTCTTTGGATATCAATATTCTATTGCTCAGAGTCGCCAGGTATCAAATGATACCATCACAAGGTTCAACCGGATATCGATCAAAGAGCCAAACACCAGTTAGTTAACCAGTTAGTCAAGGGTACTTTATTTACACACACAATTAATCATGCAACATAAACACTACTAGTTAAACTACACCTATCGACTATGACAACCTGTACTTAACTTTAGACACCCGGCTTAGGTCAGAGGAACAGTGGTCGTTGTTCGATTCTGCATCTGTAAAAGTAACTGTTGCTGAGCTAGGCTCATCCGTCTGGTAGCGGGCGTTGAACTTGAACTTGCTTCTGGTGGTGCTGCACTTGGAAGTGGACGTTGCCGGAGCGCAAGGTCCAAGAGAGGCCTGTTTTGTTATGCTCTTGACGTAGCATAAGCTGCTTCCTTGATGTGCATTCTGACAAAGGAAGGTTCAGTCTTGGAGATAGCTTTAACACATTTATTACTGTTAACGATTCTCCTACTTGGATTCGACTCGCCTGTTAATCCTTCTATAGCTACTCAGACGATCTAACCAGTCTGCTACAATCCATGTGGTGGGAGTGATGTGTTGAATCAACCCTGTGTGTACTCACTAAGTGTCTCCACTGGAAAGAGGAAGATCATGTGTGCTGTGTCCTTTTATATGGGTTGGTGTAATGCTCTCCTGTGGTAGTGTCACCTCTGTGTGTATCGTGACTGCCCATTGGTCATGTCCTATCTTACTGACCTATTGGTTGAATGTCTGTGTGTCATTTCTCTGGTGCTCCCTCTAGTGTCTATCTAGTCTAAGTGTATTTACATTAACCCCTTGTGTATTTACAGTGATGCATATCACCACATCCCCCCTTTTTTCGTGTTACATATTTTCTGTACAGTGTTAAAGAAAATTGAACAAACTAGGTAGATAAGTGATGCCATGTACAAGTTATGATGACTGTGATAACTATACAATAGTATACAAGACCAAATAGTAGTTGCGATGACTTTGAGGATACGCCAATACAAAATAAAAGTTATGAGTCCAATAGTTCATGAATTAATATGGTCTGGTGTAAAAGTGTCAATGACAACATTGTCATTCCACTGTGAATGCCGTCAGTGTCCTGGTGTTTGGTCATCAGGAGGTGTTCAAGTGTTCAAATCACTTCATTGACTGATTTGGAGTTTGTTTCTTTTTTTTTCCAATGCTTATGGTAGCAATTCTTGATGGCATCTGTCCTGAAAGCCATGTTGCCTGTTGGTAGTGCAGCAGACATGAATTGGTAAGATGCATCATCCTGCCATGGTATGTCATTGTACTGAGCTGAGCAGTAACAATGTCCCGTATTTGCAGAGTTGTACCATGTCGTATCAGTCATAGTTCCATTGGTGTTATTTTTGTTGCGCTTGTTGTTGACGTTGTTGCCTCCTTGAGTATTTGAAGGTCTGGAAGATTTCAGCTGCTCTTAGACAGGCGATGGTAAGTAGAAGCTTTATTTTCTCTGCGTCCACCACGCCATCTAAGTCGGACGCTACCAGGTAGATCTCGAATCTCTGCCTGAACCCACACCAGTTTTCACTGAGATTGCCTTGGTACCTAAGCTGTTGTGGAACTGGAATCTCGAACATCATCTTGCCTGTGTGCCGTTGCTGGTTGTCACTGTTTGCTGAGTTGTAACTATATGGATTTAAACAGTTCACTCCATGGTACCATGTTTTGTTATGCTCTTGACGTAGCATTAGCTGCTTCCTTGATGTGCATTCTGACAAAGGAAGGTTCAGACTTGGAATTAGCTTTAACACATTTATTACTGTTAACAATTCTCCTAGTTGGATTCGACTCTCCTGTTAATCCTTCTATAGCTACTCAGATGATCGAACTAGTCCGTTACAATCCACGTGGTGGGTGTGATGTATTGAATCAACCCTGTGTGTACTCACTAAGTGTCTCCACTGGAAAGAGGAAGATCATGTGTTCTGTGTCCTTTTATATGGGTTGATGTAATGCTCTCCTGTGGTAGTGTCACCTCTGTGTGTATCGTGACTGCCCATTGGTCGTGTCCTATCTTACTGACCTATTGGTTGAATGTCTGTGTGTCATGTCTCTGGTGGTCCCTCTAGTGTCTATCTAGTCTAAGTGTATTTACATTAACTCCTTGTGTATTTACAGTGATGCATATCACCACAAGACCGAACACATGGTGGACTCTCTTTTTATCCTTGGGGGTTTTCACGCTCTTTTGGGCGGTCCTTCAGTCTGGACCCTGCAAATTGGGTGATTCCTGATCACTATGTTCGATTCGAACCAATAATGGGCGGGTGCCTTGATGGCTGGGCGTGTCCCAAGCGGTCATTGACCCTGTTGTTTACGCTTCCCTACTACAGGGAGTGGTGCTGAAATGTCTGGGGTTGTATCGGTCGCTCAAGTATCAGTCCTTTGTCTAGCGGTGATGGGCCATCAAATGTTAATCGGTTGGGGGTTTCGATACCGTCTGGATTCCTCACTCTCAAGTATACATTCAGGCTCTGAGCCTGCCTGAATCTTGCATTGTCCATTTTACCCGCTGTGCTTTGCGACCTTCTCTGTTCCTGGTTGTAAGTGGCCATCCCAGATGGCTACACTCCGTCCTCTTGATCCTCAACGCGAAGGGTGAAGGATCACACTCCTGGGTCTTCTCCTGTTCTCTGACATGCCGGGTACCCTCAATCAAGGACAGGTTCTACCCTACTCTGTCCTATGGGTCAAAATATTTATTTAAGCTTCCCTAATACAACACATATCTCTAAAAATCCTAAGGGGGCACTTAACATTCAAACAACACTTCAGTCTCTTTACACAAAAAGGGGAACCTCTAACTGTCTTTAACTAAACTATACTCATGCTGCTATCTAATAACCAAAGAACTTATCTTACAATACAAAATAACCAATAGCAGCATCACATTCCTACTTATCACTAATGTCCATGTACAAAGAAAGTAACTTTATTAAAAACAACAACCACGGAAATGTATTAGGGAGGAAGGGTTCAGAAAGAGTGTGGGGTTTGCTGGAGTCTGAGGAAAAGGGCTCTAAGTCCGTATACTGGAGGGCGGGAGGCTCTCCTTCTCCATTTCCGAAGACTGATCGTCTGGATGACACTGCAAAGTATAGCTATAACTAATAGGGCTTCTACTGTGTATGACAGGGAGTACCATTTTATGATATTATCACACCATGTGGGGGTATCAGTGGCTGTGTCTATGTGTGGTGTAGTGACCGGGCTAGGGTTATTGTGATGGGTGGTCGTGTTCAGGACCAGTGTGGTGAGGGGTGTAGGGTCCGCTAACGCGCGCAACTGTATTGATCCAACAACGATCATGATGCAGATCATCAGGTTCGTCTTCATCTTGTCCATGTCTTTCTCCGTCTTCAGGTATCCGTATCTTCCTGGGGGTACAAGCATAATATGTGTTATTATTTTGTTGCTTAATATCTCGTTTGTCTGTCTGTTTCTCCTTAATCAATTTCCCATTTAGAATTGTCACCATATGTGACTCCCTCATTTTTTTTTAAACAACCATTTGGGAGACAAGACATCCGAAGAAAAAATTCTGTCACAGTGCGAGCACTCTCGCAGTCTGTGTTTGATGGGCTGAGTGGGTGGACAATTTCTCTGTCCTCTCCAAACTCATTTCAACCAAGTGATTTGAACATGTAAATAGCAGGTGGGGGGATAGCAACCGAAGGGTTGCCGGAAAGGGGACAAAAGTTGTGGCAAAAGTGCATTCTTTAAACCACAGTTGCAGAAAGAACAGCAAAAGAGTTTTGAAAATAATTCTCCGAATGGGGTGCGTATGATCAGCGGCAGGGCAAGAATGGGTGGAATCCCCGGGTAGGGCGGTGATCAGTGCCGTTGCTCCACTACCCGAGCTTGGCTGACCAAATACATAGGGGGTCCTCAGGCAGGGCAGGGATCAGTGCCGTTACTCAGTGTCATTACTGTATCAAGACATTGTTCGTGAGGCCGACACACAAAATCGTACAAGAGAGAGAACATTCAACATTAAAAAAACCAAAATAAAGAAGAAAGCGGGCAGGTTCAATCAGGCAACAGGACACCGTAAGTCTCAATCAGTTCCTTTCTCTCATCATCTGGACACCTCAAGGTTCCATTCCAAAAAGGGTTTCAAAGGGTTAGCATGGTGAGAGTCAGACTCGGAGTCATCACCGGGTGCCAAACTCATGCCTGGAGTTTTAGTGCCAATACAGCGTGTGCCGATGTGGGGTCCATCTTGTCATTCCGTGTCAGGTGACAGGAATTATCGCGGTGCCAATGTTTCGAATTCTGTAGGGCGGTAGGTGCAAGGGGGATGTCGCTACCATCGGGTGGTGGGTCAGATTCCGGTAACGGCAAATAAATTGTCTCTAAGGGGCTGAACATATCGTGGTCGGTGTCTCTGGGGCTGTAGGGACTGGGGTTGGTCTGTGTTTCCATTGTTCGGGTCTCTCAAGGGCGTCAGTTGTGCTGTCGCTGTCGCTATCGCGGTCGCTATCAGCCGAATCAAGTGTTACGGTGAAATTTGACTCTGGGGGCGGGGTCAAGGTCGTTTCTGTGGACGTGCTGTCGCGGCTGGGGGGGCTGGATTGGGTTGTCAGTGGGCGGGTCTCCGCTGTCTGCTATTGCCAGTGAGAGGTGGTGCGAGTGGCTGCACTGCGTTCCATAAACCTTAAGCTGGTTTATATGGAACCATCCTGATTTTCCATTAGGATATGTGATCTTGTAAACTGAGGGGCTTATTTTATCAGAGATTGAGTAGGGTCCTGCAAATTTAGGGGAGAGGAATGAGCTAGGATTGTAGAGGGAGATCAAGACTTGCTGTCCGACTGTATACTCTGTCGGGTGTACTGTCTTATCAAAGCAGGCCTTACTCTGCTTTCATCTAACGCCTAGTCGAACAGCTGCAGAGAGCTGTGCTGCTTTAATATTCTCCAACATGTTTTGGACCACTTTCTCGTGGGTAAGGGCGGTGACTGCGGGGCTGGCCAACTCAAGTCCAAATAAATACTCGGTACCCTTCATGGGTCGTCCGGTCCTGAGGGTATGGCGTGTGTAACCTGTCGAACTCGACACCGTGTTCCTAATGAACATCAGTGCGAATGGGAGCACTGTGTCCCATGTAATATTAAGCTGCTGTACTATCTTTCTAAGTGTGGCCTTTAGTGTCCAATTCATGCGTTCCACAATGCCGCTGGACTGCGGGTGATAGGCAATGTGAAACTTCTGTTTTATGCCAAAAATCGCCATGACATTTTTCATGATCCTGCCTGTGAAGTGCGAACCTTGGTCTGACTCAATACTACGGGGGAGTCCCCATCTAGTGAAAATCTGTTCAGTTCGAAGTTTTGCCGTGGCTTTGGCCGCATTTGGTCTTGAAGGGAAAGCTTCTACCCATTTTGTGAATGTGTCGATGACGACCAACACATATTTAAATCCATTTCTGCAGGGGTGGGGGAGGGGACCAGTATAGTCTAACTGCAAGTTTGTCCATGGGCCGTTAACAGGGCGGGTGTGTCTTAGTTGGCCTTTCTTCGCATATCTGTCCGGGTTGTTCTGTGCACAAATCAAACAGTTCTCAACGTAATGGTTAACGTCAGTTTTTAAATCAGGCCACCAGCAGAGAGGTCTGAGATGGGCAAGGGTGGGTTCTATCCCTTGTCCATGTCCGTCATGGAATTTGCAAAAATCTCGTTCCTATCCTTGGTGGGGACCACATAAATACCGTCCTTTAAACAATTCGCTCATGGATCGTTAAAGTATCTTTAAACTTATAGGGAGCTGGGAAATTTCCTTTCAAAATTTCCTTTAGTGTCTCGTCTTCTTTCTGTGCTTGGGCTAAGTCTTGAATGTTGGTCTGTGAGACCTGAATTGCATGTACTGGGGCGCTTTCGGGGAGTTGCCAAAAGTGGCCATGTCGTGAGCCTGCTTTCGCTAGGGCGTCTGCTTTCACGTTACCGGGTGGGGAGGAACAGTGGTGACTTCTAACTTTAACTGTTCGTATTTTCTACCTTTCGCTGTCTGGAGGATGTGTTTGAGTAATGGCGCTGAGGGTAGAGGTTTCCCCTCGGCGGATATAAATCCTCTAGATTCCCACAGGGGCAGGAATTCTGTCAGGCTGTTGCAGGCATACAAACTGTCTGAATATATGTCTGCTGGGGTCGGGAACAAATCTGGGTGCTGCACAATGTAAGCGATGGCTGCTAACTCGGCTGCCTGTGAACAAAAGTGTCCAGGCAACTTTAATGCGATTTCTTCTGAAGCGCGTCCTTGCGCGTCCTCTACATAAATTCCACATCCTGTGATTCTTTTTCCATCAAGAACTGTGGAGGAGCCATCTACATAAATTCTCAAAGCTTTGTCTGTGGGCTGGGTCGTCTGTGGTCGGATGCCTGTCTTTTTCGGTACCGACTTGGGAACAAAGGGGCCTTTGCTGTGCTTGGGTGCTATGATCTCGCACTCATGTGGGGTTCCTGCATAGTATAAATTGTCGGCAAGAAACGTGTGCGTTTTTGTCCGTTTTACGGTAATGTCGCGTCCCTGTAGGAGTAGGGTCCAGCGCGCTGCTCGAATTTGGCTTACTGTGCCGCCTTTTAATCTACCGTCTAATAAAAGCTGTGTCGGGGTGTGCTCGGTCAAAATGGTTACGGGGTTCAGTCCGGTTATGTACGAGAAGTACGGTACCGCCCAGAAAACTGCTAGCAGGTGCCTTTCGCAGGCTGAAAATCCCTGCTCTACTGGATCTAAAACTCGTGAGGCATAGGATACGGGTCCTAAACGATCGTGTCTTTCCTGCAGGAGAATGGCTGAAAGGGTTCGGTCAGTGGTCGCTACCTCTATCGCTTATGGGGAGTGTGGATCTGGGGCTTGCAAAGTAGGGACTGTGCTTAGGGCACGTTTCAATGCATCTACAGCATCCGTGTGCTGTGGAAGCCATTTCCATGGGGCCTGTTTCTAAAGGAGCTCGGAAAGTGGGGCTGCTTTTGTGGCGAAACCATCTATGTGGTTCCTGCAATAACTAACCAGTCCTAAAAATGACCGGAGTGCTGGAACGTTTTGGGGCAAGGGCAATTTTATAATCGAATCTATCCGTTTCTGTTCTATTTCACGCTTACCATGCGTGATGACTGTACTTAAATAAGTGACTTTTTCCTGGGGAATTTGAGCCTTTTTGGGGTTAATTCTGCATCCAATTTCTTTGAGGAATCCTAATAATTCCGAAAGAAGCGAAATGTGCTCTTCCTTGGTGTCAGTCTGTAGGAGCAAGTCGTCCACATACTGAACAAGGCACTCAGGGCGGGGAAATTTTGATAATCCGTTCGCCAATTGTCTGTGAAAAATGGAGGGGGAGTTGTGGAAGCCTTGTGGAAGGCACGTCCATGGTGCTGTCCCTGGAAAGTGAATGCAAATTTGTACTGGCACTTTTTATCCAATGGAATGGACCAAAAGCCATTGCTAATGTCCAGAACTGTGAAAACCTTTGACTGGAGTCCCTGTTTTAACATGGTCTCAGGACTTGTGGCAATGGTGGGGGCTGCTAACGGAGTCACTTAGTTTAATTCCCTATAATCGATGGTCAGTCGCCATGAACCATCTGGCTTTCTTACGGGCCAAATCGGGGCATTGTTCGTTGATGCTACAGGCTGAATTACTCCTTGGTTCAATAAACTCTGGATTACTTTAGCTATCTCTCCCTCAGCTTGCTGCGTGAAGCCGTATTGTTTCTGGGGCATAGGATCGGGACCTGTAATGTTAACCACTACTGGGATTTTGCCACAGTCATGCTTGTGCTGGGCAAACGATGCTTTATGTCTTTTCAAGACTTCTGTAACCATTTTGTCTGTGGTAATGGTTTGTGATCAAACCAGTACTCTCCCACTGAGCTAATCCTGTGTGCATAGTCTCCTACTGTGAGCGTGGCGGGGGCTCATGCTGCTCTGGCTATTTTCCACACACATTAATTTACGGGGTCGAAAGAAAGGTTGTGTGCACTCATAAAATCTTTTCCCAAGATGTGTTCTGCTGTCTGGGGTAAATCTACCGAAACGACCGAGTGTTTCGTTTTAATGTTACCGATCTGTACATCCTCAGGGGCTGTAATGTGTCCCTGCTGGAGGTGACCTGTAAAGCCACTAAGGGTAATGGTGTCTGTAGTGGGCCATATATCTCGCTAGTACATCGTGGAGGAGTTTAATGTGGTTCGGGACCTTCCTGTGTCCCAAAGGAGCTCTACTGGGTGTCCCCGGACTGTACCTGCAACTACCGGTCTTCCGGACTTATCCCAATGGGTATCGCAGACCCAGGTTGGGGAGCCCGAACACCGTCAATCGGTGTTGTTCATGGCCAAATTATCTGCTCGGGCGCTAACGCTGTGGATGGGTCTGGCATTGTTCCTGGGGGGGGGGCATTCGTGGGCTGATTCCGTTGCTGTTTTGGGGGGGCTTGACATTCTCGTGCGTAATGTCCTTTCTGTCCACAATTGTAACATTCTTGCGCTTTAGGGTGCTGTGGGTTACTTCTGCCTTCATTTACCCATGCGGGGTCTTGGTGTGCCCTTACTGGATTCACGTTGGCATCTACTCTTTCCTGGTCTGTCTTTTTCTGTAGGGCCTGTTCCCAAGCTCTGGGTAATCGCTTCAGTACCCACACTTCATTGTGTGCCAGGTCTGAGGGGTCGTAATTTGCACATGCCTTCTGTCCTGCCTCCGTGGCGTGGGAGACTAGAATACGGGTCCATTTGGCCGTATTGTCTACCGATAACTGGGCGCGGGCTAATTCACCAAATACTGCGGTAAAGTGGATCCAGAGGCGTCCAGCAAATGCTGTTGGATTCTCTCCCTTTTTCTGTCTGCACCGGTTGAGTCCTTCTACCGGATCTCCTCTATTGTTCCCAATGGCGTCTAAAATGGCTGTCTTCATATCTTGGAGGCTACCTCCTCCTACATTTTGTGGGTCAGGAAGAACTGAATTAACCGACGGGTCTAGGCTCATCAGTATGAGCTTTACATCTTCCTGCTCGTCCAGACCGTACATGAGTGTCTGTTGCCTAACTCGTTCGAAAAAGTGGTATGGGTCGGACATGGGGTGGAAAGTCTCAATTTTATCACGGGCATCTCTTAACTGGATGATGGTTAATGGGGTGGTGTACACAAAATCGGGGTGGTCTTCCGATGTTACTCTATGCTGCATGGTGATGGGGTTCATTGGGTTGGGTGCTGCCTGTGCAGTCGGTGATGCGGGTGCTTTCCTTTTCGGGGCCTGGGGGGCTCTATTCTGATTTTCTGTCTCGTTCACGTATCGTTGGGCCGTTTCACTGAGTTCCTGCCAATCAGGGCCATCTTCCTGATCTAACTGTGGGCCAAAGGTATCTCTGAACCCATTCTGAACGGATAGCAGTGATTGCAATCTTGCAATTTGCTGCCTGCACTTGGCATGATCCACCGAACTCTGCCTCTGTTCGATGGTGGAACTGTGGAGTGCTCGGAGGGCTGCCTTCAAATCCTCACACTGTTTCCTCAACTGTTCTACTTGGTTCTCTGTTTCCTCTCTTACCCACACCGCACGTTGCATGTCCTGGTCGACCTTATCGTATTGAATCTGAAAGCTGCTGAGGTGGGCGAGACAAGATTGGTGTGCCCTCTTGACATCATCCATCACCTTGTCCTTCGCCGCTAGCTGCTCCCGGAGTTGTTCGTTTACTCTCTCACACTCGCAGATGTTTCCCTCTCTACTTCTTTCTTTCTCCTCAAGCTGTCTCCTCACGACCTCCTCTGTGCCTCGCAATTGTGCCAAGCAGGACACGATTGCCATCAGCTTAAGAACCTTACTTAAATTCTTTTTGTGGATCTCGGTCAGGCTGTCCCACCAAGTCTGTCCTATGCTGCCAGGACCTGTTTCCTCATTCGTGCAAAATTCTGTCCATTGGGGCCATCCTTTCCCCTTTAGGGATCTCCTAATCTCTTCTTTCTATATGGGACACTGTTCTGCTCTATTGGTCGCTGCGACCTCGGGCTCTTGTGGATGCATAAGGCGTTCCATTGCCTTCATTGCCATCCCTACGATTATCTCTGTCTCCACCGGGCATTTGGAACAAGGGGGATTAAAGCGGTGGTGCAAACACGGGTACGGCTCAAGCTATTTTCTGGTTTACGCAACTCCTGAAAGTTTCACGCAACAAAATCTATCGAGGTTACCTTATATCCCTTTGTTAGTACACATGCAAACTACACACTTCCGAATTCTGGAGGTTTGATCAATACTGGTCTCGCTTATGGTTTCTTTTACTTTGCCAATTTGGATTTCTAATTCAAATGCTTTGTGGGTTCTCTCGGAGTGACACGGTCACTTCTGGGTCGAGTCCCGTCAGATGTCGCCAATAACTGTTGCCTTTTTTACCTACTGAATATCGGGCAATCAATGAGGTTTCCATCCTTTCTTTGGATATCAATATTCTATTGCTCAGAGTCGCCAGGTAGCGAATGATACCACCACAAGGTCCAACCGGCTATCGATCAAAAAGCCAAACACCAGTTAGTTAGTTCAAGATCAAGGGTACTTTATTTACACACACAATTAATCATGCAACATAAACACTACTAGTTAAACGACACCTATCGACTATGACAACCTGTACTTAACTTCAGGCACCCGGCTTAGGTCAGAGGAACACCCTCCATTGCTTAAAAACTGCTACATCTCTAAGCACTCCCTGTTCTGAAGAGGTGCCACCAATCTGAAACGTTAACTCTGTTTCTCACTCCACAGATGCTGCCAGAGTTGCCGAGCATTTGCAGTACTTTCCGTTGCCAGGTCCCATGATTGATCCCTGGCCTGTACTAAGTTGCGTGTTCCTAGGCTAGGCAGGAGCTGGAATAATACAATTTAACTCTTTTTAAAAATTGGTAAAGGTGTCTACTTACCCAATCACGAAGACAATGCGTGTGTGGATTAAACATAGAATCCCTACAGTGTGTAAGGAGGCCATTTGGGCCACCAGGTCTGCACCGACCCACCAAAAGAGTACCCTAACTCAGGCCCACTACCCCGCTTTATCCCCTTAACTCCATCTATCCTTTGGGCACTGTCATGATATTCAAACACACACATCATGATGGACACACTAACAGGCAAATCAGAGTACACAACACCACAACCAATCACAGACAAGAACACCAACCACATAAAAAGCACGAGCACGACACCTGGAGGTCAGTAGGTCTGGGGAGAAGGAAGCATGAAAGAGCTGTTGAAACACCACAAGCAGGGAGCCCCCCACGTGCAGAGTGCAAAGACCAAGTTGTAAATAGTGAGTTTAAATAAACAAGTGTTGTACCATATGCAACTGTGTTGGCTCTTCTGTGTGTTAGAACACCCAACACCACATGGTACAGGAGTGGATCGATACCTGCCTACTAACCTGCCATTCTGGACATGGACCACACCGGCAAACCGCAGCCGATGCAAGTCACGGGGAACCTAGGCACCAACTGGAAGCTCTACAGGCAGCGATTTGACCTGTACATCCGTGCCACCGAAAAACAGAATGTCTCGGATGATTCGAAGATTGCAATGCTCCTCTTCTACGCAGGCCCCCACCCAAATGATGTCTTTAATTCACTGGTGTTCGAGGAAGGCGAAAACCAGGCCAAATATGACACGGTCATCCTCAAAATGGACCAGCACTTTCAAACTGAAGTAAACGAAACTTTCAAAAGATACATCTTTCAGCAACGCCTGCAAGGTAAGGAGGAGCTTTTTCAACCCTTTTTGACGCACCTCCGGATTCTAGCGCAGTCCTGCGGTTACGGCACCACCACAGAGTCCATGATCAGGGACCAGATTGTTTTTGGCGTTGCCTCCAGTGGCCTACGCCAGCAGCTTCTTAAAATAAAGAGCCTCACCTTAGCGTCTGCTGTGGAAGCCTGTGTCCTCCATGAAAATGCGACCTGCCGTTTTGCCCGATTCCAGGCGTCCGAGTTGGCACGGAGGGGGTCCCCAGCCGTCGAATCGGCAAGCCAGGCCGCCCACGACGTTGAACGCATCCAGGCCGTCGATTTCTTCCCGCCCCACGGCCCGGACGACAGCGGCCGCTTCCCGCGCTTTTCGCGGTCTCCCGCGCAGGTGCGCGCCAAGAATAACGGCCACAACGAGGGACGCACTGCGCAGGCGCGCCCACCGCAAGATCGCACTGCGCATGCGCAGTGGCGCAACGAACGCCGTGACGTCATGACGTGCAGCAAGTGTGGAGGTCTACACTTAAAAGGGCAATGTCCTGCAAAATACCAACAGTGCAACAGATGTGCCATGATAGGCCACTACGCAGCCCGCTGTCGTGCGGCTCAACCCATGGATCCGGCGCATCCTCGACAACCTCGCACACGAGTCAGGACCGTCCAGCCCACGCATCAAGACTTCCAGTTAAGTGATGCAGATGACCAGGATGACTTCAGAGTTGCCGTCATTGATGTCAACAAGGTCAATGCCATCAATCCAGACGATGAGTGGTGTGCCACCCTGACGGTCAACCGATCGCGCGTCGCCTTCCGTCTGGACACCGGCGCATCCGCCAACCTGATTGCTTACTCTGCAGTCCAGGCCATGAAGGTCAAACCACTCATCACACCATCCCGGCTTAAGATGGTTGACTATAACGGGAACGTTATCCCGTCCGTAGGATCTTGCCAGCTACAGGTGACTCACAAGGGGTACACGGCCACACTCCCCTTCGAAGTTGTGGGCTCATCAAAGGACTCGTTACTGGGCGCACAAGCGTGTAAGGTCCTTCACCTGGTACAGCGCATCATGTCTCTCTCTCCAGATGAGATATCCGACTTCCCGGATGCTGAGTTCCACGCGAATCTCCATTCCCTCCTCGCTCACAACCAGGAGGTTTTTGAAGGCATGGGGACATTGCCACACACGTACAAGATTCGACTCAGACCGGACGCCATCCCTGTCGTTCACGCACCTCGCAGGGTTCCTGCGCCTCTCAAAGACCGCCTCAAGGCACAACTGCAGATTCTTCAGGACCAAGGGGTCCTATCCAAGGTCACGGAGCCCACGCCATGGGTCAGCTCCATGGTCTGTGTAAAGAAGCCCTCTGGCGAGCTCCGTATATGTATAGATCCAAAAGATCTGAACAACAACATCATGCGGGAACACTATCCCATCCCAAAACGAGAAGACCTCACCAGCGAGATGGCGCGAGCCAACATATTCACTAAATTGGATGCGTCCAAAGGATTCTGGCAGATCCAACTGGACCCGGCCAGCCGAAGACTATGCACATTCAACACCCCTTTTGGCAGATTCTGCTACAACCGGATGCCATTCGGCATCATTTCGGCATCTGAAGTATTCCACCGCATTATGGAGCAGATGATGGAAGGCATCGAAGGGGTACGTGTATATGTGGACGATATCATCATTTGGTCCACCACTCCGCAGGAACACATGCATCGTCTTCGACGTGTCTTCACCCGCATACGGCAAAATGGCCTGCGTCTCAACCGTGCGAAGTGTGCTTTCGGCCAGACGGAGCTGAAATTCCTCGGGGACCACATCTCAAGGTCCGGGGTCCGTCCCGATGCAGACAAGGTTAGCGCCATCACAGCCATGCCACGACCGGCTGACAAGAAGGCTGTCTTAAGATTCCTGGGCATGGTCAACTTCCTTGGGAAGTTCATTCCCAACCTGGCTTCTCATACAACAAACATGCGCCATCTCGTAAAAAAATCGACGGAATTCAACTGGCACCAGTCGCATCAGCAGGAATGGGAGGAGCTCAAGCACAAACTGGTCACGGCACCAGTGCTGGCCTTCTTTGACGCGACTCGCCCTACAAAGATCTCAACAGACGCCAGCCAATCTGGTATTGGAGCGGTACTCCTGCAAAAAGACAGCACGTCATCATGGGCCCCGGTTGCGTATGCCTCACGAGCCATGACCCCTACCGAACAGCGCTACGCGCAAATCGAAAAAGAATGCCTGGGCTTGTTAACTGGACTGGACAAGTTCCACGACTATGTGTATGGCCTGCCACGATTCACGGTCGAAACTGACCACCGCCCCCTGGTCAACATCATTAACAAAGACCTGAACGACATGACTCCTCGCCTCCAGCGCATCTTACTCAAACTCAGGAGGTACGATTTTGAACTGATCTACACTCCGGGGAAGGAACTCATAGTGGCGGACACTCTTTCCCGAGCAGTGAGCACACCACCAGATGCGGAGGGGTTCGTGCGTCAAATTGAGGCACACGTGACTCTGACAGCAGCAAATATGCCAGCTGATGATCCTTGTCTGGCCCACATACGCGCAGAGACGGCGACTGACCCTCTGCTGCAGCGAGTGATGCGCCACATGACGGAAGGGTGGCTAAAAGGGCAGTGCCCCCAGTTTTACAATGTGCGAGATGATCTCACCAATATAGACGGGGTCCTTATGAAATCGCATAGGATCGTCATTCCACACAGTGTGCGCCAGATGATTCTTCGTCAACTACACGAAGGCCACTTGGGTGTCGAAAAATGCAGACGAAGGGCCCGGGCGGCGGTATATTGGCCGGGTATTAATGAAGACATAGCCAACATGGTGCTCAACTGCACAACCTGTCAGAGGTTTCAGCCGGCGCAACCTCCGGAAACACTTCTACCACACGAGATGGTGACGTCCCCCTGGGCGAAGGTGGGTGTTGACCTATTTCACGCGCTCGGCAGAGATTACATTGTTATTATAGACTACTTCTCAAACTACCCGGAAGTCATGCCTCTCCATGATCTGACGTCGTCCGCAGTCATTGGGGCCTGCAAGGAAACGTTTGCTCGCCATGGCATTCCAAGGACTGTCATGTCAGACAATGGACCTTGTTTTGCCAGCCGTGAATGGTCGTCCTTTGCCGCAGCATATGGTTTCACTCATGTGACATCCAGCCCTCTGCATCCACAATCGAACGGGAAGGCTGAAAAGGGTGTCCACATCGCAAAGCGGCTCCTGTGCAAGGCGGCTGATGCCGGATCGGACTTTAACCTTGCCTTGCTGGCCTATCGATCGGCCCCGTTATCCACGGGCCTCTCGCCAGCGCAGCTACTAATGGGTCGCTCCCTCAGGACGACGGTACCTTCCGTCCTGGCACCGACAACAGACCATGAGGCGGTTCTTCGGGACATGCAACTGCAGCGTGATCGCCAGAAAGGTCGGTACGACACACGAGCGACGGACCTGCCCCCCCTGTCCTCCGGAGACAAAGTACGCGTCCATCAACCGTATGGTGGCTGGTCAGCACCGGCCGAAGTCCTCCGACAAGTGGCTCCCCGCTCGTTCCTGGTTCGCATGCCGGATGGTTCCGTGCGTCGCCGCAATCGGCGCGCCCTTCGCCGACTTCCACGTTCACAGCCACACAACACGCCAGATCCTCAACAGGCTTCCGAGGATGACTTTGTGGAGCTGCCGCACATCACGCCCTTTCCATCGCCACCCATGGCCATGCCTGCACAGCAGCCGGTGGTTCTTGATCCACCCTTAAGGCGGTCAACCCGAATTCGTCGCAAACCCATTAGAATGGACTTATAATACAGTTCATATGTTTAATAAGTTGGACAATTTTACATGATAACCTGTTGTTGTTTATCGTTCCAGATGTCGTCTGACTGGACAACTGTTCAAAATTTTTTTTCTTCTTCTCTCGTTCGCATTTCTGTTATGTTATGGTACAACTGGATTCATGTGACGCACTCGACATCGCCCCATGTACATAGTTCCGTCATAGACACATGCTGCACACGACACACACACACTCTTAGATGCACTCACGTCACGATCATATTTATTACCACGTAGGCACATATCTTTGTAAAAAGGGGGGATGTCATGATATTCAAACACACACATCATGATGGACACACTAACAGGCAAATCAGAGTACACAACACCACAACCAATCACAGACAAGAACACCAACCACATAAAAAGCACGAGCACGACACCTGGAGGTCAGTAGGTCTGGGGAGAAGGAAGCATGAAAGAGCTGTTGAAACACCACAAGCAGGGAGCCCCCCACGTGCAGAGTGCAAAGACCAAGTTGTAAATAGTGAGTTTAAATAAACAAGTGTTGTACCATATGCAACTGTGTTGGCTCTTCTGTGTGTTAGAACACCCAACACCACAGGCACTAAGGGAAAATTCAGCATGTTGTGTTCTGTGGTGCCACCGTTCATAAGAATACACACAGAACATATATGTGTTTGACTAGCACGATGATTTATTGTCAAATACGTGGAAGGATAACTAGCAGAAAAAATATATATATATACACACAGACAAAGTTACTTGGGAGCTACTCTAAGTACGACTGTCCTGTTGTACGTCCTATCACCAATTGCCGAGTGTCCCATGTCACGTGACCAAGGTCTGACGCCACCAGCTGGTTGGCGGTCGCATTACTAACTATGTACAATATCATTCACCAACATATCACCACATCCCCCTTCCTTTGGAGATGTCAACATTTATCTACAGAAACATTAGTTATATACAGAGACATCATTTGTATTGATATTAACAAAGGCATGATGGTTTTAAACATGTTGTTATAAGTTCAGTCTATCTGGCTTGCGCTGCAATCTGGTCGACCTTCTGAGTATTGGCTGGCTCGGTGAAGTGCCCCACCTTCTTCTGGTGCTGGTGTTTCTGCTCTTTCGACATTCGCTGCTGCGGATTCGTCTTTGATCACTGACTCTGTTGTGTGCATCGTGTCGACCTCAGATTTGGTATTGCACCCCAGTTCTTCCACTGGGTTCAGCACAAAGGGCTGTTGCACTTTCAGTAATGCCCTTTGGTACCTTCGCAGGGCTGAACCAGTGATGATCATGAACGACTGTGGAGCTACCTGTTGCACAACCTTGGCCAGTTTCAGCCATCCATTCCCGTTGGCATCCTCGATTCTGACAGTGTCCCCTGGCTGCAATGGCTGGAGTTTCTTAGTAGCCCTGTCACAAACCTCTTTCTGCCTCCCTTTCTGAAGAAGCAATTTGCTCTGTAAAGGTCGATTTATGGGGGAAGCCAGCAGGGACGGTAAAGTTGTGTGTAGCTGCCTGTTCATGAGCAGCTATGCAGGAATTAGCCCATTGACGATTGGCGCTGAGTGATAGCTAAGAAATGCCAAGTATATATTCATCCCGGCTATCAATGGCCTTTTTAAGCAGCTGCTTCGCGATATGTACAGCCTTTTCCATCTTCCCGTTCGACTGGGATATAGGGAGCTAGAGTCGATGTGCCTGAAGTCATAGTGACGGGCAAACTCAGTCCATTCATGATTTTTGGAAAATGGCCCATTGTCCAGCGTTACAATGGCCATGTCGAGCAAAGATCGTTTTGGCATGTTGTGTGACACACCGAGCAGCTGAGTTTGCCAAGTGTGCAACCTCTGGATAGTTTGAGAAATAATCAATGACTACCAGATAGTCTCGTGCATTGATATGGAACAGATCCATGCCCACCTTCTGCCACGGACTTGCAATGATGTCCCCCACCTGCATCGGTTCTTTAGTCTGCCTGCATTGGAATTTCTGGCACATGTTGAGTGTCTTTAAGACAGAAGTTGATAAATTCTTGATTTCTCGAGGAATTAAGGGCTATGGAGAGAGAGCGGGTAAATGGAGTTGAAATCAGCCATGATTGAATGGTGGAGTGGGCTCGATGGGCCGAATGGCCTTACTTCCGCTCCTATGTCTTATGGTCTTATGTCACAGTGGTCGACCATACCTGTAACATCCTGGGTGATGCCTGGCCAATAGATTGTCTCCCGGGTCCTGCACTTGCATGTTGCAATACTCAGGTGCCCTTCATGGAGTTTCGTAAGCATGAGCGGACTCAACTAATGTGGGATGATGATTCTGTCCTGCCTCAGGAGACCATTCGCCTCACTGAGTTCTGACCGTACATTGTGTAGTGATCTGTAAATCTGTACATACATCTGCACATACACCAGGAACTACAGACAGATGTAACAGCACAGCATCACTAGAGGGCAGCATATAAAGGGTCCAGCCCAAGGGAGGATCCGCCTCTTTCAGAAGCACAGGGCTAGTGAGCAGCAGCAGACAGAGACAGCTCAGCATAGGCCGTTTACCTTAGCTTCACTAGTCACACCTCTTGACTGTATTATATCTAGTTAAGCTCTGGAAACAGAACAAACCCATTGAATAAAGTATTTGTGTTAACTGGAAGTCTACAATCTTTATTCAGACTTAGAGAAGAACATATGATACCAGGAGTGATTTCAGAAAGCTAGCGAGACACCAGCAAGAGAAGAAAAACTTAAACCGGATATTCGACTGTGGAAGACTCAGCAAATGGATCCTCGACGACTAACTGATTCGATGGAACTTGTTGGAACTCCATGGCAGCTGGAAACAACCGGTAATTTAAGTTATAACTGGAAAATGTTTGAACAGCTATTCCAAATATTTATCACAGCTAATGATTTAAGCATTGCCGCTGACGCAACGAAAATAGCCCTACTACTCAAAACAGGAGGGCATGAAGCTAGAGAAATCTATAATTGCTTTAATTACTTAGAAGGTGAGGACAACACCAAAGTAGACGTTATACTCAAAAAATTTGTTGAACGCTGTAACAGTCAGTCTGGTGAGATGCGGGAAAGATTTAACTCTTGTCAGAGAAACGGAGGGCCCAACTCTGATTTTATTACAAATCTCAAATTAATAACAGAAGGCTGTGATTATGCTGATTTCAGAGACACTGTGATAATGCATCAATTAATTTCTGGACTATCTGATAAAAATTTGAGGGAAGAACTTTCACAAAATAAGTATCTAACTCTAGAAATCGCTATACAAAAATGCCTTGCTTATGAACAAAAACAAAATCAGTACTTTGAATCTCTACAAACACAGAATCATCATTTAGAAAACAAAATCGGTAAAAATGGCGCAAACACTCACCACGAGGCGGAGGTTGAATCGGAGAAAGACGGAGGTTCTGAGCAGCAGCCATCTTGAGAAAGGAGCCGCACATGCTCAGTTGCGAAAAGAGGGCACAGTACAGGGTGGTGCTAACTGCTTGTTCCAGGATGTTGTGCACAGTACAGGAAACACGGTGTGCGCACGGGCAATCGAGTCCTACGCATGATGTCACGAGCACCATGACGTCAAAGGAACAGGACCACGCCCACTTCAAAGGGAAATGCACGAAAATGAACAAAAAGAAATTTAAAGCTGCAAAACCCAATTTTCTTCAAATCCTCAAAAGACAGAACAATGCCCGAACTTACACAACGTCCTGGAACAAGCAGTTAGCACCACCCTAGAAGATGATATGGTCCTTGTAGACTACGACTCAGATGAAGATTTTATCTTGGGAGATGGCTACCCCAGTACCAAATCCGAACCGCAACGAGAGGGTTGTACTGTGAAGACCCCGACGATGAGTTCTTCGGAATGGGGAATCTGCAGCCCAGCATATATGACATTCCGACTCGTGAGTGCAGGATTATGCTGCGGCCTGACGCCAAGAAACAGAGAGTGGTCCACGCACCCCGAAGGGTCCCAGCCTCCACACAAGAAGATGATTTGTTCATTGAAAATGAAGAGAACGATCACAACTCCGAAACAAAAAGCGATGATTTGTCCAACGAACAATACACACAATACTGCTCAGACATGGCTGAGTTATTCGGAGATCCTGATCACAGCATCAACAACACGGTTGAAAAGCTCAATACGAGTCTTCTCATGGTAGATGAATCCAATACCATGGTGCCATGGCAGATCGTCGGTACATTGGATGACAGCAATACCCAAGACGAAGACGACGCCACACAGAGAGCACAGAACAACTCCGTTGAGAGAGCACAGATCGACTCTACAGCGAGAACACTGAACGATTCCATTGAGAGAGCGATGACAGACTCCACCGAGAGCACGATGAAGGACTCCAAAGAGAAAGCGATGACAAACTCCACAGAGAGAGTGATGAAGGACTCCACAGAGAGAGCGATGAAGGACTCCACAAAAAGAGCGACACAAGCCTTGTTGTTGCTAACTTTTGTCTCAGTTTAATTGCTCTGTCCTATCACCTTTGCTCTTGAGTCGCCAGGTATCTTTCTGATACCGCCACGTGGTTCAAGTCCGAGTGATGATCAATAATCCAATACACCGCTTAGTAAGAATTAAATCAAAGCACATTTATTATATACAGTAATCAATACTCATGCATAAATTCTACGTCTAAGCTACTTCCTACAACTAACAGGCCAATACTTAACTTGGAAATGGCCCACCAGGTCAGGGAAACGAATGGCCTTTCATTCGGGTTCTGAGCCTGCGGGATTTGAAGCTGGTACAGATTGATAGCTAGGAGCGCCTATCTCGTTGCGAGCGTTGAAGTAAGACTTACTGGATGTTTCGCGATGGCTGGACCGGTCACTGTCAAGGGTTGGTCTGCGTTGCTGAGTGACCCGGTCAGAAGAAGAAGCAGAAAGGTGCAGGAGGATGCAGAAGGGGTAGCAGAAGGGGCCGATTTGAACTTGGACTCTATTCTTATAGTACCCAGGGGTTTCCCGCCTTTCGAGGCGGACCCTGTACCTGGTTCCAAGTGATTGGACTTTGTCCCAATCATTTGGTTCAATAATCTCCAATGCTGGAGCGATTCCTTGATCGATGGGCGGTCTTGAGGTGATCGTTCACCTCCCTTTGTGTAGGCTCCTGTTGGCGCCGAAAAGTCTGGGTTGGCTTTGTATCTAAAATGTTGCACATTGTTCCTGGGTATTGCTCATTAGTATGCAGATGGCTGGTGTTTTGTTGTGCTGATGGTTCCCGGTATCGATCTTGTCTGGCCTTCCCAGAGGTGAATACACAGTCTACCTGTAGCTGCTTGTTTTAGTCCTGTTGGCTGATTTTCCCATCAGCCTTTGCCGTTTGCCATTTTAAATCGGGGTTAGCCATTCTAAATCGGGAGTTAGCCATTTTAACTGGCTGCATTCCCTCCCTGTGATCCTAACGCGAAGCGTGAAGGATCATATCACTATGTTGCTTTCCATTCCCTGACCTGGGGGGGACTCCTCCTTCATGGCCTCTGCACTGACCATAGCTATGCAAAAACATTTTAACTAACAATTCTAAGGGCGCTATGTCAGACAGGGACATGAATTACAAAACAATAAACTGGGAACTTCTAACTATTCTCAATACACTACACTCACTTAAACCTTCCATTATCCTACCTTCCTCAATCATACAACAAAATCATAGCATTTCATACAGTCTTTCCTGGCTTGGCAGTCAAGCTCAGGATCATACAATTTGCTCATGAAAAAGTTCTTTACAGTTCTTTATTTACAATAACAATAAACGCAAGTGAATGTACTTTATTATAGATCGCGGGGGTCGGGGGTCTGGTCATATCCGAACATAGGGGATCTGATCCTATATACCGGGGTTCGAGCGCGGTAGGCTCTCCTTCTCCATTTCCGTAGAGTCATAGTCTGCACTATGCAGCAGAATATCTATGCTAGTAATGTTTCAATTACATAGGACAGAGAGTACCAGGTCATAAACCTGGCACACCAAGATGCTGTAGTGTCGCTGGTGACTGGGCTCTGGGTACTGGGGGATAGTGAAACATTAACGGCTGGAGGTCTTGAAGTCATGGGGTTCGCAGTCATGCGCAACCAAATGTCCAAAAGCACAAGGGTGATCCACTTGAAGGAAGTCCTCGTGGCACTTCTCTTTCCTTTTCTTTCTTTGTCTTCTCCGGCCCTGGAGCTTCTGTAGAAACAAGCATAGTGTCTGTTACTATCTTTGTTTAATATCTTGTACGCTAGTGTGTCTGTTCTTTGGTGCCAATTATTCCCTTTATAATTGGTCACTATGTGTGACTCCTCAATTTTTTTCAAAAAAACAAATTTTAGGACACGGCACACTTCCCAATAATGAACCAGTGCTGATTTAGCATCCAAATGTTCCAGGATGTAAATAGCAGATGGCCGGCAACCTAAAGGTTACCTAAACAAAACAAAACCTTTTGAACGAAAAATGCCAAAATGAGGTGCGTATGGGCCGCAACGGGTAAGAGTTGGATGGAGTCCCCGGGTAGGACGGCTACCAATGCCATGTCTCCCCTACCCGAGCGTAGTTGACCAGAGGGGGGTTCCCAGGCAGGGCAGGTCTCAAGCCATTTCTCCACTGCCTGAGCAACCGACAAGAACGGGCAATAAATGTAGTCATCGTGGTGGGGCTGCCGTAGTGGTTCTATCCTTCGAAGCAGAAGGGCAGTTACGAACGGGCATCTGGTTCCTTAACCAGTCTCTGCAGACAAGCTCTCAGAGGTTTCTGCTGAACTGGTGAGTCTCTGTAGGCAAGTCCTCAGAGGTTTCGGCCGAATAGGCGTGGGGCAGTGACATAAAATTCTCCTGTCGGACATACAACATTTAACAAACAACATAAAACATTATGCAGGTTCCATCAGAAAGGACAACACTTCTCCCAAGCGGTTCCTTTAAAACATCATCTGGACACCTCAGTTCTCGGTTGCGATCAGGGTCGCAAAGGGGTTCTCGGTTTGGGAGTCAGACCCAAGGTCGTCCTCTTCTCCCGGGGCCCAAACTCTTGAGTGGATGAGGGCTGAAAGGGCTGCATGGTGTGAGGTGGGGTCATTCTCGTCGTTGCGGACGAGTCTGAACGAGTTATCTCGGTGCCAATAATTTGTGTCTAGCTGTGTGGGGCCAAAATCGGGGTCGTCAGTGTGGTTCGGTGGTCGGTGGTGGAGTTTGTTCAGGAAAGTGATCATGAAGGGATCACTTGGATCGTAGTCGGAGTCACTGGGTGTGGGTCCTGTTGCATGGGGA
Organism: Scyliorhinus torazame; assembly: GCF_047496885.1. NCBI lineage: Eukaryota > Metazoa > Chordata > Chondrichthyes > Carcharhiniformes > Scyliorhinidae > Scyliorhinus > Scyliorhinus torazame. The sequence continues at coordinate 151,778,062 of NC_092713.1, forward strand.
TAGTAGGGAGGCGTGCTGTGGCTATCGTCCAAGTCACAGTCGCTGTCTCTGCTGCTGCAGTCTGTGGGCGTTGAGGGGCGGAGTGTATATTTTGGGGGTGGAGTCGAGGTCGAGTCCGTGGCTGGGCTGGACATGTTGGGGGATGGTAGGGTTACGTTGGCTGTGGGCGGGGTGTGGTGTGCTGCGTCGAGCATGACGTGGTGTGCGTGGTTCGACTGTATTCCATATGCCTTCAGCTGGTTTATATGAAACCACGCAGTCTGACCATTGGGGTACTTTATTTTATAAACGGAAGGGCTTACTTTATCCGCAATGGAATACGGACCCGAGTATTTTGGTGACAGGAATGTGCTGGGGTTATATACAGAGAGCATCACTTGCTGTCCGATACTATACTCAGTCGCATGCACTGTCTTGTCGAAACAAGCCTTACTCTGTTTCTTTCTGGTGCCCAATTTTACTGCGGCTGCTAGCTGAGCCGTTTGAACAGCTTCCACTAATTGTTGTACTGCTTTCTCGTGTGTGAGGGCCGTCACATCGGGGCTGGTCAAGTCCAAACCTATTAAATATTCTGTGCCTTTCATGGGACGTCCGGTCATGAGGGTGTGTGGGGTGTAACCTGTGGAAGTCGAAATTGTGTTACGTATAAACATCAGCGCAAAAGGGAGAACTGGTCCCAAATGGACCATTTTTCTGAGGGTGGATTTTAGGGTCCGATCCATGCGCTCCACGATACCACTCGACTGTGGGTGGTATGCTATGTGGAATTTTTGGGTGATGCCAAATATCGTGAGGACGTTGTGCATGACACGTCCCATAAAATGGGAACCTTGGTCTGATTCAATGCTGCGGGGTGTCCCCATCTTGTAAAGATGTGGTGGGTCAAAATCTTGGTTGTGGTTTTTGCAGTGTTTGTGCGGGCTGGGAATGCTTCCATCCATTTTGTAAATGTGTCAATTACCACAAGTACATATTTATAGCCATTCCTGCAAGGGGTCAATGGTCCTATAAAGTCAATCTGGAGGTTAGTCCAGGGGCCATTAACGGGTCGGGTGTGGCTGAGTTGGGCCTTTTTGGCATATCTGTCCGGATTATTCTGCGCACAGATAAGAAAATTCTCGATGTAGTGGTTTACATCTTCCTTTAAATTCGGCCACCAACAAAGCTTCTTGAGATGGGCTGTGGTGGGATCAATTCCCTGATGTCCATGACCGTCATGGAACAAACAAATCAATTGATTCCTGTCCTGTTCAGGAACCACATAAAGGGTGTCTTTTAACACCACACCATCATGTGTGGTCAGTGCATTTCTAAACCTCTCGTAGGATGCTGGATATTTCCCTTTTACAATCTCCCTGAGATTGGTGTCCTGCTTCTGGGCCTCCACTAGATCCTCGATCTTTGTCTGCGAGACCTGAACTGCACTCGCTGGTGCGCTTTCGGGGGGTGTCCAAAGGTATCCGTGTCTGGAACCTGCTTTGGCCAGTGCGTCGGCTTTCACATTTCCAGGGGAGGAGGAACGATGGTGGCTGCGGACTTTGATTATCCCATAAGTCCTGTTCTCGGCTTTTTCTAAAATGTGACGGAGCAATGGGGCTGAGGGGAGGGGTTTTCCGTCTGTGGAAACAAATCCTCTTGCTTTCCACAGGGGCAGAAATTCCGTGAGGCTGTTGCAGACATAGAGGCTGTCCAAGGATATGTCTGCTGGGCTGGGGAAGGAATCTGGGTGTTCCACTATATACACGATGGCCGCGAGCTCTGCTGCCTGCGCGCCTAAGTGTCCGGGTAGTTTTAACGATATTTCCTCGAGGGCTCGTCCCTGCGCGTCCTCGACATAGATACCGCAATCTGTTATGCGCTTCCCATCCAAGACAGTGGAAGATCCATCCACATAGATCTTTATGGGCTCACACGTGTCCGTGTGCTGGGGGCTCTGGGTTGAACTATCTATCTGTCTGGGGGGTGTTTTAGCGATAAAGGGGCCTGTGTTGTGGTGTGGAGAGATAATCTCACATTCATGGGGAGTTCCGGGGTACTGTAAATTGTCGGCTAAAAAAGTGTGGGTCTTTGTCCTTTTCACAGTGATGTCCCATCCCTGCAAGAGAAGGGTCCATCTCGCTGCTCGAATCTGACTAACTGTACCGTCCTTGAGTCGTCCGTCCAGTAAATGTTGGGTGGGGGTGTGTTCGGTGAGAATTGTGATGGGGTTCAGTCCGGTAATGTACGAAAAATACTGGACTGCCCAGAATACTGCGAGCAGGTGCCTCTCACAGGCTGAAAATCCCTGCTCCACAGCATCTAACAGTCTGGAGGCGTAAGCTATGGGCCTTAACTGGTCATGCCGTTCCTGGAGGAGCACGGCTGAAAGGGTGCGGTCTGTGGTCGTTACCTCTATGGCGTAAGGGGAAAGCGGGTCTGGAACTTGTAGTGCGGGGGCTGCTATGAGTGCCTGTTTTAAAGAGTCTACAGCATCCGTATGCTGCGGAAGTCATTCCCAGGAGGCTCCTTTCTTTAGGAGGTCTGAGAGGGGTGCTGCCTTGCTGGCGAAACCGTCAATGTGGTTTCGGCAGTAGCCAACCAGTCCTAAAACGACCGGAGGGCTGAAACGTTCTGGGGAAGGGGCAATTTAGCAATCGAGTCAATCCTTTTATGCTCGATCTCGCGTTTACATGTGTGATAATTGTTCCCAAATATATCACTTTTTCTTCCAAAATCTGGGCCTTTTTGGGGTTGACTTTACAACCGATTGCGTGTAATAGTTCCAGGAGTTTGGACAGAAGCTCAATGTGCTCTTCCTTGGTGTCTGTCTGCAGTAGTAGGTCGTCTACATACTGTACCAGACATTCGGGGCGAGAGAATTTGGCTAATCCATTTGCCAGCTGTCGGTGGAAAATGGAGGGGGAGTTGTGGAATCCTTGTGGCAGGCATGTCCACGTGTACTGCTGTGCTTTAAAGATGAAGGCAAATTTGTACTGGCACGCCTTTGCCAATGGAATGGACCAGAATCCATTACTGACGTCCAAGACCGTAAAGTATCGGGAGTACCATGCTTGAGCATGGTCTCGGGGCTTGTGGCTACTGTGGGGGCTGCTGCGGGGGTGACTTTGTTGAGTTCCCGGTAATCGATGGTCAGTCGCCATGATCCATCGGGCTTTCTCACTGGCCAAATCGGGACATTATTAGTGGAGGCTACTGATCTAAGTACGCCCTGCTCTGATAAGCTTTCTATTACCTTGGTGATTTCTCCCTCTGCCTCTTGGGGAAATCCGTACTGTTTTGGGGGTCTAGGGTCAGGTCCTGTTACTTGTACGGAGCCAGTCATCAGTCCACAGTCGTGCTTGTGGGTCGCGAATGCTGCCCTGTTCTTTTGCAGAACTGCCCTAAACTGCTTGTCCATACTAAGCGTGAACCAAAATTCGCCGACTGCGCTAATTTTGTTCGCGTACTCTCCTATGTTGAGCGTTGCGCGGGCTCTTGCAGATTTTGCCATCTTCCAGACACATTGGTTGACTGGATCAAATGAAAGATTATGGGAATTCATGAAATCAAATCCCAGAATATGTTCTGCTGTGTGGGGCAGGTCAACTAAAACTACGGGGTGCTTGGTGGTGATGCTGCTGATTTGAATGGGTACAGGGGCTGTGATGTGTCCCTGCTGTGAGTGGCCTGTAAAGCTGCTGAGGGTGATAGTAGCTGTAGTGGGCCACGTGTCTTTTTGAAACATGGTGGAGGAATTTATTGTGGTGCGGGACCCTCCTGTGTCCCAGAGAAATTCGATGGGCTGGCCCTGAATTTTTGCTGCAACTACCGGTCGTCCTGACCTATCCCAAAGGGTGTCACAGACCCAACTGGGGGAGCCCGTACACCATCAGTCCGTTCCGGTCAAGTCCATCTGATCTGAACGGGCGCTAACGCTATGAATGGGCTCTGTCTTTTTCTTAATCAGAGTGCCCGTCTGCTGGGCTCTGTGTGGCTTTTTAGGGGCATTGCACTCTTTTGCGAAGTGTCCCAACTGTCCGCAGTTGTAACACTCCAGTGACTTGGGTGGGGGGCTGTTCTTTCCCTCATTCACCCAAGCGGGGTTCTGGTGTGTTTTTACTGCCTGCATATCTGCGCCGGCCTGCTTTTCCTCACTATCCTTAACTCCGGGTTTGCTCTGAACAGATTGCTCCCAAGTGCGGGACAATCTTTTCACTACCCACTTCTCGTTATGGGCCTCCTCTGAGGGATCATAACTCGTACAAGCTTTCTGTCCTGTTTCTGTGGCATGGGAGATAAGGGTGCGGGTCCATTTGGCCATGTTGTCTGGGAACAAATGGGCATGGTCTAAGTCTCCAAAGACTGCTGCAAAGTGAATCCACAGGCGTCCAGCAAACGCTGTGGGGTGCTCGGATTTCTTTTGCCTACATTTGTTGAGGCCATCTACGGGGTCACCCCGGTTATACCCGATCGCATCCAGGATTGCGGTATGCATTTCTGCAAGGGTGCCTCCTCCTACATTCTGTGGGTCGGGAAGGGCTGTTGCTACTGACGGGTCTAAACTTAAAACGGTGAGCTTTACATGCTCTCGCTCATCCAGGCCGTACATGGTCGCCTGATGTTTAACTGTGGCAAAGAAATAGTGGGGGCCTGAGGTGGGGAGGAACGGTGTGATCTTCTTGCACGCGTCCCGTAATTAGGTCACTGTTAAGGGGGTGGAGTATAGAAATTCCGCATCGTCCGATGTGGCTGTGCGGTGGGTGATTACAGGGTTCATTGGAGCTTGAACTATCTGCTGTGTGGGGAGTTGGGGTGCTTTTCTCTTTTGTGGCTTTCCCTGCGCACATGTTCCCTGAACATATCTCTGCGCTGTTTCATTCAACTCTTCCCAATCAGGGCCGTCTTCCTGATCTAATTTGTCTCCAAAGGTTTCCTGGAAACCTTTCTGAACTGAAAGCAGCGATTGCAGCTCTGCAATCTGCTTCCGGCACTTTGCGTGGTCTAATGTGCTTTGTCTTTGTTCTGTGGTGGCAGCATGGAGTGCTCTAAATGCTGCCTTTAGATCGCTACACTGTCTCTGTAACGCTTCCTGTTTTTCTGTCTCCTCACGTACCAGGACTGCACGTTGCGTGTCCTGATAGGCCTTTTCGTATTGAGACTGGAAGCTGCTTAAATGCGCCAGACAAGACTGGTGAGCCCTTTTGGCGTCACCCACCTCTCCATCTTTCGCTGCCAATTTCCTCCTCAATTCCATATTCACCTTTTCTACCTCGCTTACATCGACCTTACTCATTCGATGTATGCCCTCAACTTCTTTCCGGAGCGTCCTAGCGACCTCCTCTGTGCCTCGCAATTGTGCCCTGCAGGACACGATTGCCATCGGCTTGCGAGCTTTCCCCAAGCTCTTTTTGTGGATCTCGCTCAGGTTCTCCCACCAAGTATGTCCTATACTCCCGGGACCTGATTCCTCGTTGTCACAGAAATCATTCCAAAGGGGCCATCCTTTCCTTTTGAGATATTTCCTGATCTCTTCCTCCCAAATGGGACATTGTCCCACTCTACTGCTGCTGGTCGCTGCGACCGCAAATTCCTCGGGGTTCATTAGGCGCTGCATTGCCTGCATTGCCATCTTTCCTATCCGAATGCTTCTTTTAAATTTGGAACAGGGGAGCTAAGTGTGGTATTACCAGGTATTGCGGTACCAGAGAGAGGAATAACCATTGGCTAGACCGCGGGGTCTACCATTGGGCAATGTACATAGCCCCGCCCTGAGAGGCGGGGTATAAGAACCTGTGCCGTCCCCAGCAGCCTTCACTTCTGTAACTTCGCTGCTGGGTACAGTTCTATCTGATTAAGGCTGAATCGATATGACTCCACGTGGACTCAAGCGTATTGATTGTGCATCACTAAGGCAGTGCTGTAAATACGGGTACGGCTTTTGCTACTTTCCGATATACAAACTTCCGACAGTTTTGACGCAACAACCCACTACAAAATGAAATTGTGAAGATTTTGACTCCAGAAAAGGAGCACAAAGAGATCACAGATAATTCAAATGAACCTGAAATGACTCCAAAAGAGGAGCACCTAGAAATCAATGATGATTCAAGTGAACCAGAAGAGGAGTACCAAGTCAGCAAAGAAGAGGAATCGAATCCTCCACAAATGACTGATGTCACCAACATCAATGCAACATCAGATCATTCTCACAATTCTCAAGAAGACACGCTCAATGTAGCAGATACCATAAAGGACACTGACACCAATAACTGTGACAATGACTCAAATCATCCACATGGCACACTCATTGAGCGCAACAAGAACAACAAAAACAGCACGAAGCACAGCAGAAACAAGAACAACAACAGCAACAACAAAAACAACATGCAGCGCAACAAGAACGACAAAAGCAACAAGAAGCATCCCAGAGACAACAAGCACGACAAGAAAAAGAACAAGAATAAAAGCGAAAACAACGAAAACAGAATCAACAAGCGCAACAAAAAGAACAACAAGAATAACAACAACAAGAACGACAACGAAAAAAACAAAGACAGAAACGACAGAAACAACAACAATGAAACAATGACCTGTACAACATGGTACACCTCTGCACGTGAGGGACAATGCCACAGCACACTGCGAAACAATGATAAGACTACAAACATGCTATGGCATGATAAAGAATCTCACAAATTCACATCTGCTCCAGAACAAACAAGCAAAACAGCTTTCACGAACGATGACATACAGAATCAATACCACAAACACAGGAAAAAGTTGAGGTCAGACAACAGTGCGACACAGAATCGCTACCCGCAATCAAATGGAACAGGGGAAAAAGGTGTCCACATCATTAAACAACTCATCAGCAAAGCAGCCGAGTCACGTTCCAACACCAACCTAGCTCTGTTATCATACAGAGCAACCCCACTGAGCTCAGGACTGTCGCCAGTGCAAATGCTCTTCGGCAGAGACATCCGGACAACCCTACCAGCAAAGCAATTCCGAGACCCCGGCAATGCACCGGTTCTCGACGACATGCGGGCAATATGCTCCAAACAAAAACTATACTACGATCAACATGCGATCCCACTCATGCCACTGACAATAGGTGACACCATCAGAATCAGGGACCCAGAAGGCGGATGGTCTGAGTCAGCCAAGGTGATCAGGCAGGAGGCACCGCGGTCCTACATTGACAAATCGTCTGTGGGAGTACTGTTTTGCCATAACCGCCGGGATCTATTAGAGATTCGACCTACAACGCCAGTATTTCCCACACTGGACTTGACCAAGTCCATTTGTCCACAGGACGTTCCTCGCCACCTAACGCCAGACAGTACTCTTGATGACATCAAACCATCACCCCTACTACCACCGTTAAGACGCTCTAGCAGAAGCCACAAGGCACCCGACCGGCTAGATTTGTAACGACACTTCAACACACGCACAAGACGGATATGGAATTTCTCACAATGGACTCACAACACAGTTAAATGGTTCTGCATTACTTTTATCATTTTCACAGTGTGCAGATTTGCAGATTCTCACCACTCGTTCTGACAGTTTTCTTGAGGCCAGTCGAGAAAACATGTCCAATAAAAGGGGGGAGGGGAGGGAATGTAGTGATCTGTACATCTGTACATACATCTGCACATACACCAGGGACTACAGACAGATGCAACAGCCACAGCATCACTAGAGGGCAGCATATAAAGGGTCCAGCCCAAGGGAGGATCTGCCTCTTTCAGAAGCACAGGGCTAGTGAGCAGCAGCAGACAGAGACAGCTCAGCATAGGCAGTTTACCTTAGCTTCACTGGTCATACCTCTTGACTGTATTATATCTAGTTAAGCTCTGGAAACAGAACAAACCCATTGAATAAAGTATTTGTGTTAGCTGGAAGTCTACAATCTTTATTCAGACCTAGAGAATAACATACATTGTAGTACCCAGATCAGGAACCTTTGGGCCAACCCTCTATTTGAGCACCTTTTGCAGGACTTCATCTGTAGCTGTTTCTGCCTTTATCAGATGTGATTTTTCGTCTAGACCGGAAGCGATGCCGCAACGAGGTTGACGTGAAGCTGAATATCGTCTTCCACCAGGTGTACCTCGTTGATGCCCGTGGCTCGAGAGAGCGTGTAAACGATTGCAAGGTACTTGCCTGCCATATATATGAGGCCAAAGTCATAGCGCTGCAGCTTCATCAGAAGGCATTGTATTCTGGGGGACATTTGACACAATTTGTTTGTACTATGGAAACGAGTGGCCTGTGGTCTGTCTCCACCAGGAACGTAGGCAGCTCACACATGTAATCATGAAACGTCTCTAGACCCGTGACCAGCCCAAGGCATTCCTTTTCAATCTGTGGATACCTGCGCTCTGTTTCAGTCATCGCTCCCAACGCATATGTCACCGGCAGGCAGCTGTCGTCTGCACCCTGCTGCAGAAGCACCGCTCCAAGGCCATCCTGAAGCACATCAGTCGAGACCTTTGTCTTTTTTGTCGGGTCAAAAATTGGCAAGGACTGCTGCTGTCGTTAACGAGACCCGCAGCGTCTGCCACTCCTGCTCGTGTTTGAGTGACTGATTAAAAGTTACATCCTTCTTTATTGAGTCTCGCAACTGGAACGTTTTGGAGGCCAAGTTAGGAATAAATTTGCGTCCGTGTGAAGTTTGCACATTCTCCCAATGTCTGCATGGGTCTCACCCCCACAACCCAAAAATGTGCAGGGTAGGTGGTTTGGCCACACTAAATTGCCCCATAAATGTGAAAAAAAAATTGGGTACTCTAAATTTATTTTTTAAAAATAGAGGGACTTCCGGTGATGGCTATGGTGTGAGTGGTTGCACACAGGACAGCTCCTGCTTCAAGGTGTAGAAAAGAGCTCTTTCTACCCGAAATACAGCGCAACTTTGACAGAAAAGTGTAGCTGAAGGTCGGAGGAGATGTTCTGCCTGGGAGTGGCATGTCTGCTGGTGACCAAATGCGGCAGAAAGTGAAAGACATGGCCAAGGAGTTGGAAGAGACTTGTGGTGCAGCAGCCCGTGGAAGAATGGTGGAGGGGGAAGGGCTAGTGCAAGTAGCAAGCCCCAGATGGAACAGTTGATGGTCCTCATCAAGGAAGAGTTCCGCCAGCAGAGGAGAGAGATGCAGGATAATCGCTTGAAGGCCATCGAAGGGGCTGTGCCACCTATGGCAGAGGGTGGAGAAATGTTTGGAGGCAAAGGGGTCGCAGAGCCGAGAGATTGAGAGGGTGACGTCGGACCACGGCGATCGGGTGGTGGCATTGGAGGTGGAGGTGGGGCTCTTAGGAGACATTTGCAAGATGATGAGAGCAAAGGTGGAGGAGCAGGAAAATAGATCGAGAAGGGAGAATCTGTGGATAGTGGGCCTGCCTGTAGGAGTGGAAGGTGCGAGTGCCACAAAGTATGTTTCGAGGATGCTGACGGGGCTGGTGGCGGAGGGGCTGTTGGATAAGGCCCCTGAAATGGACAGAGCGAAGAGGTCTCTGAGGCAGAGGCATAGAGCGGGGGAGCCACCGTGGGCAGTGGTTGTGAAGCTCTATAGGTTTGTGAAGAAAGAGAAGATTCTGAAGTGGGCCAGGGAGAAGCGCAACCGTGAAAGGGAGGGGAACAAGGCCCGAATATACCAGGACAGTGGAGCTGAGCTGGCAAAACGGCGTGCGGGTTTCAACAGGGCCAAGGCGGTGCTGTATTGGCAGCGGATCAGGTTTGGGGTGCTCCACCCAGCGAAGCTTTGGGTGACCTATCAAGGTCGGGGATACTATTTTGAGACACCAGAAGCTGCCAATGACTTTATCAAGGAGCATAAACTGGGGGAGAACTGAACTGAACAATTCTGGGAGACCGAGGTGCTGGCACTTTGAAGCAGTTGGGAAGACGGGTGGAGTAGGGGTTGGAGAGAGTGGGGAGGTTTCTTTTCCTGCGATGTGGAGTTCTTTTTTCTTTTTTTACTGTTGGATTGACAAAGTGAGGCAGGGGAGAAACATTTGTAAGGGGACTGCTGTCCCCATCCCCCCTCCTGCCGCCTGAGGCTGTGTGTTTTTATTTCTCTGTTTGTTTGTTCTTGGGAAGGTGACCTGTGGTTCGAGATGAGTCTTTGTTCAGATGGGGGAGGGGGAGGTCATCAGGGAACCTTCTTCACAGAACAGAGAGGTGAGGGTGGGGGAGGGGGTGGGGATGAGGGGGAGGGTGGGGGGGAGGGATGGAAGGGAGGGTGACGCGATGAGGCGAGGTTGGAAAAGAAACATGGTCAGGACCGGAGAAAGGGGCCATCTTGGATAGGCCAAGTATAGGGTGAAATTAACGGGGCTAGGGTCAGGGGAGGAAGGTGGAGGGTAGAGGAGAATGGAGGCATAAGCCCCCGGTAAGGTTGGTAACGTGGAATGTGCGAGGGCTCAATGGACCGGTCAAAAGATCTTAGGACTTCACGCATTTTAGGAGGTTGAAAGCGGAGGTTGTCTTTCTACAGGAGACGCACCGCCGCGTGAAGGACTAGGTTAAGCTAATGAAAGGGTCAAGTTTTCCACTCGGGGTTTGATTCAAAGTCGCAGGGAGTGGTATTTTGATGAGTGCGAACGAAGTGAGGGACCCGGGTGGGAGATATATGATTGTGAGTGGGGTATTAGAAGGGACGCCGATGATGTTGGTAAATGTATATGCACCAAATTCGGCTGATGTAGGTTTTATGAGGGGATTGCTGGCAACAATCCCGGAATTGGCCACACACCAGGTGATTATGGGGGAGATTTTAATTGTGTCCTAGAACCGAGGGTAGATAGATCGCGTCTAGGTCAATGGGTAAGATACGAAAGACAAAGGAGCTGGGCGGGTTTATGGAGAAGATGGGTATGGTGGACCCGTGGCACTTCAAGAACCCGGGGGGAAGGGAGTATTCCTTTTTTTCGCATGTGCGCTGGGTATATTCCAGAATTGCTGAGCTGGGAGATTTTGGTCGGGGTGGAGGGGGCAGAGTACGCGGGGATAGTAATCTCTGACCATGCGCCCCATTGGCTGGAGATTCAGCTTAGATCGGGACGGGAGCAGAGACCGGGGTGGCGGCTTAATTCGGGGTTGTTAGCAGGTAGAGGGGTTTGTGACAAAGTGCGGGCTGTGATTAAAGATTGTGTAGAATTGAACCAAAATGGGGAGGTCTCCGTGGCCACTTTTTGGGAGGCACTAAAAGCGGTGGTCCGAGGGGAGATGACCTTATTCAAGGCACATACAGATTGGAAGTGGAGGAAAGAATATGAACGGCTAATGAACGAGATACTGGAGGTAGATAGGGAGTAATCGAGGGTGCCTACCACGGAGGGATTAGCGAGGAGGAAAAAATTACATGGGCAATTTGATAGGCTGACAACAAGGAGGGCAGTAGAACAGCTGCGTAGGGCAAGAGGGGTGCAGTACGAATATGGAGAGAAGGCGAGTCGAATGTTAGCGCATCAGCTGCAGAGGCAGACCGCGTCCAGGGAAATATTTAAGATACGGACTGGGGCAAGAGATGTGGTGTCGGAGCCGGGGAAGATAAACGAGGTGTTTAGGGATTATTATAAGGAGCTGTACAGGGCGGACCGGGGGGACATGGGACAGTTCTTAGATGAATTGGAGTTTCTACAGCTGGAGGAAGAGAAGAGGCAGGCGCGAGAGAAGCCCCTGGGGCTGAGGGAGATATTGGACAGCATAAGGGGTATGAAGTCGGGGAAGGCCCCAGGGCCCGATGGCTACCCGGCGGAATTTTATAAGGTGTTTGCGACAGACCTGGCACCACATCTCTTGGGGGCATTTAATGAGGCATTGGAGAAGGGGGAGTAGTCGGAGACGATGACGCAAGCAATGATGACGTTAATACCAAAAAAGGGGAAGGACCCGTTGGAATGTGGGTCGTATAGGCCCATATCGCTGTTAAATACAGGCGCGAAAGTGCTGGCTAAGTTGGTGGCAGGAAGGATGGAAGGTTGTGTCCTGGGGGTGGTTGCAGAAGACCAAACAGGCTTCATGAAGGGCAGGCCGCTTTCTAGTAATATAAGGAGGCTGTTAAATGTGATTATGACCCTGTCGGGAGCTCAGATACCGGAGGTGGTGGTGTCCATGGACGCAGAGAAGGCATTCGATCGGGTGAAGTGGCGGAACCTGTTTCAGGTCCTGGGAAAGTTTGGGTTTGGGCCGAAGTTTGTGGCATGGGTGCGCCTGTTATATGTGGCACAGAGTGCAAGTGTGCAGACCAAAGACATGGGTTCACGGAACTTTGAACTACACAGGGGAACAAGACAGCTGTTTGCATTGGCTACAGAGCCTCTGGCAATGGCTCTTAAGGAGTCGGCAGAGTGGCAAGGGATTACGAGGGGACGAAGGGAGCATCTATGCCGATGACCTATTGCATATTTCGGAACCGCTGGAGAGCTTAGAGAGGATCATGGGCCTGTTGGGGAAGTTTGGGGCATTCTCGGGATGTAAGTTCCCATTGCCTTGTGCTGCTTGAAGGTGGGGGAAATAGTGAATATGCAGCAGGACTCCTGTTTGAACCCAGGTACTGCTCCTCATCGTTTCAGGTTAACCTTTCCTCCTGCCATTCCAACATCTTCTGCTTGCATTTTCAATTTGCTTCTTGTTTTTCATCCTTACGATTTTGCAATGGGCTTTTGTAAAAAAAAAAGTATCGCAACAACGAATGGAAAGATTCATTTCTCAGAGACTGGATTAAAATAGAAGAAGGGCTGGGAAGGGAGTGTGGATCCTCGTCGGAGATCCTGTTAACCAGAGAAAACTGGGAAAATGACCAGGTCCCTTTTGCAAAAAGCCATCATAGGGCTGAGCAATGACCATTCGATCAGCTTACTTGGAGAGTGAGAATAACCAAGCCAGCCTGTGACAGGGGCTGAGGTTTCTTTGGTGGTGGGGTACCGGAATAGTTACTCATTTTACATGTTTTCTTTAGAGTCATACATGGATCTTTTGGCAACAGCAGGGCAGGAGAGGCCAGCCAGCACTGGAAAACTAGATGATTTTCTTTTCTTCCCTTGCCTTGGGCAAATCTTTCATATATCCAACACTGCCTTGACTCAGGATAGACTGGGTAAGTGAACGTGGCGTGGGTCCCGAAGGTCGGCCAGTTAGGGTTAAGGCAAAAGTTGGTCCTGGGAAAAAAACGTTTGAAAAACACTGGTCAAAGTCACAGGTTTAGTACTTGTTATAGTTTTTTTTTTAAAATATATTTTATTCAAAATTTTTGGCCAACCATAACAGTACATTGTGTATCTTTTACACAATAATATAACAATATAAATAACAATGGCCAGTTTTTTAAACAAGAAATAAATAATATATAAACAACATCCAAATTAAAAAACAAAACTAAATGGCAACTGCCTTGTCCCAAATAAATACTCTCCAAAAATACAATTCAGCAGTCCAGTATACGATTACCTATAACAACAACCTATACATATTATACTTATACACTAACATCCCTGAGAGTCCTTCTGGTTCCTCCCCCCTCCCCCCCCCCCCCCTCCCCCCCTGGGTTGCCGCTGCTGTCTTCTTCTTTTCCATTCCCTCTATCTTTCTGTGAGGTATTCGACGAACGGTTGCCACCGCCTGGTGAACCCTTGAGCCGATCCCCTTAGGACGAACTTAATCCGTTCCAGCTTTATAAACCCTGCCATGTCATTTATCCAGGTCTCCACACCCGGGGGCTTGGCTTCCTTCCACATCAACAGTATCCTGCGCCGGGCTTCTAGGGACGCAAAGGCCAAAACATCAGCCTCTTTCTCCTCCTGCACTCCCGGCTCTTCTGCAACCCCGAATATAGCCAACCCCCAGCTTGGTTCGACCTGGACCCCCACCACCTTCGAAAGCACCTTTGTCACCCCCACCCAAAACCCCTGTAGTGCCGGACATGACCAGAATATGTGGGTGTGATTCGCTGGGCTTCTCGAGCATCTCGCACACCTATCCTCTACTCCAAAAAATTTACTGAGCCGTGCTCCAGTCATATGCGCCCTGTGTAACACCTTAAATTGTATCAGGCTTAGCCTGGCACACGAGGACGATGAGTTTACCCTACTTAGGGCATCAGCCCACAGCCCCTCCTCAATCTCCTCCCCCAGCTCTTCTTCCCATTTCCCTTTCAGCTCATCTACCATAATCTCCCCCTCGTCCCTCATTTCCCTATATATGTCTGATACCTTACCGTCCCCCACCCATGTCTTTGAGATCACTCTGTCCTGCACCTCCTGCGTCGGGAGCTGCGGGAATTCCCTCATCTGTTGCCTCGCAAAAGCCCTCAGTTGCATATGCCGGAATGCATTCCCTTGGGGCAACCCATATTATTCGGTCAGCGCTCCCAGACTTGCAAACGTCCCATCTACAAACAGATCTCTCAATTGTGTTACTCCTGCTCTTTGCCATGTTCCAAATCCCCCATCCATTCTCCCCGGAGCAAACCTATGGTTATTTCTTATCGGGGACCACACCGAAGCTCCCGTCTTTCCCCTATGCCGTCTCCACTGCCCCCAAATTTTCAGAGTAGCCACCACCACCGGGCTTGTGGTGTATTTCTTCGGTGAGAACGGCAACAGCGCCGTCACCATAGCTTGTAGGCTAGTCCCCCTGCAGGACGCCCTCTCCAATCTCTTCCACGCCGCTCCCTCCTCTTCTCCCATCCACTTACATACCATTGAGATATTGGCGGCCCAGTAGTACTCACTTAGGCTCAGTAGTGCCAGCCCCCCCCTATCCCTACTATGCTGCAAAAATCCCTTCCTCACTCTCGGGGTCTTCCCGGCCCACACAAAAGTCATGATACTCTTCTCAATCCTTTTGAAAAAAGCCTTCGTGATCACCACCGGGAGGCACTGAAACACAAAGAGGAATCTCGGGAGGACCACCATTTTAACCGCCTGCACCCTCCCTGCCAGTGACAGGGATACCATGTCCCATCTCTTGAAGTCCTCCTCCATCTGTTCCACCAACCGCGTTAAATTTAACCTATGCAATGTCCCCCAATTCTTGGCTATCTGGATCCCCAAGTAGCGAAAGTCCCTTGTTACCTTCCTCAGCGGTAAGTCCTCTATTTCTCTGCTCTGCTCCCCAGGATGCACCACAAACAACTCACTTTTCCCCATGTTCAGTTTATATCCTTAAAATTCTCCAAACTCCCCAAGTATCCGCATTATCTCTGGCATCCCCTCCGCCGGGTCCGCCACATACAACAACAAATCGTCCGCATACAGAGATACCCGGTGTTCTTCTCCTCCCCTGAGTACTCCCCTCCACTTCCTGGAACCCCTCAATGCTATTGCCAGGGGCTCAATCGCCAGTGCAAACAATAATGGGGACAGAGGACATCCCTGCCTCGTCCCTCTATGGAGCCGAAAATACGCAGACCCCCGTCCATTCGTGACCACGCTCGCCATCGGGGCCCTATACAGCAGCTGTACCCATCTAATATACTCATCTCCAAAGCCACATCTCCTCAACACCTCCCACAAATAATCCCACTCCACTCTATCAAATGCTTTCTCGGCATCCATCGCCACCACTATCTCCGCTTCCCCCTCTGGTGGGGGCATCATCATTACCCCTAGCAGCCTCCGTATATTCGTATTCAGCTGTCTCCCCTTCACAAACCCAGTTTGGTCCTCATGGACCACCCCCGGGACACAATCCTCTATCCTCATTGCCATTACCTTGGCCAGAATCTTAGCGTCTACGTTCAGGAGGGAAATAGGCCTATAGGACCCGCATTGCAGCGGGTCTTTTTCCTTCTTTAGGAGAAGCGATATCGTTGCCTCTGACATAGTCGGGGGCAGCTATCCCCTTTCCCTCGCCTCATTAAAGGTTCTCATCAGTAGCGGGGCGAGTAAGTCCACATATTTCCTGTAAAATTCAACTGGGAATCCATCCGGTCCCGGGGCCTTCCCCGCCTGCATGCTCCTAATTCCTTTCACTACTTTCTCCATTTCGATCTGTGCTCCCAGTCCCACCCTCTCCTGCTCCTCCACCTTAGGAAATTCCAGCTGGTCCAGAAAACACATCATTCTCTCCTTCCCATCCGGGGGCTGAGCTTCATATAATCTTTCATAGAATGCCTTGAACACTCCATTCACTCTCTCCGCTCCCCGCTCCATCTCTCCCTCCTCATCCCTCACTCCCCCTATTTCCCTCGCTGCTCCCCTTTTCCTCAATTGGTGGGCCAGCAACCTGCTCGCCTTCTCCCCATATTCGTACTGTACACCCTGTGCCTTCCTCCACTGTGCCTCTGCAGTACCCGTTGTCAGCAAATCAAATTCTACGTGTAGCCTTTGCCTTTCCCTGTACAGTCCCTCCTCCGGTGCCTCCGCATATTGCCTGTCCACCCTCAGAAGTTCTTGCAGCAACCGCTCCCGTTCACTACTCTCCTGCTTTCCTTTATGTGCCCTGATTGATATCAGCTCCCCTCTAACCACTGCCTTCAGCGCCTCCCAGACCACTCCCACCTGGACCTCCCCATTATCATTGAGTTCCAAGTACTTTTCAATACACCCCCTCACCCTTAGACACACCCCCTCGTCCGCCATTAGTCCCATGTCCATTCTCCAGGGTGGACGCCGTTCTTTTTCCTCCCCTATCTCCAAGTCCACCCAGTGTGGAGCGTGATCCGAAATAGCTGTAGCCGTATACTCCGTCCCCCTCACCTTCGGGATCAACGCCCTTCCCAACACAAAAAAGTCTATTCGCGAATAAACTTTGTGGACATAGGAGAAAAACGAAAACTCCTTACTCCTAGGTCTGCTAAATCTCCGTGGGTCTACTCCTCCCATCTGCTCCATAAAGTCTTTAAGCATCTTGGCTGCTGCCGGCCTCCTTCCAGTCCTGGACCTCGATCTGTCCAGCCCTGGTTCCAGCACCGTGTTAAAATCTCCACCCATTACCAACTTCCCCACCTCTAGGTCCAGGATACGTCCTAACATTCGCCTCATAAAGTTGGCATCATCCCAGTTCGGGGCATATATGTTCACTAAGACCACCGCCTCCCCCTGTAATTGGCCACTCACCATCACGTATCTGCCCCCACTATCCGCCACTATGGTCTTTGCCTCAAACATTACCCGCTTCCCCACTAGTATAGCCACCCCCCTGTTTTTCGCATCTAGCCCCGAATGAAACACCTGCCCCACCCATCCTTTGCGTAGTCTAACCTGGTCTATCAGTTTCAAATGCGTCTCCTGTAACATAACCACATCTGCCTTAAGTTTCTTAAGGTGTGCGAGTACCCGTGCCCTCTTTATCGGCCCGTTCAGCCCTCTCACATTCCACGTGATCAGCCGGGTTGGGGGGCTCTTTCCCCACCCCCCCCCCTTGTCGATTAGCCATCCCCTTTTATTCAGCTCCTCACCCGGTTCCCACACAGCTGTGTCCCCCCCAGGCGGTACCCTCCCGCCCCGCCCACCCCACCCCATACCAGCTCCCCCTTCTCCCCAGCAGCAGCAACCCAGTAAATCCCCCCTCCGATCCCCCCCCCCGCTAGATCCCCCACTAGCGTAGTTACACCCCCCATGTTGCTCCCAGAAGTCAGCAAACTCTGGCCGACCTCGGCTTCCCCCCGTGACCTCTGCTCGCACCGTGCGACGCCCCCTCCTTCCTGCTTCCCTATTCCCGCCATAATTATCATAGCGCGGAAACAAAGCCCGCGCTTCCCATTTGGCCCCGCCCCCAATGGCCAACGCCCCCAGCTCCTCCACCTCCCTTCGTCCCTCCCCCACAACCTGTGGAAGAGAGAAAAGTTACCGGGTCGCAGGATTAACAACATAAAAATCATCTCTCCCCCCTTTTTCCCCCCTCTTCGCCTCCCATATTCGCCCCACCACTTTGTCTCAAACGTTCTTTTTTAATAACCCGCTTATTCCAATTTTTCTTCAACAATAAATGTCCACGCCTCATCCGCCGTTTCAAAGTAGTGGTGCTTCCCTTGATATGTGACCCACAGTCTTGCCGGCTGCAGCATTCCAAATTTAATCTTCTTTTTATGAAGCACCGCCTTGGCCCGATTAAAGCTCGCCCTCCTTCTCGCCACATCCGCACTCCAGTCTTGATATACGCGGATCACCGCGTTCTCCCATCTACTGCTCCGAGTTTTCTTTGCCCATCTGAGGACCATTCTCTGTCCTTAAAACGGAGGAATCTCACCACTATGGCTCTGGGAATTTCTCCTGCTCTCGGTCCTCGCGCCATCACTCGGTATGCTCCCTCCACCTCCAACGGACCCGTCGGGGCCTCCGCTCCCATTAACGAGTGCAGCATCGTGCTCACATATGCCCCGACGTCCGCCCCTTCTGCACCTTCAGGAAGACCAAGAATCCTTAAATTCTTCCTCCTCGCATTATTCTCCAGCACCTCCAGCCTTTCCACACATCGTTTATGGTGTGCCTCGTGCATCTCCGTCTTCACCACCAGGCCCTGTATATCGTCCTCGTTCTCGGCAGCCTTTGCCTTCACGACCCGAAGCTCCCGCTCCTGGGTCTTTTGCTCATCTTTTAGCCCTTCAATCGCCTGTAATATCGGGGCCAACAGCTCCTTCTTCATCTCCTTTTTAAGTTCTTCCACGCAGCCCTTCAAGAACTCGTGTTGTTCAGGGCCCCATATTAAACTGCCACCTTCCAACGCCATCTTGGTTTTTGCTTGCCTTCCTTGCCGCTGCTCTAAAGGATCCACCGCAATCCGGCCACTTTCCTCTCCTTTTTCCATCCGTATCCAGGGGGGATTCCCTTCTGGTTTACCGCACAGTACTTTTAGCCGTTAAAATTGCCGTTGGGGCTCTTATTAAGAGCCCAAAAGTCCGTTCCACCGGGAGCTGCCGAAACGTGCGACTTAGCTGGTCATCGCCGCACCCGGAAGCACGTACTTGTTATAGTTAACTACTCACTCAATCTAGTCTTTTCTTCCATCTATTTTAGCTTGCTCATTTTCCTCTTCTTCTTCAGGATCTGGGAGATCCCATAGGCACTGGATGAGGGAAGGAAAGAAAGTCTGGCAGAAGCAGTACTAATGGTGCATCCTGGTAGAAAGTGTTTGTCTGTGTGGATGGGATAAGGCTGAGCTGCCAGTGTCTCTGTAATTAAGTGGCTTTCCCATTGTTCAGCTGACAGATAAAAATAGCTGGAATTACATCTACGGGGTTGTCAGTTCCCATGAAACTGTCATACAAGTAAGTACAAGGTATCACTTTTCAGGTGAAGAGAGAAGAAACAATGCATAGAATTTACACAACAGCACAGGTAACGTAGCGCAACAAATCTATATCAGTGTATATGCTGCACATGGGCCTCCTCCCATTCCACTTCATCTCACTCTATTAACATGTCTTGCTATTCCTTTCTGTACTTATCTAGCGTCACCTTAAATCCATCTGTACCATTCACCTCAACTATTCCATGTGGCAACGAGTGCCACATTCTAACCATCCTCTGAGTAAATAAGTTTCTCCTGAATTATTTTTTCGTAGATTTATATTTATGACCTCTAGTTTTGGACATCCCACAAGTGGAAACATCTCTAAGTCTATCCTATCAAATGACTTCATAATTCTTAAGTCCTTTAAAAATTGATCAAACACCCAGCGAATATCCTGTGCTGCATGAATATGAAACCCTGGGACACAGATTGACAGCCCCGAATAATGACTTGTAAACCCCTCTGAGGTAACCCATTAGCTTTTTGTTAATTACCCCCCTCCCCCAAAAAAACTTCTACTGGAGACTTGGTCTGCAAGTGGCATTTCACCAGAGTGGAACAGTGAGGCACACAGCTCTCCAGCGATAACACAGGTGAAGGCTGCACCATGTCAAATTAATGCTCCATTTGTCGAGCATTTCAGAAAGTGCATTCTGAGAGTCATTTCTGTATTCACAGTTGGTAAACTCATTACACAACCTTTTTTAAAAAAGTAAGACGATGTAAATGCTGCTGCTGTGTGGTCTCTGACCTATCCATTAAAAGGTGAAGCTCCCACTGCTTGCAGGGACAAAAGAGCCCTAATGAATCCCAGACACAAAACTGAACAGACTACAACTAGAAAGATAAGTTCTTGCTTTTATTATCAGGAATATCAAAAACCTTGGGAATAAAAACAAGGGATTACATCCATTATAGCTCCTGCTGCCCAGAATCCATGTACTGACCTCGTCACAGATCAAAAGCAACAGATCATTTATGAGAGAGAATCTATATTTTAACTCCCATCAACTTCTGGCTCTTCTTATTTTCTCTTTATAAGTTTTGTTGTTTTCTGTGAAGGAATGGCCTGCCAGCTGCCCCTCTCTTTTTTGCCCCTCCCCCAAACGGTCTACCCTCAAACAATAATTGCCTCCATCTTCAATCTCTTTTACGTCCTAGGCACAGGAATGTGTAACTTTTTCCAGCTCCCTGTCATACAACGCCCAAGTCACCTCATGCACCGTTCCACGCCACTCAGCACCGAGATAATCAACGATAGAATCAGTGACCAAACTGAAAGACTAACCTTCCCCAGACTGCCTCCACCTCTCAATGCCATCCAATATGGTTGAGGCACGATCAATTGAACAAAGACTAGAGTTGGATACAACTGAGGCTATTGCTCTAAGATGTGTGGCCTCCCACAGCAGCTGGCGAAATGACTGCTGAATGGAGGACACGCATATTTATACTCTGCCTACTGGGAGGAGCCAGCAGGCAGGGACTACTGGCGAACCTGTAGTACAGGTCCTACCTTACATCATAGAACATAGAACATAGAACGATACAGCGCAGTACAGGCCCTTCGGCCCACGATGTTGCACCGAAACAAAAGCCATCTAACCTACACTATGCCATTATCATCCATATGTTTATCCAATAAACTTTTAAATGCCCTCAATGTTGGCAAGTTCACTACTGTAGCAGGTAGGGCATTCCACGGCCTCACTACTCTTTGCGTAAAGAACCTACCTCTGACCTCTGTCCTATATCTATTACCCCTCAGTTTAAAGCTATGTCCCCTCGTGCCAGCCATTTCCATCCGCGGGAGAAGGCTCTCACTGTCCACCCTATCCAACCCCCTGATCATTTTGTATGCCTCTATTAAGTCTCCTCTTAACCTTCTTCTCTCCAACGAAAACAACCTCAAGTCCATCAGCCTTTCCTCATAAGATTTTCCCTCCATACCAGGCAACATCCTGGTAAATCTCCTCTGCACCCGCTCCAAAGCCTCCACGTCCTTCCTATAATGCGGTGACCAGAACTGTACGCAATACTCCAAATGCGGCCGTACCAGAGTTCTGTACAGCTGCAACATGACCTCCTGACTCCGGAACTCAATCCCTCTACCAATAAAGGCCAACATTCCATAGGCCGTCTTCACAACCCTATCAACCTGGGTGGCAACTTTCAGGAATCTATGTACATGGACACCTAGATCCCTCTGCTCATCCACACTTCCAAGAACTTTACCATTAGCCAAATATTCCGCATTCCTGTTATTCCTTCCAAAGTGAATCACCTCACACTTCTCTACATTAAACTCCATTTGCCACCTCTCAGCCCAGCTCTGCAGCTTATCTATATCCCTCTGTAACCTGCTACATCCTTCCACACTATCGACAACACCACCGACTTTAGTATCGTCTGCAAATTTACTCACCCACCCTTCTGCGCCTTCCTCTAGGTCATTGATAAAAATGACAAACAGCAACGGCCCCAGAACAGATCCTTGTGGTACTCCACTTGTAACTGAACTCCATTCTGAACATTTCCCATCAACCACCACCCTCTGTCTTCTTTCAGCTAGCCAATTTCTGATCCACATCTCTAAATCACCCTCAATCCCCAGCCTCCGTATTTTCTGCAATAGCCTACCCTATACAGGCGCAACAGTGGTTTACCACAATGATTGACCAAGATACCCACTGCTTCATCTGGGGGAGGCCCCATTGAGACGTCCTCATGTACTTCCACTCCTTTCCACCCAGCTAGTGGAATGCCAGCAAAAGTTTCTCCTCCTGCTGAGTATAGTCATCACCAGAATTCAGCCAGTCTTATTGTTTATTTTTTATTTTTTATAAATAAATTTTAGAGTAGCCCAGTCTCATTCTTGGCTCCTTTCTCATTCTTATTTACAGTTCCATCATGAGGGACTGAGGCCATTTCATTATAGGCTGGCCAGACCCAGCTCAATCTTCGCCTTAACCCCCTCCATGGACACCTCAGCCTT
Source organism: Scyliorhinus torazame (assembly GCF_047496885.1). Lineage (NCBI taxonomy): Eukaryota > Metazoa > Chordata > Chondrichthyes > Carcharhiniformes > Scyliorhinidae > Scyliorhinus > Scyliorhinus torazame. Next base: position 151,800,276 of record NC_092713.1, read on the forward strand.
CTCCAAGAGCCTCCCGTAAATTGCCGAAACAACTCCCCTCTCCAAACCCCCCGCCGACAGCACCGCCTCCAATAACGAGGAGACAGGCGCTATCGGGAAGGTCAGGAAGACCTTCCTCGCAAAGTCCCGCACCTGCATGTACCTCAAGCTTTCCCCCTGCACCAGCCCAAATTTCTCCCCCAACTCCCACAAACTCACAAATCGCCCTCCCAGAAACAAATCCTTCATTTCCTTAATCCCCCTCTCGTCCCATCCCCGAAACCTGGCATCCATCCTCTGCAGCTCAAACCCATGATTCCCCTGAACGGCAACATCCCCAACCCAACTTCCAACCTAAAATGCTGCCTAAACTGCCTCCAGAACTTCAATGTTGTCACCACCACTGGACTCATCGTAGACTTCCCTGGGGCCATTTGGAGTGACGCCATTGCCAGCGCCCCCGACCCCCTGCAAGAGCCTGCCACCATCCTCACCCACTTCCTCCCTGCTCCAACCCCAAACCTTCTCTGCATTTGCTGCTCAATAATAATACAATAAATTTAGGAGGCCTAATGCAACCCCCCACCCCACCCCCACCCGTGTGCTGTCCCCTCTACAGTATCATCTTCCTAGTCCTGGTCACCTTCCCTACCCAAAGAAACAAGGAGATCAGCCTGTGCACCACCCTAAAAAACAGCGTGGGAAAAAAGACCGGCAAACAGTGAAACAAGAACAGGAATCGCGACAAAACATTCATCTTTTGGACTTCCGGGTGCGGCAATGCAGAGCTAGGTCGCATATTCGCATATCCCGCTTGGAACGGACTTTTGGGCTCTTTTACAGGGCCCGCACGGCATTTGTTTGACATTTCCCGGTGTGGGAAGAAGACTGCAGCATTCCCCTGACAGTGCCCCCAGGAACGTTATGTCTTTTGGTTACCAGACCCGGCAGAAAGAGTAAAAGATTTGGCTTGAGCTGCAGGAACAGACAAAAGCCTCTTCCAGCATGCAGGAGGGGGAAGGGCAAGCTTAAAGCTGCAATCGGACTTGAGGGCCTCTATCAAAGGTGAATTCTAGCAGCAGAGGGAACAACTGTGAAAAGATCTACCAAGGCCATTGAAGAAGCGGGGACGAGGTTTCCGGTGGTGGCCATGGAGGAGTAGGTCGCGCATTCGGCAGCTCCCATCTGGAACCAACTCTCAGACCTTTTTCAGGAGTTTCCATAGACTTTTTGGGGCAGACTGGTGAAGCGAACACTGCCAAAAGGATTCCCTCTCGACTTCCGGTTGCGGCTATGCGGAGCTAAGCCGCACGATTCGGCAGCTCCCGCTACCACGGACTTTCAAGCTCGTTAGAGGAGCCCCAACGGAACTTTTTTTTTTTTTTGATGCAACCCGTGGGGAAGGGAAGAGAGAGGTCCCCCTCCAACTTCTATGAAACGGACCAGAAGGGTAACGGCCAAAGGAGCGGCACTGGAGCAATAGGAGAAGCGAGGGACAGAAAACAATATGGCGGCGGCCAGGGACAAAGGGGAGCTGCAGGAGTTCATCAAGCGCTGCTTCGAGGAGCAGCGCGAGGAGATGCGCAAAGAGATGTTGGCGCCTATGCTTTCGGCAATTGAAGAATTCGGGATCACCCAGAAGGCCCACGAAGCTAAGATCCAGGAGGTACAGAAAAGAGTCAGTCAGAACGAGGACGAGCTCGTGGGCCTGGCGGTGAGAGTGGAGCAGAACGAGGCGCTACACAAGAGGTGGGCGGGAAGACTCGAAGACCTGGAGAACAGGTTGAGGAGAAAGAATCTGCGAATCCTGGGTCTCCCTGAGGGAGTGGAGGGGGCTGATGCCGGGGCATACGCGAGCACGATGCTCGAGGCGATGATGGGCACGAAGGCCCCTTCGAGGCTGCTGGAGTTGGACGGGGCACATCGGGTGCTGGCGAAGAAGCCCCAGGCAAATGAGCCGCCAAGGGCGATGGTGGTGAGGTTCCACCGGTTCACGGACAGAGAGTGGGTCCTGAGATGGGCCAAGAAGGAGCGGAGCAGTAAGTGGGACAATGCAGAGATCCGAATATACCCGGACTGGAGCACGGAAGTTGCAAAGCGGAGAGCGGGTTTCAACCGGGCCAAAGCGGCGTTGTACCGGAAAGAAATGAAATTCGGAATGCTGCAGCCAGCGCGACTGTGGGTCACATACAAGGGGCAACACTATTACTTCAAAACGCCTGAAGAGGCGTGGACCTTTGTACAAGCCGTAAAGTTGGAATCTAACTGAGGGTTTGTGAGGGTAGGGGGGAAGTTTTGGGGTTTGATGTGTGATGGTTGTTGTATATAGGGGGTCAATCACGCGCAGGAAATGTTACATGGGCTGGGGGAGAGAGACAAGGCCGCGACAGGAGCTGCGCCAGAGGGGGCGGAGCGGGCTTTGGAAAGTGCGGGGTGTTTTCCCGCGCGCGGGAAGAAAGGCGGGAAGGGGAACGAAGGAATACATATGGATTGGGAGACTCCCACACGGGGAGGTCAATGGGACGGCGGGGGAAGCTGGGGTCAGCAGGCATCAGCTGACATACGGGAGTGACATGGGGGAGCAAAAAAGCTAGACAGGGGTCTAGCAGGGGGAGGGGAGGGGGTGAAGGGGGTGGGGGTGGGGAAAGGGTTGCTGCTGCACTGGCCGAAAGGGAATGGGACACAGAAGAGGTGGTCGGGACGGGGGCCCCCCTCTGGGGGAGGGGGAGGGAGGCGTGGACACGGGACTGGCCCAGAAAAGGAGATGGCTAGCCGGGGGGGGGGGGGCTCCAATACGCTGATAATGTGGAATGTGAGGGGCCTGAATGGGCCGGTGAAGAGGGCTCGAGTGTTCGCGCACTTAAAGGGACTGAAGGCGGACGTGGCCATGCTCCAAGAGACACACCTGAAGGTGGCGGACCAGGTCAGGCTAAGAAAGGGATGGGTAGGACAGGTATTCCACTCGGGACTGGACGCGAAGAATAGAGGGGTGGCAATATTGGTGGGAAAGCGGGTGTCATTTGAGGCCAAGACTATTGTAGCGGACAATGGAGGGCGATATGTAATGGTGAGCGGTAGGCTGCAAGAGACGTGGGTGGTGTTGGTAAACGTATACGCCCCGAACTGGGATGATGCAGGATTCATGAAGCGCATGTTGGGGCGCATTTCGGACCTGGAGATAGGAGGCCTGATAATGGGAGGGAACTTCAATACAGTGTTGGATCCAGCACTGGACCGCTCCAAATCAAGGACTGGAAAGAGGCCGGTGGCGGCCAAGGTACTTAGGGGGTTTATGGATCAGATGGGGGGGAGTGGACCCATGGCGGTTTGCAAGGCCGCAGGCCAGGGAATTTTCTTTCTTCTCCCATGTACACAAAGCCTACTCCCGGATAGATTTCTTTGTTCTGGGTAGGGCGCTCATCCCGAGGGTGGAGGGGACGGAGTATTCGGCCATAGCCGTTTCGGACCATGCCCCACACTGGGTGGAACTGGAGCTGGGAGAGGAGAGGGACCAACGCCCATTGTGGCGGCTGGATGTGGGACTGCTCGCGGACGAGGTGGTGTGTGGGAAGGTGAGGGGGTGTATTGAAAGCTACTTGGAGGCCAACGACAACGGGGAGGTGCGGGTGGGGTTGGTATGGGAGGCGTTGAAGGCGGTGATCAGGGGAGAGCTAATCTCCATTAGGGCACATAGGGAGAAGACAGAGGGTATGGAAAGGGAGAGGTTAGTGGGGGAGATTTTGAGAGTGGACAGGAGATACGCAGAGGCCCCGGAGGAAAGATTACTTGGGGAAAGACGACGGCTCCAGACGGAGTTTGACCTGTTGACTACAGGGAAGGCGGAGGCACAGTGGAGGAAAGCGCAGGGGGCGACCAACGAGTATGGGGAAAAGGCTAGTCGGATGCTGGCACACCAGCTCCGTAAGAGGATGGCAGCAAGGGAAATAGGGGGAGTCAAAGATGGAAGGGGAGCCACGGTTCGGAGTGCGACGAAAATAAACAAGGTATTTAAGTCCTTTTATGAAGAGCTGTACAGATCCCAGCCCCCAGCGGGGGAAGAGGGGATGAGACGATTCCTAGATCAGCTGAGATTCCCGAGGGTGGAGGAGCAAGTGGTGGCTGGTTTGGGGGCACCAATTGGGTTGGAGGAGCTGAGCAAGGGTCTGGGGAGCATGCAGGCGGGGAAGGCCCCGGGACCGGACGGATTCCCGGTGGAGTTCTACAGGAAGTACGCAGACCTGTTGGCCCCGCTACTGGTGAGGACCTTTAATGAGGCAAGAGAGGAGGGGACCCTGCCCCCGACAATGTCGGAAGCGACAATTTCTTTGATCCTAAAGCGGGACAAGGACCCACTGCAATGTGGATCGTACAGGCCGATCTCGCTCCTCAATGTGGATGCAAAGTTGCTGGCAAAAGTGCTGGCCACGAGGATCGAGGACTGTGTCCCGGGGGTAATCCTCGAGGACCAGGCGGGATTTGTAAAGGGCAGGCAACTAAACACCAATGTGCGGCGGCTCTTAAACGTGATAATGATGCCATCGGAGGAGGGAGAGGCGGAGATAGTGGCAGCTATGGGCGCGGAGAAGGACTTTGACCGAGTAGAGTGGGAGTACCTCTGGGAGGTGCTGCGTAGGTTTGGTTCGAGGTAGGGTTTATCAATTGGGTTAAGCTTCTTTACAGAGCCCCGATGGCGAGTGTAGTGACGAATCAGCGGAGGTCGGAGTACTTTCAACTGTACCCAGGGACGAGGCAGGGGTGCCCCCTGTCCCCCCTGTTGTTCGCATTGGCGATCGAACCATTGGCCATGTCATTGAGGGAATCTAATAAATGGAGGGGGGTGGTCCGAGGGGGAGAAGAGCACGGGTGTCGCTATATGCGGATGACCTGTTGCTGTACGTGGCGGATCCAATGGAGGGGATGGTGGAGGTCATGCAGACTCTAAGGGAGTTTGGGGAGTTTTCGGGCTATAAGCTCAATGTAGGGAAGAGTGAGCTCTTTGTATTACAGGCGGGGGACCAAGAAAGAGGCATAGGGGACCTACTGCTGAGGAGGGCGGAGGGGAGCTTTCGGTATCTGGGGATCCAGATAGCCAGGAGTTGGGGGACCCTACATAAACTGAATCTGACGCGGTTGGTGGAGCAAATGGAGGAGGATTTCAAAAGATGGGACATGTTACCGCTCTCGCTGGCGGGTAGAGTGCAGTCGGTCAAAATGGTGGTTCTTCCGAGGTTTCTGTTTGTGTTTCAGTGCATTCCCATCGTGATCACTAAGGCCTTTTTTAAGAGAGTAGGCAGGAGTATTATGGGGTTTGTGTGGGCGAATAAGACCCCGAGAGTAAGGAGAGGGTTCCTGGAATGCAGTAGGGACCGAGGAGGGTTGCCGCTGCCAAACCTGGGGAGTTACTACTGGGCAGCAAATGTGGCGATGATCCGCAAGTGGGTTATGGAGGGAGAGGGGGCGGCATGGAAGAGGATGGAGATGGCATCCTGTAAAGGAACGAGCCTGGGGGCGTTGGTGACGGCACCGCTGCCGCTCTCGCCGACAAAGTACACCACGAGCCCGGTGGTGGCGGCAACGCGAAGGATCTGGGGTCAGTGGAGACGGCACCGGGGTGCAATCGCTGTGGTCCCCGATCAGGGGTAACCACCGGTTTGTCCCAGGGAAGATGGACGGGGGGTTCCAGAGCTGGCATCGGGCGGGGATTGGAAGAATGGGGGACCTGTTCATCGACGGGACGTTTGCGAGCCTAGGGGCACTGGAGGAGAAGTTCGAGTTACCCCCGGGAAATGCCTTTAGATATATGCAGGTGAGGGCTTTTGTGAGGCAACACGTGAGGGAATTCCAGTTGCTCCCGGCACAAGAAGTTCAAGATAGGGTGATCTCGGGTGTATGGGTCGGGGAGGGCAAGGTGTCGGAAATGCACCAGGAGTTGAAAGAAGAGGGGGAAGCGCTGGTAGAAGCGTTGAAGGGTAAATGGGAGGAGGAGCTGGGGGAGGAGATCGAGGAAGGTCTGTGGGCTGATGCCCGAGGTAAGGTTAATTCCTCCTCCTCGTGTGCCAGGCTCAGCCTGATACAATTTAAGGTGGTCCACAGAGCGCACTTGACGAGGGCGAGGTTGAGTAGGTTCTTAGGGGTGGAGGACAGATGTGGAAGGTGCTCAGGGAGCCCGGCGAACCATGTCCATATGTTTTGGTCATGCCCGGCACTGGAGGGGTTCTGGAGAGGAGTGGCGGGAGCAATATCTCAGGTGGTGAAAGTCCGGGTCAAGCCAAGCTGGGGGCTAGCAATATTTGGAGTATTGGACGAACCGGGAGTACAGGAGGCGAAAGAGGCCGGCATTCTGGCCTTTGCGTCCCTAGTAGCCCGGTGAAGGATCTTGCTAGTGTGGAAGGAGGCGAAGCCCCCCAGCCTGGAGGCCTGGATAAATAATATGGCTGGGTTCATAAAGTTGGAGAGGATTAAGTTCGCCTGGAGAGGGTCTGCGCAGGGGTTCTACAGGCGGTGGCAACCGTTCCTAGACTATCTCGCGGAGCGTTAGAGGAAGGTCGGTCAGCAGCAGCAGCAACTTTGGGGGCGGGGAGGGGGGGGTGGGACTGCCTGGGAGGGTGGATGAGCAAGAGATAACATGAAGGGTTGGGGAAACTGGCACGTACGGGTGAGGGCCAGTGTACAAAGCTGTGTAAATATATCATTTTGCCATGTATATATCTTGCTCTGCGCGATTTCTCGTTTTTTATTTGTCACGTGGGGGGGTTATTGTTTGTAAGGGAGAAAATTTGTGTTAAAAAACTTTAATAAATATATTTTTTTTAAAAAAACATTCACCTTTACTACCTGTACCCGGCCCGCCAACAACAGAGGGAGATTGTCCCAACTCAGCAAATCAGTCTTCACCCTCCCCACTATGCTCATAAAGTTAAATTTCCGAAGTCCAGTCAAATCCCGAGCCACCTGCACCCCAAAATACCTAAAATGATATCCCGCCAGGCGAAATGGCAGCCCCTCCCCCCAACCCCCCTCCCAACTCCGGAGGGGTGACCATAAAATACTCACTTTTCCCATAATTCCATTTGTACCCTGAAAATGTCCCAAATCTCTGAAGCAACCCCTTTATACTCTTCACTGAAGAGTTCAGCTCCGAAATATACAGCAGCAAATCATCTGCATATAAGGACACCCTATGTTCCACCCCACCCCCCTCACTAAACCTTCCACAATCCCGAACTCCAAGGGCTCTATAGCCAAGGGCTCTATAGCAAATGCAAACAGAAGGGCAGACATGGGCATCCCTGTCTCAAACCCGGTGAAATGCAAAATACCCTGAGTTTGTACTATTTGTGCACACACTCGCCATCAGCTCCTTATATAGCAGCTGCACTCACGCCACAAACTTCGGCCCAATCCCAAATTTCTCCAGTACCGCCATCAAATAACTCCACTCCACCTGATCGAATGCCTTCTCCACATTCAGCGCCACCACCACCTCCATCTACCTCAACTCTGCCAGAGAAAGCACCACGTTCAACAACCTCCTCACATTCAAGGACAACTGTCTTCCCTTTACGAACCCGGTCTCAAAGAACAACAAAGAACAAAGAAATGTACAGCACAGGAACAGGCCCTTCGGCCCTCCAAGCCAGTGCCGACCATGCTGCCCGACTAAACTACAATCTTCTACACTTCCTGGGTCCGTATCCCTCTATTCCCATCCTATTCATGTATTTGTCAAGATGCCCCTTAAATGTCCCTATCGTCCCTGCTTCCACTACCTCCTCCGGTAGCGAGTTCCAGGCACCCACTACCCTCTGCGTAAAACACTTGCCTCGTACATCTACTCTAAACCTTGCCCCTCTCACCTTAAACCTATGCCCCCTAGTAATTGACCCCTCTACCCTGGGGAAAAGCCTCTGACTATCCACTCTGTCTATGCCTCTCATAATTTTGTAGACCTCTATCAGGTCTCCCCTCAACCTCCTTTGTTCCAGTGAGAACAAACCGAGTTTATTCAACCGCTCCTCATAGCTAATGCCCTCCATACCAGGCAACATTCTGGTAAATCTCTTCTGCACCCTCTCTAAAGCCTCCACATCCTTCTGGTAGTGTGGCGACCAGAATTGAACACTATACTCCAAGTGTGGCCTAACTAAGGTTCTATACAGCTGCAACATGGCTTGCCAATTCTTATACTCAATGCCCCGGCCAATGAAGGCAAGCATGCCGTATGCCTCCTTGACTACCTTCACCACCTGTGTTGCCCCTTTCAATGACCTGTGGACCTGTACTCCTAGATCTCTTTGACTTTCAATACTCTTGAGGGTTCCACCATTCACTGTATACTGTATATTCCCTACCTGCATTAGGCCTTCCAAAATGCATTACCTCACATTTGTCCGGATTAAACTCCATCTGCCATCTCTCCGCCCAAGTCTCCAAACAATCTAAATCCTGCTGTATCCTCTGACAGTCCTCATCGCTATCCGCAATTCCACCAACCTTTGTGCCGTCTGCAAACTTACTAATCAGACCAGTTACATTTTCCTCCAAATCATTTATATATACTACAAAGAGCAAAGGTCCCAGCACTGATCCCTGTGGAACACCACTGGTCACAGCCATCCAATTAGAAAAGCATCCTTCCATTGCTACTCTCTGCCTTCTATGACCTAGCCAGTTCTGTATCCACCTTGCCAGCTCACCCCTGATCCCGTGTGACTTCACCTTTTGTACTAGTCTACCATGAGAGACCTTGTCAAAGGCCTTACTGAAGTCCATATAGACAACATCCACTGCCCTACCTGCATCAATCACCTTAGTGACCTCCTCGAAAAACACTATCAAGTTAGTGAGACACGACCTTCCCTTCACAAAACCGTACTGCCTCTCACTAATACGTCCATTTGCTTCCAAATGGGAGTAGATCCTGTCTCGAAGAATTCTCTCCAGTAATTTCCCTACCACTGAAGTAAGGCTCACCGGCCTGTAGTTCCCGGGATTATCCTTGCTACCCTTCTTAAACAGAGGAACAACATTGGCTATTCTCCAGTCCTCCGGGACATCCCCTGAAGACAGTGAGGATCCAAAGATTTCTGTCAAGGCCTCAGCAATTTCCTCTCCAGCCTCCTTCAGTATTCTGGGGTAGATCCCATCAGGCCCTGGGGACTTATCTACCTTAATATTTTTTAAGATACCCAACACCTCGTCTTTTTGGATCTCAATGTGACCCAGGCTATCTACACACCCTTCTCCAGACTCAACATCTACCAATTTCTTCTCTTTGGTGAATACTGATGCAAAGTATTCATTTAGTACCTCGCCCATTTCCTCTGGCTCCACACATAGATTCCCTTGCCTATCCTTCAGTGGGCCAACCCTTTCCCTGGCTACCCTCTTGCTTTTTATATACGTGTAAAAAGCCTTGGGATTTTCCTTAACGCTATTTGTCAATGACTTTTCGTGACTCCTTCTAGCCCTCCTGACTCTTTGCTTAAGTTCCTTCCTACTTTCCTTATATTCCACGCAGGCTTCGTCTGTTCCCAGCCTTTTAGCCCTGACAAATGCCTCCTTTTTCTTTTTGACGAGGCCTACAATATCTCTCGTTATCCAAGGTTCCCGAAAATTGCCGTATTTATCCTTCTTCCTCACAGGAACATGCCGGTCCTGAATTCCTTTCAACTGCCACTTGAAAGCCTCCCACATGTCAGATGTTGATTTGCCCTCAAACATCCGCCCCCAATCTATGTTCTTCAGTTCCCGCCTAATATTGTTATAATTAGCCTTCCCCCAATTTAGCACATTCATCCTAGGGCCACTCTTATCCTTGTCCACCAGTACTTTAAAACTTACTGAATTGTGGTCACTGTTACCGAAATGCTCCCCTACTGAAACATCTACCCCCTGGCCGGGCTCATTCCCCAATACCAGGTCCAGTACCGCCCCTTCCCTAGTTGGACTGTCTACATATTGTTTTAAGAAGCCCTCCTGGATGCTCCTTACAAACTCCGCCTCGTCTAAGCCCCTGGCACTAAGTGAGTCCCAGTCAATATTAGGAAGTTGAAGTCTCCCATCACCACAACCCTGTTGTTTTTACTCTCATCCTCTCCAATCACCTTTGGAAGGCACCATTCCACCTTAACGCCAAGACCTTTACTAGTTTCTTGGCATCCACATTCAGCAAAGATATGGGCCTATACGACCCACACTCCACCAGATCTTTGTCGTTCTTTAGCAACAGTGAGATGGAAGTCTGCCCCATTGTTTGCAGCAAGACTCCCCTACTCGTCGCATCCTCAAACATTCCCACCATCAACGGCACCAGCCTATCCTTAAATCTTTTATAAAATTTGACTGGAAACCCATCAGGCCCCACTGCCTTCCCTGCCTGCATTCTCCCAATCGCCACCTTCACCTCCTGCTCCCCCACCGTCTCGTCCAACCCTGCCCTCTCTGCCTCCCCCAACCTTTGACACTCCAGCCAACCCAAAAACTCCCTCATCACCCGCCGCTCCTCTGGTGGCTCCTCGAACACCTTATTAATCTGTTCTGGAGCCACCACCAACTCCCTCATCTTAAACCGCACTCAAACTATCTCCCTCGCTACGGCCTCCCTCCAGAGCTGACCTGCCACCATATGCCCTGCCTTCTCCTTGTACTCATAGACAGCTTCCCTTGCCCTTCTCAACTGACGCACCATTTTCCCCATAGACAATAGGTCAAACCTCGCTTGCAAATCCTTCCTCTTTGCCAGGAGATCTGGGTCCGAGTCCCCTGTGTACTGCTCTTCTAGCAGTCTTTGGTGTTCCTCCCTCTCCTCCCTATCCACCTTAGCCTGAAACGAGATCGCCTCCCCCCTCACCACCGCCTTCAGAGCCTCCCAGACCACCGACTGTGAGGCCTCCCCCGTGCAATTAAACACCACATACCCCTCAATCACCTTCCCTATCTTGTCACAGAAGCTCTGTTCCACCAATAACCCCACATTCATTCTCCACCCCAGCCTCTGGACTGCCCCCCTTCTCCAAAACCGCATCCATCCAATGCTGAGCGTGATATTGCCAAGTACTCCGACCTCTTAACTCCAGCCAACAGCGCCTTTCCCACCACAAAAAAAAAATCAATCCTCGAAAACACCTTGTGCATCAGGGAGAGAAATGAATACACCCGATCCCAAGGTGTAAAAACCTCCACGGGTCCACTCCTCCAACTCCCTCATGAGCCCAGCCAATGCCTTCTCCCCCCCCCCCCACCTCCCCAGCCCGGCTGGGTCAGCGAGCCTGGCTGGGACCTGTCCACCTTTGGCTCCGACACTATATTCCAATCCCCCCCTACTATCAGCTCATGGGTATCCAGATCCGGGATGGCAACCGATGCTCTCTTCACAAACACCAGATTACCCCAATTGGGGCCATATAGCGCCATCAGTCTCCCCTCCAATGCACATGTCACTATCACGTATCTGCCCCCCTGATCAACCACCACCTACTGCATCTGAAACCTTACCCTCTGGCCCACCAATATGCCACCCCCTACTATTGAACTCTGGATGAAACACCTGACTCACCAAACCCTTCCTAATCCTCACCTTATCCTTAACTCTCAAATGGGTCTCCTGCAGCATCACCACATCAGATTTTAAACTCTGCAAGTGCATGAAAACTGTTGCTCTCTTAACAGGTCTCCCGAATCCCCTCATGTTTCACGTCACCATCCGGGGTCTCTCACAGCCCCCCGCCCCCTCCCCCCTCTGATCCGTTACCCCGGGCCCTGCCCAACCAGCTAGGCCTGCCCCATCCTTTTGTTACCGTCAAACCCCTCCCCTCTCTCCCAGAATCCCACCATCCACTTCCTCTTGCAAACATCTCACTCAGTATCGATCTCCTCCCCCCCACCATTCACACCTCCCAGGTCCATCAAAACCTGTTTGACCAGGCTCCAATGATGGTGGCCTCTCCCCCCACCATACTCCCGTTCACTAGCCCAGTTTTTTCAAACTTTTTTTCCGGGAACCCATTTTTACCAACTGGCCAACCTTCGGAGCCCACGCCGGCTGATCTTTGCGACACATGCCGGCCGGCCTTCGCGACCCATGGCGGCCGACCTTCGCGACCCACGCCGACCCAACATTTTCTCTTACCTTTAATGCGAGAGGTGAGCCTGCTTGGTCCTCACAATCTCACTCCAATCAGGTTCACAGGAGGAGAGGGCTATGCACATATCGGATGCAGGATTCAGCCGGTTCCTTTGTGCCGTCTTCCTCTTTGTGAGGACGGAAAATCCAACCATGCACATTTAGGTGGTTGTGAAAATTAAAAGCAACAAAATGCTTGTTTTACTCAGCTCCGGATACTCCTCGGAGACGCTGCTCCAGAATGCTGGCAGCCTCATTGACTTGTGCTATGTTTTTAATGTGCTGTCACAACTGAGGTGCAGAAGTTCAGTTTCTTCATTTGGAGTCAGCTGCAAGTTAGCAACTGCTTCTGAGGTCTTAAACTCAAAGGGATTTTTCACCTACCTCTTCTCTCTCAAAATCTTAAACTTCTCCTCTGGAAAGTAACAACCAAAATTGTTGATCTGCGCTGCCAGATGCAACTGAATAAGGCTTGCCAGTCCATTTACAGTTTCTTTACTCATGCTGTTTCTTCGATGTGTCGTTGCAGTTTGGGGAACATGTAGTAATTTTGGCTTTGCACTCGCAATTGTCAAACTTTCAATGATTTCTGGAAAGCTTGGATTTCTTCACAGTGCCGAAAGCAATCATCATCCTTCCCTTGAAATTTGAGGTTCGGTTCATTTTGAATTGAAAAGATGTCTGCAAGATAAGACATAGTCCAAGTTTCATCAGCAAACAAATCAGCCAGAGAGGACAATTTCTCAAGGAGGAAAGCGTGGATTCCGTACCTCAGTTCATAAACTCTGAGTTGCACCCGACCCTTAACAGCCAACGTACTTCTGTGTGGAACAATAAATGTGTGTGCTCAGCCCCCATGTCGGAATACAGAGTCTCAAAAAGTCTGTTATTGAGTGCGCTGCATTTAATGAAAGTCACAACTTTCACAATTCCTTTCAACACCACTTCAAGATCAGATGGAATTCCTTTTGATGCCAATGTCTCACGGTGAATAAAACAATGATTCCAAACAATGTCCTGACCAGCTGCCTCCTTGATCCTTACTATAACTCCACTGTTTTTCTCAGTCATGGTGACTGTTCCATCGCTTGTGATTTCTCTGCGACGAACCCAGTTGATGCACAATCAATAACATCAGAAACGAGATTGGAGACAATTGAAGGCTTTAATACGCGAGTTGTTTCCCCCAGCAGCGCAGGTACAGAAGAAAGCTGCTGGGGCGGCACGGGTTCTTATACCCCGCCTTGCAGGGCGGAGCTAACATGCAAGCTTATCCAATGGGACCAAGTACATTCTCCACCAATGGTATTCCGGCATTACTAGGTACCGTAATCCTCCTAACACAGACTGCCACACCAGTTAAGCCTGCACTTTCCAACCAAGAAACTACTCAATGCTTCAAAAATCTCTGCGCCAGTCGTGTGGGTTGGTAAAGTCAGGTAGCACAGCAATTCCTCAACAAATTCATTGTGCCAAACATACCGTTTTTTCTTTTTTTAAAATAAATTTAGAGTACCCAATTCATTTTTTCCAATTACGGGGCAATTTAGCGTGGCCAATCCACCTACCCTGCACATCTTTGTGTTGTGGGGGCGAAACCGATGCAAACACGGGGAGAATGTGCAAACTCCATACGGACAGTGACCCAGAGCTGGGATCAAACCTGGGACCTCAGCACCATGAGGCAACAGTGCTAACAACTGTGCCACTGTGCTGCCCTTGCCAAACATACCTAACATAAACTAGCAAGGTTGCACAATCCGAAACATCTGTACTTTCTTCTAGTTGTATTGAGAACTCCTGCGCTGATTTTAAACGAGAAATAAGCTGGGCTTTAAATTCTCAGCAATATCACAAATTTGGCAAGCCACTGTGTTATCACTAAGTGGGATGCATTTCACTTTTTCAACGAACCTCTCATCTATGACCGTACAAACTATATCTAATGCAGCAGGGAGAATTAATCTCTCTGCTACAGTGTGGGGCATTTTCTCTTTAGCTACATGATAAGCTACCATGTAAGAGGCTAATTGTACTTTGTCGTTCAATGTAACATTTCTGCTGAGGATTTCAGCTGACAATTTAAGTTCTTGTTGCACCTTTGAAAAAAATCAAAAGGTTTGTCCTCGAACTCGCCATGCTTAGTCTTCAAATGCCTTTGAAGTTTTGAGGGTTTTAAACTTCATTTGCCAGCACTTCCCTGCATATAACACACACGGGCCTTGCCTCTTGATTTGCATTGGCACAATTAATAAATCCATACCTTAAAAAATCATCTTTATACTGCTTTGTGCCTGATTTCAGCTTCTTATTGGGCTGTTCACCAGAGGCCCTGGAGCTCACACCAGCACTGCTTTGTCCTGCTGTGGATTCTCCTGAGCCACTCTCTCCAGCTCGTTTAGTTGTGAGATCCTAGCCTATTTGTGTCTATGGCCCTCTCTTCCTTATTACAAAATGATCCATTTGAAATTTTACTTGTTTGCTGCTGACAAAATGGAGGAATTGCAATCACGCCCAAAGCACGTGACGTCAGCGTTCGGGATGCGTCACCTGCTCTCTGCCTCGCTTCAGGCAGGAAGATTGCATTGAATTTTTTTTTAAATCTCCTGGGTCAATGTGCTGACGTCAGGAGGAGGCGGTGCTTCTCGTTGGGCTCCGTGCCTGCGCACTGATGAGCGGGCACACATGCGCAGTGCGCCCGCATTTGTTTAGCTGGTCGTGGCGTCATTATTAAAGCCGCTCACAGCAGGCATTGTTAAAACCTTCGCTGGCTAGTGCGATGGCCCCCACCAGAGCCCCCCTTCCTCCCCACCCCCTCCTCCGTAACCCAACCCCACATGCCCCAAAAACCCACCTCCCTTACACCAAGGAACAATACGGAGCCACACCCATAAGAAAAAAAAAGAAAACCAAAACCCAAAACACATGTAAATAAAACCCCCTTCCATCCAAGAAACAGAGAAACAAAACCCCAATCAAATAGAAAACCATCCATAAGAAAAACACCATCCCTCTCCCCACCAACCAAGTCCGAATCCCAACTCTCATCTCAGTCCCAGTCATAGAAAAACATAGAACATAGAAAAATGCAGCACAGAACAGGCCCTTCAGCCCACGATGTTGTGCCAAACCTTTGGCCTAGATTGAGAACAAATTAATTTACACCCCATCATTCTACCGTAATCCATGTACCTATCCAATAGCCGCTTGAAGGTTTCCGACTCAACTACTTCCACAGGCAGTGCATTTCAATGCCCCCACTACTCTCTGGGTAAAGAACCTACCTCTGACATCCCCCCTATATCTTCCACCATTCACCATTTATGTCCCCTTGTAATGGTTTGTTCCACCCGGGGAAAAAGTCTCTGACTCATTTGCAAATCTGTCCGATTTTTTAGCAAGGCAGAAATGCAGCTTCCAAGTAGTGTAAATTATGACATCCAAGAACATCTGCAAAGTTTGAAAGCCCAGCTATGTGTGTCCTTCCCTGTTCCCGACTCAAAGTTCAACTGGATACAAAATCCCTTTGTGAGCCTTGGTGTTGACATCCTCACAGGCCTGGCCTCAAGGGAGGAAGATGACCTTATGGAACTGTCTTGTGACAGTACATAGATTACATAGAACATACAGTGCAGAAGGAGGCCATTTGGCCCATTGAGTCTGCACCGACTCACTTAAGCCCTCACTTCCACCCTATCCCCGTAACTCAATAACCCCTCCTCACCTTTATGGAGACTAAGGGCAATTTATCATGGCCAATCCACCTAACCTGCATGTCTTTGGACTGTGGGAGGAAACTGGAGCATCCGGAGGAAACCCACGCAGACACGGGGAGAACGTGCAGACTCGGCACAGACAGTGACCCAGCGGGGAATCAAACCTGGGACCCTGGCACTGTGAAGCCACAGTGCTATCCACTTGTGCTACCGTGCTGCCCTCTGTGCTACCATGCTGCCCTACAGTGCTATAAAGCTGGATATCTCTCAGAACCACCTGACTGACTTTTGCTTTAAAGCACCCAAAGGCAGTAAAGCTTCTGTTGCCTTTTCCTACAACCTACCTTTGCAAAACTGGATTTTCAGGACTTGTCGCACTGAAGACCAAATTTGGGAATAAACTTAATATTGAACCAGATCTCCGATTAAGATTGTCATCCCTGGAACCTGGCATCCAGCATTTGAAGTCTGAGAAACATCAACCTTCTTATTAAGGGCATTATCTTTTTTCACTGGTAGGCCTATGTCAGGTAAACGTGCTGTGACAACTGCAATGTATTTTGCGAGCGTGCATCGTAAACTATTAGAAATAGCTGTTTTTCTCTTGATATGTTACACAAGTTCAACTCTCGTCAGGCATAAGCTACGTAAAAAATGTTTAAAACAGCTTGCGGACGTGGTGGTTCCCTTAAAGGAAAAAGCTGGGAACTACTGGAATAGATCAATAGAGCAGTGGCAGACATTTAAAGTGATATTTCAGAACATTAATAGAATTATTCTTTATAGTCGGAATACATTTCTGGGAAAGACCCACCATCTATGGTTAATTAACATTATGGAAAACATCACACTTAAGGAAAAATCAAATAACAGCACAAATGTGAGTGGCAGATCAAATGCTTAGTCGGAATATTTAAAAAAACAGCAGAAACTGACTAAAAGGTTAATCAGGAGAAAGAAATTAGAGTACAAGAGGATGCTAGCTAAAAATGTATAAATGGATAGCAAGAGTTTCTACAGGTATTTAGAAATGAAAATGACTTGTTCCTTTATAGTGACAATGGGGATTAATAGCAGATAATAAGGAAATGGCAGTTGAAATGAACAATATTTTGCTTCTGACTTCACTATACAGGATCCTTCAGCTTTTTAAAAAATATATTTTTATTCAAGGCATTTTCACAAATATACACAAAATATCAGAATAACAAAACTCAATGAACAACTTGCCTGTCCCCCTGACACCAACACCCCGCCACATCCCGGCTTCCCCATTTTAACCCCCTTACCACCCCCGCTCCTTGCTGACCCCTCAATCCTCCTTGAAGAAATCGATAAACGGCAGCACGGTGGAACAGTGGTTAGCACTGCTGCCTCACAGCTCCTGGGTCCCGGGTTCATTTCCAGCATCGGCCGACTGTGTGGAGTTTGCACTTTCTCCCCGTGTCTGCGTGGGTTTCCTCCGGGTGCTCCGGTTTCCTCCCACAGTCCAAATATGTGCAGGTTAGGTGGATTAGCCATGATAAATTGCCCCTAGTTGAGGTTACGGGCATAGAGTTGGGGATTGGGCCTGGGTAGAGTGCTCTTTCAGAGGGTCGTGCAGACTTGATGGGCCGAATGGCCTCCTTCAGTACTGGAGGGATTCTACTCTATTTTATTCCAAGTTGAACCTCTGGTTGAACCCGTCTGCCGACCCTCGCAGAATGAACTTGACCTTCTCCAGCCTCAGGAATGCTGCCAGGTCGCTCACACACACTCCTGCTTTTGGCGGTTCCGAGTCCCTCCATCATAGCGAAATCCGTCTCCACGCTATCAGGGAGGCAAAGGCCAAACATTGGCCTCTCTTACCCCCTGGGCTCCCGGGTCTTCCGACACCCCAAATATCACCATCTCGGAACCACCCCCACACTCAACACCTCGGACGTTATGTCCAAGAACCCCTGCCAAAACCCCCTCCGTCTCGGACACGCCCAGAAAATGTGGCCGTACGGCAGCACGTGAGGGCAGCACGGTAGCACAGTGGTTAGCACAGTTGCTTTACAGCTCCAGGATTTCAGGTTCGATTCCCAGCTTGGGTCACTGTCTGTGGGGAGTCTGCACGTTCTCCCCGTGTGTGCGTGGGTTTTCTCCGGGTGCTCCGGTTTCCTCCCACTGTCCAAAGATGTGCAGGTTAGGTGGATTGGCCATGCTAAATTGCCCTTAGTGTCCAAAAAAAGGTTAGGTGGGGTTGCGGGGATAGGGTGGAGGTGTCAGGATAGGGTGAAGGTGTGGGTTTGGGTAGGGTGCTCTTTCCAAGGGCCGGTACATACTCGATGGGCCGAATGGCCTTCTTCTGCACTGTAAATTCTATGATTCTATGATCCGCGGGCCCCTGTGCACCGCCCACAGCTATCCTCTATCCCCGCAAAGAACCTACTCATCCTCGCCACCGTCATATGAGCCCTATGCACTACCTTAAACTGGATGAGGCTTAATCTCGCTCATGACGAGGACGGGTTCACCCTTTGCAAGGCCTCCGTCGGCATCTCGGCCTCCACCTCTCCTCTGAGCTGCTCCTCCCATTTACTCACAATGCCCCCCACCAGGACTCCCTCCCACTCCATCAATCCCTTATAGATATCCAACACCTTCCTCTCCCCTATTTCATCCTCCGACAGCAACCCCAGGGTTGCATATTTTTCAAAAAAATATTTTATTCAGGGATTTTCAAAAAACCAAACCGAAGCAGCAGAATTATACAACTTTATAAATAACCAACACCCACTTCCCCCTCTGCTCCCACCCTTGCCCCCTTCTCCCATCCTGCCTTCCCCATTTTAACCCCCTTCCCCCCCCTTCCTTTTGCTGACTGCTCAATCCTCCTTAAAGAAGTCAATGAACGGCTTCCACCTCCGAGTGAACCCATCAACCGACCCCCTCAGGACGAACTTGACTTTCTCCAGCCTCAGGAATTCCACCAGGTCACTCACCCACTTCCCGCTTTCGGCGACTCCGAGCCTTCCATCCGAGCAAGATCCATCGCAGGGCTATCAGGGAGGCAAAGGCCAAGTCATCGGCCTCTTTCGTCCCCTGGACTCCTGGGTCTTCCGACACCCCGAATATTGCTACCTCTGGGCTCGGGGCAACCTACACCCCCAGCACCTCAGACATTACATCCGCAAACACCTTAGCTTTGGACATGCCCAGAACATGTGGACGTGATTCACTGGCCGCCCCGTGAACCGCCCACATCTATCCTCTACCCAATTAAAAAACCTGCTCATCCGCACTACCGTCATATGTGCCCTGTGAATTACTTAAACTGAAGGAGGATTAGCCTCGCATATGACAAGGACTCATTCGCCCTCCGCAGGGCCTCAGCCCACATGCCGGCCTCCAGCTCCTCCTCCCACGTACATTTTATGTCCCCCACCGGTACCTCCTCCCGATCCATCAGCTCCTTTAGACCTCGGAAACTTTCCCCTCCTCTATCTCCCCCTTCAACAGCACCTTGTCTTGCAACTCCAAAGCGGTAGTCCAGGAAAAGATGGCACCTCTCTCCTCACAAACCCAAATCTGCAGGTACCTGAAACCATTCCCTGGGCAGCTTATACTCTTCTTCTAGATCCTCCGATTTCGCGAAACTGCCCCCTAAAAACAGGTCGCTGAATCGCTCGATCCCTGCCGGCCGCCACCCCCAAACCTTGCATCCAGCCCCACCGCTGTAAACCTATGACTGTCACAGATCGCTGCCCACACTGAGGCACCCTCCAGTCCATAATCCTACTTCCACTGCCCCCACACCCTCAAAGCTGACACCACCACTAGGCTCACGGAGTGCCAGGCCGGCACAAACAGCAGGGGCCCCAACAACAATGCCCTTAAACTCATTCCCCTACAAGAAGCTGCCTCTATCTCCCACAATACCGACCCCTCCCCAGTCCCCATTTCTTAACCATGGCGATGTTCGCCCCTTAGTAGGAGTTCATTATATTCAGCAACGCCAGCAACCCCCCTCCTCGCCCCCGGTCCAAAAAAGCCTTTTTGACTATCGGGGTCTTCCCTGCCCACAGAAACCCTGAGTTTAACCCGTTAACCTTTTTGAAGACAAAGATCGGGAGGTTCTGAAATACAAACAGGAAGCTTGGCAGCACCATCATCTTTACTGTCTGCACCCGTCTTGCCAGTGACAATGGCAGCACATCCCACCTGTTGAAGTACCCCTTCATCTGCTCTACAAACCAAGTCAAATTCATAGTATTCATAGAATTCATGGAATTTACAGCGCAGAAGGAGGCCATTTGGCCCATCGAGTCTGCACCGGCTCTTGGAATGAGCACCCTACTTAAGCCCACGTCCCCACCCCATCCCCGTAACCCAGTAACCTCACCTCACCTTTTTGGAAACTGAGGGCAATTTATCATGGCCAATCCACCTAACCCGCACATCTTTGGACTGTGGGAGGAAATTGGAGCACCCAGAGGAATCCCATGCAGACACGAGGAGAACGTGCATACTCCGCACAGACAGTGACCCAAGTCGGAAATCACTCCCCCATGGCCCACTTCCTCGCCATTGCAATGTTCACCACCCAGTAATAATAATATGTCATATTCGGCAATGCTAGCAAAGCCTCCCTGCCCCCCCTCCAAAAAGGCCCACCGCACCCATGGGGTCTTCCCCGCCCACCCAAATCCGGAGATCAGCCCATTAACCTTCCTTTTTTTTTAATGAACATTTTATTGAGGTACTTTTGGCATAGTGACAACAACAAAATAAATAATATACATGAAACCATAAACATAGTGCAAAAGACATTTACCTCTCGACAGGTCCCACCCTTATTGACCCCCTACTCTAATCTAAAGTACTCCCCCCCCCCCCCCCCTCCCCCTGGTCTGCTGACGATTAATTTCCCGCAAAGAAGTCGACGAACAGTTGCCACCCCCGGGCGAACCCTAACAGTGACCCTCTCAAGGCGAACTTCATTTTCTCCAAACAGAGAAAGCTAGCCATGTCCGATAGCCAGGTCTCCAACTTCGGGGGCTTTGAGTCCCTCCAAGCTAATAGTATCCGTCTCCGGGCTACCAGGGAAGCAAAGGAAACGTCTGTCTCTTTCTCCTCCTGGATTCCTGGGTCTTCTGACACCCTGAAAATCATAGATCCTAGAATTTGCAGTGCAGAAGGAGGCCATTCGGCCCATCGAGTCTGCACCGGCTCTTGGAAAGAGCCCCCTACCCAAGGTCCACATCTCCACCCTATCCCCATAACCCAGTAACCTCACCAACACTAAGGGCAATTTTGGACACTAAGGGCAATTTAGCGTGGCCAATTCACCTAACCTGCACATCTTTGGACTGTGGGAGGAAACCGGACCACCCGGAGGAAACCCACGCACACACGGGGAGAATGTGCGGATTCCGCACAGACAGTGACCCAAGCCGGGAATCGAACCTGGGACTCTGGAGCTGTGAAGCAACTGTGCTCACCACAATGCTACCGTGCTGCCCACCTCTGGACTCAGCGCCACCCTTGTTTTTTTTTAAAATTTGTTTTTATTTAAGCTTTTTTCAAACAAAATTTTTACATAACCAATAACAGAAAAAGAAAAAGAAAATATTTAACAAAACTAGGTGGCTGTTATCATCATACAAACAGAGAATATACATTAAATAAACAGTTCCCACCTAAGCCCCCCCCCCCCCCCGGATTGCTGCTGCTGACATTTTAACGCTTTCCTAGAAAGCCAAGGAACGATTGCCACCGCTGGGAGAACCCCAGCAAGGACCCTCTCAAGGCAAACTTTATTCGCTCCAGGCTGAGGAACCCAGCCATGTCACTAACCCAGGTCTCCACACTCGGGGGCTTCGACATTAACAAGATCCGTCTCCGAGATACCAGGGAGGCAAAGGCCAAAACCTCAGCCTCATCGCTTCCTGCACTCTCGGAACCTCTGACACCCCAAAGATCGCGATTTCAGACTCGGCTTCACCCGCGTGTCCAAAATCCTGGACATGGCCCTCGCAAAGCCCTGCCAGAATTCTTTAAGCGCCGGGCATGCCCAGAATATATGGAAATGGTTCGCTGGACTCCCTGAACATCTCGCACAGCTGTCCTCCACCCCGAAGAACTTACTCATCCTCGCCGTCATCATGTGTGCCAATGTACCACCTTAAACTGAATTAAGCTGAGCCTGGCACATGATGAGGAGGAATTTACTCTGCCTAGGGCATTAGCCCACAGGCCCTCATCTAGCTCCTCACCTAGCTCCTACTCCCACTTGCCCTTCAGTTCCTCCACTGGGGCTTCCTCTGCCTCCTGCAGTTCTTGGTAGATGTCCGACACCTTCCCCTCTCCTACCCAGATGCCAGACACCACCCTGTCCTGTATCCTACAAGGGGGTAGCAACGGAAATGTCCCCACCTGTTTTTTGAGAAAGTCGCGGGCTTGGAGGTGTCTGAAGGCGTTTCCAGGGGGCATGCTGAATTTCTCCTCCAGCGCCTTCCAAGCTAGGGAAAGTCCCATCTGTGAACAGGTCTCCCATCCTTCTAATGCCTGCCCTGTGCCAACTTTGAAACCCCCCCGTCTATCTTGCCCGGAACAAATCTATGATTGTTCCGTATCGGGGTCCAAACTGAGGCCCCCTCCTCTTTCCTGTGCCGTCTCCACTGACCCCAGACCCTCAGTGCCGCCGTCACCACCGGGCTTGTGATGTATCGTGCCAGCGAGAACGGCAGCGGTGCCGTTACTAGTGCCCCTAGGCTGGTGCCTTTGCATGAGGCCGCCTCTAGCCGCCCCCACGCCGACCCCTCCTCCATTACCCATTTCCTAATCATGGCTACATTAGCCGCCCAATAGTAGCTACAGAAGCTCGGAAGCGCCAACCCTCCCACCACCCCCCCCCCCCCCCCCCACCCGCCTACTGCGCTCCAAAAACAGTCTTTTAACTCGCAGGGTCTTGTTTGCCCACACAAATCCCGTGATAATCCTGTTCACCCGCTTGACGAAGGATTTGAGGATGAAGATGGGAAGGCACTGGAAAACAAACAGGAATCTGGGGAGGACAGTCATTTTCACGGTGTGCCCCCTTCCCGCCAGGGAAAGCGGGAGCATGTCCCACATTTTAAAGTCTCCCTCCATCTGCTCTACGAGCCGAGATAGATTGAGCCTGTGTAGGGCATCCCAGTTCCTAGCCACCTGTATACCTAGGTAACAAAAGCTCATTCCCACCATCTTGAGCGGGAGCTCTCCCAGTATCTTCTCCTGGCCCCTAGCGTGGATTACAAACAGTTCACTTTTCCCCACGTTCAACTTGTACCCTGAGAAGCTCCCAAAGTCTCTTAGGATCCACATGGCCTCCCCCATCCCCTCTAGCGGGTCCGAAATATACAATAGCAGATCATCTGCATAGAGCGAAACCCGGTGCTCCTCTCCCCCCCCTGAACCAGTCCCCTCCAGTTCCTTGAAGTCCTCAGCGCTATAGCCAATGGCTCAATTGCCTGGGCAAATAGTAGCAGGGACAGGGGGCACCCCTGCCTCGTCCCTCGATGCAGCCTAAAATACTCCAACCTCAGCCGGTTCGTGGATACACGGGGGCCTGATACACTAACTTGACCCACCCTATGAATCCCTCACCGAATCCAAACCTACCTAATGCTTCCCACAGGTACTCCCATTCCACCCGGTCAAAGGCTTTCTCTGCATCCATTGCAGCTACTACTTCTGCATCCCCTCCTTCTGAGGGCATCATGATAATGTTCAGGAGCCTCCTCACATTTGTGTTCAATTGCCTGCGCTTGAGGAAACCTGTCTGATCCTCATCAATCACTCCCGGGACCCAGTCCTCTATTCTAGTAGCCAATGTTTTAGCCAGCAGTTTGCCATCCACGTTCAGGAGCGATATCGGCCTGTAGGACCCACATTGAAGCAGATCCTTCTCCCTCTTCAGGATGAGCGAGATCAAAGCCTGCGACATCGTCAGGGGGAGGGTTCCTCTCTCCTTTGCCTCGTTAAAGGCTCTTAACAGGAGCGGGCTCAGCAGCTCTGAGAGTTTCTTGTAGAAGTCTACAGGGAAGCCGTCCGGACCCGGGGCCTTGCCCGACTGCATACTTTCTAGGCCCTTAACTATCTCCTCCAATTCAATCGGGGCCCCCAGTCCCTCCTCCAGTTCTTCGTCCACCCTTGGGAACCTCAATTGGTCCATAAATTGCTTCAACCCTTCCCCTCCCACCGGGGCGCTGACTCGTACAGTTTACATTAAAACTCCTTGAAGACTTCGTTGATCTTCTCTGGGCCCAAGACCATGTTACCTGCCTTATCCCTAACTCCCCCAATCTCCCTGGCCGCCTCTCTCCTGCGAAGTTGTTGTGCCAGCATCCTACTTGCTTTCTCTCCATATTCGTAGACGGCCCCTTTCACCTTCCTCAGCTGTGCCTCCGCCTTCCCAGTGGTCAGCAGATCAAACGCTGCCTGCAGTCTCCGGCGCTCCTTTAGCAGCCCCTCCTTGGGGGTCTCCGCGCACTTCCTGTCTACTCTGAGCATCTCTCCCACCAGCCTCTCCCTCTCCGCCCTCTCCCTCTTCTCTCTATGGGAGCTAATAGAAATTAACTCCCCTCTAATAACTGCCTTCATAGCCTCCCAGACCGTTGTTGCTGTTACCTCCCCTGTGTCGTTTGTTGTCACCCTTGTTTTTAACACCGTGGACAAAACGTCCGCAAACCCCTGCCAAAATCCCCTAAGCTTTGGACATGTCCAAAACATGTGGACATGGTTTGCTGGTCCTCCCGCACATTTTGCGCACCTGTCCTCCACCCCAAAGAATCTGCTCATCCGGGCCACTGTCATGTGAGCCCAGTGAACAACCTTAAATTGTATCAGGCTGAGCGTCTGCCCATAAACCATCCTCTATCTCGCCTCCCAGCTCCTCCTCCCACTTGCGCTTCAGCTCCTCGGTCTGCGTCTCCTCCGATCCCATAAGCTCCTTATAGATGTCCGAAACGCTCCCCTCCCCTACCCACCCTCTGGAAATTACCCTGTCCTGAATCCCCCTCAGCAGTAGGAGCGGGAAGGTTGACACCTGTTTACGAAGGAAGTCCCGCACCTGCAGATACCTGAATTTGTTTCCCCTCGCCAACCCAAACTTTTCCTCCAGCGCCCTCATACTCGGAAAGCTCCACTCTATGAACATATCCCCCATCCTCTCAATCCCCGCTCTCAGCCATAATTGGAACCTCCCGTCCATACTCCCCAGGGCAAACCGGTGATTATCATAGATTGGGGCCCAGACCGATGCTCCCACTGCTCCCACATGCCACCTCCACTGGCCCCAAACTCTCAGGGCTGCCACCACAACTGGACTGGTGGAGTACCGTGCCGGTGGGAACGGCAGAGGTGTGGTTACCAACGCCCCCAAACTGGTGCCCTTACATGAAGCCGCCTCCATACGCACCCATACCGACCCCTCCCCCACCACCCACTTCCTGATCATGGCTATATTCGCCGCCCAGTAATAGTTGCTAAAATTTGGCAGCACCAGCCCACCCTCTCCCCGACTCCGCTCAAGCATTACCTTCCTTACTCGCGGGGTCTTGCCCGCCCAGACGAAGCCCGTGATCACTCTGTTGCCCACTTAAAAAAGGGCCATGGATTAAAGATGGGGAGACACTGAAATACAAATAGGAATCTTTGGAGGACCGTCACCTTCGCCGTTTGCACCCTCCCAGCCAGAGACAACGGAAGCGCGTCCCATCTCCGAAAATCATCCTTCATTTGGTCCACCAGCCGGGCCAGATTCAGTTTATGCAGCCGGTCCCATTCCCGCGCCACTTGGATGCCTAGCTACCTAAAGCTTCCCTTTACTAACCTAAACTGCAGCTCTCCCAGTCGCCTCTCCTGTCCCCTCGCCTGGACCACAAACATCTCACTCTTTCCCATATTCAGCTTATACCCCGAAAACCGGCCAAATTCCCCTAGAGTCCTCATGATTTCTTCCATCCCCTCTATTGGGTCTGAAACGTACAGAAGCAGGTCATCCGCATAGAGCGAAACTCCAGCCCATCAAGGCTCTCAGAGCAATTGCCAACAGCTCTATAGCCAGCGCAAACAATAGTGGGGAGAGGTGGCATCACTGTCTCATCCCCCGGTGCAGTCTAAAATAGTCCGATGTTGTCCTATTCGTCCGTACCCTTGCCACAGGAGCCTGATACAGTAACCTGACCCAGTCAATAAAGGCCTGCCCGAATCCGAACCGTCCCAGTATCTCCGACAGATAGTCCCATTCTACCCGATCAAAAGCCTTTTCTGCATCCATTGCGATCACTACTGCCACCTCCCTACCTTCCGGGGGCATCATGATCACATTCAACAGCCTTCTTACATTGGCCACCAACTGCCTGCCCTTAACAAACCCTGTCTGGTCCTCCCCAATAACGTCCGGAACACAATCCTCAATCCTTGAGGACAAGATTTTGGCCAGCAACTTGGCATCTACATTCAACAGGGAGATCAGCCTGTAGGACCCACACAGCGCTGGGTTCTTGTCCCGCTGAAGAATCAGCGAAATCGTTGCCTGTGACATCGTCGGGGGCAACACCCCTCTTTCCCTTGCCTCATTGAACATCCTCAACAACACTGGCCCCAATATCCCCGAGAACGTTTTATAGAACTCCACTGAGTACCCGTCCGGACCCGGGGCCTTACCCGCCTGCATGGCCTTCAAGCCCTCCACTATCTCCTCCAGCCCGATTGGGGCCCCCAGCCCTTCTACCCACTCCCCGCCAACTTTGGGAAATTCAGCCCCTCCAAGAAGTGCCTCATCCTCTTCGGCCCCGTCGGGGGTTCCGACCTGTACAGCCTGCTGTAGAAATCCCTAAATGCCTTATTCACCCCTACTGAATCACCAACCACGTTCCCATCTCCGTCCTTTACTTTCCCTATCTCCCTAGCTGCCTCTCTCTTCCTAAGCTGCTGTGCAAGCATTCTGCTGGCCTTCTCTCCATGTTCATAGATCGCACCCTCACCTTTCTCAGCTGCTCCACTGCCCTCCCTGTGGTCAGCAAGCTAAACTCCGCCTGTAACCTCCACCGTTCCCTTAAAAGCCCTGCCTCTGGGGTCTCCGCATACCTCCTATCGATCTGTGGTATCTCTTTTACCAGTCGGTCCGTCTCTGCCCTGTCCACCTTCTCCCTAAGTGGCTCCCGCCTGACCACCGCCTTCAGTGCTTCCCACACCACCGCTACTGAAATTTCCCCCGTGTCATTGACCTGCAGGTAGCTCTGAATACATTTCCTCAGCCGCTCGCACACCCCTTCATCCGCCACAAGTCCCACATCCAACCTCCAGTCCGGGCGCTGGTGACTCTCTTTACTAACCTGCAGATCAACCCAGTGCGGAGCATGGTCTGAGATTGTGATCGCCGAGTAACCCGTGTCCACCACCCCAACCAGCAAGGCCCTGCTCAAAATAAAGAAATCAATCCGGGAGTACGCTTTATGCAGGTGTGAGTAGAAGGAGAACTCCATCACCCTCGGCTGCCCAAATCTCCATGGATCCACCCCCCTCCCCCCATCAGCTCCATGAACCCTTTTAGTTCCTTTGCCATTGCTGGCACCCTGCCCGTTTTCGAGCTTGACCGGTCCAAGCCAGGGTCCATAACTGTGTTGAAGTCCCCTCCCATAACCAACCTGTGCGAGTCCAGCTCCGGTATCTTCCCCAGCATCCTCTTTATAAACTCCACATCATCCCAATTTGGCGCATACACATTTACTAATACCACCTGCACCCCCTCTAGCTTCCCACTGACCATAATGTACCAACTTCCCACATCCAAAACTATTCTACCCGCCTCAAACACCACCCGCTTATTGATCAGGATCGTGACTCCTCTCGTCTTTGAATCTAGTCCCGAGTGAAAGACCTGACTGACCCAGCCTTTCCTCAGTCTAACCTGGTCCGTAACTCTAAGGTGCGTCTCCTGCAACATTACCACGTCCGCCTTCAATCCCTTAAGATGCGCGAACGCACGTGCCCTTTTGACCGGCCCATTTAACCCTCGAACATTCCAGGTGTTCAGCCTAGTTAGGAGGCTCATTGCCCCCCCCCCCCCCCCTCGCCTCCGCCGATCAGCCATCCCCTTTTTTAGGCCCGCCTCCAGCCCGTGCTCAGTGTCTCCACCGGACCATCCCCAGGCAGCCCCCAACCTCCTCTCTGTCCCTCAGCCCAAGTCTCTCCCTCATCGGCAGAACATTCACCCCCTCCCCCCCAGTAACAACACCCTGTAACCCAACCCCTTTTCTAAACCAAACATCTGCACCCCCCCCCACACCCCACTGCGCTTCTGAGAGCTAGCTCGCCCAGCTAGCTTGGTGGCCCCCATCCCCAGCGCCAGATAGTCTCCTACCTATTGTTCCCTCCCCACCCTCCACCCCCCACTCATACAAACAAACTCCAGCATCAAACAATCCCCACACAATTGCCCAACAGAAAAACACCAAGATCAAAACAAGCACACCTCCATCCTCCAACAGTGCAAATGAAAACCTTAACTCACTCAGCTCTACCGCTGGTTCAAAATCAATGCAAACGGCATCACAAACATCTTCCATGAAACGCAAAAAGAGAAACTTTTTACAAAAACAGAGAAACAAAAAGAAAAAACAAAAACATGAACGTTGCAGCCAAGTTCAAAAGTTCTCAGTCCTTCACCGGCTCTTTCTTTTTCGCAAAGTACAACGCGTCCTCAGGCGAGTCGAAGTAGAAGTGCTGATCGTTATGCGTGACCCAGAGACGGGCTGGGTATAACAGTCCAAACTTCACCTTTTTCTTAAAAAGGATCGACCTGATCTGGTTGAAGCCTGCTCTCCTCCTGGCCACCTCCACACTCAGGTCTTAGTAAACCCGCAGGATGCTATTGTCCCACTTACAGCGCCGTGTCTGCTTGGCCCACTGTAGAATGCGCTCCTTATCAGAGAACCTGTAGAATCTCACCACCATTGCCCTGGGGGGGTCTCCCATTCGCGGCTTCCTCGCGAGTGCTCTGTGAGCCCTATCCACCTCCAAGGGCCGGGAGACTGTCCCATCCCCCAGCAGCTTCACAAACATGTCTGCGATGTATGCCCCAGCGTCCGTTTCTTCGGACCCCTCCGGGAGCCCGACGATTCTTAGGTTCTGCCGGCGGGACCTATTTTCTAGGTCCTCCACTTTCTCCAGGAGCTTCTTCTACTGGTCCCTCAGCATCCCCACCTCCAGCTCCACCGCAGTCTGATGTTCCTCCTGCTCTGCCAGCGCCTTCTCCACCTTCTGGATCGCCCGATCCTGGGCGTCCAATCTATGCTCCAACCGCTCAACGACTCTTTTATCAGCTCCAAGCAGTCCCGTTTCTGCGTAGCAAAGCCCTCCTGAATGACTTGCATCAGCTGCTCCATAGACTGCTGGGTCGACAAGCCAGACGTCCAAACCTCCGCCATGCTGTCTTCTGTTGCAGCTACAGCCCAAGCCTTCTCTATCTTTGCCTTTACGAACACTTCGAGTCCTTCTCTCCATGCACCAAAGTGGGAATTCAGTAAGCAATTACCACCAGCATCCGTTTTACAATTCAAGTCCGGTAGAAAAACGGGGGAAAGGTCCAAAGGTCCGACCAGAGCGGGAGCCACCAAATGTGCGACTTACTCCTTCATAGCCGCCACCAGAAGTCGTCCATTAACCTTCCTAAAAAACGTCTTGGGGACAAGGATCGTGAGTTTCTGAAACACAAACAAAAACCTTGGCAGCACCGTCATTTTCACTGTCGGCACCAGCCCTGCCAGCGACAGCACATCCCACCTCTTAAAATCTCCCTTCATCTGCTCCACCGGTCGAGCCAAGTTCAGTTTATGCAGCTGTGCTCAGCGCCACCTGGATACCCAAATATCTGAAACTAGCCCCCTAAACGGCAATCCCCCCTGTCTCCTTTCCTGCCCTCTGGCATTAATTGAGAACACCTCCCTCTTCTCCATGTTCAATTTATAGCCTGAAAACTGGCCAAATTCACCCAAAATCTCCATAATACGTCCAATGCTGCCCATTGGGTCCGAAATATACAATAACGGGTCGTCCGCATACAGCGAGACCCTGTGCTCAGCAGCCCTCGGCTCAATTCCTCTCCAATCCCTTGAAGCCCTAAGCGCCATTGCCAATGGCTCTATCGCCAAGCGAAAAGCAGCGGGGAGTGCGGGCACTCCTGCCTCATCCCCCAGTGTAGCCCAAAGTAACCCAAACTCACTTGGTTCGTCCGCACTCTCGAAACCAGTGTCTTATATAGCAGCCGGACCCAAACAACAAACTGTTGCCCGAACCCAACTCCCCCAGCACCTCCAGAAAACACACCCACTCCACCAGGTCAAAAGGCTTCTCCACATCCATCGCCACCGCTACCTCTACCTCCCGCCCCTCCGATAATTACATTGAGTAGCCTCCGCACATTCACGGACTATTGCCTTCCCTTCACAAACCCCATCTGATCCTCGCTTATCACCCCTGGCACACAATCCTCAATCAACAATGCAAGCACCTTCGCAAATAACTTGGCATCTACATTTAATAATGATATCGGGCGGTACTATACTGCTCCGGATCTTTATCGTTGTTTAACATCAGGGAGATGGAAGCCTGCGACAATGTAGGGGGAGTTCCCCCCTTCCTCTCATTTCATTATACGCTCTCACCAGCATTGGCCCCAGATCCGACCCAAACGTTTTATAAAACTCTTCCGGGAATCCATCTGGACTTGGGGCCTTATCCGCTTGCATTGCCCGCATACCATCCATCACCTTCCTCAAACCAATTAGGGCCCCAGACCCTGAACCAGCCCCTCCTCCACTTTGGGAAACTCCAACCCATCCAGGAACTTCCACATCCTTTTCTCCCTGGTCGGAGGCTCCGACTCAGAGAGCCTCCTACAAAAGGCCTCAAACACCTCATTCACCCCCTCTGGGTCCATCACCACCCTTACCCTAACTCTATAAAATCACCCTCTCCGCCTCCAGCTTCCTCAAATGATGGGCCAACATTCTACTTGCCTTTTCCCCGTACTCATACACAGCCCCCCTGACCCACCGCCTTCCTCGTAGAAATTAGCCCAAACTTCATCTGGAGCCTCTGTCTCTCTTTCAACAACCCTGCCTCCGGTACCTCTGAATGTCACCTGTCCACCTTCAAAATCTTATCGACCAGCCGTGCCCTCTCCTCCCGCTCCACCTTCTCATTGTGCGCCTGCATCGATACTCCCCCCCTTGAGTGCTTCCCACAACCTGGCGGCTGTGACCTCCCCCATGTCATTCAACTCCACTTAGCCCCGAATGGCAGCCTTCACTCGCTCACACACCTTCTCATCCATGACGTCTATCCTCCAATGCGGCCATTGGGCCTCCTCCCCTGAGCCACCCGCAAATATACCTAATGCGGCGCGTGGTCGGAAACCACCATCGTCGAATACTCCAAGTCAGCCACCCCGCCAGCAGCGCCTTGTCCATCACAAAAAAGTCCATCCGGGAGTTCACCCGATGTACATGGGAGAAGTATGGAAACTCCTTCATCCTCGGCCTCCCACACCTCCACAGGTCCACCCCCTCCATGTGCTCCATGAACCCCCCTCAGCTCCCTCGCCACTGCTGACACCTCGACGACTTGGGACTTGACTGGTCCAAGCTTGACCATATTAAAATCCACCCCCACCCCCTATAATCAACCAATGAGAGTTCAAGCCCGGAATCTTCCCCAACATCCGCCTCATAAAATCCACGTCATCCCAATTCGGGGCTTAAATGTTGACCAAAACCACTAGCATCCTCTCCAACTTTCCACTTTCCATCACACCCCCCCCCCCCCCCCCCCGGATCAGCCCCCTTCGTCTTCATAACCAGCCCAGAATGAAACACCGGCCCCATCCATCCCTTTCTCAGCCTCGTCTTCAACTTCCAGAATTTCGTCCACCAGCCGCTGATGCTCCTCTCTTACCTCTTTGTCAACCTGTGCTTTATGTGAGAAAATCTCACCCCTCACCATCACTTTAAAGTTTCCCATACCACCGACGGCAAGAGCTCTCCATTTTTATTAAACCCCACATAGTCATCAGTCACCCTCACCATTCTCACGTAAAAACCTAAATCTGGAAGCAACCCCATATCTATTCTCCAGACCGGCGTCTGTGCTGGCCCCCTCTCCAGGATCACATCCACCAGGTGCAGAGTGTGATCTGAAATAACGTTCGCCAAGTGCTCCACTTTCCTCACTCCCAACAACAATGACCTCCCCATAATAAAGAAATCAATCCTTGAATATACATTATGCACTGGTGAAAAAAAGGAGTATTCCCCCTGGATGCAAGAACCGCCACGGGCAGGCTCCCCCATCTCCTTCATGAACGCCGCCAATACCTTCACTCCCCATGAAGGGGTCAAAGAACTCGGCTCAAATCGATCAACTTTCACTGTGTTTAAGTCCCTACCCAAAATTAGCTGGTGTGCGTCCAGGTCCGAATGGCTGCTATCATCTCCTTCATGAACCCCTACATCTTCCCAATTTGGGACATACATGCTAACCAACACCACTAACCTCCCCTCCAAAGCGCCCGTAGCTATTACGTACCTGCCCTCCCGACCCACCATCACCTTCTCCATCTGGAACCTTGCTCTCTTACATACCAGTATTGCTATCCCACGGGTCCTGCTATCAATGCCCGAGTGAAACACCTGGCTCACCCAACCTTTACAAAGCCATCCCAACCATAACCTCAGAGATCATATTTCCCAACTCAGTTCAGTCCCAATCCTTCAGCTTTCACAAAAGCCTCCACCTTCTCCGGCACGGGGCCGGAGAATCGGCGTGAAACCCGAGGGTACGATGCGCTCCCCCGATTCTCTGGTCCCCAATCGGGCGTGCGCGGTTGACGCGATGCCGGTTGGGGGCCAATGAAAGTGGCCCCCGCGGCGATTAACCAAGTGCAGCTGGCCAAGCTCCCGCTGGCATGGTTCTCTGATGGTTCCACCCGGCGGGAACTTGCCGTGGCAGCTGCGGACTCAGTCCGTGGCCGCCCTGGTGGGGGGCGGGTGGATCATTCACGGTAGGGGGGGTGGGGGCCTCTAAGATGGCCAGGCTACCAATCGGGGGCCACCGATCCACGGGCGCACGCGACCTGTTGGAGGTCCTATCTTCTTGGTGCCGGTCCGCGGTGTGGGTCGGCCATGTCTTGCGGAGCGGCCGACGTAGGCCGCTGCCGTGCGTATGCGCCGTTCGCCGATCGGAGGTGCAGGGCCCCGTATTGGCAGCCGGAGCTGCGAGAACTATTCCGGGGCCTTGCTAGCCCCCAGCAAATCGGAGAACCACCCTGGACTTTCTCCAGGTAAGTCCCGAGTGATTCGCGTGCATTTTTACGCGGGCGTGGGGACATAGCCCATTATTGGAGAATCCTGCCCATGGTCCTTGGAGTTAAGTGTAACCCTCAGCTTCGCCGGGTATACCATCCCAAACCGCACACTACCCTTGTAAAGCGCCACCTCCACTCTGTTAAAGACCGCGCCCCTTCTTGCCACCTCCACCATGATGTCCTGGTATATGCGAATACCACTGCCTCTCCACCTCATCTTCCGATTCTGCTTGGCCCATCTCAAGACTTTCTCCTTCATCTGATAGCTGTGAAAACAGACTACCACAGCTCTTGGTGGACCATTCACCTTTGGCTTCAGCTGGAGTGACCGATGAGCCCTATCCAGCTCAAAGGGGGCGGCATTATCATCCACCCCAGCAGCTCCGAGAAAATCCCCCAAAAGTACTTCACCGGCTTTGGGCCCTCCAACTCCTCGGGCAGACTGCAACTGCAGATTCTGCCACTGGGGCTTATTCTCCTGCTCCTCCACCTTGGCTCTCAGTATTTTATAGCTGTCCTCCACCTTCAACAGCTCTGCTTCCAGTGAGGTGAGCTGGTCGCTGTGCCGTGACAATGCCTCCTCCACCCCCTTCATCACTTCACAATGCTCCTGCACCATCTCCAACGTCTTTCCAAGAGCCTCTTTTATCGGGGCCTGGCGCCTGCTTTGCTCCCACAGAACTCCACACCGTGCACAAGCCTGCTGGCAGACCGCCGCTCATTCCTTTTCTTGCTGTATTTTTTCGTCGGAATTTTGACATCCGCCGATACCCACAACTTTATTGGAGAAAGTTCACATGAAAGTTCCCCCAAACACTGACTGAAAAGGGCCGAAAAACAAGAACTCCAGAGGGAGCCACCCAACGTGTTACCTCCACCTACATGTCACCTAAAAGTAATTTGTTACTGCCTCTTCTAGTCAATCCATTTCCATTCACTTCAGGTGCAAATATTTCCCAGGGCATACCTGCTTTGAAGGAAAGTATACATGATAGCATGGCATCATTTAATCAGGACGGGACAGTAAGGACTGTGAAGTGATAGCAAGCAAACGACTGGTTAACCCACATTCTCTTAAAGGTCCACAGTGCCTCGTTTGAGGTAAAATAAGCAAAATTCAAAGGAGATGAACAACTCAGTAATTAATTCCTTTTGAAAATTGCGAGGAAGGTGGATGGTGAACCATGTCGTGATTCTGCCACCGCATCTTTAAACAACAACCAGAAAGTTCATGGAGCCAATAACGTGCCATCCTCTGATTCTGAAAGTAAAGGACAATTGATATCTGGAAAGTACAAATTGTTTCAGTCCATATTACCAAATAGAGATAAAGGCTGTGATTACGAAAACTCCGATGAAGGTTGTCAAACGCAGAATGGTGCACATAAAGTCAACCAACCCTGAGAGGGTTGGACCCTCAGCAGCACATGTTGCTGAAGGAGCCATGTGAAGGCCGAGAGAGCATGTAATGCTGGAGGGGTTGAAGATTGCTTATTA
Organism: Scyliorhinus torazame; assembly: GCF_047496885.1. Classification (NCBI taxonomy): domain Eukaryota; kingdom Metazoa; phylum Chordata; class Chondrichthyes; order Carcharhiniformes; family Scyliorhinidae; genus Scyliorhinus; species Scyliorhinus torazame. The sequence goes on from NC_092713.1 coordinate 151,834,969, forward strand.
GTTAAAAATTAACCAGACATTTCCCTCAGCATTGACAATACTGCTTGAGTTTAGTTGTAGAAGATCCTCGACTGACTGCTTTACACGAGAGACTGAAAGAGGATGTTCAGAGTTGTAGGTAAACACTCGGGGGCACTCTGTTAACTAATCATGATGTGGACATAAGGAATTCTGAGCTACTAAAGCCACATCCATCTTGACTAAAACCACAGAGGCAGAGGTTAGAGACTGAAATACAATGCATGTTGGACACGTTGGAGAGACAAGCGAAACGCTGTGGTCCACAGAGCGGCAAGTAGAGGTTGAGAGATTGACTACCAAGTTAGTGGACGAACTGGGTGCTGGCTGCACCAGAACTTTCCGGACCATTTAAAATGGCCACAAATGCTAGTGACCTGGGGGTAGGGGCAGTGCTATTACAAGATGACGATGCAGGAATAGAGAGGCCAGCTGGGTATTTTTTGAAAAAGCTAAATTCATGCCAGAGAAAGTATTCCACCATTGAAAAGGAAGCCTTAGCGTTCTTACTAGCCCTGCAGCACCTTGAAGTATACATCTGACATGACAATAAACAAAGTTTGATTTGCACAGCCCATAATCCAGTTGCATTTATTGAGAAGTTTAAAACCCGGAATGCAAGGTGGAGTTTGTTATTACAACAGTTCACTGTTAAAATTATTCCCAGAAAGGATAATATGATTGTGGATGCTTTGTGACACGTTTATGGGCTGTCTAGTTACCAATGTAGAGACTGGAAAGGGAACTTGTATACTGGGGATGTACATGTTTTTGTGATTTATGTCTTGCATACCTCACAATGAAAGGTCTGTGCATTTAGAATCACAGAATTTACAGTGCAGAAGGAGGCCATTCGGCCCATCGTGTCTGCACCGGCTCTTTGAAAGAGCACCCTACCCAAGGTCAACACCTCCACCCTAGCCCCATAACCCAGTAACCCCACCCAACACTAAGGGCAATTTTAGACACTAAGGGCAATTTAGCGTGGCCAATCCACCTAACCTGCACATCTTTGGACTGTGGGAGGAAACCGGAGCACCCGGAGGAAACCCACGCACACACGGGGAGGACGTGCAGACTCCGCACAGACAGTGACCCAAGCCGGGAATTGATCCTGGGACCCTGGAGCTGTGAAGCAATTGTGCTATCCACAATGCTACATGGCTGCCCTTCATTTTTTTAGGCAGGAAGGTATGTAAGGGTCCTTCCTGTTTATACCATATTTATTACCTTATTTCCCCTCTTTTATTTTTGCTGTTACATGTTTGATCCATGGATGATAAATGGACATGGGCCTTTAAGGCAGCTTGTATCTTTAATGCAAGCAGAAGAAGGCAGTGGCCTGTGACTTTAATTCAAGCAGAGGATTTCAGCAGCAGGAGAGATTACTGTGTGACTCTGTGCTGGTTCAAAGCAGAGTTATAGACTGACCGGCACCAATGACAGAGATTTGCTGGGACTCGATTTGATTGATTGGCTGATGGTCAATTGATTGGCCCAAAAGGCTGCGCTCTGCCCTGCAACAGGTGGTGATTGGATATTATTCCACAGGAAGACTTTTCAGAGTCCCGAAGTTCCAGTTTTGATTCTGGCAGCCTGATAAAGAGATCTAACTAACGCGGCTGACTCTCTCTCCAGCAAATGACATCCTTTTGAGACTACAGAAGCAGAAATTCAAACCACGAGTTGAAAGCAACGTTTGATGTGAAATAAGAGTGGGCTAGTTTCTCCGTTACTGCGTCTAAGTGCTGACACCAACGGAGGATCTGTGGAGTTCCATGACGGAGAAATCGGTGCCACGCCTGCACCAATTGCACTACCGGTGCGGGGCTAGCACCAGCACCCCGTGAAATACACGAACAATGGTGGGAGAATTGCGGGGTCCGTGCTGGACATGCGCAGGGCTGACAAGCTGCAGCTATGGATACACTTACACCTCACACACATGCACTGATCACGCCCGAAAAGGTGGCGCCGGTGTGCTGGACCGCGTACCCGTCCACCCTGACCCCACAGTCCCACCTCCTGGCCACCACCCACCACTCCCCCCAGCACTGGCAGAAGCCGACCTGTCCAACGGCATGGCTGTCAGCAATGTATGGCGGTGCTGGACCCTGTCTGTGCACCCTCTCTCTCCCGGCAGCCACCACGTCAGGCTCACGACTGTTGAGACCACACATGGACCGCGCCTTCGGGAACTCGGCCCATCAGAGGCGGAGCATCACAGGTGGGCCCGATAATGAGATGCAAACGCGGTTGCAACTGCGCGTGACATCGCGATGACCTGGATTGGAGGGAGCGGAGCATTGCGACCCTTTGTCAACCCGGCGCCTGGCGTGATTTCGGCATCAGGAGCTATTCTCCGTCCGATCGCCATTCCCCCTTTTGGCGTCGGGCAACGGAGAATCCCGCCCAATGTCGTTACAGAAAGATAGAGGCCTGAATGCGAACCTCGAGCTGAAGGCCCAGTTTGTTGAGAAATAAAATGTCTCTCCAGAAAGCCTGCTGCCTGTGAGTACTGAATTATCTATCCTGCAGGGACCCTGAATGAATAATTATACAAAGAAGACCATTACCAGCTGAAAGCCCTAGGCACTAGTTTGTAAGCGTGCGGTGGAGAAAGTGTGCTAAAGAACCACCATCTGAAGCAAAGACTCTTGATTTTCATCCTTTGTATTTTCTCACCCCTTTCCACTCCTCTGTGTTTGTCTGTCTTGTGGGTGTGTGTAGAGGGTGGAATAATTAAAGTGGGTAGCTTGTCATTAACCAGTTGAATTTATTGCATATTTTATGGTAGTTCTTGGTATAAATAAACAATTGTGTTTCAATTTACAAACCTGGTGACTGTAATTATTGGGCAGCCAAGGCCCAAAGACTTTGGGAAATTTTAGCGGAATTATTGGTTAATTCACTTGTGTTGTGACTCCGGGATGAGTGGGGCTGGAATTGACCGCGCACTTGCCCAGAGTGTCATAACACGAGCAACAGGAAATTGGGGTTCTGGGGTCTCAATACTTATTGGAGTAATGAAGGCATCGGCTATCAAAAGAGCTCAGTATCAAGGTTTGTATTAGGGACACTGGTTATCATGGAGGCTCAGAATTAGTGCTCATACTAAGGGCATTGGTTACCATCAGGGCACAGTACTGATGTTGGTGGAAGGGGCACGAATCACCAATAAGGGGAAATTGGGGTCTGTTCCATAAGGGCAATCTCCACTTAAGCCAGGGTGGGATAGGGCAGCACTGTGGTGCAGTGGGTTAGCACTGCTGCCTCACGGCGCTGAGGTCGAAGGTTCGATCCCAGCTCTGGGTCACTGTCCGTGTGGAGTTTGCACATTCTCCCCGTGTTTGCGTGGGTTTCACCCCCACAATCCAAAAGATGTGCAGGGTAGGTGGATTGGCCACACTAAATTGCCCCTTAATTGGAAAAAAAATGAATTGGGTAATCGAAATTTATTTTAAAAAACAGAGTAAGATCAGTGTCCTGGCAAATTGAAGAATTAGGGAGTAAATAGGCTTTTAAACAAATAAAGGGGTGGCAGGAGGCTTCAACAGTGGATAAATTCAAAAACAGCAAGGGAAATGCAACGGCTCTGAAGTGCTGTGATTGTTGAAATGTATGAAACAGCAGCTCCCACAACTGTGATAATGACAGATAATCTGGGGGCGAAATTCTCCGGAAACGGCGCGATGTCCGCCGACTGGCGCCCAAAACGGCGCCAATCAGACGGGCATCGCGCTGCCCCAAAGGTGCGGAATGCTCCGCATCTTTGGGGGCTGAGCCCCAACATTGAGGGGCTAGGCCGATGCCGGAGGGATTTCCGCCCCGCCAGCTGGCGGAAACGGCCTTTGTTGCCCCGCCAGCTGGCGCGGAAATGACATCTCCGGGTGGCGCATGCGCGGGAGCGTTAGCGGGCGCTGACGGCATTCCCGCGCATGCGCAGTAGAGAGAGTCTCTTCCACCTCCGCCACGGTGGAGACCGTGGCGGAGGCGGAAGGGAAAGAGTGCCCCCACGGCACAGGCCCGCCCGCGGATCGGTGGGCCCCGATCGCGGGCCAGGCCACCGTGGGAGCCAGATCACCCCGCGCCCCCCCCCCAGGACCCCGGAGCCCGCCCACGCCGCCTTGTCCCGCCGGTAAGGTAGGTGATTTAATTTACGCCGGCGGGACAGGCAATTTATCGGCGGGACTTCGGCCCATCCGGGCCGGATAATCGAGCAGGGGGCCCCGCCAACCGGCGTGGTGCGATTCCCGCCCCCGTCGAATATCCGGTGCCGGAGACTTCGGCAACCAGCGGGGGCGGGATTCACGCCAGCCCCCGGTGATTCTCCGACCCGGCGGGGGGTCGGAGAATGTCGCCCCTGATTTTGTGTTATTGATTGAAGGATAAATATTAGCCAGGACATCAGAGATAACACCCCTGCTCGTCTTCAAAATAGTACCATGGGATCTTTCACATCTCCATGTCTGCGTGCGTGGGTGTCACACCCACAACCCAAAGATGTGTAGGTTAGCTAGATTGGCCAGGCTAAATTGCCCCTTAATTGAAAAAAAATGAATTGGGTACTCTAAATTTTTTTTTTAAAGTGTGTGAAACTCAAGGAAATCATGACTGGATGTGATGGAATAAGCTGTCTTCAGATAGCAAGTGCTAAACTTAACACTTGATAAGCTTGGAGAGGAACTTGCAAATGGTGGTCCCATGCATCTGCTACCCTGGGTTTGGTGAGTTGCTCAGTGCATCTGACTGATGGTACATACTACTGCCACTGCGGAGGGCGTGCATGTTTCAGGTGGTGGTGAGGTATCTGTGAAGGGGGTGCTTTGTCCTGGGTGGTGTCGAGCTTTTTGAGAATTGCTGGAGGCACATGCATTTAGACAAGTGGAGACTATTCCATCACATTCTTGACTTGTGCCTCGCAGATGGTGGCCAGGCTTTGGAGTAAGATGAGTTACTCACAACAGAATTCTCATCCTTGGACCTAATCTTGTACCCACAGTATTTACAGTATATGGCAGGTCCAGTTACATTTCTGATCAATGGTATCCTCACAGGACAACCATCTTCCTTTGTGGCAGGTACAATGCCAACCCTTGATTCCTTCTGACTTTCAGTTTGCTCGTCCTTGATGCCAGACTCGGTCAAATGCTGCCTTGATGTCACGGGACATCACTCTCAGTTCCCCTCTGGAGTTCAGCCCTTTTGCCCATGTTTGGACCAAGGTTGTAATGTGGCCTTGGCAGCAAAGTGAGCATTGGGGAGGAGGCTATTGCTAACCAAGTGCCACTGGACAGTGTCGTGTTGGGTGTTCCGCTATATAGACGAACCCACACAGTTGCAGATGGTACAACTCTGTTTTATTACTATCACTACAACATCTGTAAACTTATGACTGTGGTTCATTCTTTACCCTTTAACCTGTGGACCCAGCCCTTACACTATCTTAGAGAGGCACTCAGCACATTGTGTATGTCTGAGTGGCACGCTGTGAGCTCTGTGCCCTGAGCTGTCTCCTGCTGGAATGAGCGGGAACTGTGGTGTTCCCCATTTTATAGTGCATGTGCTCTTGCTTGTGATTGGCTGTGATGTTGCGTGTGTATTGATTGGTCCGTTGATCTGTCCATCACTGTGTATGTGTGTTTGCACCATGATGTTTAGCTGAATATCATGACAGACAGCACTGTTAGTGACACGATCCACCACTTTCCTGATGATTGAGTGTAGACAGATGGGGCAATAATTGGCTAGATTAAATTTGTCTTGCTCTATGTGGACAGGTCATTCCCGGGCAATTTTCCACATTGGTGGATAGATGCCAGTGTTGTAGCTGTACTGCAACAGTTTGGCTAGGGGTGTAGCTAGTTCCAGAGCACAAGTCTTCAGTACTATTGCCAGAATGTCGTCAGGGCCCATAGCCTTTGCTGTGACCAGTGCCTTCAGCTGTTTCAAAATGTCAAGGGGAGTGAATTAAATTAGCTGAAGACTGGCATCAATGCTGCTCGGGCATCCAGAGGAGGCCGAGGTGGATCATCTGCTCATTATTTCTGTTTCACAATGGTTGCAAAATCTTCAGTTTGGACTTTTCCACTAGCATGCTGGGCTCCCAGAGAATGGGGATATTTGTGAAACCTCCTCCTCTGGTCAGTCCTTTAATTGTCCAACACTCACAACAGGATGTGGCAAAACTGCAGAGCTTTGATCTGATCCGCTGGCTGTGGGATTGTTTGCAATGTTTATCACGTGCTGCTTCTGCTGGTTTAGGATGCTGTAATCCTCTCCTATAGCATATGGTCTCTGGATATAAAACATAAACATCATCTGTATTTCTTCATTCAGAAAATCATTAGAATGTGAAACCCAAGAAAAATCATGACTGGATGTGATAGAATAAGCTGTCTTCAGATAGTAAGTGCTAAACTTAACACCTGATAAGCCCCACCAGAATGCCACAGCATCATCGCTCACACACTTCTAAGTCTTCAAAAAACTAAATAGATTGCATATCAAAGGATCGATATAATAAAAGTCATCCTGAATATTACATTAACAGGACATAAAGGAAGGAAACTCACAAAAAAAGACTTGAATTGAGACTAATATACTCACTTGCGCCACTTGGTGGTTGCATTCAGGTATACCACCAGTCCCAGAACAATGTCCAGCTAGCTCATGCATACTATTAGCCCAATACCATCAGAATGGAAAAATAGCAGTTCTCATTGATTTATTACCTGAAGTCGACAAAAAAATACAATGCAAAGATGTAACTTCTCACAGACATTGGCTAAATCATTGAAAATAAAATTAGTTGCTCCATAAACTCAAAATTAAGCTCACAGTATTGTTACACGCGGGTGGCTTTGTGTCTACACTGGCTCACCGAATGAGCACTTAGTGCCATTCCCCCTGCCTTCTCACAGTAATCTTGCGAGAATAATTGGCTCACCAGCTAGGTAGGAAAAAACTAACCTTTATTTACAACATACTATCTTACAGAGTCTTGCAGCTTCGTGGCTGGCAGTCAGCATCTGGAATCGATCTGAGGGAAAGCCCACGCTTGCCAAGGGTGAAGTTCCACCTTGACAGGTTTTCCCAAGTCATGTAACCCCATTGGCCAATCGCCTTTTAAAAGGGCCAGACAACACTTCACTCCCTCTTTAAGTCCTTTTATAGAGTGACAACAGTTAAAGCACGCAGTCCCCAATAAATCTAACATTTAATCCATTCAACCGGTCTATCATAGGTTTAGTCTCTCTGGTGGTTTCCGCTTTCTGGCAGGGTAGCATAACACCACCGACTTGGGTGCTTCTGGTGGGGTAATTTCTGCAGAAACTGCTGCACCTGATATCTCCCCAGGTACTGACAACTCGGCCTCATCCGTTCCTGTGATGACGGCAGGCTCCCGTCACAGTGGACTCGTTACATCACGACTCAGACAACCAACAATGTTTTCTGCTGGAAATATGGGGCGTGATTCTCCGCAATCGGTGCGATGTCCGCTACCCAGCGCCAAAAACGGCGCGAATCAGTCCGGCTTCGGGCCCCCCAAACATCGCTAATTCGCCGGCCCGGAATGGGCTAGCAGCGGCGTGACGCTATCCGCGCTGGCTCACGTGGTTCACGCCGTGCGGCGTCATTCACGCCGCACAGCGTGACGGCTCAAAAGACGCGCTGCTCCCCCCACCCGACCAGAAGACCCGACCGGATGGCCGCCCGCCGCGCAGCCCCGAGGTTCCAGTACCGCGACATCGAGGCGTTCCTGGACGCAGTGGAGCAGACGAGGGAGGCCCTGTGCCCCGGGCACGGCCGCAGGGTCGCCCCACACCACAGCCGGCGTCTGTGGAGGGAGGTGGCAGAGGTCGTCAGCGCTGTGGCTCTGACACCACGGACAGGCACCCAGTGCCACAAGAAGGTGAACGACCTTGTCAGGGCAGCCAGGGTGACCCCCTCTCCCTGCTCGATATCCATATCCGCCACCCCCCATATCTCCCCCCCATATCCACCCTCCCCCATATCCCCCTCCCCCATATCTCCCATATCCCCTCTCCCCCATATCCCCCCTCCCCATATCCCCCCTCCCCCATATCTCCCATATCCCCTCTCCCCATATCCTCTCCCCATATCCCCTCTCCCCCATATCCCCCCTCCCCCCTCTCCCCCTCCCCATCCCATATCCCTCCTCCCCATCCCCCATATCTCCCATATCCCCTCTCCCCCATATCCCCCCTCCCCATATCCCCCCTCCCCCATATCCCCCAAGTGAATCTAGCCCTAAACCTTAACCTCTGCAATGCACGCGCAACCGATGGTGTGCATTCATATACCTGTCTAACACTGTTGCCTTTTATCCCTGCCACCCCCTACCCCCACAGGAAAAGCGCGCACACAACAATAGGGAGCATGAGAGGACTGGATAGGGTCCAGCTTATGAGAGGCCACTCACCGAACATGAGGAAAGGGCCCTGGAACTGGCTGGCGGACCTGAGGACCGGGAGGTTGCTGATGCAGAGGTCGAGGACCCACCAGCCAGTGAGCCACCGACAGCCTGTCCCCATATCACCCTCCCCCATATCCCCCCTCCCCCATATCCCTCCTGCCCCATATCACCTGATCACTGCCTGCGTGTCTAACCATGCATGCTTCATTGTGTATCGCAGGAGGAAACGTCGAGGCACCCATCTCCGCAGATGCCGACCGCCTGGAGGATGCCCCTCGGAGACCATGGGATACGGAGAGACCCGGACCCTCTGGCACGCGCCGCCCGCAGGATGCCCCTCGGAGACCATGGGAGACGGAGAGACCTGGAGCAACAGGGAGACAACGCCCCCGTCTCATGCGGGTGCGGCGACGCAGGCGTGTGCCACCCAGCGACGAGGGGGGCAACCACAGGACCTCGTCGCAGCCGAGCCACAAAACCACAACCCAGGACACCCCTACCCAGGACACCCCTACCCAGGAAACTGAAATACAGGACAGTGACACAGAGTGGATGAGTGGAGACGAACCGCCGCCCCAAAGTGCCATGGACTCAGAGTTGGACGAAGAGCACAACACAATGCCACTGCTGTCACCAACACCCTCCACCATCGCAGAAACACTCACCTCGGTTGGGCACTTTAGTGATGAGGCGCCTGGTACACTCACTGGTGCGCACAACACAGCCGTCCCGGTACAGCAGGTGGAGGTAGGAGCAGCAGAGGGGCCGGGTGGTCGGAGGGCAGCCCGGCCCAAGCGAACATCTGCCACCCAGATGGATCCCGGGTTTCTGGAGTTACCACACCCAACCATAGTTCCGACGCAACCACCGAACCTGAGACGAGCGAAGAGGGTGACGGCCGGCTTGCGGCGGCTGCAGTCGCAAGTGGAGGAGTCCATCCGCGTCCAGGAGCTGGCAGTGGTGCCAGTCATGCGTGCCACCCAGGCCGACACTGCACGGGTGGCGTCCCCGGTGGAGGCAATGGGTACGACAGTGTCATACATGGGGAGCGGTTTGCGAGGCCTGGGGCTTTCCGTGCAGGCGGCATCTGTGGCCCAGGACATGGCTGCCCTCTCACAGGAGGCCATGAGCCAGTGCCAGCGCCAGATGGCAGAGGGCTCAATGCCGTGGCCCAGTCTCAGCAGGAAATGGCCCAGTCTCAGCAGGCCATGGCCCAGTCTCAGCAGGCCATCGCTGAGGGCATCGGCGCCATTGCCCATGCGCTAGCCGGCGTTGCACAGTCACAGACAGGGATGGGCAACTCCCTGAGCTCCATGGCTGCAAACCTGCAGACCCTTGTCGATACCAGCACGGGCCTCCAGGATTGGCAGCGCCAGGTGTCGGAGGGGCATCGGATGGCCAGTCCGTTCGCATCCCCCACCCATGTAGAGGCCCGGGGGCCATCGGGCACCCCGAGGGAGGAGGAGGTGGTGTGGTCCGTCCCGGCTGCCCCTGTAGGGGAGGTACCGGAACACCTCGACACCTCGGGCCCCTTCCGTCCCAGGTGCATCGGGTGGGCAATGGGCAGGACAGGCTGGCAGCTCGCCATCCCAGTCGCCCGGGCTGCAGCCTGGCCCATCCAGGTTTTACCACCACAAGGTTTTACCGGATATCAATCAAAAACCAAACAACCAGTTAGTTAGTTCAAGTTCAATGATAGTTTATTTACACACAAGAATTACTTTGACATGCAACATAAAACACTACAAGCTAAATTACACCTAACACTATAACAACCTGTACTTATCTTCAGGTACCCGGCTTTATGCAGAGGAACAAGGCCTTTGTTCGGATCTTGCGTGGCTGGGTCTGGAGAAGTGACTTCATTTCTGCTGGGCTCACTCATCTGGTAGTGATCGTTGGGCTTGAACTTGTCTTCTGGTCGTGATGCTACACTTGGTTTTAGGCATAGGTCGGGGCCAAGAGAGACCGAGCGCCGGGGGCAAGAGAGACTGAACACATGGCAGTGTCTCTCTTTGTCCTTCTGGGGTTTCGCACTCTTTTGGGCGGCCCTTAGCTTTGGACCCAATAATTCGGCAGGCTTCGATTACTGCCTTCGATTGTGGCCAATAAAGGGGCATTTGATGGCGGGGCATGTCCTGAGAGGTCATTGACCTTGGCGTTTTGGGCTCCCTGAGCAAAGGGAGTGGCTCCGATGAGTCTGTTTTTGTATCTGTTACCTGAGTACAGGTCTTTTGTTCTGGGGAAATGGGCCATTAGAATGCAAAATAGCTGGGGGTTTTGATAGCATCTAGTTATCTGAGTTGCCAATATACATAAGCTCAGGGCGTCTGAGTCCTGGGATAACCGTATTTCCCATGGTCCTTTGCAGGTGGCCATATTTCCCGGGATCCTTTGTAAGTGGCCATCCCAGATGGCTACATCCTGTCCTTTTGATCCTGAACACGAAGCGTGGTGGATTATACTGTTGATCCTCATCCGTCCTTGGTGTGCCGGTTACCCTTGGTCAAGGACAGGTTCCACACTACTCTGTCCTACGTTTTTGGAGCATTTACCTAATTTTATCAACACATCATAAATTCATAAACTCTAAGGGGCCACTATAAAACATTTAATCATTACACATTTAACTTATTTACACAAGGGAACCTCTAACTATCATTATCTAAGCTACTCTCATGCTGCTGGCAAATACCAAAAAGGAACTTATGTATAATACAAAAATTTTTAAGAAATAAACAGCAGCATCACATCTCTACTTAATCTATTACAGTCATAGAAGAAGTACAATCTTTTAATTTTGTTAGTGAAAAAGGTTTAAAAGGTTTGTGGGGTTTGGTGGATTCCAAGGAAAGGGGCTCGGAGTGTATATATCGGGGAGCGGGAGGCTCTCCTTTGCCATTTGTGGAGTCTAAGTGTCTGAACGACACTGCAGAGTATTACTATTACCAAAAGGGCTTCTACTGCATAGGAAAGGGAATATCATTTTACAATGTTTTCGCACTATGTGGGGGTATCAGTGTTTATTTTCATGTGAGGTGTGGTGTCCGGGCTAGGGGTTGTCATAATATCCAGTCATGTATATAATGAGATGCAGACAGGCAGTGATTGACACACAGGATGACCAGTAAGCACACAACACAGTGCAGCCAATCACCAGACAGGACACTACCACTATAAAGCCAGAGGGCACTAGGTTTCCCACTTTCTCGGGACCCAGCCACTGAGTCAGTCAGAGTCCACGAGCTAGCAAGTGCAAACACCATGCGGTAGCTAGTAAGTCTGGTCAGGCTACTAAAAGGTCTCCAGTCAGTTCAGTATAATGTCGACCCACAGCTGAATATGTATATCAGTTCTATCGTTGAATAAAACAGTGTTGGATCTTCTCCAGTGTTAGACGTCTGTTTCTACCTTCTCTGCATCGAGTGCAGTCCACATCGAACCTACCTGCCTAACACATCATGGTACCAGATTGATACTGATCTTGACGGACCTACCTCAAGTGAATCAGCATTGACCAGCAAGCAGCCATCCGGTGAAATGGAAAACATCCAGCCTCCTCCGCAGCTCCGCATCTCTGGCAACCTCAGCGCCAATTGGAAAATCTTCAAGCAAAAGTTCCTCTTGTACATCGAGGCCTCCGACCTCGAAGCAGCATCGGATGCCAGGAAGTTTGCGCTATTTCTCTCCACCGCGGGGGACCACGCCATCCACATCTACAACTCCCGTACATTCGCTGACGGCGAAGACAAAACAAAATTCAAAACAGTCCTGCTGAAGTTTGACAGCCACTGCGACATTGAGGTGAATGAGAGCTTTGAACGGTACGCAGCCATGTAACTATGACTCGACAGCTGATTCCATGATCCGGGATCAGATCGTTTTCGGGGTCCACTCCGACTCCCTTCGGCAGCAGCTCCTGAAAGTCAAACAGTTGACCCTCTCTGTCGCTATCGAGGCGTGCGTTGTCCATGAGCATGCTAGGAATCGTTACTCCCACATCAGGGTGGCAGAAACTGCAAAGCTGACCTCCCACGAGGCGGAACGGGTGTAGGCCACTGCACAAATGCAGGGCCTGAGCATCGAGGAGAGTGGCCGTTTCGCGCGCTTTTCCCGGGTCCCTACGCATGTGCGCCACGACCGAGTGGACGACGAGCCCGACAACCCGACTGCGCAGGTGCATACGTCGACCGACCACACTGCGCATGCGTGATGGCGCACGGAACGCGCTGCGTCGGCATCATGACGTGTCCGAATTGTGGCTCCGCCCATTTAAAGCGGCAATGTCCGGCAAAAGGACGCCGGTGTCTACAGTGATGCAAGCTTGGCCACTACGCTACGCAGCCCTTTGCAGATCTGCTCCACCGCTCAGCAGCCAGCGATCCCAGCTGCGGCGCAGAAGTGTCCGCTCAATACAACAAGGCATGCCAGATTCCGATCCCGACAGCCCAACAGATCCTGATGCTGAGTGCCTCAAGTCCCCATACTGGGTGGGCATCATAACTACACATGCGCTGCCTTCCACCACAACGGCAAAATGCCTCTCGATCCTCAGTGTGGATCCCGACGATGAGTGGTGTGCTGTCCTCACAGTTAACAAGGCTCACATCCGATTTAAACTAGACACCGGCGCATCAGCGAACCTCATCTCAAAATCCGACCTCGACACCATCCGCGTCAGACAAGCATTCTTCCACCGGCCTGCCAGCTCCTTGACTACAATGGCAATGCCATAGCTGCCAGTGGCTCCTGTCAACTAGGGGTATCCAACAAGGCGATCAAGGCAACACTGCAGTTTGAAATCGTCGGGCCTGACAGAGCGTCCCTGCTCAGTGCTCGAGCCTGCAAGCTCCTGAACCTGGTTCAGCGAGTCCACACCATGTCATCATCACCGGCGACGGCCTCGCCTGATGGAAACTTGCAAGCCGACATAGATGACATTATCACGCAGTACCACAGCGTATTCGATGGAATGGGCATGCTCCCATACCGATACAAAATCCTGCTCAAGCCGAACGCCACCCCTGTAATTCATGCACCACGCCGGGTGCTGGCACCCCTCAAGGATCGTCTGAAGAAGCAATTACAGGACCTCCAAGACCAGGGCATCATATCGAAGGTCACAGAGCCAACAGACTGGGTCAGATCCATGGTCTGCGTAAAGAAGCCGTCAGGGGAGCTTCGCATTTGCATTGACCCTAAGGATCTAAACTGCAACATCATGCGGGAGCATTACCCGATACCAAAACGTGAAGTGTTGACCAGTGAGATGGCTCATGCCAAATTCTTTACTAAGCTGGACGCCTCCAAGGGTTTTTGGCAAATACAGCTGGACGCGTCCAGTCGCAAGCTGTGCACATTCAATACCCCGTTCGGTCGCTACTGCTACAACCGGATGCCTTTTGGGATCATATCTGCCTCCGAAGTATTTCACCGCATCATGGAGCAGATGATGAAGGGGATTGAGGGGGAGTGAGTATACGTTGACAACGTAATTATCTGGTCCACAACGCCCCAGGAACACATCGCTCGCCTCAAGAAGGTATTCCAGAGAATTCATGAACATGGTCTCCAGATCAACAGGGCCAAGTGCTCATTTGGTCAATCGGATATTAAGTTCCTGGGTGACCACATCTCGCAGCAGGGTGTGCGTCCAGGTGCCGACAAGGTCTCGGCGATCAACGCCATGAAGACCCCAGGGGACAAGAAGGCGGTCCTCCGCTTCCTCGGGATGGTCAACTTCCTCGGGAAATTCATTCCCAATATGGCATCCCACACCACGGCCCTCCGCCATCTCGTCAAGAAGTCAACGGATTTCCAGTGGCTGCCCACGCATGAGGACGAATGACGTGAGCTGAAAGCAAAGCTCACCACAGCCCCGGTTCTAGCGTTCTTCGACCCAACCAAGGAAACCAAGATATCGACTGATGCAAGCCAGGATGGCATTGGGGCGGTGCTCCTTCAGCGAGATGACTCCTCGTCCTGGGCTCCAGTGGCGTATGCCTCCAGAGCCATGACGCCCACTGAGCAACGGTACGCTCAGATTGAGAATGAGTGTCTGGGCCTCCTGACAGAGATAGTCAAGTTTCACGACTATGTTTACGGCCTGCCAAAATTCATGGTAGAGATGGACCACAGGCCTCTAGTCCATATAATCCAGAAGGATTTAAATGACATGACACCTCGGTTACAGCGAATTCTTCTTAAGCTACGCCGCTACGACTTCAAACTTGTCTCCTTGCCAGGAAAACAGCTGATCGTTACCCTATCAGGTCCATTACCACACCGTGTGAACAAAGTTACTTCATCTGCCACATAGAAGCGCAAGTGCAGTTGTGTGCCACCAATCTTCCGGCCTCTAACGAACAGGTGGTCCAAATTTGTGAGGAGACGGCCAAGGATCCTCTGCTGCAGCGTGTGATGCAGCACCTTCCCAATGGCTGGCAGAAGGGACAATGTCCCCAGTTCTATAACGTAAAGGACGACCTGACACGCATGAACAGACTCAAAAACAGCTTCTTCCCCACTGTCACCAGACTCCTAAATGACCCTCTTATGGACTGACCTCATTGACACTACACCCTGTATGCTTCATCCGATGCCAGTGCTTATGTAGTTACATTGTATATGTTGTGATGCCCTATTATGTATTTTCTTTTATTCCCTTTTCTTCTCATGTACTTAATGATCTGTTGAGCTGCTCGCAGAAAAATACTTTTCACTGTACCTCGGTACACGTGACAATAAACAAATCCAATCCAATCCAATCCAGTGGTGGAGGGAATCCTTCTGAAACTCGACAGGATCGTAATTCATCAGAGCATGCGGACTATGGTGCTGGGCCAACTCCATGAGGGTCACCTTGGGGTCGAGAAATGCCTAGGCAGAGCTCGGGAGGCGGTCTATTGGATGGGCATCTGCCTGGACATTGCCAACACAGTCCTCAACTGCCCTACCTGTCAGAAGTTTCAACCAGCTCAACCCAAGGAAACGCTGCAACAGCACGAGATTGTGACCTCTCCCTGGTCCAAAGTAGGTGTGGACCTTTTCCCGCCAAGGGGCGTGACTACGTACTCCTGGTCGACTACTTCTCCAGTTACCCAGAAGTGGTGAAACTGTGCGACTTCACGAAGGCGGTAATCAAAGCCTGCAAAGAAACGTTCACCAGGCATGGGATTCCGCTCACGGTAATGAGCGACAACGGTCCTTGCTTTTACAGCCAGGAATGGTCTGATTTTACACAGTCCTACAACTTCGGTCACGTCACCTCCAGTCCCCACTACCCGCAGTCAAACGGGGAGGCCGAGAAAGGGGTCCATATTGTAATGCGGTTGCTGTGCAAAGCTGCAGACTCAGGCTCGGACTTCAACCTGGCGATGCTGGCATACAGGGCAACTCCACTGTCCACTGGGTTGTCTACAGCACAGATGCTCATGAATCGCACTCTGAGGACCACAGTTCCAGCCATCCATGTTCCAGACCTTGACCACCTCACGGTCTTACAGAAAATGCAGCAGTCACGTGCCCAACAGAAGGCCACATACGATGCTCATGCCACGGAACTACCCGAGCTGGCCCCAACTGATCATGTTCGTGTCCAGTTGCCTGAGGGCAGCTGGTCAGCCACAGCTGTTGTGATCAAACAAGTGGCCCCAAGATCGTTCCTTGTTCGCATGGCTGATGGCTCCCTGCTACAGCGCAACAGATGGGTGTGGTAGTATGTATTGGGGGTCATGTGGGACTGGAAGCCCTAATGTCATTGGCTGACAGATCCCGGGTCCTGGTTGGCCATTGACCTCTAGCTCCGCCCTGAAGGCGGAGTATAAGAAGCCGGAGTCCTCCCCCGCAGGCCAGTCTACTATTGAGCTGCGGGGGAACAGACACGCTTAATAAAGCCTCATCGACTTCACTCTATTCGTCTCACGGAGTCTTTGTGCGCTACAATTTATTAAGCGTGCCTAAAAAGGACTATGAAGCTCAGGATCATTCCGGAATGCCTGAGGATCAGCCCCCACGCAGTGAACGCGGCAGCAGCCTTCAAGCACTGGCAGACTTGCTTCGAGGCCTACCTCAGAACGACCACCGGCCGGGTCACAGAAGACCAAAAACTGCAGGTCCTGCACTTGAGGGTGAGCACGGAGATTTTCTCCCTCATCGAAGACGCGGAGGATTTCCAGACGGCGTTCGCAGCACTGAAAAGTCTCTATGTCCGCCCACTTAACCAAATCTACGCTCGCTACCAGCTCGCGACGAGATGGCAAGCTCCCGGAGAATCGATGGACGAATTCTACGCAGCGCTGCTGATTTTGGGACGAGCCTGCAGCTGCCCGTCGGTGAACGCAAACGAACACACGGACATGTTAATGCGCGATGCTTTTGTGGCAGGTATGCAATCCTCCCAAATCCGCCAAAGACTTCTAGAAAAAGAGTCGCTAGGACTCTCAGAGGCACGGGCCCTAGCAGCCTCCCTAGATGTGGCCGCGCGTAATACCTGCGCCTACGGCCCCGACCGCGCGGCAGCCCATTGGGCCCCGTACGTACCCGTCGCGGCAAACCCCCTACCCCCCCCCCGGACACCCCACAGGCTTGCGCGGTCCAAACGCCGAGTCGCACCGGGGGCGCCCGCTGTTATTTCTGCGGCCAGGCGAAACACCCCCGACAGCGCTGCCCGGCCCGCGCAGCTATCTGCAAGAGCTGCGGGAAAAAGGGCCATTTCGCGGCTGTGTGCCGGTCCCGCGAGGTCGCCGCTGTCCCGGGAGAACAGGGAGCCCTGCAAGCCGTTTACGCGCCCCAACCCCCCCAGCACGCCATGTACGACCCGCAGGCGCAGCCGCTCTGGGTCTCGACCACCGTGGTCCCGGGAGAACAGGGAGCCCTGCACGCCGCTTACGCTCCCCAACCCCCCTCCCCGCAGCCCATGTATGACCCGCCGCCGGCGCTACCGCTTTGGGTCCTGGCCAACACTCTCCACGGAGAGGAGGGAGTTTTGCGCGTCCCTAACGCCCCCCTAACCCCCACCCCGTGCCCCACGCCTGACCCGCCAGCGCCACCGACTCGGGCCCCGACCACCGCTGTCCCCGGTGAGGGAGCTCCGCGCGGTCCTAGCGCTCGCGGTCCTAGCGCTCGCGGTCCTTGCGCTCCCCAGTCCCCCCAGCGCACCATGTGCGACCCACAGACGCCGCCATTTTGGGTCCCGGCCACCACGAGGGGAGGAGGGGCGCCGCCATCTTGGACCGCCCCAGACCTGTACGACGCGTGGGGGCGGCCATTTTGTCCACCCCCGCCGCCATCTTGTGACCCCCCCCAGCCACGTGCGATGTATGGGGGTGGCCATTTTGTCCATCCCCGACGCCATCTTGGACGGCAACAACGGACCCCACTCCACTACTACAACCATGTCTCGCTTCAATTACGCTCGATCAAGCTCGGCCGCGGAAACTCCAGACGACGACGACAACGGTGCTAATAAACGGCCACGAGACGCCATGCCTAGTCGACTCCGGGAGCACGGAGAGCTTTATACACCCCGACACGGTAAGATGCTGTTCCTTGACCACCTATCCCAGCGCACATAAGATTTCACTAGCTGCAGGATCCCACTCCGTACAGATCCAGGGATTCTGCATAGTTACCCTAACGGTGCAGGGGAGGGAGTTCAAAAACTACAAACTATTAGTCCTTCCCCAACTCTGTGCCCCCACCTTGCTGGGATTAGATTTCCAATGCAATCTACAGAGCCTTACGTTCAAATTCGGCGGCCCAATACCCCCACTCACTATCTGCGGCCTCGCAACCCTCAAGGTGCAACCCCCGTCCTTGTTTGCGAACCTCACCCCGGATTGCAAACCCATCGCCACTAGGAGCAGACGGTACAGCGCCCAGGACCGGACCTTCATTCGGTCCGAAGTCCAGCGGCTACTAAAGGAGGGCATAATCCAGGCCAGCAATAGTCCCTGGAGAGCGCAGGTGGCAGTAGTGAAGACAGGGGAGAAACAAAGGATGGTCATTGACTATAGCCAGACCATCAACAGGTACACACAACTAGACGCGTACCCTCTCCCTCGCATATCCGACATGGTCAACCGGATTGCCCAATATAAAGTCTTCTCCACCGTGGACCTCAAGTCCGCCTACCATCAGCTCCCCATCCGCCCAAGTGACCGCAAGTACACAGCCTTCGAGGCAGACGGGCGATTATACCATTTCCTACGGGTCCCTTTTGGCGTCACAAACGGGGTCTCGGCCTTCCAACGGGAGATGGACCGAATGGTTGATCAACATGGGTTGCGGGCCACGTTCCCGTATCTCGACAATGTAACCATCTGCGGCCAAGATCAGCAGGACCACGACGCCGACCTCCAAAAATTCCTCCAGACCGCCAAAGCCTTGAACCTCACGTACAACGAGGACAAGTGCGTTTTTAGCACCGATCGGCTAGCCATTCTGGGCTACGTAGTGCGCAATGGGATAATAGGCCCCGACCCCGAACGTATGCGCGCACTCATGGAATTTCCCCTCCCGCACTGCCCAAAAGCCCTGAAACGCTGCCTGGGGTTCTTTTCATACTACGCCCAGTGGGTCCCCCAGTACGCAGACAAGGCCCGCCCCCTAATACAGACCACGATCTTCCCTCTGTCGACAGAGGCTTGCCATGCCTTCAGCTGCATCAAAGCGGATATCGCAAAGTCCCTCCCCTTCCAGGTCGAGAGCGACGCCTCCGACGTAGCTCTAGCGGCCACCCTTAACCAAGCGGGCAGACCCGTGGCCTTTTTCTCCCGGACCCTCCACGCCTCAGAAATCCGCCACTCTTCAGTAGAAAAGGAAGCCCAAGCCATAGTGGAAGCTGTGCGACATTGGAGGCATTACCTGGCCGGCAGGAGATTCACTCTCCTCACTGACCAACGCTCGGTAGCCTTCATGTTCGATAATGCACAGCGGGGCAAAATCAAAAACGACAAGATCTTAAGGTGGAGGATCGAGCTCTCCACCTTCAACTATGAGATTTTGTATCGTCCCGGAAAGCTGAACGAGCCGTCCGATGCCCTATCCCGCGGCACATGTGCCAACGCACAAATTAACCGCCTCCAAACCCTCCACGAGGACCTCTGCCACCCGGGGGTCACTCGGTTTTACCACTTCATCAAGTCCCGCAATCTCCCATACTCTTTAGAGGAGGTCCGTACAGTCACAAGGGACTGCCACATCTGCGCGGAATGCAAGCCGCATTTTTTCAGGCCGGATGGAGCGCACCTGATTAAGGCTTCCCGCCCCTTTGAACGCCTCAGTCTCGATTTCAAAGGGCCCCTCCCCTCCACCGACCGCAACGCATATTTTCTTAATGTGGTGGACGAATACTCCCGCTTCCCTTTTGCCATTCCCTGTTCTGACATGACCGCGGCCACAGTCATTAAAGCCCTGAACAGCATCTTCACACTGTTCGGTTACCCCGCATACGTCCACAGCGACAGGAGGTCCTCTTTCATGAGTGACGAGCTGCGCCAGTTCCTGCTCAGCAAGGGCATAGCCTCAAGCAGGACGACATGCTACAACCCCCGGGGGAACGGGCAAGTAGAGAGGGAGAACGGCACGGTCTGGAAGGCCGTCCTACTGGCCCTACGGTCCAGGGACCTCCCAGTTTCACGGTGGCAGGAGGTCCTCCCGGACGCTCTCCACTCCATCCGGTCGTTATTATGTACGAGCACTAATCAAACGCCTCATGAGCGTCTCCTTGTTTTCCCTAGGAGGTCCTCCTCTGGAACGTCGCTGCCGACCTGGCTGGCGGCCCCAGGACCCATCCTGCTCCGAAAGCATGTGCGGGCACATAAGGCGGACCCGTTGGTCGAAAGGGTTCACCTCCTCCACGCGAACCCCCAGTACGCCTACGTGGAGTACCCCGCTGGCCGACAGGACACGGTCTCCCTGCGGGATCTGGCGCCCGCCGACAACACGCACACCCCCCCGACACCATCAACCCAACCCCCCCCCCTTCCTGCCACCGCCGCACCCCGCGACCGCCCCCTTCCCAGGAGGATCGGTTCCCCTCCCCTCAGCACCGACAAAGAATAAAGCCCAAGCTGAAACCGTAAGGCTCCTGGAGGCGACAACACCGGTACAAGCACCACCACCACCGGGGCCGAGGCGATCGACACGGACGACCAGACCACCCGACCGACTCGATCTAAAACTAAATATGGACTTTTCACAAGAACATTTTGCTTTTCTTCCTATACCCTCTGTAAATAGTTGCAACAGGACAAAATTGTACAATACTGTATTGCCATGTGAGTGTTTTTTTTCCTCCCAGGACCAGCCCTGTAAACCCTTACCACCATACGAAGTATCACCCCGCCGGGTTCATTTTTGACAAGGGGTGAATGTGGTAGTATGTATTGGGGGTCATGTGGGACTGGAAGCCCTAATGTCATTGGCTAACAGATCCCGGGTCCTGGTTGGCCGTTGACCTCTAGCTCCACCCTGAAGGCGGAGTATAAGAAGCCGGAGTCCTCCCCCGCAGGCCAGTCTACTATTGAGCTGTGGGGTAACAGACACGCTTAATAAAGCCTCATCGACTTCACTCTATTCGTCTCACGGAGTCTTTGTGCGCTACAATGGGCACTGCAAAGAGTTCCACGCCCGCTACCTGACCGAAGTGCCCCGCCGCCTACGATGCTTCCTCCGGATGTACCCTGCCACGAGGCCACCGATCAACCAGCAATCCTGCCGATCCATGCGACCACCGCGGTGGCAGTGATCCCGCCTATCCACGTGCAGGCGGCTCCTGATCCACCTCTGCGGCGATCGACAAGAATTCGTCGCCCACCACAAAGATTGAATCTGTAGACTGGACTTTTGTACATTTTGTGACTTCATCGATTTAACCTCTGTAAATATTGTTTTGTTTGCCATGTATCTGCACTATCGACACCTTCCTATGTATATACGTTCATTTAGATACCTTTTGTATATACGCACGCACACATTAGTATTTATTTATCTATAAAAAAAAGGGGGGAGAGCAAGAGTGAGGGGGTGTATTGAGAGATACCTGGAGGTCAATGACGACGGCGAGGTCCCTGTGGGAGTGGTCTGGGAAGCACTAAAAGCGGTGGTCAGAGGAGAGCTGATCTCTATTGGGGCCCACAAAAGGAAAACAGAGGCCAAGGAAAGGGATAGATTACTGGGGGAAATTTTAAGGGTGGACAGGGAATTTGCAGAGACCCCGGAGGAGGAGCTGTACAGGGAGAGGAGACGACTCCAGACCGAGTTTGACCTTCTGACCACCAGAAAGGCGGATGTACTGTGGAGGAAGGCACAGGGGAGGAGGTACGAATATGGGGAAAAGGCTAGTCGCCTGTTGGCGCACCAACTGCGAAAGAGGGCAGCAGCGAGGGAGATAGGAGGAATTAGGGATGAAAGGGGAGACACTGTGCGAAGGCCAGGAAAGATAAATGAGGTGTTTAAGACCTTTTATGAGGAACTGTATAGGTCTCAACCACCAGGGGGAGAGGAGGGGATGCGGCGGTTCCTGGACCAATTGAGGTTCCCGAAAGTGGAGGAGCGGGAGGTGGCAGGCCTGGGGGCGCCGATTGAGGTGGATGAGGTTATTAAGGGACTGGGAAGCATGCAGGCAGGGAAGGCTCCAGGGCCGGACGGGTTCCCGGTGGAATACTACAGAAAATATGTGGACTTGTTGGCCCCGTTGATGGCGAGGACGTTCAATGAGGCCAGGGAAGGGGGGACTCTACCCCCGACGATGTCGGAGGCGACGATATCGCTAATTTTGAAGAGAGACAAAGATCCGTTGCAGTGCGGGTCCTATAGACCTATTTCACTATTGAACGTGGACACCAAGTTGCTGGCAAAGGTACTGGCATCGAGGATAGAGGACTGTGTCCCGGGGGTGGTGCACGAAGACCAGACAGGGTTCGTAAAAGGGAGACAACTGAATGTTAACGTGCGACGACTATTAGGGGTGATAATGATGCCCCCAGTGGAGGGGGAGGCAGAGATAGTGGCGGCAATGGACGCAGAGAAGGCATTTTGATAGGGTGGAGTGGGAGTATTTATGGGAAGTGTTAAGGAGGTTTGGGTTTGGGAACGGGTTTATTCACTGGGTTAGACTTCTTTATGGGGCACCAACGGCAAGCGTAGTTACAGGTCGACATAGATCGGAGTATTTCCGATTATATAGGGGAACAAGACAGGGATGCCCGCTGTCTCCATTGTTGTTTGCGTTGGCAATTGAACCTCTGGCCATGGCGTTGAGAGACTCCAGGAAATGGAGAGGGGTGATTAGAGGGGGAGAAGAACATCGAGTCTCCTTATACGCGGATGACCTATTGCTATACGTGTCGGACCCAGCGGGGGGGATGATAGAGGTTATGCGAATTTTGAGGAGGTTCGGGGAATTCTCGGGGTATAGGCTAAACATGGGGAAGAGTGAATTATTTGTGATACATCCAGGGGACCAGAATAGAGAGATAGAAGGCTTACCGCTAAGGAAAGTGGAAGGAAACTTCCGATACCTGGGGATTCAGATCGCTAGGAGCTGGGGAACCTTGCACAGACTTAATTTGACACGGCTGGTAGAACAAATGGAGGAGGACTTCAAGAGGTGGGACATGCAGCCTTTATCGCTGGCGGGCAGGGTGCAAGAAATTAAGATGATGGTCCTCCCAAGGTTCTTATTTGTATTTCAATGTCTCCCTATATTAATCACCAGGACCTTTCTTAATAAAATAGATAGGAGCATCACGAGCTTTGTGTGGGCAGGGAAAGTTCCGAGAGTAAGGAGGGGGTTCCTTCAGCGTAGTAGGGATAGAGGAGGACTGGCACTACCGAACTTGGGAGATTATTATTGGGCCGCCAATGTGGCAATGATACATAGATGGATGATGGAGGGTGAGGGAGCGGCGTGGAAAAGACTGGAGAGAAAGTCCTGTAAAGGGACGAGTTTAGAGGCGCTGGTGACGGCACCGCTACCGCTCTCACCTAAAAAGTATACCATGAACCCGGTGGTGGCGGCAACACTGAACATATGGGGACAGTGGAGGCGACAGAGAGGGGTGCGGGGAGCCCTGGTGGGGTCCCCTATCAGGAACAACCATAGGTTCGCCCCAGGAAGAATGGATGGAGGATTTCAGAGCTGTTACCAGTTGGGAATTAGGAAGGTGGGAGATTTATTCATAGATGGGACTTTTGCGAGCTTGGGAGCATTGGAGGAAAAGTATGTTACCCCGGGGAAATTTCTTGAGATATATGCAGGTGAGGGCGTTTACTAGACAACAGGTGAGGGAATTTCCGTTGCTCCCGACACAGGGGATACAGGACAGGGTGCTTTCAGGGTGTGGGTCGGAGAGGGCAAGGTGTCAGAGATTTACAGGGAGATGAGGGAAGAGGGGGAGGAGTCGGTGGGAGAACTAAAGGGAAAGTGGGAAGAAGAATTAGGGGAGGAGATAGAAGAGGGTATGTGGGCTGATGCCCTAAGCAGGGTAAACTCCTCTTCCTCATGTGCCAGGCTTAGCCTGATTCAATTTAAGGTGCTACATAGAGCACACATAACGGGGGCAAGATTGAGCAGGTTCTTTGGAGTGGAGAACAGATGTGGGAGGTGTGGCGGGAGCCCGGCAAACCACGCACATATGTTTTGGGCGTGCCCGGCACTGGAAGGATATTGGAAGGGAGTGACGGGAGTGATCTCGCAGGTGGTGAATGCCCGGGTCAAACCAAGCTGGGGGTTAGCTCTATTTGGAGTTGCGGAAGAGCCGGGAGTGCAGGAGGCGAAAGAGGCCGATGTCGAGGCCTTTGCGTCCCTAGTAGCCCGGCGCAGGATTCTACTTATGTGGAAGGAGGCGAAACCCCCTGGACTGGAGGCCTGGGTAAACGATATGGCGGGGTTTATTAAACTGGAGCAGATAAAGTTTGCCCTGAGAGGATCGGCTCAAGGGTTCACCAGGCGGTGGCAGCCATTTCTCGACTACCTAAGGGAATGTTAGAGGGAAGACAGATGACCAGCAGGAGCAACCCAGGGTGAGGGGGGGGGGGGGGGTTAGTTTAGTATAGGTCAATAGATAATGGGGTTTTGTTACTTGTGTATTGTTAAAAATTTCTATTTTGTTATCGTTCCGTTTGTTTTGTAAGAGGGAAATATGTTGTTTAGAAAAAATTTTCAATAAAATATATTTTTTTTTAAAAAGGGGGGGAGATGTCATAATATCCACTCATGTATATAATTAGATGCAGACAGGCAGTGATTGACACACAGGATGACCAGTAAGCACACAACACAGTGCAGCCAATCACCAGACAGGACACTACCACTATAAAGCCAGAGGGCACTAGGTTTCCCGCTCTCTCGGGACCCAGCCACTGAGACAGTCAGAGTCCCCGAGCTAGCAAGTGCAAACACCATGCGGTAGCTAGTAAGTCTGGTCAGGCTACTAAAAGGTCACCAGTCAGTTCAGTATAGTGTCGACCCACAGCTGAATATGTATATCAGTTCTATCGTTGAATAAAACAGTGTTGGATCTTCTCCAGTGTTAGATGCCGGTTTCTAGCTTCTCTGCATCGAGTGCAGTTCACATCGAACCTACCTGCCTAACACATCAGGGGTCTCATATTGTATGGTTATGTCCGGGGCCGATGTGGTGTGGGGTACAAAGGTTGTCAACGCACGCAGTTGTAGGAGTCCAGGCTTCAAATGAAGTTACTGTGAAAAGCCCCTAGTCGCCACATTCCAGCGCCTGTTCGGGGAGGCTGTTACGGGAATTGAACCGTGCTGCTGGCCTGCCTTGGTCTGCTTTCAAAGCCAGCGATTTAGCCCTGTGTTCATCTTGTCTTTTTGTTCTTGGTATATTCCTGAGGGTGCAAGCATAGTATCTGTTATTATCGTTGATTAACATCTCGTTTTGTTTGTCTTTCTCTCTTCAACTTCAATTGCCCATTAGAATCATCACCACGTGTGACTCCCTCAATTCTTTTTTGAAATAACCACTTTAGAGACAAGACATCCGAAAAAAAAAAATTCTGTTTATATGCAAGGAATCCCGCAGATTGTCGATGCGGTGAGTTGCCGGACAATTTCTCCGTCCAGGGGTAGTTCACATATCGCAGCAAATGTGTAACAACCAAGTGTGTCAAACATGTAAATAGCAGTTGGGGTAGCGACCAAAGAGTCGCGGAAGGTAAAGAGTTGAGTGTACAGGCTATGGCAAAAGGCATTCTTTAAACCACACTAAAGAGCAGATAAGAGGAAACAAAGACCTGCCAAGGACAGTAAGGAGTGGAAAGAACCAGTCCAGATTACTTGAAGGGATCGAAGCATGAGGTGCGTGTGGGCCGCGGCAGGGCAATAATGGGTGGGATTCGCCGGGTAGGGCGGCGATCAGTGCCGTTGCTCCACTACCCGAGCTTGGCTGACCGGATGCATTGGGGGTCCTCAGGCAGGGCGGGGATTAGTGTTAGTCCCTACCTGGGTGACCAAATGAGCGGAAAGAATTTGTAACATGTGGGATCCAACAATTTGTTCCTTTAACGGTCATTGGGCAGTAAATGGCGTCAGAAGAGTAACCATGACTGTATCAAGAAATTTTGTAACTGGCCAACATTAATTAAAACCATGTAGCAATAAGAAAGAAAGAAAGAAATCGGGCAGGTTCCATCAGGAAATAGGACACCGAAATTCACATGTGGTTCCTTTTTCTCATCATCTGGACACCTCAGGGTTCCGTATCAAAAAGCGTCACGAAAGGGTTACCGTAACGGGAGTCAGACTCTGAGTCATCACCATCTCCCGGTTGCCAAACTCGTGTCTGTCGTTTCTGTGCCGTGGCCGCGTGGGCCGTTGTGGGATCCGAATCATCATTCCTTACTAATCGACAAGAGTTGTCGCCGTGCCAATGGGGGGTTCGTTTATCATGAGGGGCAGTAGCTGCAAAGGGAAATTTCCGTTGTCGGGCGGAGGCTCTGGCTGTGGCAGGAAAGGGGATACAGGGGGCGAAACATGGCCTGGTCGTGGTTGCAGGGGCTGTCGCTGTCGTCCGAATCAAACTCAAGGTGGAAAGGCGTTCCTGTGGGCGGAGACAAGGTCGGGTCTGTGGGCGTGGACATGCTCTCCTGGTTGGGGGGAGGCTGGTCTATGTTGTCGATGGGAGGGGCGGAATTGTCTGCCATTGCTCGGGAGACATAGTGGGAGTGGCTACATTGGGTTCCATAAACTTTAAGCTGGTTGATATGGAACCAACCTGTTTTTCCATTGGGGTACGTTATTTTGTACACAGAGGGGCTCACTTTATCCGAAATGGAGTAGGGTCCTGCAAATTTAGGGGTGAGGAATGAACTGGGATTATACAGGAAAACCATCACTTCCTGACCGACTGTATACTCTACTGTGTGGACTGTTTTATCAAAGCAGGCCTTACTCTGCTTTTTCCTAGCGCCTAGTCGGACAGCTGCAGCGAGCTGGGCTGCTTTAATATTTTCCGTGAGTTGTTGGACTGCTTTTTCGTGGGTGAGGGCGGTGACTGTGGGGCTGACCAAATCAAGTCCTAATAAATATTCAGTTCCTTTCATGGGTCGTCTGGTCATTAGGGTGTGGGGGGTGAATCCTGTGGAACTTGATACTGTGTTCCTAATAAACATAAGGGCGAATGGGTGAACTGTGTCCCATGTGGTGTTATGCTGTTGCACCATTTTCCTAATAGTCGCTTTCAGGGTCCGATTCATACGTTCCACAATACCGCTGGATTGGGGGTGATAAGCAATGTGGTCCTAAATGGTCATGTCTTTCCTGTAGTAGTACTGCAGAGAGGGTTCGGTCGGTGGTCGCTACTTCTATGGCGTAGGGAGAGTGTGGGTCGGTACCTGCAAAGTGGGGGCTGTACCTCGGGCGCGTTTTAATTAATCGATGCCATCCGTGTGCTGAGGAAGCCATTCCCATGGGGTGTTCTTTTTAAGGAGTTCTGAGAGTGGGGCTGCTTTTGTGGCAAAACCATCTATATGGTTCCTACAATACCCAACTAATCCTAAGAATGATCGAAGTGCAGTGACATTGTGGGGCAGGGGCAATTTAACTATTGATTCAATGCGTTTCTGTCCGATCTCTCTTTTCCAATATGTGATAATGGTACCTAAGTAAAGGACCTTTTCTTTCAGGATCTGGGCTTTTTTTGACTTTGCGTCCAATTGATTGTAAGAGACTTAGCAATTCGGAAAGAAACTGCACTACATATGCTATTGCTGCTAATTCGGCTGCTTGTGATCCTAAGTGGGCTGGCAATTTTAAAGATATTTCCTCTAATGCGCGTCCCTGCGCGTCTTCCACATAAATGTCGCATCCTGTTATTCTTTTCCATTGTCAATGGTGGAGGAACCATCTACATAAAGTTTTAAAGAGTTATCTGTGGTCGGGATATTCTGTGTTCTGATGCCTGCTCATGTGTGTAGTGATTTTCGAACAAAGGGTCCTGTGTGGATCTTGGCTGCAATGATCTGGCACTCATGTGGGGTTCCTTCATACTGCAGGTTGTCCACTTAAAGTGTGTGGGTCTTTGTCCGTTTAACTGTGATGTCCCTTCCTTGTAATAACAGTGTCCAGCGAGCTGCTCTGATCTGGCTAACTGAACTGTCCTTTAACCTACTATCTAACAATAGCTGCGTTGGGGTGTGCTCGGTTAAAATCATTACGGGGTTGAGGCCTGTGATATGTGGAAAATATTGAACTGCCCAAAAGACTGCGAGCAAGTGACATTCGCAGGCTGAAAAACCTTGATCCACGGGATCCAAAACTTGTGAGGCATAGGCTACGGGTCCTAAACGGTCATGTCTTTCCTGTAGTACTACTGCAGAGAGGGTTCGGTCGGTGGTCGCTACTTCTATGGCGTAGGGAGAGTGTGGGTCTGGTACCTGCAAAGTGGGGGCTGTACCTCGGGCGCGTTTTAATTCATCGATGGCATCCGTGTGCTGAGGAAGCCATTCCCATGGGGTGTTCTTTTTAAGGAGTTCTGAAAGTGGGGCTGCTTTTGTGGCAAAACCATCTATATGGTTCCTACAATACCCAACTAATCCTAAGAATGATCGGAGTGCAGTGACATTGTGGGGCAGGGGCAATTTAACTATTGATTCAATCCATTTCTGTTCGATCTCTCCTTTCCCGTATGTGATAATGGTACCTAAGTAAAGGACCTTTTCTTTCAGGATCTGGGCTTTTTTTTGACTTTGCGTCCAATTGATTGTCAGACTGAGCAATTCTGAAAGAAGCTGAACATGCTCTTCCTTTGTGTCCGTCTGTCGGAGTAAGTCGTGCACATACTGAATAAGGCATTCGGGTCGGGAAAATTTGGCAAGTCCATTGGCCAATTGTTAGTGAAAGATGGAGGGGGAGTTGTGAAACCTTGCGGGAGGCATGTCCACGTATACTGCTGTCCTTTAAATGTGAACACAAACTTGAATTGACAGGCCTTATCTATGGGAATGGACCAGAAGCCATTGCTAATGTCCAGCACAGTAAAGTACTTAGCATGTACTCCCTGCTTCAGCATGGTTTCGGGACTCGTGTCAACGATGGGGGCTGCTAATGGGGTGATCTTGTTGAGCTCTCGGTCGTCAATGGTCAATCTCCATGAACCCTTCGGGTTTCTTTACGGGCCAAATTGGGGCATTGTTTGTTGAGGCTACGGGCCGAATTACTCCTTGATCTAGTAAGCTATTGATAACTTTTGCAATCTCACCCTCAGCTTACTGTGGAAAACCGTATTGCTTCTGGGGTTTGGGATCGGGATCTGTAATTGTGACTGTTCCCGGAATTTTTCCACAATCGTGCTTGTGCTGGGTGAAGGATGCGTTATGTTTTCTTAGGACCTCTCTAATCGTCTTATCTGTACTAATGGCTTGCGGATCAAACCAATAGTCGCCTACTGAGCAGATTCTATATTCGTCGTCTCCTACTGTGAGCGTGGCGGGGGCTCCTGCTGTTCTTGCCATTTTCCATACACATTTATTCACGGGGTCAAAGGAAAGGTTGCGTGAGCTCATGTAGTCGATTCCTAAAATGTGCTCTGCTGTTTGGGGCAAGTCCACAAAAACAACGGGGTGCTTGGTGTTTATGTTGCCGATTTGAATATCTAATATCTACGGAGGCCGTATTGTATCCCTGCTGTACATGTCCTGTAAAACCACTAAGAGTGATGGTGTCTGTGGTGGGCCATTTGTTGTGCTGAAACATTGTGGAGGAGTTTAAAGTGGTGCGGGACCCTCCTGTTTCCCAAAGGAACTCTACTGGGTATCCCCGGACTGTGCCTCTGACTACTGATCTGCCTGATTTGTCCCAGAGTGTGTCGCAGACCCAAGTTGGGTAGTCCGAACACCGTCAATCTGTGCTATTAAGCACTGCAATATATGATCGGGCGCTAATGCTATGTATGGGCCTAACATTGTTCCTAGGTAGGGCGTTCAATTGCTGGTTCCATTGCTGGTTCGGGGGGGGTGTTGCATTCGCGGGCGTAATGTCCTTTTTATCCACAATTATAGCAACCTCGTGGTGCCTGTGCTCTGGGGTGCTGTCCTTCCTTTCTGCCTTCATTTACCCATGCGGTAGTCCTGACTGGGTTCATATTTGTTTCTGCCTTCTCCTGATCTGCTTTTCTATGTAGGGATTGTTCCCAAATTCTGGAGAGTCTCTTTAAAACCCAAACTTCATTATGTGTGGGGTCTGCGGGGTCGTAATTTACACAGGCTTTTTGACCTGCTTCTGTGGCATGGGAGACTAAAGTACGAGCCCATTTAGTTGTGTTGTCGTTATCTAAGTTTGCGCGGTTCAATTCCCCAAATACCGCTTTAAAATGGATCCAAAGGCGACCTGCGTATGCTCTCCCTTCTTTTGTCTACACCGGTTCAAACCTTCTATGGGATCTCCTCTGTTGTATCCAATCGCGTCTAAAATAGCTGCCTTCAACTCCTGGAAGCTTCCTCCTCCTACATTCTGGGGTTCTGGTAAAGCTGAGCTAACGGATGGGTCAAGGCTCAAGGCTTAACTTCCTCCGGTTCGTCAAGACCGTATATAACTGTTTGCTGTCGTACTCTTCAAAGAAATTATGCGGGTCAGCTGTGGGTTCAAATGGTTCAATTTTGGCACAGGCATCTTTCAATTGGGTGATGGTTAGTGGGGTGGTGTAAACAAAATTGGGCTCCTCGCGATCCTGTGACGTGCGCTGTGTGGTGACTGGATTCATGGGGGTGTGTGCTGCCTGTGCAGTCGGTGGTGCGGGTGCTTTCCTTTTCGGGACCTGGGGGGGCTCCATTCTGATTTTCTGTATCCTCCACATATCTATGGCCGGTTTCACTTAGTTCTTGCCAACTGGGGCCATTCTCCTCATCTAAATCTTGTCCAAAGGTATCTCTGAAGCCGTTTTGCATTGAAAGCAGTGACTGTAACTTTGCTATTTGTTGCCGACATTTGACGTAATCTACTGTACCTTTATTCCGTTGTGGAACTATGGAGCGCTCGTAACGCTGCCTTCAAATATGCACATTGTTTCTTTAGCTGTTCTACCTGCTGTTCCGTCTCTTCTCGTACCCAAATTGCACGCTGTGTATCTTGGTAGGCCTTATCGTACTGGGTCTGAAAGCTGCTAAGGTGAACTATACAAGATTGGTGTGCCCGTTTGACATCAGCCATCTCTTTATCTTTAGCTGCCAACTGTTCCCGGAGTTGCTCATTAATTTTCTCACATTCCCAAAGTTTCCCTCATTCTTCTCCTCTTTCTCAACTAGCTGTCTGCGGAGCATCCTCACGACCTCCTCTCTGCCTCGCAATTGTTCCAAACAGGACACGATTGCCATCGGCTTACGAACTTTCACTGCATTCTTTTTATGTGCCTCGGTAAGGTTGTCCCATCAAGTTTGTCCAGCGTCCGCGGACCAGAGGGGCCATCTTTTCCCCTTCAATTACTTTCTCAATTCCTCTTCCCATATGGGGCACTGCTCTGCACTACTGGTCGCTGCGACCTCGGGTTCCTGCGGGTTCATTAGGCGTTCCATTGCCTTTGCTGCCATTGCTACTATTATCTCTTTTCCTACCGTTAATTTGGGACAGGAGGAATAGGGCAGCGATTCGAGCAGCGGGTATGGCCTAGGCTATTTTCCATTTCACAATACTCCCGATAGTTTTACGCAACAAAATCTAACGAGTTTACCTTAAATCCCTGTTAGTACGCATGCAAGTTAATACAGACTTCCGAATCCTGGGAGATTTGATTGATACGGGCCTTACACTTGTGGTTTCTTTCACTTTTCCCAATTGGGTTTCTAATGCAAAGTTTTATGGGTTCCCTTGGAGTGACAAAATCACTTCTAGGTCGAGTCTCGTCAGATGTCGCCAATAATGTTGCCAATTCGCACCGGAGATGCTAATAATGTTAATAATTAATAATAGTTATTAATGACGATATTGCTTTTCAGAATCACCAGGTATCAAATGATACCACCACAAGGTTTTACCGGATCAAAGACCAAACAACCAGTTAATTAGTTCAAGTTCAATGACAGTTTACTTACACACAAGAATTACTTCGGCATGCAACATAAAACACTACAAGCTAAATTACACCTAACACTACAACAATGTGTACTTAACTTCAGGCACCCGGTTTTATGCAGAAGAACAAGGCCTTTGTTCGGACCTTGCGTGGCTGGGTCTGGAGAAGTGACTTCGTTTCTGCTAGGCTCATTCGTCTGGTAGTGATCGTTGGTCTTGAACTTGTCTTCTGGTTGTGATGCTACACTTGGTTTTAGGCATAGGTTGGGGCCAAGAGAGACCGAGCGCCGGGGCTAAGAGAGACTGAACACATGGCAGTGTCTCTCTTTATCCTTCTGGGGTTTTGCGCTCTTTTGGGCGGTCCTTAGCTTTGGACCCAATAATTCGCAGGCTTCAATTACTGCCTTCGATTTTGGCCAATAAAGGGGTGGGTGCCTTGATGGCGGGGCGTGTCCTGAGCGGTCATTGACCGTGGCTTTTTGGGCTCCCTGAGCAAAGAGAGTGGCGCCGATGAGTTTGTTTCTGTATCTGTTACCTGAGTACAGGTCTTTTGTTCTGAGGAAATGGGCCATTAGAATGCAAAGTAGCTGGGGGTTTCGATAGCGTCTAGTTATCTGAGTTGCCAATATACATAAGCTCTGATCGTCTGAGTCCTGGGTTGACCATATTTCCCATGGTGCTTTGCAGGTGGCCATATTTCCCAGGATCCTTTGTAAGTGGCCATCCCAGGTGGCTACAGCACGTACAATAAATGCCGATGGCATATCATTCGCAGGCCCGAAACGGTATTCTCCTGAACCTCCACGATTCTCCGTCTCCACTGGGGTAAATTCCCGACTGCGAAGTTCACTTGTGCCTTTAAAATTCGGGCAACAGGTGCCGTGGTTGATGAGGGACAGTGAGGAGATAGGACATGCAGAGGCACGACAGTGGGCTGCCAGTCCTGACACTGGCGGAGCTGGCTAGGGGGTGGGGGGGATGCCCTGCCAGTGATGGGGGCCGACTGTGGGGCTGGAGCGACCCTCCACGAGACTGGACCGATGTCCAAGCATGTATCACCATCGCCAAGGCCCACAAGGCATCCATCTTGCTGCACACCCCACTGACCACCCACCTTGTCCTTGGTTCTGCAAAGTGGCACTGAATGTGTGCCCCATCCCACCACCCCCGCACCCCACCCTCCGCCATACTCCCCCACCCGCAACTGGCCACCCGCAAACAGGGCCCACTCAAGAGCAACGCCCACAGTAGCCTCCTACAGGAGGCGCTGGACAGGGGCCGCGGAGCGTACCGCTGGCATGGGCAGTGCCAACTAACACTAGCAGTAGGGAGGGATGCCAGGGTCAGAGGCCCCTATGGTACCGGGCACTGACGGGGCCAGGGGTCGGGGATGGGTCCTCAGTGCCAACCGGGTTCACTGTGTAGCCCACTGGACCTGGTTGGACATGGGGGTACGCACCATGCTGACATGTCGGCCCTTCACCCCTGTAAACAATGGATATTGGAATTCAACCAGCAATGGTGGCCTTCCTCTTAATCGTTGCAGCCCTGGGGGATGCACTGAGGCTGTACAAGCTGGAGCTGCTCAAAGAGGAGGAGGAAGCTGCAGCAGCGGAGCCTGCCCCAGAGATACAGGAGGCAGCCGCTGAGGCTGGAGAGCTGGCTGCCTACAGGCCAAGGAGGAGGTGCAAAGGAGGCACCGCATGAGGCCCTGTGTATTACGGCAGCACCTGTCATTCAAGGACCTGCCGGACCAGGCATGTCATCGAACGCTCTAGTTGAGTAGGGGGCAAGAGCGACATATCTGCCACATCATGGTGCAACTGGCACCGCGGGGGTATGGGGGAAGGACACCCACAAGGTGACAATCGCCCTGAACATTTACGCAACGGGGTCCTTCCAGGCGCCGAGTGGGGACCTGTCCGGAATCTCACAGAGCTCGTCATGGAGGCCCTATATGCCCAGTTGGTACAATATATTCATTTCAATGTGGACCAAGCCCACCAAGATGCCCGGGCAGTAGGGTTTGCTGTCATCGCCAAGATGCCCCGGATCCAGGGATGATTAATGGGATGCATGCCACCTACGAGCACCTGATGATGTCAGGCCGCTCTACAAAAACCAAAAGGGGTTCCATTCAATAAACGTGCAGCTGTGTGTGACCATCAGATGCGCATCATGTACGTCTGAGCCCAATACCTGGGCAGTGTGTACGACGCCTTCATCCTGGCACACTCAACGATTCCCGGCCTCTTTAAGTCGCACCCCCGGTTGGGGGGGGGGGGTTGGCTCCTGGGCAACAGGGGTTATCCACTGCAGTTGTGGCTGACGACGTATATCCACAGGCCACAGACCCTCTAGAACGGCACACATGCAGTGGCCAGAGGTGTACTCAAGCAGTGCTTCGGTATCCTGAAGATGCGGTTCAGATGCCTGGACCACTCTGGAAAGACCATCCAGTATGAACTGGAAGGGCTGCCCGCATCATGGGGGGCCCACTGTGTCCTCCACAACAGTGCGCAGCAGAGGGGTGTTGTGCAGAAGGATGAACGGCAGGCCTCGTCTGATGAGGATGCGGGGGAGGGGAAGGATGGGCAGGGCATGGGGCCCAGGCAGGCCCAGGAGGCCACACAACATATGTGCCAGAGCCAATGCACACGGGAGGCTCTGATCGCCTCCAGGTTCATTGTCTGGGGTGAGGGGGGAAACGAGCCAGAGGCATGGACACACATCCCACCGCCACACACACCCCTGCCTGCAACCCCCTCCGTGATACATACCTGATGCACTACAGGGTGCGGGCTTTGGGTTAGCAGGATCAGCAGGTATGGCCCATGGGATGGAGGATTATGCCAACCCGCTCTGTGATGAACTCTGGTGCTCCGCATAATTTGACGTTAGCACTTTTCACAGTCCACCTGGGTGACCCTGCATGTGAGCTGGTCATTACATCACACGGTCCCATCGATTCCCTGGAGTGGTGGAGGTGGGGCGGGGAGTTGGGTTGGGTTGGAGTGGTGGGATGGGGTTGGGACATCAGAGCAGTGAGCCCACCCTGAACGTCCGTCCATGTTAACCCATCCCCACCAACACCCCCCCCCCCCCCCTCCACTCCTGCGGCCAGCCCATACCAGCCCGCCCCTCACACCCTTCTGACAGAGCACCGAGGCACGTTGTAACATTGTGCACGTGTTTAATGCAAAAGCATATATACAGATTTGTGCCACAGCCCCTATCACTAAACGGTACCCTGCATCCATGTCAACTTAACTGGTATCTACTTTCCTGGCCTTACGGGCGCTACCGCTATGTCTCAGTGGATCCTGACAGTACATCAGGAGTGGAGGCGCCCTGCTGTGATTTCCGCCCTGTGACCTGGGGCGACTGGGCCGGCGTCTTCAGGGGCAATCGGGCCTGTACGGGCCCAGCTGCTGCTCGGGTGTCCCAGGTGGTACGGTGCTCCGCTGTTCTCTTCGCTGCCCACCCAATGTGCTAGAGACAGGAGGGGGTGGGCCTCTAAGTGCTGCGGTGTTCCGGCACCAACTCTGCGGAAGTCACCAGCACGAGCCCCATCGCCGCCTCCTCCCTCGGGGTGCCCGATGGCCCATGGGATAGGGGTGCGAGCCGAGCTAACCCCTGAGGCACCCCCACCACCTGGCGCTGCCAGTCCTGGAGGCCCGCTGTCAGCTCGACCAGGGTCTGCATGCTCGCGATCATGGAGCACAGGGAGTTGGCCACCTCCGTCTGTGACTGCACCACATCACTCTGCAATTGTGCCATCACCTTCTGGGCCTGTGCCACATCAGCCAGTGACTGCACCACCTCCCTTCGTGGCTGCGCCACGTCAGCCAGCACCTGGGCAATGCGCCCTATGTTCGCAGTCATGGCCTGCTGTGACTGGGCCACGCTCAGGAGTGCTACTGCAATTTCCAGATGGCTCTGGCACATGGCTGCCTGTGAGCCAGCACCACCACCTGCTCCTACACGCGGTTAGACTCCTCCACCTGCAGGTGCTGGATGCTCGCTGGCAACCCCTCATGCAGCCCCTGGCTCTGCGACTGCATCTCCATGATCGATAGGACTGTCTGTTCCAGAAGCCCGAAACCCATCTGGATGGCAGCTAGTCCGTGGGGTTAGCCAGCCCTCCGACCATCCACCCCCTCGGCAATTCTACCTCCACCGGTGGTATTGGAGTATGTATTTGGTGCACCCCAGATAGTGTCCCAGGAGCCTCTTTACTAAAGTGCCCATCCGAGGTGATTGACTCTGGGATGGTGGAGGGTGCTGGAGACAGCTGTGACGAGAAATCAGTGTCATCATCGGATTCGAGCTCTGGGGTGTCCTGGGTCTCGAGTCCATGGCTCGTGTTGATGTGCTCATCGCTGGTCGGCACCCCATGTAGATGGGGGCGGGAGATGCCAGAAAGGCCTGCCCCGACACCAGAATGTCCTGCAAGACAAGATGCATGATTAGACTGTGAGCCAGGGGGAGGACGGACACAAATGGGGGGGGGGGGGGGGGGAGGAGGGGGGGGGGGGTGTCAGAACCCCCTGGTGAGGATAATGACGTGGATTGTGCGGGGGTAGAATGGTCCAGTGAAGCGGGTGTATGCGCACCCTGAAAGGTTTAAAGGCGGGGGTAGGTTTTCTGCAGGAGACGCACCTGCGGGTGAAGGGTCAGGCGAGGTTGAGAAATTAGTAAAAGGGTGGGGTTTGTGGTGGCCAGCGAGGTGCAGGACACATGGTGAGTGGGGTTTTGGAGGGAACGGCAGTTTTGTTAGTAAATGTCTATGTGCCCAATTGGGATTCTGCGGAGTTTGTCAAGAAGATGGTGGCAGCCATCCTGGACCTAGACTCGCATCAATTAATAATGGACGGCGATTTCAACTGTGTATTAGACCCTCGGATGGATGGATTGGTTGAGCCCAAAGTCACTGGTCAGGTTGGGAATGGCGAAGGAGCTGGGGGTGTTCATGAACCAGATTGAGTCGGGTGGCGGACCCGTGGGTTTACTCATCCAGGAAAGAGGGAGTTTCCCTACTTCTCCCATGTACACCGTGTATATTTCTGTATAGATTTTTTTGTGGTGGGGAAATAGGTGCTCAAGGGAACAGTGGGGATGGATTATGCTGCGATTATGGTATCAGACCTAGCGCCGGACCACATGGTGTAAGGCTTGGTATGGGCAAGGCACAGAGGCAATCGGGGAGGATGGATTCGGGACTGCTGGCGGATGAAAACTTCTGTGTGAAGGAGACATCAATGATAAAGGAGTGTGCAGAATTCAACCAAAACGAGGAAGTATCGCCCTCCACATTTTGAGAGGCGGTGAAGACAATTGTGTGGGGGGAGGTGATATCTTACAAGTTTCATAGAGATAAGATGGAAAGGGTGGAGAGAGACAGGTTGGTGGGAAGCAATTTTGGAAGTGGACTGGCAGTATTCGGGAGGCCCGAGCCGGGAGCTTTTATCAGAGCAGAAGAGGGTGCAAGGGGATTTTGATTTGTTGACGATAGGGAAGGTGGTGGGCCAGTTTCAGCGATCGAGGAGGTTCCGGATGTGTTGAGATGACAAGTGGCCACACGGGAGATAGTGCAAGTGAGGGATGGGGGGGGGGTGGTGGGGGGAGAAGATCCGAGCCCAGAGGGGAGGAGGCAGAGATGGAGAGTTTTGGATGGGTTGGTGTTCTCGGAGGTAGAGTGGGGGGAAAGACAGGGACTGGAGGCACTACTGGGGCTACTGGAGGTAATGGAGTCTCTGCAGTCGGTGAGGGAAGGATTCCCGTTTGATTTTTACAAACAGTTTTCGGCATATTTTGAAGATTTTTTTTTCATATAAATTTAGAATACTCAATTTGTTTTTCCCAATTAAGGGACAATTTAGTGTGGCCAATCCACCTACCATACACATCTTTGGATTGTGGGTGTGAGGCACACGCAGACATTGGGAGAATGTGCAAACTCTATACGGACAGTGGCCCAGGGCCAGGATCAAACCCAGGTACTCGGCTCCGTGACGTAGTAGTGCTAACCACTTTGCCACCATGCTGCCCCTGCTTTTGGGGAGGTTTAATGATTCATTGGCGTGGGGCAAGCTGCCAGCCACGTTGGCTCAAGCGTGGATTTAATAATAATAATCTTTATTAGTGTCACAAGTAGTCGTACATTAACACTGCAATGAAGTTACTGTCAAAATCCCCAAGTCGCCACACTCCAGCGCCTGTTTGGGTACACTGAGGGAGAATCAGAATGTCCAATTCACCTAACAGCACGTCTTTCAGGACTTTGGGAGGAAACCGGAGCATCCGGAGGAAACCCACAGATACAGGGAGAACGTAGCGATTCCGCAGTGACCCAAGCCGGGAATCGAACCCGGGTCCCTGGCGCTATGAGGCAGCAGTGCTAATCACTGTGCCGCCCCAAGATGGATAAGGAGCTGGTGGAGTGTGGGTCATACAAGCCAATCTCCTTTTTAAACACAGCCGTGAAGGTGCTGGCTAAGGTGTTGTCTAGGCTGCTGGAGTGGTGCGTGCCGGAGGTTGTCTCGGAGGACCAGGTGGGTTTTGTAAAGGGCGGCAGCTGTTGAGCAATATTAGACAATTGTTGAATGTGGTTATGACTCCATCAAAGGGCAAGGTGCTGGAGATTATTGCTTCACAGCTCCAGAGTCCCAGGTTCTATTCCGGCTTGGGGCACTGTCTGTACGGAGTCTGCACACCCTCCCCGTGTGTGCGTGGGTTTCCTCCGGGGGCTCCGGTTTCCTCCCAGTCCAAAGATGTGGTTAGATGGATTGGCCGTGATAAATTGCCCTTCGTGTCCAAAATTGCCCTTATGTTGGTTGGGGTTACTGGGTTATGGGGATAGGGTGGAGGTGTTGACCTTGGGTAGGGTGCTCTTTCCAAGAGCCGATGCAGACTCGATGGGCCGAATGGCCTCCTTCTGCACTGTAAATTCTATGATGCGGAGAAGGCGTTTGATAGAGAGGAGGTATCTGTTCGAGGTCCTGGCGAGGTTTGGGTTCAGGTAGACGTTTATCTCCTGCGTGTTGCCACTGTATAAGGACCAACATGATGAGCTTTGAGGATTTATATAGGGGCACGAAGCAGGGGTTCCCGCTGTTCTCGCTACTGTTTGTGCTGGCTATCGAAACTTTGGCTATTACGCATCAGGCATCGAGAGTGGTCAGGCGTTGTAAGGGGAGTTAAGGAGCGTAGGGTTTCACTGTATGCGGATGGCCTGCTGCTGTACATTGCAAATCCGTTGGAGTGTATGGATAAGATAATGGGCATATTGGGGAAGTTTGGGGCTTTTTTGGGTTACAAATTGAATGTGGCAAAAAGCAAAGTGCTTCTGGTGATCGCCCAGTGGATGAGTGCAAATTTGAATATCCTATCATTTAGGCTGACCAGGAGCAAGTTTAGGTACTTGGGTATTCATGTGGCCCACACTGCATGAGTGGAACTTGGGCAGCTTAGGTGGAGGGGATGGAAGGAGATCTGAAGAGGTGGGATGCCCTCCAGCTGTCACTAGTGGGGAGGGTGCAGAGGGTCAAGATGACATCCATCCGAGGTTGGTAGTTTGCTCTTCAGTCTCTCCTGATATTCCTGTCAGATATTCCTGTCAAAGGTGTTCTTTTGAAACACTAATTTCAGCATTTGTATGGGCTGGCAAGATGTCACAGATATGAAGTTTTTTTTTACAGAGACAGCAAGGGGGTGGGGTTTCCCAAATCTGCTTTACGAGTACTGGGCGGCGAATGTGGAGAAGGTACAGCAATGGTGGGGAGGGGTGCAGAGTGCATACAGGTGGAGGAGGCTTTGTATGTGGGGGTGTGCTAAGGGCTCTGGCTACAGCCCTCCTCCTGTTCTCCCAGCTTTGTATACTGTGAGCCGGTGGTGGCATCATCCTTAAAAGGTTTGGAACCTGTTGAGGTGGCACATTGGCATGGGGGTATGTCAGTACTGGCCCCAACATGCAAGAATCATAGATTCCCTCCAGCGGAGATGGATGCAACGTATAGGCAATGGCAGAGGGAAGGGGTGGAGCGGGTTAGGGATCTGTGCGTGGAAGAGAGGCTCGCAAGGTTGGGAGTTACAGGAGCGATACCAGTTACCATGAAGAGCGAGTTCAGGTATATACAGGTGCGGGGCTTTGTCCGGAAGGAGTTACCCTTGTTCCCTCAACTGCAGGAGCATATCTTGCTGGATAGGTTAACACATTATGAGCTGGGAGATTGTGGACATTTACGGGTGGTTGGTGGACATGGGGAAGGTGCCAATTGAGGAGTTAAAACGAAAGTGGGAGGAAGAGTTGGGAATAGAATTGGATTGGGGGGCTTGGAGTGAAATTATGCACCAGGTAAATGCGGTGTCATCCCATGCTAGGATGAGCCTGGTACAGTTTAAAGTAGTGCATAGGGTTCGTCTGACAGACTCGTATGAGCGAGTTCTTCCTGGAGGTATGCAAGAGATATGGAAGAGGGACGGCAAATCATGTCCACAAGTTTTGGTCACGTCACAGATTAGTGAGCTTTTGGAGCTCGATTTTTGAAGCACTGTCAGAGATAGTGGGGGTAAAGGTGTTGCCGTGCCCATTGGTGGTGATTTTCAGTGTGTCGGAACTATTGGAGTGAAGGGTGGCTGATGTTGTGGTCTGCATCACTGATTAGCCAGTGGCGAATTCTGCTTGGGTGGAGGTCAATGGAGCCACTAAGAGTGTCGGCGTGGTTGGGTATGTGGCAGAGTTCCTGAAGGGAAAAATTAAGTTCACTCTCAGAGGGTCAGAGGAGGGGTACTTCGTAAGGTGGAGGATGTTCGT
Organism: Scyliorhinus torazame; assembly: GCF_047496885.1. NCBI lineage: Eukaryota > Metazoa > Chordata > Chondrichthyes > Carcharhiniformes > Scyliorhinidae > Scyliorhinus > Scyliorhinus torazame. The sequence goes on from NC_092713.1 coordinate 151,875,772, forward strand.
GTCCCTATTCAAGGGCTTGTGTATCACCAGCAGGTGGAGGGGGTGGACATTACCAGGAAAAAAAAAAATCAAATTACTTGGATTAGGCTATGCTTTTGAAAGATGGTGTTTTGGTATACTTTGGTTTGGAATAAAAGTTTATTTTTGAAATTAATTCTCAGAATGGGTGTCACTGGCAAGTCTGCCATTTATTACCTCTCCTTAGTCACCCTTGAGGTGGCAGCAGTGTGCTTTTTTGCAGTTTCTGTGAAGGTGATGTTCCCAGGTAGGAAGTTTCAGGAATTTGATCAAAGGATAATGAAGGAACAAAGATAGATAGCCCAAGTCTGAATGATGTTGATGCTTATGTGACATCCTCCCCCCACGTCACTGCCCCCAGTGTGCCAATATTATTAAACAAAGACTTCAGGAAACAACAATAAGGCAAAATGGTCACAGGCCAGAATTTACATGGAAATATTTTTAAAATATACAATTTTTATTTACTTCCATCTGTAAAAGAAACTCTTACTACACAAAATTATGTCACAAAGTAACCTGATTGAGAGAACAGGACAATCAACAGATTTTTAAAAGAGGCAACTGGCACAATCACAGCACTCATTACTAACTTGTACGTTAGAAATCACCATTGAGGAAGAACTTGCAATTGTAGAACACTTTTCATTATCTCTGGACATCCCAAAGTGCTATATAGCTACTGAAGTACATTTGAAATGTTGCCATTATTGGGGAAGTATAGCAGCCTTTCTGAAAGTGATTATCTGGGTCCAACCCAAGATCACTTCTCTTTTTCAGGCACTGACTGGTCTGCTGTGTGTATTTGTAATCGCCCTGGAGCAGATACAAAATAGTTTCAGTTCCAACGTGCAAAAAAAAAAGCAGGCTGGTTTATAGCCTGCATGGTTAACTTACAGGAAACAGTTATCATTTTTAAAATTTGAGCTATATTAAAAAAAAAGACACTTTTCCGAGGTACAGCAGACACAACAGCAGAGAACAGGCATTTTTTATTGTGCATATTACTCTCAGTCGGCTATAGCCGAGCAACTGAACTTTCAAAGCCATGTGAAGTAATTTTCTCAAATGTCATTCCATTAATCAGGAAGAAAAGTTCCGTTGTACTAAAAGGGTTTGTTCTAACAGGAGAAGTGGCGTCACAACAAGCAACAGGATAAGCAGTCAAGCCTATAATCAAGTAAAACATCCAAACAACCATAGATCCCTAAGTGCCTCCAAACGAATTGTTCATTCATGGTGGTCTAAGATTAATATTGGGCATTTATAAACCAAATAAAATAAATCCAATCACCATACGAAGTTCCCCACTAAACCATCTCCATCGCAGCTTTTCCCAAATAACAATATGCAATAAAAAAATACACCATCACAAAAATAATTCTGTGATATATTTAAGGGAAAGAGAATGTCCATGGTCGAGTCACGCTCTGTTTTGTAAAGGGTCTGGCTACTAGCAATCTATTTTCAATTCAGAGTGAGACACTGCCTTTAAAGTTATTTTCTTTGTATTTTCTCACCCTCGGTGAAGCAAGAATTTCCCAGAGACGAGGGGGGTAGGGAAATCAGCAAAAAAACATGCTTAATCAATGTAATAATGTTGCAGTTGTAACAACACCACAATGCCCCTCGCACCCTACTTATTCTATCACATGTAGGAGACACAAATGGATTAAAGGCCAAGTGCCTTCATTGCTCATCCATAATCGCACTTCCTAAAATCAGAGTTAGTTTTAATCAAGTAGAGGAACTCGGACAGCAGCTGTTCATGCTACGAGAAGTTACCAGAGAGGAATTGCAACAGGCACTTTTACTAAATTAAGTACTGCCTGTATATTTTAATTTGACTTCCTATATTCAGATCTGCTCAGCTTGCCATGAGCTGTAAATACATTGTACAGATTTTATCTTTAACATTATTTTAGAGTTAGAAGTATTTCTATTTTTGCCCAATAACTGATTAATCATGAAGTTTAGCTGGAAGAGAAAAACAACAAAAAGCTCATTGCTGCCCCCACCATGGCAAAAAAAACAAGACTAAACTAACAGAGGTAATCACAGTGCAGCAGGATCCACTCATGGATCTGGCTGTGGCGTTTTCACCTTTCTCCAGGGAACAGGAAAGATAGTAACTAATCATTCACAAGTTTTCCCCTGGATTATGCCAATTATTAACGTAGTTCATAAATGAAAACTATCCCCCATACTCTTCCACCCAACCCAACCCAATCAAGAGTGCCTCAAAGCCACATGACAGCAAAAACAAAAAAACACACATGAAAACAGAGGTTTGGGCCAAAGGCCACGGGGTAGATCTTCAGATTTCCACCCAGAAGTTTACAGAGGTTGTTTGGTTTGCACTTCACTCAATTTCAGTTGAAAAAAACTGTTTTCTCAATAAGAGTGTTTGATTCAGTGTTATTTTATTTTGGGCAACATTAAATATCTTCCACCAGGTACTTTTATAATTGAAATGAAAGTAATTCAAGTACAACTGGCATCCAAGTTATTCTGACCCAATGTCATACTTCATATTTCAGCCACTAATCCACAAGTTACTTCTTTCACCAAGGGGGTTGATTCCTGCACTCCACCAGCAGGCGACGATGGCCAGTTGGATTAAAATTTAAGTATTCCAAGGCTGTAGCACGCGAATCACGAAACCGGTTCCCTCTCACGAGTATAAATGTGGACAAGGGTGTTCCATAGCTCCCATTGTAATAATATCAGAAATACCTGGAGAGGACAGCATCTGGCCTGCTGGACACTTGAATATAGTTCCTTTTAAAAGACTGATTGGAGAGAGAGAGAGATAAATCAGGTCAGGAAACAGCCTGCAGATTCTTGGCTGTATCGGACTACTGTTTAATCTGCCTGCCTTTTGAGAAACGGCTGTTCTGTTCACAGGCAAAATCTAAACTCGGTGTTTTGACAATAGCTGCTGGTCTGTTCCCATCTCTTTCTTTAACTGAAATCCAAAATGGAGGAGTCTCCCAACTTCCTAACCTCCTTTTCTGCTCCAAACACCATTCCCAAGCAAACAGTGGATGACCCACTCAAAATCCTCCAAAGGATCCAGTTGCCGGAACCCCATCTCTTCAGTGCCAGAGAGTGGTTTCCACATTCCTTCACTTTGCCATTGGCAGGTTGGTGCTAAATGCTTGGTTTGAGTAGGTTATCATTATCTTGGTAGCATAGGCAAATTCAGAAGCTCAGTGTGTGTGTGTGTGTGGGGGGGGGGGGGGGGGGGGGAGAACAGAGAGAGTTGCGTGTGGAATCATGACATGGCACCACTTAATGCTGCACAACGGGGACATCCACCACAGCATCAAGTCCATCATAAGCTAGTGTTTACATAAAGACGTTCCACTCAGAAACCACCCACAATTCCTTTCATGGCACTTCTGGCAAAACACATTCAGAAACAAAGGGGGATGATAGATGGGCAACATGGCATCATCCAAGGTAATGAAGCATCAATATTTTAATAAAAAGTCACTTGACAATAGTTTTTAAAACATTTTGCTAGTAACTTAGGTTTGCAAGCTGCCACAAAACAGTTCCATCAACAAACAGGAGGGGTTTCTTCTTCTCCGTGGGCAGACTATACGCTTAAATCAGTGCATCATTTACCTGGAACGTATCATTCATGGAGCCTGGATTCTCTCAACTGTGGACAGTTAAATATATTTTGATGTTGGGGATGATGTGGGAGTGGAAATGGGGAGAAGAGGGGAATTACTGCAAATTATTGTACTTCACCTTTGGCAGCCCCTTCCCCCAGATCACCACCCACCCTCTTTAGGATTACAGCCCCTCTCCTCAATCTCACGCACAGGCACAACTGGGAGCACAACATGTGCAATGCGACTCCATAGGCCACTCAGCTTGTCTGTGTCCATACCCTCTCTGCCCTCAGAGGCAGAGAACTTTCTCTTTAGAAAGTCACGGACTTTCACTTCCACAGCCCCCAAGCTGACACTCGGTGCCAGCCTCTCCTCATCCAGCAGGATAGTGATCAGCAGGGCGACTCCCTTGTAGGCCGCGTTCTCATGATCACAGTACTTGTAGAATATCAGGGTGGAGGGTGGAGGCAGGTCCTGGAAATGGTGAACCACCGCTGCCCTGCTGCCTTCATCGAACCCAGACGAGAGCAGTGTGTCCACCTCCAGCTTCACCACATCACTGTCCTGTCTGCTTTTTTCTGAGGCATCAATTTCCACCGTGGTGGTGGCGTTGAGGGCCGAGGAATATGCTTCAGCGATCCGACGAGCAAGACACCTCATGGTCTGCTCTCCGTCCCAAGCAGCTGTAAACATCAAGATGGCAGGTTTCACATGCCGGGTTAGATTGATGTGATTGCGCAGGACAATCCTGCTTCTCCTCCACAATGCCGACTGCTGACCATCAAAGAGAGCCTCAACCTGCTCAAATTGGTCTGAAAATAGCGCCAGGGCCGTCGCTTCTCCCAGTGCCACAGCCAGTGGTTTGTTCCTCACAAAGAAAAACACTGCAAAGCAAACCGCTCCCACAATCATCACAATCAGAGCTGCATGCTTGCTTGTGGCATCAGTGGTCCCTGTGGAGGAATGAAAAGCAGAGAAAATGACCAGTTGTTGAAATGCCAGCTTTACACTAGGTTAAGTGTCTTACCAGTGTCTAGGTTGAGACATTACAACTACAGACCTATGGGACATCTGGGCACTAACATCACACCTGGACCAGACAGTGAGAATGTGTGGAGACCATACTGTAACTCAGTGACAGATGTTTGAGCATCGAGACCACACTTGTCCTGGCTGAAACTCAAATGCTAACTAAACTCATTCAAGACCATTCCACCATTTATTTTGTACCAGGAGAAATTCAAACCAGTAATACCAGACTTTAAACTTAGTTCACAACTGTACTGTGCATGCTTGGAAGTGGTAAACACAGTATATGAAACAAATCCACTGCAGGAAGATTCCTCTCCTTACACACCATAGAAAATTCACAGCACAGAAGGAAGCCATTAGCATCTGTGCCTTCCAAATAAGAGCTGTCCAGTCTAATCCCATGTCCCAGCAGTTATAGTCCATACCTTTACATGCTATGGCACTTTTCAGCAGTTAGTGCAGAGGCACGGTGTGTTACTGCACTTCAAATACATGTCCAAGTATTTTCAAATGCAATGTAGATTTCTGCCTCTACCACCCTTTCAAGCAGTTAACTCCGTATCCCTGTCAGCCTCAGTGAAAAGATTTCTCAATTCCACATTAATCCTTTAAATCTATGCCCCTCTGATTACTGAACTCTCTGCGACAGGAACATAGGTCCTCCTTAACAACTCAATCTAGGCCCCTCAATTTCATCCACTTTGTTCCAAAGAAACCCCATCTTATCCAATCTCAGCACAAATATTCCATTCCTGGCAACGATGTCCTCTGTACCCATTCAAGTGTGATCACATCCTTCCTATGTGACCAGAAAGTATCTCTAATCTTATCTACTTGTCTTGCTTTCTTCAGTGACCTGTTGACATGCACTCTGTTCCTTTACACTTCTCAGTATCCGGCTATTTATTAGGTATTCCCTTGTCTAGTTGTCCTCACCAAATGAATTACCTCATAGTTCTATCGATTAAATTCCATTTCTACATCAGCCCATATGGAGTATTAATGCACAGCTACACAATAATAGCTGGGCCAATTTATGTACTTACTGCCACTGCCAATATGGTCTCTGTAGACTTGACAGTAATGTAATTCTAACTGCACAAGAGGTTACAAGTGAATAGATGCAAGTAATACTAACACAAATTAAGCGAACTTCAAGCAATTTTGACTGGTGCAAAGAGCTCTCAAAAGAAAATTATTGTACGGTTATATTTATCTGGAGTAATATCTGGAGTAATACCAAAAAAGAATTACATCCAATCAATAATTATACTACTCACCAGTCCGCTTCAGTACTTAATGTGTAGAAATGATCAATAACCTCAAGATTATTTCTGAGAAGTGTTAAATAGAAGTGGGACCAAGCAAGGAGAAAGACACTCTGCGCTCTGCCCTGTCACTCCCTCAGTGTCGTACGTTTCTATGGCATATTATGCTCGTTCTGAGATGTCTACCCTTGCACCTCAGCTTCCTTTCTCTGGTTGAAGAGGGCAGAAAGATTTGCACCAACTTTATGTTCATAATTTCTCACTTCCTTCACAGAACCTCCATTTCTACCCAGCAATTTACACAGAATCTCCATTTCTACCCAGCAAGCTAAATTACTGTGTCTAGTTGTACAGTGATATATTTAATGGCCAACCAAGTAAAGCTGGATTCACACTTAATCACGTTGGGCAGGATTTATCGAGCAACCCACCGCGTGATTTTCGGCAGCAGTGGCGGACCACCATCAGGATTTTCTGGTCCTGCTGTTGTCAAGGAGATTTCCTGTTGACTGCACCACTCGTCACCAGGAAACACGTGCGCCGTTGGTGGGACTGGAATATTCCATCCATGTGAACAGCTGGTAAATTCCACTCCTTGGCTCTAACATAACTCGAGTACAGCTAGTTTAAACATCCTTCACTAAATATCAACTTTTAACAAGGGTCAACACAGTGCTGTCCACATTACATTCTTAGCAGTGAAACCCAAGAGCTCAAAGGAGCCAGCAGCTGCCTTATCTCACCATCATTTACAACTTTTGTATTACTGGAAAAATAGACATGCTGTTGAATCTTTTTGTCTGGCACTCAATCAGGACAGATGCAAGAATACCAAATTTCAAAGTGAGCAACAACTAATGCTGCATGAAAAGAGAGGGCTGATTAGTTGACAAATTGTGGCATTACCATGGGGAATGCACGAGAGAACTATTGGCCCCATGTTTTTATTGAACATAAAATAATGTGCAAACATTAACACCTGGGTTCCTTTTGCCTGCAGAGGTCCTGTCCTGTGTATGAATACATGTAGCTCCTAGCAGGTGTAACTAGCCATGTTGCAAGCCCAACACATGGGATTGCTCAGTAAGTGTTGGCCAATTGCAGAATCACATCTAACATTAGACATTATGCTCTGAGTTTTGCAGGCACAAGCTGATTGAGTATGGCGAGTACTCAGCCTATTGCAACAGAGGAAAGCATATGCTATTTGATATAATTCACCCACTGTTGGGACATATGGCCTTATTTCTATATAACCCATCGCCGCCTTTTTTTTAAAAAAAAGTATTTTTATTAAAAACGTTTTCAATAGAACAAAACAACAGAATATAATATACAACAGATCCTACCAATTACGATACAGAAAGGATACAATCAACACGTACAATCCCCTCCTCCCTTATAGACTAAGACAAAAAAACCCTTAATAATGGACGGTGACTAACACCTTGAAAAAAATGATTAATAATTATAATCTCTATTGGTGTCACAAGTAGGCTTAAATTAACACTGCAATGAAGTTACTGTGAAAATCCCCTACTTGCCACACTCCTGCACCTGTTCGGGTACGCAGAGGGAGAATTCAGAATGCCCAATTCACCTAACAAGCATGTCTTTCAGGGCTTACTGGTAGAACCCGGATCACCCGGAGGAAACCTACACAGACACGGGGAGAACGTGCAGACTCCGCAGTGACCCAAGCGGGAATCGAACCCGAAACCCTGGCGCTGTGAAGCAACAGTGCTAACCTCTGCGCTAACGTGCCACCCTGGATGGTCGCCATTTTAGGTAGAACCCTTCCACTGACCCCCGCTATAGGTGTACGTCACCGTCTCCAATTGTAAAAATTCCATGAGGTCACCCAACCACGCCGAGGCACTGGGTGGAATAGGAGACCTGCACGCAAGCAGAACTTGCCTCCGGGCTATTAACGAGGCAAAGGCGAGGGCATCCGCCTTTGACCCTGCCTGCAGCACCGGCAAGTTAGAGTAGGGACCCAGAAACTGGTCACCAACAGAAATGGCTCCAGCTTGACATTCAGAATTGCTGGCATGGTGATAAAGGAGACCCAAAAGCTTAACAATTTGGGACCACAACATGTGCGTATGATTGACCAGCCCCCAGGAACATTGCTCACACGTATCATCTGACCCCTCCCCAAAAAACACTCATCCTCGCCTTGGTCATATGAGCCGTGTGCACCATCTTGAACTGGATCAAACTAAGCTGAGCACAGGAGGTCAAGAAGTTGACCCTCCGGTCGCTCCACACCACCGGATCCAGAATAGGACCTAGTTCACCCTCACATTTTATCTTCCACTTATCTACCGGAGCCGACACCGCTGACATGATCTGACCTCAAATACTCGAGATACTCTTCCCACCAGACCCAGCCAAAGATAAAATTCTCTACAACAGGGAATACGGTGGTGCCAGGGGAAACGAGAGAGTAGCCTTCCCCAAAAAATCACGGATCTGGAAGAATCTGAACAAATTGGTTGCAGGGGGTTGGAATTTTTCCAACAGCTCCTCAAAACTGGTGAACTTTCCCACCACAAACTAGTCCCCAAACCTCTCCAGACCCTTCCCCTCTCATGTCCTGAATGTAGAGTCCAAGCTCACTGGCACAGAGATAATTACTACAGATAGGGGCTAACAACGACATGGACCTCAATTCAAAGTGCTGCCTGAGCTGCCTCCAGACCCTCAGGGTGGACACCACAATCGCACTTGAAGAAAATCTCGCAGGAAGAACGTAAGCGAGGCAGTCACTAAAGCACCCAAATTAGAGCCCTTACAAGAATTCGCCTCCATCTGTCCCCAAATGGAACTCGGATACCTAAGCCACCCCAGCACATTCTCAATGTTAGCAGCCCAATAACAAAATAACAAATTGGGTAAAGCCAACCAACCCAACTGTCTACCCCTCTGGAGAAACGCCCTATGGATTCTTGGGGTCTTGCCCACCCAAATAAACAAGGACACTAACCTGTCAACTCTAGCAAAAAAGGATTTAGGGAGAAAAACAGGGAGGCTGAAAAAGAAACAAAAACCTCAGGATGGCATTTAATTCAATAGCTGCACACTGCCCGCTAAGGACAGGGGAAGGTTGTCCCACTTCTGCAAGTCAGACTTGACTCCATTCGCCAGACTAGCAAATTTAATTTATGGAGCGAGGCCCAATCATGCGCCACACAGATTCCCAAGTAACAAAGCTCGACCTGGCAAGGCAAAAAGGCAACATCCCAGCTCATCTCCCCTCCGGGGGGGGGGGGGTTTCTCCCCTCCCGGGGGGGGGTTCAAATCGGAAAGTATTCACTCTTGTCCAACTTCAACTTACACCCAGCGAAGGAGCCAAAACTCCGAAGTAGCTTCATTATCTTCTCATCCATAGTGGAGACTGGGCCCGTAATATAAAGTAGCAAATTATCCGCATGCAAAGACACCGTTTGCTCCCTCCCTCACCGATTTATCACCTTCTACTTACTGGAGGATCAGTAAATAGAAGTGGAGATTATGGACATCCTAGTCTTGGTACCCCTACACAACACAAAATACCCTGACCGTAATGTGTTAGTGCAGACACAAGCAGTGGGGGCCCTATACAGCAAACAAATCCAAGAAATTAACTTTTGCCCAAAACTAAACTTCCCCAAGAATCTCAAAGATACCACACTCCACCCTATCGAACATTTTTTTGGTGTGGACACAATAACCTCTGGTTCGGGCACAAGAGAGGGGGAAAAAGAACGATATTCAACAGCTGTCGTATATTGCCTGACAACTGGCAACCCTTAAAGCCTGTCTGGTCTTACTCGATCATCTCCGGAAGGAAAGGCTCCAATCGCAGCGCCAACACCTTTGCGAGCAGTTTAACGCCTGTATTCAAGAGCGAAATGGGGCGATACGACCCACAATTCATAGGGTCTTTGTCCTTCTTCAAGATCAGGGAAATAGAGGCTGTACCAATGTAACGGGCAACCAACCCCAGGACAAGGAGTCATTAAACATGCCCAATATTAACGGAATCATCTGACCTGCCAACTTCTTGTAAAATTCAATGGGAAATCCATCAGGGCCGAGAGCTTCATCCGTCTGCATTAATCCAATACATGGACCTAACGGGGATTCCAACTCTTCCCGCCTCTCTCTCTCCATCACAGGAAGCAAAACCCATCCAAAAACGCTGCCATGGCCGAACCCTCCTCCGGGGGCTCCAATCTGTGGAGATCCCGAGAAAATGATTCAAAAGCTGCACTGACGTTAGTCAGGGCAGAGACCAAACTACCACCAGAGTCCTTCATTTGCACAATCTCCTCAGCTGAAGAGCTAAAAAGCAAATTCCTGCACTCATAAAATGCCCCCCTTGAGCGCCACAACTGTCTCACTGCTCTTTCTGATAGCAAATCAAACTGCGTCTGTAGCTTTTTCCTGCTCACAAATAACTGCACGGAAGGGACAAGTGAGTACAGGTGGTCCACCTCCAGGATGTACAACACCTCTCTCAGCCACTCCACCCTCGCAGTCCTTTCCACATGCACCTTGTACAAAATCCTTAATGACCACCTTAAGGGCCTTCCACAGCATAGAAGGTGAGGTAGACTCATTTATATTGAATTTTATATATCCCCAAATAGCAGAGAATATACACTCGCAAAAACCTTTGTCTACCAACAATGATGTGGCGGGCATTGGGAGGGACGTGACTCTAGGGCTAAATCTACAAAATGTGGAGCATGGTCCAAAATTACAATCGCCAAATACACCATCTTCTTCACCCAGGGAAGAAGAGATCTTCCCATCACAAAAAAGTCAATCCATGAGTAGACCTGGTAGACATGGGAAAAAATAGAAAATCTTTATCCCCTGGGTGTAAAAATCACCCTCCTCTCCCATTTGTTCCACAAAAAGGAAAACCCAAAAGCTTTCTATAGGTATGTCAGGAATAAGCGAATGACTAGGGAAAGAGTAGGACCAGTCAAGGACAGGGATGGGAAATTGTGTGTGGAGTCTGAAGAGATAGGCGAGATACTAAATGAATATTTTTCGTCAGTATTCACTCAGGAAAAAGATAATGTTGTGGAGGAGAATGCTGAGCCCCAGGCTAATAGAATAGATGGCATTGAGGTACGTAGGGAAGAGGTGTTGGCAATTCTGGACAGGCTGAAAATAGATAAGTCCCCGGGACCTGATGGGATTTATCCTAGGATTCTCTGGGAGGCCAGGGAAGAGATTGCTGGACCTTTGGCTTTGATTTTTATGTCATCATTGGCTACAGGAATAGTGCCAGAGGACTGGAGGACAGCAAATGTGGTCCCTTTGTTCAAAAAGGGGAGCAGAGACAACCCCGGCAACTATAGACCGGTGAGCCTCACGTCTGTAGTGGGTAAAGTCTTGGAGGGGATTATAAGAGACAAGATTTATAATCATCTAGATAGGAATAATATGATCAGGGATAGTCAGCATGGCTTTGTGAAGGGTAGGTCATGCCTCACAAACCTTATTGAGTTCTTTGAGAAGGTGACTGAACAGGTAGACGAGGGTAGAGCAGTTGATGTGGTGTATATGGATTTCAGCAAAGCGTTTGATAAGGTTCCCCACGGTAGGCTATTGCAAAAAATACGGAGGCTGGGGATTGAGGGTGATTTAGAGATGTGGATCAGAAATTGGCTAGCTGAAAGAAGACAGAGGGGTGGTGGTTGATGGGAAATGTTCAGAATGGAGTACAGTCACAAGTGGAGTACCACAAGGATCTGTTCTGGGGCCGTTGCTGTTTGTCATTTTTATCAATGACCTAGAGGAAGGCGCAGAAGGGTGGGTGAGTAAATTTGCAGACGATACTAAAGTCGGTGGTGTTGTCGATAGTGTGGAAGGATGTAGCAGGTTACAGAGGGATATAGATAAGCTGCAGAGCTGGGCTGAGAGGTGGCAAATGGAGTTTAATGTAGAGAAGTGTGAGGTGATTCACTTTGGAAGGAATAACAGGAATGCGGAATATTTGGCTAATGGTAAAGTTCTTGAAAGTGTGGATGAGCAGAGGGATCTAGATGTCCATGTACATAGATCCCTGAAAGTTGCCACCCAGGTTCATAGGGTTGTGAAGAAGGCCTATGGAGTGTTGGCCTTTATTGGTAGAGGGATTGAGTTCCGGAGTCGGGAGGTCATGTTGCAGCTGTACAGAACTCTGGTACGGCCGCATTTGGAGTATTGCGTACAGTTCTGGTCACCGCATTATAGGAAGGACGTGGAGGCTTTGGAGCGGGTGCAGAGGAGATTTACCAGGATGTTGCCTGGTATGGAGGGAAAATCTTATGAGGAAAGGCTGATGGACTTGAGGTTGTTTTCGTTGGAGAGAAGAAGGTTAAGAGGAGACTTAATAGAGGCATACAAAATGATCAGGGGGTTGGATAGGGTGGACAGTGAGAGCCTTCTCCCGCGGATGGATATGGCTGGCACGAGGGGACATAACTTTAAACTGAGGGGTAATAGATATAGGACAGAGGTCAGAGGTAGGTTCTTTACGCAAAGAGTCGTGAGGCCGTGGAATGCCCTACCTGCTACAGTAGTGAACTCGCCAACATTGAGGGCATTTAAAAGTTTATTGGATAAACATATGGATGATAATGGCATAGTGTAGGTTAGATGGCTTTTGTTTCGGTGCAACATCGTGGGCCGAAGGGCCTGTACTGCGCTGTATTGTTCTATGTTCTATGTTCTAAAAGTCAATAACACCATTGCCATCCCAGAAGGAGCCAGAGATTTGGGCCTGGATCGATCCATCCTCGGATCCAGAACACAATCAACAAAAATAAAGTTGAACAAAACCCTTTGCACCACAAAGTCCACCAGGTAGCCAAAATGTCCCCATAACAATTATAACGCAAAGAACAACCCCCCACAACCAACATTGTAAGCAAACATAAATAAAGCCCCTAACAGTCCCCACACCCACATACCATCCCCAACATCCAAATATCACACATATGCCCCGAACAACTCGCTCCCAAGCCGTGTTTTTTTTTTTAAAATCCCCTGCATCCGCCAGCACATCAAAAAAATTGTCTTCGACTCCAAAGTTACTCTTGAGCTTCACCGGGTACACCATCCAAAATCAAACTCCCTTCTTATATAGGGTGGCCTTAGCTTTATTAAACGCCACTCGCTTCGTCGCCATCTCCACTCCAACATCGTTACATCCCGATGGCGTGACCTTCCCACTTATAATCACAATGACCCTTTATCCATCTCAGGACCGTTTCTTCTCTGAAAACCAAGGAACTTCATCATCACACCCCACGGCGGTTTGGCATGACGGGGCTTCTGCTGGTGTCCGTGGCGTTCGATCCAGCTCGGAAGGGGATGTGAATTCACCCTCCCCCACCATCTTTCCAAACATCTTTGTGCAATAATGCATAAGTAGTCTTTGGAAGTTGGGTCTGGCATTTCCCACTCGCAACCCCACAATGCTGATGTTCTAACTCCTAGAACGATTCTCGAGATTGTCCACTTTGGCCTTCAGTGCTTTATTCACGTCGGCCATTTGCAACATCTCAGCTTCCAGAGGCAATCTGGTCACTGTGCTTAGAGAGAGTCGCTTCTTCTACGCCGTTTAACGTGATGCCATGCGCCTTTACCAATTCATTAGTCTTTTCCAGCGTCGACCTAATGGGAGCCAGGGGCGCCTCTATCGACCGCTTCTGCTTCTCAAATTCAGTTCCCAAGATGCCAGTAAGTACCTGTCATTAATGGAGAGGATGGAGCCGCAGCACCAGCCCGCCCCTATTTTCTCCATAGAAGAGCCCTGAGAAGTCTCCAACTTCATTGATAAACTTTCTTCTTCAGACTTCTTACCTTGGGCATTTCCCTAATGTGGGCACCTTGTAACATCAAGTGGGTGGTATTTCAAACAAAAGTACCACCAAAAACTGGGTGAAAAGAGCTAAAAATGTCATGCTACTCATGTGCATCCCCCCTCTAAATACCACCACCAAGTTCCCACATTACTCATTTATGCGGCATGCAAGGTATTTTCCTGGCTTGACCGCAGCATCTAGTTCGTGGAAAGCATGAGGGCAATAGTTCGCTGGCACATTATCCATGGCAATGCCTTGAACAGAGTCAGCTTGCCAACCAATTAGCACCCTTTTCTTTTGCAGCATAATTTGTTGCTCCCTTTGAAATTTGGCATTCTTGCATCGGTCCTGATGAATGCAAAATGAAAAGCTTCAACGGTAAATCTCCTTTTTCAGAAATACTCAACTTCTGTACTACCAAGACTATTTTTTCCTTTGGGATACAGTTGATTTGGACCGACTGGATAAATCTTAAGCAGGTTTGGTTTATACCTTCCTTCACAGGTCTTCTGTCCCTTTCTCCTTTCTTCAGTGAAGGCTCACTGTGAGGCAATACTGGAGAGTGAAGAAAAACAAGGTTACACAAAAAGTAAACTTACTAATCTCGGTGCATTGTCACTACCACCACACCAAAATCAATACAGATACACATTCAATGAACAAACTCAATCACTTCACTGTATGATAAACATCGATCAGTGAAACCAATTACATTGTTAGCTGGAATGATTGTCATTAATATTTAACAAAATTCATCACAACAAGGCTGAGAATAATCCCTTTGCTTCACTCATTCCTTTTGACAACTTGGAAATTAGGAAATGTTCAGTCATAGAAAAACTGGCTTCAAAATCCTCACAGCTCATCCTCCAGAAGTCCTTTTCCCTGAACATAGGTGCAAGACTGAAGAACCTATAATACTTGGGAGATAGACAGAAATGACTAAATAACGACTTCCGCTTGTGACCATGGAGTGATTGGTCACATAAAGGGCTGTTCCTGTCCAAAGTCACAGAAAAGGGCTCATTTTACCCAGATCCGGGTGGAATTTTGATGAAAGGGCATAGGTGAATGTTAGAAGAGTTGTTTACCCCAGGAATGGTATATCGTCTGGTCACCGGACCCGGCAGAAAACAGTGAGAGGTTTGGCTGGAAAGTTGAAACAGTCTTGTGCTTCACAGACAGTCTCTTCCAGCATGCAGGCGGGGGAGGGGCAAGCTGTAAGGCCCCAGATACAGGAACTGATGACTTTTATCAAGGAGGAATTCCATAAACAAAGGAAAGAAATGCATGAGGATCATGCAAAGGCGATTGCAGAAGCTGTGGCACCCCTGAAGAGTACTTTGGAGCAGACGGCGAGGTGTTTGGAGGTGCAGGCGTCACAGATCCGGGAGATTGAAGGAGTAATCTCGGACTACAGCGATCGCGTGGTGGCTCTGGAGGCGGTGGTGGGGCTCCTAGGAGACCTTTGTAAAACGCTGAGGGCAAAGGTTGAGGAGCAGGAGAATACCTCGAGAAGACAGAACCTGCGAATAGTGGGCCTGCCTGAAGGAGTGGAAGGTGTGAGTGCCACGAAGTACGTCTCAAAGATGCTGGCAGGACTGGTGGCAGAAGGGGTGCTAGATAAGGCACCTGAAGTGGACCGAGCGCATAGGTCTCTGGGGCAAAAGCCTAGAGCTGGGGAGCCCCACAGGCGGTGATCATGAGACTCCATAAATTTGTGGAGAAAGAGAAAATTCTACAGTGGGCCAGAGAGAAGCGTAGCTGCGACTGGGAGGGGAATAAAGTCCGGATTTATCAGGACATCGGAGCCGAGTTTGCAAAACGGCGGGCAGGTTTCAACAAGGCCAAGGCGGGTGCTGTACCGACAGCAGATCAGGTTTGGGGTGCTCTACCCAGCGAAATTATGGGTGACGTTCGGAGGCTGGGAGTATTATTTCAACACCTCAGAAGCGGCCGAAGACTTCATTAAGGAGCATAAACTGGGGGAGAACAGAGTGGACAATGCTTGGGAACCGGGGTGCTGGCACTTTGTAATAGTCGGGAGCATGTTTGAAGTAGGTGTAGGGATTGGGGGATTGGGGGATTTTTGCCATTTATTTGGGGGGTGGGGATGTTGAGATTGTAAGGAGTTGTACGGGTGAAAAGTTTGTGTGGGGATGGATGTTCCCATCCCCCTCCTGTTTTACTGGACTGTTTGTGTTTAACATCTATTTGTTTGCATTTGGAGAACCTGGAGTTCAGGAGAAGTCCTTGTATGGGTGGGGGAGGGCAAGGCCAGCAAGAGGCCTTCTTCTTTGAGCTGAGGAGTGGGTGGGTGAGAGGGAGGGGGGAGGTCGCAGGGGCAGCCACACTAGCAGGTTATGCCGGTGAACGGAAGTGAGGTGGTGGGGGAGAAGGCCAAGAGGGTTGGCCGGGGGAGGAAAGGGGAAGTGGGGGGGGGGAATCAAAGGGGAAAAGCGGGGGGGAGGGGCTCTGCGATGCGGCAAGGGGTGAGAGATGACATGGTCAAGGGCGAAGAAAGGGCCCATCTGGGATGGGATAGGTACAGAGTGGAATTAAAGGGGCAGGAGTTAAGTGGAGAAGGTGATGGACGGTAGAGGGGATTGGAGGCGCAAGCCTCCGGTAAGGTTGGTAACGTGGAACGTCCGGGGACTGAATGTGCCGGTTAAAAGGTCGCGGGTGTTCATGCACCTCAGGAGGTTGAAAGCGGGGGTTTGTCTTTTTCCAGGAGACACACCTCAGTGTGAAGGACCAGGTTAGGTTAACGAAGGGATGAGTCGGGCAGGTTTTGCACTCAGGGTTTGATTTGAAATCGAGGGGTGTGGCGATTTTAATGAGCAAAAAATGGGATTCCTGAGTTCGAAGGAGGTGAGGGATCCAGGTGGGAGATAGGTGATTGTGAGTGGGGTATTGGAAGGGGCATTGGTAAATGTGTATGCCCCAAATTGGGATGATGTGGATTTTATGAGGGGGTTGCTGGCAGCAATCCCGGATTTGGCCACGTACCAGTTGATCGTGGGAGGAGATTTTAACTGTGACCTGGAGCTGAGGGTGGATAGATCGAGCCCCAGGTCGAGGGTAGGGTACGAATGGCAAGAGAGCTGGGGGGGGTTTATGGCGAGGATGGGTACGGTGGATCCATGGCGCTTTCAGAACCCAAGGGGAGGGGAGTATGCCTTCTTTGCACACGTCTATAAGGTGTATTCAAGGATTGATTACTTTGTAGTGAGTCGGGAGATTTTAGTTGGGGTGGAGGGGGCGCAGAGTATGCGGGAATAGTTATCTCGGACCATGCACCCCACTGGCTGGATATTCGGTTCAGTACGGGACGAGAGCAGAGGCCGGGGTGGAGGTTTGACTCGGGGTTGTTGGCGGATGGAGGTTTTTGTGATAAGGTGCGGTTGGCGATTAGGGATTATGTGGAGTTCAATCAGAATGGGGAGGCGTCGGCAGGCATTTTTTGGGAAGCACTGAAGGCAGTGGTCCAGGGAGAAATCTCATTTACGGTTCGTGCGAATAAGGAAAGGAGGGCGGAACATGACCGTTTAGTGAGCGAGATAGTGGAGGTGGACAGGGAATATTCTAAGGTGCCCACCGTGGAGGGATTGGCGAGGAGGAAAAAGTTGCAGGGGCAATTTGACAGGCTGACAACGGGGACGGCGGTAGGGCAACTGCGTAGGGCAAGAGGGGTGCAATACGAGTATGGGGAGAAGGCGAGCCGCATGCTGGCACACCAACTGTGGAGGCAGGCTGCGTCCAGGGAAATATTGAAGATCCGGGGCTGGGTATGTGGTGTCAGAACCAGGGAAAATAAATGAGGCATTTAGAGAGTATTACCAGGAACTTTATGAGGCAGACCCAGGAGGAGAGAAGGGGGACATGGGGTGGTTTCTGGACAAGCTGGAACTTCCCCAGGTGAAGGAAGCAAAGAGGCAGGCGTTGGAGGAGCCCCTGGGGCTGAGGGAGGTCCTGGATAGTATCAGGGGTATGAAGTCGGGGAAGGCCCCTGGGCCGGATGGGTACCCGGCAGAATTTAATAAGGAATTTGCGGCGGACCTGTCACCACATCTGTTAGGGGCGTTTAATGAAGCACTGGAGAAGGGGGAGTTGCCGGAGACGAAGAAGCAGGCAGCAATCACACTAATCCCAAAATGTGGGTCGTATAGACCAATACCACTATTGAACATGGATGTGAAAGTATTGGCTAAGTTGTTGGCAGGGAGGATGGAGGATTGTGTCCCGGGGGTTGCAGAAGATCAAACAAGCTTCGTGAAGGGCAGACAGCTCGCGAGTAATATAAGACGGCTGTTGAATATGGTGATGAATCCTTCGGGGGCTCTGGTACAGGAGATGGTGGTGTCCATGGACGCGGGGAAAGCATTTGATCGGGTGGAGTGGCAGTACTCGTTCTAAGTTTTGGGAAGGTTTGGGTTTGGGCCCAGATTTGTGGCATGGGTGCGGTTGCTGTATGTGGTGCCAAAAGCGAGGGTTAGGGCGAATGATATGAGCTCACGAAGCATCGACTTACACAAGGGTACGAGGCAGGGGTGCCCGCTGTCGCTGCTGCTGTTTGCGCTGGCCATAGAGCCATTGGCGATGGCTCTCAGGGGGTCGGCAAAGTGGCAGGGGATAATGGGGGGGGGACAGAGAGAGCATCGGGTGTCGCTCTATGCCGATGACCTCTTGCTGAGTGTTTCGGATCCGTTGGAGAATGGGAAGGATTATGGGCCTGTTGGGGAGGTTTGGAGGGTTCTCGGGATACAAGCTGAATGTAGGGAAAAGCGAGGTATTCCCGGTGAATGAGATGGCACAGTGGGCTAATTTAGGGGGGGATGCCATTTACCGTAGCAAGGGGTAGGTTTAGGTACTTGGGGATTCAGGTAGCGAGGGAATGGACAGGGCTCCATAAGTGGAGCTTAACAAAGCTGGTGGAGGAGACCAGGGAGGATCTTAAGAGGTGGGACACACTGCACTTAACGTTGGCGAGGAGGATCCAAGTGATAAAAATGAATATTCTGCCGAGGTTCTTGTTTATCTTTCAGGCTCTCCCGATCTTTATACCAAAGGCCTTTTTTCGGAAAGTGGACACAATCATCTCTGACTTTGTATGGGCGGGGAAGGTGCCGAGGGTGGGAGGACCCTGCTACAAAGGCAGAGGCAGCAGGGGTGGTTGGCGTTACCAAACTTGCTTCATTATTATTGGGCGGTGAATGTGGACAAGATGCAGCAATGGTGGGAAGGAAAAGGGGTAGAGTGGGTTAGGATGGAGGGGTCTAGTTTGAGGGCTATGGTGACGGCAGCATTGTCAATGGCTCTGAGTAGGTATTCAAGGAGCCCAGTGGTGCAGTCCAAGGTCAAGATATGGAATCAGCTGAGGAGGCACTTTAGGGTGGAAATGTAGCCATCTGGGATGGCCACTTCCAGAATACAAAATGGACATTTGCAAAGATTGCAGGGAAAAATGGACAATGTTAAGAAAGCAAGGAGCCTGTCTGCATATTGGAGCCGTGGCTCCCAGACGAGACCGAATCTGTAGGCCCATCAGCATATGGATGGCCCATCTCCGGGAACAAAGGAAGATACTTAAGTAACCGATCTGGCCGCAGACCTCGCGGCGCCAGTTCCCCAAACCGAAAGCAGAAAACAAAGCAGGCCAACGGCCACCTAGGACACGCCCAGCCATCAGGGCACCCACCCCTTTATTGGTCAAGATCAATACGAGTGATCAAGGTATGGCCTAATACATTGGGGCCAAGTTCAAGGCCCGCCCAAAAGCGTGCGAAGCCCCCCTCAGGTATAAGAGGAAGGCCCCAAGAGAGAATCGCTCTCTTGGACTTGGCTCTCACAGCGGAGAGACCCGTCCACCAGCTGCACCAGAAGCAAGCAAGTCCAAGGTCAACGCTCGCTACCAGACAGACAACCTTAGCTGTTTCCCCTCTACCACTTCGACCCCAGCAGCCTCAGAACCGAACAACAGCCATTGTTCCTCTGACTGAGTGGCCGCCCAAAGCTAAGTATAGGCTTTAGCAGTAGTGATAGTTTAGTCTGTAGTATTTCGTGCATGAGTAGATATTACTGTGTGTGTAAATAAATAGTATTGACTTTGAACTAACTAACTGGTGTACCAACTCTTTGATCAGTATTCGGGTTTGAACCTTGTGGCGGTATTGAAAGTTACCTGGTGACTCTAGAGCAACCATAATTAGGATTAAGGAAGGCGATCATATTGACCGCAATATTCAGAGCCAACCAAAGAGAGCAACAGAAGGGATGTCGGTGCTAATGCCACTGTGCGAGAATCATGGGTTTGAGCCAGGGGGTGGGGGGATGGATAGTGTATACAGGAGGTGGAGGGAAGTGGAGCTGGTGAAGGTGAGGGATTTGTATTTGGAGAAAGGGTTCGCCAGTCTGGAGGAGCTAAGGGAAAGGGTAGAGCTGCCAAGGGGGAGTGAGTTCAGGTGTATGCAGGTTAGGGACTTTGCATGCAAGGTCTGGAAGGGGTTCCCTAGGTTGCCGGGATACACCCCGCTGGAGCGACTGCTGCTTCCGGATGTGGAAGGGGAGGGAAGAATTGGGGATATATATATATGGTTTGGGGAGCAGGGAGGCGAGTGGGTGGTGAAGATCAAGGAGAAATAAGAAGCGG